>NC_134021.1:43277500-44477500 GCF_040712315.1 Castanea sativa
ATACCTAATCAAAACAAAATCACTTTGAAATTGATTTCAGTAACAACAATTCATATTTCATTGTGAGAACGGACCAAAATTTTATCCAACATCAAATGCTTACTAAATATACACTAAGATGGCCGGGGAGTTAACAATGTTTCCTGGAGTAGAAGGAGGCATGGGTTTTGAATCTTGCCTTTTACCTGAGACATTGCGGGCTATGTTGGGGGATTCAGAGTGTATGGAGGCTAGGCTTTACCCTCATAATTAAACTTTCTTGTGAATTTTATTTGTCATAGTCCTTAGGGTGTTTGATGGAGGCACTAAGGAGAGGTTGAGTCCAATTTTCTTTGAATTTGTTATGACTTGTACCTATAGCGTATAAATGGCAAATGATTCCAATTTTCTAGCTTGTGTTAACATGTTTAACCTTTTCTATTTTTGTTATTATTTGCATATTCAATGTGCCTTTATCTTTGAAGACATTCTTTTAAAAAAATGTGGAAATTGGTGTCTATATTTTATCCATGGTGTATTCGGAGTGTAGAAAATGTTTTTATATGCGATTTAATTTGGCCAGTTTTGATTTACTCAGCCACGTTTATGTTACAAGTGCTTCCTTACCTTCTCAAAGGCCAGGGTCAGTTCAATAAGATCTGAGGCCTTAAGTGACAATTTTCTAAAAAAAATTTCTTATATTTGGATATTAATTAAATAATATTTATTTAAATTTCTATATTATAAATTTTTATTTAGAATTTATTACTTCTATTTTTTTTTAGTTGCAAATCACTTTTTATATTTTTGTAATCAAGTTTCGTTAACATCTAATTTTTAATTGATAAGTTAAGGGGTAAGATTGAATAAGACTAGTTTAACGGTGATTCATTATCAAGAAATGCTTCTTCTTTTTGAGCATTTTTTATGGGCTTGTAAAGATCCCATGAGCTAGTCAATGGTCATTGACTCCAAGTATTTTGATTTCTCAATCGCCACAACAATATAGTCAAATTTGAAATTTAATGACTAGAGGAATTTTTTTTCTACTACATGAGCATCATTCAAGTTTTCATCATATCTCTTTAATTGATTTCTCATGGCCAACACCCTTGAAAAATAATCCAAAACATATTCGGATTCTTTCATGTGTGAGCTTTCAAACCCTCCTCTTAATATTTGAAGGCGAACTTTCTTCACCTTATCAACTTCCTAGAGAGTTTTTAAGAATCTCCACACTTGCTTGGATGAAGTTGCATTTGCAACTTTCTCAAACATGATTTTACCCAAACCTTGATAGATTAAGGTAAGAGCTTGTTAATCTTTCTTATAATCCTTTTGCAAGGCTTCCTTTTGATTTGGAGTCAAAGATATTTCATCTTGTGACTCCTTATAACCTCTCTCCACAATCTCCTATGCATCTTGGGATCCAAGTTACATCTTCATTTGAATACTCCAATTATTAAAATTTTGTTTAGTAAGTATGGAAATTGGAATGACATCATATCCTGTTGGTGTTGGGTTAAGATAGATTGACCCTGGTTAATTAATTCAATTACCAAAGTTGACTAATTAGGTCAAATTACATGCAAATTGTGGAGACACCAACAAATTTTCAAATAAACTAAGTGAAGTGGAAATTAAATTGACAAGATGATTTGTTGAGGAATGGAGAAAACCTTTCGCAAGGCAAAAATCTCACTAAGTGAATTTAAGGTCACTACTCTCAAGAATCCACTAATTAATAATCAAGCGATTACAAATACGAGGAATCTTACCATTACTCTGCCTATCCCAAAATCTCAACCTACAGTTGAACCTTCGCTCTAATATTCAATTGAACTTGATATGGTAGTAGCCTTCTTTCCTTTGTTGCACAAATCTTCAATCTGTGACTGACTCCTTTCTACGGATTTTAGTACGTGACTAACTCTAACAACTTGATTGATTGTTGTTGGCTGCAAAGTTCTTCATTTCATAAACAATGAAGATCCAGAAGCACTTAGTTACAAACTCTAAGGCGTACAAACACAGTAGCTTCACACAGAATATATGAGTTCTATGTCTATGTTTCCGTACTTGATAACTTTTAAAATTAGCCTTATATATGACTAGGGTTGTGAGAAAAGAAACTCTAATCATCCAAGTCATCATGGGCCGAATTTCAGATCTGAAAATTCTGAAATCGTAGATCTTGATAAATCGAGCTTGTGTCGAGCTTTTATATTAAACTTCAATAGTTGTATCTATCGAATTTTTGTCAAGACTTAATGAAACAACTTTTCTTCACTTATTTCTTGGATCAACTTTTATGTCTTTAATGATATTACTTGATATGTTTGAACAATATACTTCTTGATATATTAAACCCGACTTAGATTTACCCAATTACAAGTAAAGTGCATTTTGTCAAAAGATTAACCAATTACATAGAAAATAGGACCCTAATAGTTGGCAATAATCATTCTTACTACTAAACGATTAGCTATTATACCACTTAATTTTTTGGAAATTAGTGGGTTTCTCCTCACTTGCACATCCAAACACTCACACACTACTCAAAGAAAGTAACTCACTCACAAAGTACACAAAGGGAGAAAGGGTAAGGAGGTAAGAGTAAGAGAACTCTCTAATACTTGTATTTCTCTTCTTTTTGGATATATAATAATAAATAATCCACATGCAACCATAACTTTCCTTATGATTATTATACAACTTCCAAAAACTGTCAAATACATTCATTGCATAAACTTCCCTTATTATTTCGTAACAGAATTTAATAAGTTTGAACTTTCCACGTACTCTCTACCTAGTAATATGAGTAATGAAAGAATCCAATTCCATGCGTGAAACTCCACCTTCTTCAATGGACTGCCCGATAGCACCGCCCAAATCCACTATCCTCTGCCTTATCTCATCCCCTTCTTCTGATGCCATCAACAATTTCATAGCATTTTCTACAATGGATGATGTCACTAACTCATCTCTACGTGACCAGTCCTTCACAACAATACCAACTTTAAGCAATTTTGTTATTCAAACGGTGTTCCTTGGCTGATCAGAGGCCATTGGCCATGCTGCTACTAGCACCCTCATAGTGATACTTTCCATGCAAGAATTCCATCCATAGTGACTCATAAATCCACCAATTGATGGGTGACCTAGAATTTCCAACTGAGGTGCCCAATCTCTCACTACCATCCCTCTGCCTTTAATTCTCTCTTCAAACCCTTCGAGAATCTTAGCCTTTCTAAGCTCTCCATTAATAAAAACATCACCTTTATCAGCTTCCCTTAATACCTAGATGAAATTTTGCTCACTTTTTTCCAACCCAATTGCTAGCTCCTTTATTTGCTCATCTTCCATGGCAGTTGTTGTCCCAAAAGACACATATATCACCAAGTTTGGTGACTCTTTATCCAGCCACTCCAAACATTTGTGCCTTTTATTTGAACCTATATTTCTCATAGGGTTGAATGGTCCAATAGCAGATAGCCCAATGCTTCTTGTCTGTCTCTATCTTTTCCATTAAGTCCATATATGCACCCTCTATGACCCTGCATGTATTGTAAAGGCCCCCGAAGCTTTACTTTTGGAACTTTACTTGTGAATCAATAAAGGTCATGAACTCGGTTGTGGAACAACCTTCAAGAGATGGAAGGCCTTTTGTGATTATCTTGGAGTACCGATCTAATTCTAGAGCTTTTCCCATTGCGTGCCACAAAATAAAAAAAGCAAGTAAAAGCTGATATACTATGGAAGGTGTATGACTCAGCGTTAGGGATAGTAACCAAGTCTTGCACCACTGAGCCCATCAATGAACCGTTGATGACAATGATTCTTGTTGCTTTGGATGAAAGTTCACGTAAAAGTGAAGCCATGGGTTCACGAAGATGCAAGGAAGCATTGATTAATGGTTAGAGATGTGAAGGGAACTTGTGTGGTGCATTGGGATTTGGCGATGAGGTGAGAAAAAGAGGGATTTTGAGGTCCCAACCATGGACTCAAAGTAGGGCTTGGCGGTTGTGAGTGAAAGTACAATCATAGTGAACTGGGATATTGTAGGCTAAGATAAGACCTGAGAGGTGAAGGAGTTGGTTGAGATGGCCTTGTGCAGGAAAGGGTACCATGACCACTGCCACCTTGGTTTTGTTTAGGCCATGGTTTTGATGTTGTTGTTGGTTAGCCATTGATGAAAGTTGGAATATGCTTACTTTGTGGATTGGGTCTAGGGGATTTGGGGGTTTGGAGATTTGTGTTTGGGATTGGGTCTTTATAGGCAAAAGACATTGAGATTTTCACATTTTCCCTGCAAGGTAATTATGCTGAGTTGCAATTTATTGTTAACTTAGGCTTTAAAGGTTCTATCATCACTCTAATTCACCTTACCATTATCACTCAGCAACGTAACTTTGGTAAGGTTGGGTGTTTTCTCTTCAAGCTCGTCAAAATGCTATCTTCTCAATTTGAGAAGAAAATAAAAAGAAGAAAAGTAGTTGGAATCATATAACCGTATTACCCCTCCTTTTATGTTTTGGTTATTTCTTTCTTTTTCCTTTTTTTTTCTTCTTTTTTATTTTTACTTCCTAGGCATGATTCTCGTACTGCTTCCTTTTTTGTTTTGTTTTGTTTTGTTTTGTTTGTTTGTTTGTTTGTTTGTTTTTTTTGTTTTTTTGTTTGTTTTTTTTTTTTTTTTTTTTTTTCCGGTTTGATTCTTTATATATATATATATATATATATTTTTTTTTCTTTTTGAGTTTTACTGGACATGCCTTTCTTCTTCTTCTTCTTCTTCTTTTTTTTTTTTTTTTCTTTTGTACTGGGAATTTTTTTTAATAAATTTGGGTGACTGCCTATTTTTTGGTTGGTTGTTTGCCATTTTTTTTTGTTTTAATTAGATATCATTTCTTAATAAGGGCACATGAGTAAATTTATACATACTCTTTATTTTTAATCTTTCTACTTTTCCATCCTCATAGCAAAACACAAATAAAAAAAAGCTAAGGTTATGTTTGGTAATAGTTTTTGTTTTCTATTTTCAAAATTTTGTTTTTGTGAATATAAGGAAAAAACAATTTTCTTATATTTTTGAAATAAAAACATGTTTAGTTAGTTGAAATTAAAAAAAAAATTGAAAAAAAACAATAGAAAATACTAAAATATGTTGTTATTAGGATTTGAACTTTGATGCTAACTCATAAAATGAGACAAATTCATTAAATCAAATGCGTATTTTCGTTAATTTTTGAAATCTAGAAATTGAAAACAACATTTTACATGTTTTCAGTTTCCTTCATAAATTGAGTTTTGAGAACATTTTTTGTTTTCTGTCCATTTTGGGTTGCCAAACAAGTTTTTTAGTCTCAAAAATAGAAAATTATTTTTGAAAACAAAAAATAAGGGGAAAAAACAGTTACCAAACATACCCTAAAATTTTTCTGTCCTTCCATTTTTCCATTTCCTATTTTCTATTATTCTACTTTTTCACCATTCCAACTAAATGGATCCTTGGTTATAAGGTCTTGACCAAAACAAAAATTGTTCAACCAGATTGACATCAAATGTGTTATTTCGGTTAACCTAGCTTCTTCTAAATAAAACTTTTAGACTTCATTCTCAAATATATATATATATATTTATTTATTTATATATAAATAAAACATGAAAATAAAACTGCCTATATTTAGTATTAATAAAATATAACTAAAAGAAAAGGCACAAAACAATTATTAATTATATATTTTTACTCAATCATTTATAATATATCAAAATATAAATCTATCAACAGTATTGTGTCAAAATAATTATTTTTAATATATCTTTACTCAATCATTTAGTTCCGAAACTTTTGGCATTGTGTCAAAATAATTCATGTCGTTAAGTGATGGCAAGAAAAAATAGACGTGGCTACCAATAATATTAAAAAATATTTTTTTTGGATAATTAATCCAATTGGTTCTTATTTATTTTGCTAATTGTTTGACGTTCTTTTAAATTCTAATGTAGGTGATTTTTTTATTAAAAAAATAAAATAAAATAATGTTATTATATTTTATATCTTTTTTTAGAAGAATATTATGTTTTATCTAGACATTTAGAAGCCAGTCAGTTTAATAAATCTACAATTTAAACCTTTTTTTTTATGATGGTGGGGCTTGGAGAAAGGAATTCTATAATAATAATTTCTGCCGGCATCAATAACCAAATATATATATATATATATAAGAAATTATAATATTAACAACAACAACACAGTGAACTTTGAAAAAAATATATATAAGAGATCATGTGTATATAAATTATAAACTATAGAAAGAAAAGAAAATTGTCACGCATGACTTTTAGAGAAACTTTAATTTTTAATAACTTGAACGAGTGGCACAAGCACAACAATGAGATAGCCAGTGCGAGAGAAAGAGAAAAAGAGATACCAGTGGTAATAAAATAATTAAAAAAACGAAACTATATTGTAGGTCCTTAAAGTTTGTTTACCGAATACGTTTGATCTTTGAAAATTTAAGTGAATATTATTGGTTCTTAAAATTTAAAAAATGAGTGTTATTGATCTTTTTATTAATTTCTATTAGTTTAGTTAGGTTTTTTTTTTTTTTTTTTTGGCCCGTAAACATGGCATGTTTTAACTAAGGTGGCCACCATTTTATTTTATTTTTTAAGAAAAAGTATGCATCACATATTCACAGTATACACATCAGATTTGGTATTTGGGTATCAAAACCCCTAATTAGAAACGAATTTTGTTTAATATAATATAGAAATTCTATATGTAATATATGTGAAACTCCTTTTTGAAGACTTAAAGATCGACATTTGCTTTCATACTCCACAAACACTTATACTAAAGAGTGAAAGAGAGAGTTTCACACTAAAAGACCTTTTAATGGGATTGTACCAGAGTTATGTCAATTAACAGGAGCCAAGAACATCTGTATCGAACGGTGATCTTCTTTTCAAACAGCGAGAATATTGTCATCGTTGCCTTTGCTTTCTTTCATTTGTTTGCTTTCCCAACCAAAAGTGAAAGGTGATAAATTGTAATATGAGACCTACGTTGTACCTTCTAATTTGTAAATTGGAAAACTAATGACAGTATATAAAATAATCTTTATAGATTTGGCAGTTATCGTGGCTGAATCTCCAAAGGTTCGAGAGAAAAAAAGAACTCCTAGGAGGAAGGTCATTTAAATTTTGGAGAATGGGACTGAATTTCCGAAAGCTTGCTTGCTTTCTTTCCTTTGTCTCTAGAAAATTTCATTTTCAATGCATTGCAGCCTTGGATGAAATCGACCGGAATGGATTTGACAAATAGTTTTCTATTTTTCTTATCTTTCGTTTCTTCTTCTTTCTCCTACTAATCAACAGTAGTATTTTTGTTCCCAAAACAGGGGCAAGCTTTTTGGCTTTAAATTGCGAATTTGGTATTTGATTAGTTTAAGTTGTTGTGATGTGTAATTTTTTTTAATAATAAAATGGATTCAATACGGTAGTGCTGCTGGGTACTGCATATTCTTTAGCCAGGCGAGCTGTTTTATCACCAAACATGTTATTCATATGAAAGAAGTACCGCCAGATATTGAACTTATATTACAGATTGATTTGAACTGTCATCTTTAGTAAAACATTTGCTATGTTTTCTCAAAAAAAAAAAAAATAATAATAATATATGAAAAGTTCATTTCTCTGTGCTTTGTTCAAAAAAACTCAGTGTCCCATTTACTAGTTTAAATGAAAGATGTTCAACCAGACATCAAATGTTTTATTTCGGTTAACTTAGCTTCTTCAAAATAAAATTTTTAGACTTCATTCTCAAAAAATATATATATATATATAAAACATGAAAATAAAACTACCTATATTTAGTATTAATAAAATATAAATAAAAGAAAAGGCATAAAATAATTATTTATTATATATATATTTTTACTCAATCATTTATAATATATCAAAATATAAATCTATCAATAGTATTGTGTCAAAATAATTATTTTTAATATATTTTTACTCAATCATTTAGTCCCGAAACTTTTGGCATTATGTCAAAATAATTCATGTCGTTAAGTGATGGCTAGAAAAAACAGAAGTAGCTACCGATAATATTAAAAAATATATATTTTTTTTGGATAAATAATCCAACTGTTTTTGGTTTTTATTAATTTTTGCTAATTGTTTGACGTTCATTTGAATTCTAATGTAGGTATTTTTTATAAAATAAATAAATAAAATCATGTTATTTTATATTTTTTTTAGAAGAATATTATGCTTTATCTAGACATTTAGAAGCCAGTCAGGTTAATAAATTTACAATTTAAACCTTTATTATGATGGTGGGGCTTGAAGAAAGTAAGTCTATAATAATAATTTCTGCCGGCATCAATGATCCAAAAAAAATATAATAAAAAAAATAATAATAATAATAACAACATAGTGGACTTTGAAAAAAAGAAATAGAAAAGAGATGTGTATATAATTTATAAATTGTCACGCATGACTTTTAGACAAACTTTAAATTTTAATAACTTGAACAAGTTATTTGAATCTGCGACCTTCCTGAATCCAACCTTATGGAAGAAATATAAGATAGTTGAATAGCTTATAAAAATAAAATACTAATCACAAATTCGTGCAATCCGGAAAATGATTCTCTTTTTTCTGTTTTTTTTTTTTAGATTGCTTCCACCATCATATCATTATATTTTAGTAGGAATACTTTGCATAACTGCAAGATGATTTTTTTTTCTCTAAGTTTGAGTTAATTATTAAGGCTTTTTAAATTTTTTTTTTTTTTTTATAACCCCAGTCTACAACTACAAATGTTAGATCATTCTGTAGTTATACTCTGATTATGTAATGTACTGTAAATCCAGTTTAAAACACTATTATTATTTTCGTGTGTGTTCTAATAAGTAATACTGTTTATTAAAAAAAAAAAAAAAAACTACTAAGGCATATATAGCCCATGCTTTGGCCAAGAGAGCAATTGTTTCATTTCCTTTACTAGTCTGGATGGAGCATGTTCCACCAGATATCTATCATTTTGTTATTTCTGACTTTCCAATGACTTAATAATATTACCTAGTTTTGATTCTAAAATATATATATATATATATATATATATATATATATATATATATATATATATATCCACTAAAAAATGGAAAATGTTGAGTTTTTTAAAGTATATATCATGTTTAAGTATAGCAGTATTTTTAGGCAATAAACAATATAAACTAGTGGCTTTGAGTTAACTCAATTAGTAAGATTTCTTATTATTAAATAATAGAATAATATATCAATATCATAATAAAGAGTAATCACTATAAATCAGATATCATAGATTTCAAATTTTATTGTTAAATTTATATAAAATAATAGTAAAAATAAAGTCATTTAAGTTATGTGATACTTTTTTTTTTAATGAACAATAGCCTATGTGATAAAATAATTGAAAGTGGGAACTGGTACTGCATGATTAGATCATATATATTTGTCGAATGACTAGACTCACAAAAGGGTATCAGCTCAGCTGAGCGTATTTTTCTATTTCTCCATGCTAGCAGTAGCAGGATAAGAAGCATCTGATATTATTAAAGCATCTGATATTTCTCCATGCTAGGGTCTCTATCCAGTTTTACGCCCTTTTATCAGCGCAGAGGTGGAATCCGAATCTCAAGTAGTTTGATTGGACATATTCAAACGACAATAACTCAGTTAATTTTTGTCGAAAAAAATTCAAAATTTGTGTTCAAATTCAAGCTCGGGATGTCTATAAAAGATTCAGACCACATCTGCAAATTCCTTATTGTTTAAAATTTATTTTCAATAAGGTGAACATATGTCAGTTTTCAGCACATTTTCTAAGCGATTAAGTCTCGTGAATAACTAGCTACTAACACATATTTTTACCCAAAATTTGATATTTTATGGATTGACCTCGTGCTATAGAAAAAATATTTTAGAACTGAATTTGTCAACGGAACGTTCAACTTCCAATTTTATACCCTTCTATCAGCGCATAGGTGGAATTCGAATTTCGGGTTGCTAGAAGGGACATATTCAAATGACAATAACTCACTTGAATTGTGTCAAAAAAATTCAAAATTTGTGTTTAAATTCAAGCTTTGGATATCTACTTTATGAAAGATTCAGATAGCATCTACGAATTCCTTATCGTTCAAAGTTTATTGTCAAAACGGTGAACAGATGATAGTTTTCATCACATTTTCTAAGTGATTAATTCTCGTGAATAACTGGCTACTAACACATATTTTTACCCCAAATTTGATTTTCTATAGATTGACCTCGCGCTATAGAAAAAAGTTTTGAAACCAAATTTGTCAATGGAATGTTCGACATCCAGTTTTACGCCCTTCTATCGACACATAGGTGGAATCCAAATTTCTATTTGTTAGATGGGGCGTATTCAAACGATAATTACTCACTTCATTTGTTACGAAAAAATACAAAATTTGTGCTGAAATTCAAGCTCGAAATGTCTACTTTCTAAAGATCCAGAATGTATCTCCGAATTCCTTATCTTTCAATGTTTATTGTCAAAATAGTGAACAAATGTCAGTTTTTAGCCCATTTTCTAAGCAATTAAGTCTCGTAAATAACTAGCTACTAGCACATATTTTTATCCAAAATTTTGGTTTTTTATGGATTGACCTCGCGCTATAGAAAAAAATATTTTGGAATCGAATTTGTCAACAGAACATTCAACTTCTAGTTTTACACCCTTCTATCGGCGGATAGGTTGAATCTGAATTTCGAGTTGCTAGATGGGACATATTCAAATGACAAACTTAATTTGTATCGAAAAAATTCAAAATTTGTGTTCAAATTCAATCTCAAGATGTCTACTTTCTAAAATATTTATACCGCGTTTGGGAATATATATCGTTCAAAGTTTATTATCAAAACAGTGAACAAAGGTCAGTTTTCAGCACATTTTCTAAGCAATTAACTCGCTTAAATAACTAGCTACTAACATATATTTTAACCCAAAATTTGATTTTCTTTTGATTGACCTCGCGCTATGGAAAAAAAATTTTAAAACAGAATTTGTCAACAGAACTTTTGACTTCCAGTTTTACGCCCTTCTATCAGTGCATAGGTGGAATCCGAATTTCAGGTGCTTGATGGGACAAATTCAAACAATAATAACTCACTCGATTTGTGTCGAAACAATTCAAAATTTGTGTTCTAATTCAAGCTTGGGATATCTACTTTATGAAAGATTCAGATCGCATTTGCAAATTCCTTATCGTTCAAAGTTTATTGTCAAAACGGTGAACAAATGACAATTTTCATCACATTTTCGAAGTGATTAAGTCTTGTGAATAACTAGCTACTAACACATATTTTTACCCAAAATTTGATTTTCTATGGATTGACCTCATGCTATAGAAAAAATATTTTAAAACTGAATTTGTCAACGAAACGTTCGACTTCCAGTTTTATGCCCTTCTATTGGTGCATAGGTGGAATCCGAACTTTGGGTAGCTAGATGGGCCATATTCAAACGACAATAACTCTCTTGATTTGCGAGAAAAAATTCAAAATTTTTGTTCAAATTCAAGTTGGGGATGTCTACTTTCTAAGATATTCAGACCATGTCAGCGAATTCCTTATCTTTCAAAGTTTATTGTCAAAACGGTGAACAAAGGTCCATTTTCAGCACATTTTGTAAGCGATTAAGTCTCGTGAATAACTAGCTAATAACACATTTTTTTACCCAAAATTTTAAATTTTATGGATTGACCTCATGCTATAGAAAAAATATTTTACAATCGAATTTGTCAACGGAATGTTCGACTTCCAATTTTACACCCTTCTATTGGTGCATCAGTGGAATCCGAATTTCGGTTTGCTAAATAGGCTGTATTCAATCGAAAATTACTCTCTTGATTTGTGACGAAAAAATTCGAAATTTGTATTCAAATTCAAGCTCAAGATATCTACTTTCTAAAAGATTAAGACCATGTCTACGAATACCTTATCTTTCAATGTTTATTTAGACTGCGTCATAACCCATGCGCTAGGCATATAGGGGTTTTCTGTCAGTTGACTAGTGATTTGCTAAGTACTTGCTCAAGTACGAATCCTCTACCACTGCTTATGTTGTGCTCAACCTTGAATTTGAAACTCACTGTGCCATTTTCTTCTTCTTCTTCTTCTTTACTCTCTTTGTGAGCTTTTCATGTATTTAAAGTATTAATTTACTCATTATCTTAAAAGTTTAAACTATAGTAAAAACTTAAATGGTTAAGAAATAATGAATTTATTTATTTAATCTAATACTACCCTTTCACATGTGGGCCACGTAAGCTGCCACATGAAAATTATTTAAATTTTAGTGGGTACTTTTGTTAATAAAGGTTACTAAATTTATCATTTATTTATTTATTTATTTAATATTAAACCAATTAGAACATTATTATAATTGTACCTTGATTTGACTTCAGAATCTTGAACCTCTCTATTTAAAGTATCTTTCAAGGATCTACTTTTTTGAACCTTGCTCCCCTATTAGTATTTGCAACAAATAAATTAAGAATCAGATAATATGAATACGAAATTAACACAACCTTTGTTTCCTCCCTTAAACTTCAAAGACTAAAATCACCTATCTATACAAAAAATCAAATAAAAATTAAAAAATGTGAAAAAGAAAATATGATCTCCAATTTTGCACCTTTTCTATGCAATCCTTAAAACATTCATTGTGTTTAGCTAAGGCTTGGGCAAAAGTATATCAATTTGTTCTCATACATCAGATGGATCCACATCATAAAAAATTGATAAAATTTTCATTTTTTTTCCTCTTTCATGCATCTAAGATCTTTACAAATTCATCCAAGCACTTTATAGAAGATGCATTGTTTCTTGAGAGAATGACAATTGCAAACCTTGACTCTTCTATTGCTTTCAAGAGTTCTAGGACAACAGATTTCCATGTCTCAAGTTTTTCCTCATCTGTAAAGGTCTCGATGCATTTTTGCTCCAAACCAACATATAGATAGTCCGCAAAACTATTGCGGGTATATATCCTTGCCTTTAAAACTAAGGCAGACTTCAATTCATATTTCCGTTGTGGTGTTGAAGAAGAAAATCATGATAAAGACAAGACTTTTTGAGTACTTATGGAAGCCATTAGAAATATGTTTGGCAAATCTTGAACTACAATAAAGATAGACAAAAGTACATTCAATTAAAATTGAAAGAAAATTTAAAAGGGGAAAAATTTGAGAAGAAGAGAATGATTTGATGCAGAGGCACTCACATTCTTTAATCTCTAGTTTCAGTCAAGTTAACAATTCTCTTTTTTTTTTTTTTCTTCTTCTTTTTTTTTTTAAAAAAAAAAAAAGTAGGCATGCATGGGGCACTCTCCTTAATGGAATCATCCTGACAAACTTAAAATTATATAACAGTATGTATCAAAACAAAATATTTTCTAAGTATCAATCATTCTTGATCTTTATATTCAGATGAACACTTCCCCATGTCAATACATCCACTGATTAATTTTTATTAAAATAATGCATCCTTTTATTTCCCAAAAAGAATATAAAATTATGTCAGATTTATAACGATTCCCTAACATGCCATCAATTTTAATTTTTGTTAAAATGATGCATCCTTTTATTTTCCCAAAAAGAATATAAAATTATGTCAGATTTATATTTTTTTGGTAAACTATGTCAGATTTATAACGATTCCCTAACATGCCATCAGTTTTAGCTTTCACGTAATAATAAAAATATGAAGAGGAAACGTTTGTAATTTGACAACCATAGTTGTTATAAGGGGAAGTTCAGATATTAAACAAAAAGAATAAAATATTGCATCCCGGTCCCTTATACTTTGCTCTAGTTGCTCCCTCTCTCATTGGAGAAAATACATGTTTCCATTGCAGTATGGGGTCCACCCTCATGTGAGGGGAGGATACATGCAACAGAAACAGCATATACCACCTCCTCTCATTGGTCACGCATTAATCTTTCCTCTAGTGGCGGCACTACATGTGCTCTTCCGGTTTAAATGATTCCCTTGACTTGAAAAAGATAATTATAAATAATATTTTTTTACTAACTTTTTTTTTTAATACTAAGTGTTTTAACACACACACACACAAGAAGAGGGGAGAAGATCTTAAATTTACCTTTAAAATTAAATGGGGGGCCCAATACGTGAAAATTTAAATAAGAGTTAAGGTGGACGGACACAAAGGATTGCAATTTTCTTCTTCTTCTCTCCGATTCTCCAAAAAGCTTGTGTGCCACATGAGTTGCCATTGAGTGGGGACCCAATACATGAAAATTTAAATAGGAGGTAAGGTAGACACAAGAGATTGCAATTTTCTTCTTATTCTCTCTTTTTGTTAAATTACTGATTCACCCAAAAGCTTGTGGCCACGTGAGTTGCCATTGAATGGGGCCCTAACACGTAGAAATTTATTAAATGGGAGGTAAGGTGGACACATGGAATTTAACTCAGAACCTCTTACTCTAATATTATCTATATCTCTATACTACTATTTAAGAGGCTTCCTCTGTTTGGAATAGACATTTCGATAGTTCAAAAATATGATCACACAAATTCTAAAATTATAAACCCTTCCAATTTATATGAAAGACAACAAAAAGGTTAGAATAATTATTTCGCATTATTTAAACCACCCAGAACCCACTAACCCACGTTCATCTCACCACATGTTAGAATTCAAATCCCCTCAACTCTAATAGATCTATTTGAAGAGAAATTATAAGGTTCTCATAATGGACAAGTGATGTGGTCCACTATTCCAGTAAAAGACTCCCACTTGTTTAAAATTGTAGAGTTTTAAATAAAAATTGAATACTGACTCAACAATTTTAAATAGGTGGAAGTTTTTTACTAGAATGGTGGACAAATGACGTGATCCACCATGAGGACCATATAATTTCTCCTATTTGAATTCAAATACTCTCAATTATCTTTGGTAATATTTTTTTAAAAGGAAATTACGTATGGTTACTTTAAAGAAAAACAAAACAAAAAAAAAATAAAAAAGAGAAAGAAGAAGAGAAAACTCTCCTATCAAAATCAAGCATGTTTTTTTTTTAAAATTAATCTCAAACAAAAAGAATTAACTTTTTTTTTAAAAATGTGATAAACTTTAAATAGAGCAGTTCCTAATAGTTTCCTTCATTCACACCTCTCACTAACTCAGGCTCAAATAATTAACGCAACCTTAACTCACAACATTCAAAAATAATGAAAAAAAAAAAAACTGAACTCTTCTACAAAATATTCTTTTTTTAAAAATTGATAGAGAAAAAAAAGCCCGAAAAATCTACGAAGGATGCTCAAGATAGCGTGTGCAAATCAATTGAGAGCATGTTAATCTTCAACACTCACAACAACAACAACAACAAACAAACAAAAAAACAAAACAGAAGAAGAAGAAGAAGACAAAGAAAAAGGCTCTCTCTTTTTCTCACTTAAATCTTTTAGCTAACCAAACACAAACAAGTTTTATTTATATATTGCTACTGTTTGAGTCTCTATGCTTATTTGCTTCAATTTTTATCTACTTACAGATTTTTTGGCCTTAGATAAGTTACAAGTTAATGCTAAATTATTAATTTCTCACCATTGGAGAATATTCGATTGGCTAACTGAATCATTACAAACTCTATGCAGTTCATAACTCTAAGTTTTATATTATAAATTTTTATTTAGAATTCATTACTTATATATTTTTTTAGTTGAAAATCACTTTTTATATTTTTGTAATCAAGGTTCGTTAACATCTTATTTTTAAATGATAAGTTAAGGGGTAAGATAGCATAAGACTAGTTTAACGGTGATTGATTATCAAGAAATGCTTCTTTTTGTTAAGCATTTTTTATGGGCTTGTAAAGATCCCATGAGTTAGCCAATGGTCATTGACTCTAAGTATTTTGATTTCTCAATCGCCACAACAATATAGTCAAACTTGAAATTTAATGACTAGAGGATTTTTTTTTTTTCTACTACACGAGCATTGTCCAAGTTTTCACCATATCTTTTTAATTGATTTCTAATGGCCAACACTCTTGAAAAATAGTCCAAAACATATTCGGATTCTTTCATGTGTAAGCTTTCAAACCCGCCTCTTAATATTTGAAGGCAAACTTTCTTCACCTTATCAACTTCCTATATAGCTTTTAAGAATCTCAACACTTGCTTATTGGATGAAGTTGCAATTGCAACTTTCTCAAACATGGTTTCACCCAAACCTTGATAGATGTTAGGAATGCTATAAGCATAGAGATAATAATTGTTGTAATGAGATTTAGTTAATTAGTTAGTTAGTTAGTTAGTTAGTTAGTTACAATTCCAAGCATGTTAATCACATTTAGCACATGTTGGAATTATTAATTCACATGAGGAATAATAGAATCAATGTTAATCACATTTAGCACATGTTGGAATTATTAATGCACATGGGGAATAATAGTTACAATAGGATAAGGTCATGTGGGCCAATAAGATTAGAGCTAGTCTCCTATAAATACATGATTGTAATCCAATATGAGATATCAATTGAAGAATAAACCAACTTCTTAGTGCATTAGTGCATCTCTCTCTCTCCCTCGTAATCTCTTTCTTTCTCTATGGAGGGTGACTACCTCGAATTAAGTCAATTTCCCTACAATTCCTATCAATCCCCCTACAATTCATACCCATCCCCATTAGGAACCTCTAGGTTCCTAACATTTGGTATCAGAGCCGTCAATCTTGAGACGGATGAATATGACCGGCAAGAAATCTTGAAAGATTTACGACAAATGGTGAATGAAGTTTCAAAGAAGGTAAAGGCATTGAAACAATCTAATGAGGCTATTTCAAAGAAATTCAAGACCTTGGCTAAATCTAACAAGGCCTTGGCTGAATCTAACAAGGTCATGAATGAAGAGCTCTCAAGGTTGCAAGAGGTTTTTGAGAATTTGACGGAAGAGGAGCTACAATCTCTTGATTCGACCGACCAAGAATCCAGAATACATGAACCTGTTGTTGTTGGTGTGGAGCAAGAACACACTGTTGGTGTGAATACAAGTGATCCAACGAGATTTGATGTTGGCCAAACTCATGCTTCAACAAATGGGACTGCTCATATAATCATGAATGAAGGCATGGACTTAACAGTCATGCATGTTGGTGGCAATTCCATTGAATTTGGACTTCGCTATGGGGGCCACATCTTGCTCATTAGTGGCTGTCACAAAGCTAAGGAATTAGATGCTTCTTTTCTTGGTGGTAGTTGTGGGATAAATGATGGATTCCATAGCCGAGATGATCAAAATTTTTATAAGAAATTGAGTTCTATATTGCTGAAGGTTACTTTCAATACAACTGCTTTGCCTTATGCTCCTATGTCATGTGTTGTGATTAATTGCTTTGGAGCTATTCGTGTAATCAATGGTCAAGATGCTTTGGCGTATTGGGTTAGTGGCTGGTTTCCCCTAATGAAGGTGTCATTTTACAACAACACCTTGTGGGCAAGGTGTTTTCAAGGGGAGGGAAATGTTAGGAATGCTATAAGCATAGAGATAATAATTGTTGTAATGAGATTTAGTTAATTAGTTAGTTAGTTAGTTACAATTCCAAGCATGTTAATCACATTTAACACATGTTGGAATTGTTAATTCACATGAGGAATAATAGAATCAATGTTAATCACATTTAGCACATGTTGGAATTATTAATGCACATGGGGAATAATAGTTACAATAGGATAAGGTCATGTGGGCCAATGAGATTAGAGCTAGTCTCCTATAAATACATGATTGTAATCCAATATGAGATATCAATTGAAGAATAAACCAACTTCTTAGTACATTAGTGCATCTCTCTCTCTCCCTCGTAATCTCTTTCTTTCTCTATAGAGGGTGACTACCTCGAATTAAGTCAATTTCCCTACAATTCCTATCAATCCCCCTACAATTCATACACATCCCCATTAGGAACCTCTAGGTTCCTAACAATAGATTAAGGTAAGAGCTTGTTAATCTTTCTTCTAATTCTTTGGCGAGGCTTCCTTTTGATTTGGAGTCAAAGATATTTCATCTTGTGACTCCTTATAACCTCTCTCTACAATCTCCTACGCATCTTTGGATTTAAGTAACTTCTTCATTCAAAAACTTCAATTACTAAAATTTTGTTTGGTAAGTATGGAAATTGGAATGGCATCATATCCCGTTGGTGTTGGGTTAAGATAGATTGACACTGGTTAATTAATTTAATTACTCAAGTTGATTAATTAGGTCAAATTACATGCAAATCGTGGAGGCACCAACAAATCACCAACTAAATTAAGTGTAATGGAAATAAAATTGACACAGTGATTTGTTGATGAATGGAGAAAACCTTTCACAAGACAAAAACCCCACCGGGAGAATTGAAGCTCACCACTCCCAAAAATCCACCAATCAATAATCAAGCGGTTACAAGTATGAGAAATCTTACCACTACTCTGACCTATCCCAAAATACCAACTTACAGTTGAACCTTCGCTCTAATACCCAATTGGACTTGATATTGTAGTAGCATTCTTTCCTTCCTGCACAAATCTTCAATCTGTGATTAACTCCTTTGCACAGATTCTAGTATATGACTGACTCCAGCAACTTGATTGATTGTTGTTGGCTGCAAAATTCTTTACTTCATAAACGATGAAGATTAGGAATCACTTGGTTACAAAATTCCAAGGCGTACAAATGCAGTAGCTTCACATAGAGTATATGAGTTCTAGGTTTATTTTTCCTTACTTAATGACTTTTAAAATAAGCCTGATATATGATTAGGGTTATGAGAAAAGAAACTCTAATCATTCAAGTCATTATGTGTCAAATTTCAGATCTGAAAATTTTAAAATCGTATATCTTGATAGATTAAGCTTGTGTCAAACTTGTGTCGAGCTTCTCTATTAAACTTCAATAGCACCATCTGTCAAGCTTTTGTTGAGACTTAATGAAACAGTTTCTCTTCACTTGTTTCTTATATCAACCTCCATGTCTTTAATGATACCACTTGATTTGTTTGAACAACATACTTCTTAATATATCAAACCCAACTTAGATCTACCCAATTACAAGTAAAGTGCCGTTTGTCAAAGGATTAGTCAATTATATAGAAAATATTACCCTAATAGTTGGCTATGGCCATTCTTACTGCTAAATGATTAACAATTATACCACTTGATTTGTTGGAAATTAGTGGATCTTTCCTCACTTGCACATCCAAACACTCACACACTACTCAAAGAAAGTAACTCACAAAGTACACAAAGGGAGAAACGGCGAAGAGGGAAGAGTTGGAGAACTCTCTAATACTTGTATTTCTCTTCTTTTTGGATTTATAATTATATATAATCCACATACAACCAAAACTTTCCTTATGTTTATTATACAACTTCCAAAAACTCCCAAATACATTCATTGCATAAACTTCCCTTATTATTTCATAACATAAATTAATAAGTTTAAACTTTCCACGTACTCTCTACCTAGTAATATGAGTAATGAAAGAATCCAACTCCATGCGTGAAACTCCACCTTCTTCAATGGACTGCCTGATAACACCGCCCAAATCCACTATCCTCTTCCTTATCTCATCCCCTTCTTCTGATGCCATCAACAGTTTCACAGCATTTTCTACAGTGGATGATGTCACTAACTCATCTCTACGTGACCAGTCCTTCACAACAATACCAACTTTGAGCACTTTTGTTATCAAAACAGTGTTCCACGGCTGATCAGAGGCCATAGGCCATGCTGCAATTGGCACCCCTATAGTGATACTTTCCATGCAAGAATTCCATCCACAGTGACTCATAAATCCACCAGTTGATGGGTGGCTTAGAATTTCCAATTGAGGTGCCCAATCTCTCACTACCATCCCTCTGCCTTTAACTCTGTCTTCAAACCCTTCGAGAATCTCAGCCTTTCGAAGCTCTCCATTATTAAAAACATCACCTTTATCAGCATCCCTTAATACCCAGATGAAACTTTGCTCACTTTTTTCCAAGCCAATTGCTAGCTCCTTTATTTGCTCGTCTTCCATGGCAGTTGTTGTCCCAAAAGACACATATATCACCGAGTTTGGTGACTTTTTATCCAACAACTCCAAGCACTTGTGCCTTTTATTTGAACCTATATTTCTCACAGGGTTGAATGGTCCAATAGCCCAATGCTTCTTGTCTCCCTCTATCTTTTCCATTAGGTCCATATATGCACCCTCTATGACCCTGCATGTATTGTAAAGGTACCCAGAGCTTAACTTTTGGAACTTTACTTGTGAATCAATAGAGTTCATGAACTCGGTTGTGAAACAACCTTCAAGAGATGGAAGGTATTTTTGGATTATCTTGGAGTACGGATCTAATTCTAGAGCTTTTCCCATTGCTTCCCACAAATGAAAAAAGCAAGAAAAAGCTGATATACTCTGGAAAGTGTATGACTCGGCGTTAGGGATAGTAACCAAGTCTTGCACCACTGAGCCCATCATAGAATCGTTGATGACAATGATTCTTGTTGCTTTGGATGAAAGTTCACGTAAAAGTGAAGCCATGGGGTCACGAAGATGCAAGGAAGCATTGAACAGTGGTTGGAGATGTGAAGGGAACTTGTTTGGTGCATTGGGATTTGGCGATGGTGTGAGAAAAGGTGGGATTTTGAGGGCATGGAAATGGATGCTTGAAACTGAATTTGGGTCCCAACCATGGACTCGAAGCATGGCTTGACGGTTGTGAGTGGCAGTGCAGGCATAGTGAACTGGGATATTGTAGGCTAAGATAAGACGTGAGAGGTGAAGGAGTTGGTTGAGATGGCCTTGTGCAGGAAAGGGTACCATGACCACTGCCACCTTGGTTTTGTTTAGGCCATGGTTTTGATGTTGTTGTTGGTTAGCCATTGATGAAAGTTGGAAAATGCTTACTTTGTGGATTGGGTCTCCGGGATTTGGGGTTTGGAGATTTGTGTTTGGGTTTGGGTTTTTATAAGCAAAAGACATTGAGATTTTTACCTTTTCCGTCCATGATAATGATGTTATCCTCCCAAATTTTAAAAGAAAATAGGGCAAAAATGGCCAAGTACCATTATTGGGTAAATATGTAAGAATACCACTGATTGTAAAATAATTAAGGATTTATGAATTTTTAAAACTCGAGTTTGTAAAACTAGAGTTTCATGAAAAATAGTTACCAAAATTTCAAAGAACTCAAGTTTTTAGAACTCGAGTTACATGGCAAACTCGAGTTTCAAAATAGTGGTACATCTATATAATCCAAAATAATGGTAAATCTCTACATATTTTGCTAAATAGTGATTGTAATAAAATAACTGTTCTCATCTCTTCTTATGTTTTGGTTATCTTTTGCTTTCTTTTTCCTTTTCCTTTTATTCTTTCTTTTTCTTTCAGGGCGTGATACACGTACTGCTTCCTCTTTTTTGTTTTTTGATTTTTTTCAGTTTGATTCTTCTTTCTTAATTTCTTTCATTTTTTTTTTTTTTTACTTTTTTCTTTTGTACTGACTATGTTTTTTATTTTTCAACAAATTGGGATGATTGTCTTCTTTTTTTGGTTGTTTGCTTTGTTTTTTAGAGTTTTAATTTATGGCTTCAATTCTTGATGAAAGTTTTTTATCATTTTTCTTTTTTAGAGTTTCAACTTATGGCATCGGCTCTTGATAATAGGATCTCTTATTCAACTATTAGAGACTTTACCAATTGAATTATCTGGAACCCACAACTTCTTATAAAACATTTAAATAAAATATATTTAGTATAAAAGAAAATGCACAAAATAATTATTTATTATATATTTTTACTCAATCATTTATAATCTATCAAAATACAAATCTATCAATAGTATGGTGTCTAAATAATTATTTCTAATATATTTTTACTCAATCATTTAGTCCCAAACTTGTCAAAATAATCCATATCGTTGAGTGATGGCTAGAAAAAATAGACGTGGCTACCAATAATATTAATATATATATTTTTTGGATAAATTTTTTTTTGAGGAGTATATTTTTTGGATAATTAATCCAACTGTTTTTGGTTCTTATTTATTTTTTCTAATTGTTTGACGTTCATTTAAATTCTAATGTAGGTGAATTTTTTATAAAAAAAATAAAATCATGTTATTTTATATCCTTCTTTAGAAGAATATTTCTAGACATTTAGAAGCCAGTCAGTTTAATAAATCTACAATTTAAACCTTTTTTATGATGGTGGGGCTTGAAGAAAGGAAGTCTATAATAATAATTTCTGCCAGCATCAATGAACCAAGAAAATATATAAAAAAGAAATAATAATAATAATAACATAGTGGACTTTGAAAAAAAAAAAAGAAATAGAAAAGAGATCATGCGTGTATAAATTATAAACTATAGAAAGAAAAGAAAATTTTTAGGCATGAATTTCAGACAAACTTTAAATTTTAATAACTTGAATGAGTGTTGCGGATGGAAAATTCTTAGGTGCTCCCTCCCTTCACATTCATGGTGGGGTCCACTATGAATTTAATGAGTAGACCCCACCATGAATGTGAGAGGAGGAAGCACCATTCTCCGTACTCCGGGAGTACCTAAGAATTACTCGTTGCGGATACTGAGGAACGCTACAACTATGGCAAGTGTTGCGGCTACTGAGGAAGAGGATGGTCCACGCAACGTGAATTCAGAGGATGTGGTGCCGCCTAGAACTGAGCCGCAATTAGTGGAGATAGACTCGTTACAAAAAAATAAAGATGTAGTTAATGAAAAATATCTCATGGAGATTTACATAGATATTCCCTTGACTTTAGGTTAGGGTCGCCCACGGGTCGGATCGTATCGGGTTTGGATCTAATTCGCATCCGACCCGATTGAATCGGGTGAACAGAAAATGGACCCGCGGCCTACCGAACGTTCAGGTCGAACTCGACTGCACGGGCCATTAGTTGAGCGGGTCGGAGCCAATCAAGTGATTTCGGGTCTCAAGCACAACAACATAGATTTCAAAACCCAAAACAATCTTCTCAAAAATAAAACCCAAAACAGTCTTCTAAAAAAAACCGTAATAGAGAATATAAAATCCAAAACAAAAACCCCAAATCTATGAGACTAAAAAAAAAAGAGTAGACTAAACCGGCAGCAGCACCACCACTCCCTTTCCCACCACCAACACATCCATCAGTACAATTTTTTTTTAACAACTTTTTCTACTGACCTACCATCTAACTGCACAAATCGAAGTTTCAAGACTTCGATTTCAGGTAGAGGATGGCGAGTGCAACAACAACTTTGAATCAACGATGGCGACATAGGGCAAATTGGGCGACATCGGCAAGGAAGCTATGGTTGGTGGCGGTGGCAATAGGGCCCAACTTGGTGACAGCGGTAGCAAGGAGGATAGGATTGGGGATTTGAGAAAGATCAGAGAAAGTGAGAGTGATAGATTAAAAGAAAGTGAGAGAATTTTTTGGAACTGAACTTTGAAACGAAAAGACTTCAATTTTGAAGTGTGGAGAGAGTTGTGGTCAGCAAAGTGGTCCCCTGAAACTAAATAGCTTTAAATATGGAAGACATGTTTATAAGAGTTAAAGAGTGAGAATACTTATTTGGAATTTCATTTTGATTTGATGTTGTGTATGCCGTTTGCGTGCAAGTATTAGCTTGTCAGTAGTACTCAGTAACTTTAGTAGACTTCAAGCTTAAATCTTATCACTTAACCTATAGGCTACAAGCTATCTTATCATTTCACCTAGAAAGTAGAAATTGATGAGGATTGAAAATATAATATATTTTTTTTCTAAAAAACCTTTAACCTTCGGTCGGGTTGGGTATACGGGTTTTTTATCCTTTAACCTGTTATCCGGATCGAATCTTCAGTTTTTATTAACAAAAAACCCAAATCAGACCAACCATGTTCTTCAGGTTAGGCGGATCCAGTCGGTTTGGTTAGGTCACTTAGCCCGCTGGATAGCCCTACTTCAAGTCATAATTACTTGGAGAGTGTGGACATGCATGGCATGGTGGACGTGGTTTTGGAGAAAGGTGGTAATAGTAATAAAAATGTCCAATGTCACGTGAGCCACCACCTTACTCCTAGTACGAAGCAACCTACTTGGACGAGAATAGTTAGACCACAGTCTTATGAGGGGATGGATACTTTAAGCGGGCAAATACAACATGTGGGCCATAAAAGGGAGTTTGTAGATAGTGGAGTGACACTGGGACATGAAAAGGAAAAGGATGGGAAACAGACCAAAACTGGAGTGTCTAACGCTCAACCAGATATTTCAACGGTGGAGGCTGTTATACAACCTTGCCGAGCACAATAATTATTATAAGTTGAAACTGTTGAGGGTTTGAGAACCAACGTGCACTGAAGGTACTTACTAATATGGTGAGATGTAATGGACCCACTATTTTGTTTCTTATGGAAACAAAGCGATCTATTACAAAAATGCATAAACTTTGTCACGATTTAAACTTCCAATCAGTCTTAGCTATTCCGAGCGATGGTCAGAGTGGAGGTTTGGGTTTGTTTTGGGAGGTGGATTGCGATCTTCACGTTCAAACTTTCTCTCCTAACCACATTGATGCACATATCATATCCGACAAGCAACCACCTTGGCAAATAACTAGCTTGTATGGGAGACCAGAGGGGCACCGAAAACACGAATCATGGAGCTTACTTTGACACTTGCATGCCAAGGCTTCTATGCCGTGGGTTTGCCTAGTTGACTTCAACGAAATCCTTCAATCAAGTGAGAGGCAAGGTGGTAACCCGAAACCCTTGGCCCCAATACTAGCTTTTAAAGAGACCCTTTTGCATTGTGGACTTGAAGAATTGGGGTACCAAGGGTACCCTTTCACTTGGCGTAATGGCTGACCGGGAGACACCTTCGTTGAAGTAAGATTGGATAGGGCGTGTGCAAGCATGGAATGGCAAGGCCAATTCCCATTGGCCAAAGTCCTTCATCTGCAGGTTTCTTACGCTGATCATGACCCTATTCTTTTGTACACTCATTTCTATGCTTAGCAGGGGCAGACCAGGCGTAAACGCCTCTACTAATTCGAAGAACACTGGGTGGCACACCGGGGCTGTGAAGATGTGATCAGGGAAGCATGGAACTATCACCCACCCAACTGGAGTCCAATGTTCAGACTCTTTGAGAAGATTAAGTGGTGTTGTATGAAGTTGGTGGCATGAAGTTGGTAACACTAAAACACGGTTGGAGAAGAAACAAGCCGCACTCAAGGATCTGACCAACCTAGGGTACGGTGACAACCTAGTACAGATCAACACACTGAGGGGAGAGATAAATGGCTTGCTCCACCAAGAAGAGGTGTTTTGGAGACAGAGATCCTGAGCTATCTGGCTCCCTGCACGCAACAAAAGCACCAAGTTTTTTCATAAACGGGCAAGCCAACGATGACGGAAAAACCATATTGATGGGTTGATGGATGGGGATGGGTTTTGGAGAATAGATGAGTAGACCGTGGGTGTGATAGCAAAGGACTACTTCAAGACCATTTTTACTACGTCCCACCCAAGTAATGTGGATAAGGTCCTAGGTGTGGTGGATGGTGTAGTGACGGAGGAAATGAACCGGTCTCTAAACCGGCCTTTTGTGGGAGAGGAGGTGAAGCAAGCATTATTCCAAATGCACCCATCGAAGTCACCGGGTTCCCCTTCTTTTTTCAAAAATACTAGCACTTAGTAGGTGGAGAGGTAACAGAGGCAGTGCTATCTGCCTTAAACTCTAGCCATGTCCTCACCAAAGCTCAAAAAAATATTTTGGCTTGCCGATGGTAGGGGGCAAAAACAAAATGAGCACCTTCAAAGATCTTCGGGAAAGAATAGCTAAGCACGTCACATAGTTAAATGTTGGTGGTGACAAACAAGTAATGAGAAAAAAAATACACTGGATAAATTGGAAGAAGTTGTGTGATCCAAAGAAAACTGGAGGAATGGGCTTTCGTGATGTTCATGCATTCAACTTGGCGATGCTAGCGAAGCAAGAAGGCTACTCAACCATCAAAGCTGACTATTCTTTACAGTTTATAAAGTTAGATACTTTCTTGAATGCTCCTTCTTGGATGCTGGTTTAGGGAGTAACCCGTCGTATGTATGGAGAAGCCTACTGAAAGCTAGGGAAGTCATTTTGGCGGGAGCTAAATGGAAAGTGGGTAGTGGAACCACAATAGAGATCATGGGCCATCAATGGCTGCCGTGACCACCGTGTCTCCGTAGAGAGGGACCTGGACCACTGAAAGTGAGGGAACTGGTGGTTGAGGATACTAAACAGTGGGACAAGGCTATGATAGCCTATTGGTATGAGCCCCATACTTGTTCTGATATTTTAAGAACACCCTTGACCAACCTGCAGACAAACGACGTGTTAGTTTGGAAGGAGAACAAATCCAATGTTTTCTCCGTTAAATCCGCATTCTTGGTGGTACTTCATCTTCTTCACCCCTCAACTAGGGACCACTCCACAGCTGCGACAGATGGGAGACTATGGAAGGCAATATGGTCCCTCAACACTCCCCCAAAAGTGCATATGTTCTTGTGGCAAGCATGCTCTAACATCTTGCCTACCCGAGCCAATCTACACATGAAGAGAGTACAGTTGAATCAATCCGTCTTGTGCAGTGTGTAACCACCAAAGTGAAACAGTCAAGCACATCCTCTAGGAATGCCCTTTTGCTTGTAAGGTTTGGGCATTGGTTAGTGGGAAGATCCAAAAGAGCTCAACTGTGGCCCCTAATTTCTTCCTATTAACTTGAAGTATGATGTAGCAACTGCTTAGGCATGAACATCGAAGCTCTCGCAAAAACGTTCTGACCCTTGTGGAGAACTTGACGAAACTTTGAGATAAGGGCAGCGGGCGATAATATAGCTCTCTTCGCTTTTGAGCTAGAAGCGGATGTGGGAAGGTATTGCAGGGAAAGCCATGGACATATGATAGGCATCTAGTGGTGTTAGAACGATACGACGGTTGGACGCCAGCAAATGAACTCAACTTCTGCAACACGGCCTTTTAGGTACAGGTCCATGACCTCCCATTCTCTTTACTGACAAGGGAGGTCACTCTGAGCTTAGGAGTGACTCTGGGAAAGGTGATCAAGGCCGTGGATAACGCAAAGATGCAAGGAGGAAACTTTGTACGAGTTCGCATCGTGGTAGACATCTCAAAGCCGTTAAGCAGGGGTCGGCGAGTGTCATGGGACCAAGACAAGGAAGGATGGGTCTCTTACCGATACAAGAGGCTACCAAACCTATGTTATTGGTGTGGTAGCCTCACCCACGATGACAAAGACTGTGTAATGTGGCTAAGCAGTCGAGGCAGCCTCTTCATGATGGACCAGCAGTATGGACCGTGGCTTCGCGCTACCCAGTTCAACGGAGCAAAGAAATCAGTGGTGGAGGTCTTGGGCTTCGACAAGTCGGTGAGTGACAGAGCCAAACCCACGACTTCGTCGGAGCGCCGAACACCCACCATGGCCACGGTAGCATTGGAAACCTGTAACAGGGAATTGGGGAGCGCAGCAGAGGGGGAGGCAGAAACTATGGAGGTTCTCGCTCAAACCTCCATGGACGCCGTGAGCAGTGGCGTTCCCCAGTCCGACGACGGTACAGCGAGGCCTGAGAAGACAACAACGCAGCAAAAGTCCCGGATTTCGAGGATTGTGTCAGGGACATTAATGACGCTGCAAATGCCACCCCGGTGTTTACGCTCTCAAGTGCTGTAGACTCCGGAATTCATGCTGATAACATAGGAAAAAATCAGCTTCTCAGTGACAACATTACTCTACTTTTGGATTTAGATTTTGGCTCACAGGATTTAAGGAGGGATAAGGGAGTTGTTAATGGCTCACAGGATTTAAGGAGGGATAAGGGAGATATTTATGTCAGAGAAGATGCTAGTGCCTCTCCTGAATCTTCCTATGTGGTGGGTCGGGTTGACAACTCCGATGATAATATAGTGGGCTTGCTTAAGCCCAATCAAGATGAAGAAGGCTTTAAAAAAAAATAAAAAAAAAAAAAGACAAAAAAAGCCTCCCATAAATAAGTCCAATCCGGCCATAAGGAGGAGCCCACGTAAAGGAACTCTCCTAAGTGCACAGGATGAACCACGTGCGAAGGAGGGTGCCATGCAATCAGCTAGTGAGTACGTAGTTAAAAGGAAACAAGAGCATGCATGCACGTCATTTGATGAGAGTTTAGAAATTAAAAAGAAGATGCGTATGGAGGAGGAAACCAGATAATTCAGTGCTTTGTTGGCTAAGCACTTGGGATCGGCGGAGGCTGTTGGGCAGTCCCGCCGGGTACAATGAGTCTACTAAGTTGGAATTGCCGAGGACTTGGGAACCACTGGTCAGTTAACGCCTTGGAAAAGGTCGTTCAAAAAGAAGATCCCAAACCAGTCTTCCTCATGGAGACAAAGTCAGATAAGAAGTATTGGATGGATATGGTTAAGGAAAAATGCAATATGAAGGACGGCCTGGTCGTTCCGAGTGTTGGTAAGAGTGGGGGCGTGGCTTTATACTGGAAGGATGAGGTAACGGTGGTGGTTCAATCATACTCTCAAACACATATTGATGCTTTAGTGGATGGGGGGCAGACATGGGGTGGTGGCACTTCACCGGTTTCTATAGGAACCCAGACACAACCAAGCGCCTTGAGTCCTGGGCTAAACTTAAATATCTCAAGGGTGTCTCTGTGCTGCCTTGGATGACAATTGGAGATTTCAATGAGATTAGTAGTGCATCGGAGAAGGAGGGAGGTAGCGTCAGACCGAGACAACAGATGGCAAATTTCAATGAGAGCATAAATTCTTGTGGTCTGCGTGATTTAGGGTACAATGGTCCTAAGTTTACCTGGAACTACGAGAGGGTTGATGGCGTGCGGATACGAGGCTGAATAGAATGTTGGCCACCCCCGAATGGATCAGGTTGTTTCCATTGGCAAAGTTATACCACTTATCATCACCAGTGTCAGACCATGCTCCCCTGGTGTTGCGTATGGTCCCAAAGCTGAGGGGTAGAAGACAGAAGAAAATATTTCGATTTGAATCAATGTGGTTGAAAGACCAACGATGTGAGCAAGTGCTGTTTGATGCATGGCAAAAAGGATTGAGTTCAGGGGAAGGCAATACACTACAGAACTGCCTGGACCAATGCAGGTCTAGTCTGGATGACTGGAATAAAATGGTTTTTGGACATGTGGGTAAAAAAGGTGGCTGAGCTCCAAAAGAAAGTAGAATGGCTAGAGCTTCAGCCTTCATCAACTGAGACTAACCAAGCCTTGAGGAGTACTAAGTCCGAACTGAATAGTTGGCTTGACAAGGAGGATGAAATGTGGAGACAACGGTCAAGGCTTAGTTGGTTCCAAGCTGGGGATAGAAACACAGGTTTTTCCATGCGAAGGCCTCCTCTAGGCAAAAAAAGAACCTCATTACAGGTATGTTTGATGACGAGGTAGTGTGGCAAGAAGAGGAGATGAAGGTTGAGGAAATTGTCGTGGGACACTACCAAAATCTTTTTCAGTCAAACAACCCCACGGAATTCATGGAGCTACTTGCTGTCGTCCAAAGAAAGGTAACCCTTGCCATGAATCACCAGCTCACCAGAGAATACAGTGTTTAGGAAGTGAAGGTTGCTCTAAAGCAAATGTATCCACTTAAGGCTCCAAGCCTAGATGGGATGCCTCCCTTGTTTTTCTAGCACTTCTGGCCTAATTGTGGGAATGTGGTCTCTAAGACGGTCCTAGACTTCTTAAACCAAGGTATCTCTCCCCTAAACTTTAACGAAACTCATATTGTATTAATTCCTAAGGTTAATGAACCTAAAAGAGTGACGGATTACAGACCCATAAGCTTGTGCAATGTCATTTATAAGATTGCATCAAAGGTTATTGCAAACAGACTAAAAAAGATTCTTCCCTCTATCATCAGTGAAACCCAAAGTGCTTTCATGCATGACAAGTTGATCACCGACAATTTACTTATCGCCTTTGAGACTATGCACCACATCAGCAATAAGAAGACAGGAAAAGTGGGGGAGATGGCGCTTAAACTAGATATGAGTAAGGCATACGATAGGGTAAAATGGGGGTGCTTAGAGAAAATTATGGAGAAGCTAGGTTTCGATGAGAGGTGGAGGGGTCTGGTCATGAGTTGTGTGAGGACTGTCACGTATTCCATCAAAATCAATGGTAGCCCGAGAGGCCATATTACTCCGTTAAGGGGCATCCGTCAGGGAGACCCATTATCGCCGTATCTTTTCTTGCTGTGTGCAGAGGGGCTTTCTGCTCTTTTAAAAGATGCAGTGGCTTGCGGTAACATGAAAGGAGTTTCGGTGTGCCGTGGGGGTCCAATTTATCTCACCTATTTTTTGCAGATGACAGCCTCATATTTTGTAAAGCTTCCTTGGCCAAATGTGATGCACTCCAGAAGGTCCTTCAAGTGTATGAGAAAGCCTCTGGGCAACAACTGAACAAAGCAAAAACCTCCATCTTCTTCAGCAGCAATACCCCTACGTTTGTCAAGGAAGACATTAAAGGGCGTTTCGGAGCACAAGTGATCAAACAGCATGAGAAATACTTAGGCTTACCCTCCTTGGTGGGCATGAACAGGCGTAGCTCTTTCAATGACATAAAGGAAAAAGTGGGCAAGAAGTTGGCGGGCTGGAAGGAGAAGATGCCATCCAAAGTGGGTAATCTTGATTAAGGCAGTGGCTCAAGCAATCCCCACCTACACAATGAGCTGCTTCAAAATTCCAGACACCCTGTGTGATGACCTAACCAGTTTGGTAAGGAATTTCTGGTGGGGTCAAAAAGCTGATGAGAAGAAGATTGCTTGGCTTAGCTGGGAGAAAATGTGCGAACCAAAATCCAATGGAGGCATGGGTTTTAAGAAGTTGAAACAATTCAACCTGGCCCTCCTTGCTAAGTAGGGATGGAGGCTACAAACGGATCACACTTCTTTGGTCTACAGGGTTCTCAAGGCCAAATACTTCCCCACCTGTGAGTTTATTGATGCATCTGTGGGAAACAACCCGTCATATTCTTGGCGGAGCATCATGGCTGCTCAGGCTGTGGTCAGGGAAGGGATTAAATGGAGAGTTGGCAACGGTAGGAACATCTGGGTATGGGTGGACAGATGGCTGCCTTCAGGCCCAACTCACAGAGTGGCTTCTCCAAGCTTATTTCTGCACCTGGACACACTGGTTGGGGAGCTCATAGACCAAGAAAACGCTGGATGGAAATCAAATGTTCTGGCTGCCTTATTTCTCCCGTATGAGGTTGAAATCATACAGAGTATACCCCTGAGCTCCCGTCTTCCGGAAGATAAGCTAGTATGGGCTGAGTCACCAAACGGAAAGTTCAGCGTCCGCAGTGCATACGCAGTAGCAACAAGACTCTCACTACACCCCAACAGAGGCGCTACCTCTGATTCAGGTCTAGGTCGGCAATTTTGGAATAAGCTATGGGCCCTCCCCATCCCACACAAGACTAGACACTTCGCATGGCGAGCTTGCCATGACATTCTGCCGACCAAGATAAACCTCCTAAAGTGAAAAGTTGTGCAGGATAGCCTCTGTGACGACTGTAGGATGGAAGTTGAAACAACGGGGCATGCTTTCATCACTTGTCCAAGAGCACATGAGGTATGGGCTTGTTCAAAAACTGTGTTGCCAGGTGGTGCTCTCTCTTTGACCTCCTTCTATGATTTAATATGGAAGATGCTTATGGTGGACCAAGTAGATGTAGACAGGGTGGTCCGGGTGGTCACTTTAGCATGGGCAATGTGGCATAACAGAAATGAAGTTAGACTGGGAGCTTAGAGGAAACCAGGCAGCGTGTTGGTGAGATGGGCGGCATCCTACTTAGAAGAATATAGTGTTGCCACTACTGCACAATCAAAATTGGAGCCTATCATGCAGAGCTCCGCGGCATGGTCCCCACCACCTCGGCCTTTGTTCAAAATAAATTTTGATGGTGCGGTAGCTACAGCAGCAAAAATGGCAGGTGTTGGTGTGATTGTTAGAGATGAGCTGGGTAGGGTGGAGGCTGCAATGTGCAGGAACTTGAGCGCCCCTTTAGGTGCCATTGAGACCGAATCCATCGCTATTGAGGCTGGTTTGCTGTTCGCAAAAGATATCAGCATCTAGGACTTTGTGGTGGAGAGCGACTCTTTAATCTTGGTCAAAGCTCTGAATGGAACTTCTGTTCCACCATCTACGGTCTCGGTAGTTGTACAGGGTATTTTGGACCTTAGCTTGAGCTTTCGTAGGGTGAAATTCTCACACGTTAAAAGGCAAGGGAACAAGCCGGCTCACATATTAGCAAAACATGCTCTTAGCATTGTTGATTTTATTACATGGATTGAAGAGACACCTTGCTTTCTAGAGCAAGCTCTTATCCACGATGTAACATCTCAAGTTTTTCATTAATATCATTCTCATTATTCCTAAAAAAAAAAATTAAAATTAAAATAAAAAACTGATCCTATAATGTTTATGCTGAATAGCTATAACACTTTTGCGTGCAAGAAACTGCAAAAATGGCCAGGAAATAAGGTGGAACCAATTTCATTATCAACAAACTACTCTTGCCACTAGGCCTTGGCTGGGAGCGGGTCTGTGGAGACATGACAATTCTGACTTGTTTTTGTGCTTTGCCGACCAAGGCCCACATACGTACTGACACAGAGCTATCAGAATATCTGAACCTAGTATAGGAGATTGACAATAGTTGATGAATTGCGTTATGGCATGCATCAGAGCTAACATAACTTGAGATACACGGAATTCTGGACAAGCTGGAATGGAGCAAAAGTTAGTTAGAATGAGGTGTATAAGCAAAAGTAAGATAGACATTGCCACCACACCACATTCAGATTATATTCATCTTAAAATCATTTATCCTTCGTTTTTGTTCAAAATTAATTTCAACCAGCCCACTTTACAAGAGCTGGGGGTTAGGACGGTTTGAATTTAGGATATTCACGATGGACTGAATGATGCTATAGAATTACAAGATTTTTGATACAACAAAACTCCATATGTGTATGTGCTTAGTGTCATATACTTGTTGACAGCCAAGGACAGACTTAGGATTTGAAGCTAGCAGGGCCGGAGTAAAAAAAAAAAAAAAACCTCAAAATAAGCATCCATATAGTATTAAAAAATTATAAATACACAAAATTATTGTTTCCAAATACATTAAGGTGCACACATTGTGTAATGTGTGATAAGACAAAAATGTATTAATCCTTTTGGCAAATTAATTAATTAATTATCTAAGTTAATTAATTAAATCAATTTAACATGAAACAGTATGGTAGCACAAACAAATCACCAACTAAGTTAAATGCAGTGGAAAATACATTTGACACAGGTGATTTGTTTACAAATGGGAAAAACCACTGAGGCAAAACCCCACCGAGTGAATTTAAGGTCACCACTCCCGAGAATTCACTATTATCAAAACAAGCAGTTACAAGTAAAAAGAATCCCAATATCTAATACCAACCTACAGTTGAACCCTTACCTCAATAACCAATTGGACTTGCAATGTAGCGGCAATCTCTCTTTTCAATGCACGAATCTCAATACGTGACTAACCAATGATGCATGGCTCCTAGTACATAAGTTACTCCTTTGCACGGATCCCAGTACATGACTAACACACCAATCTTGAATAAGATATTGGCTGCAAAGTTCTTCAGTTCATCAACATGAAAATCAAGAAGCTCCTTGGTTACAAAACCCTTGGTGCAAAAACGTAGTAGCTTCTACAGAGAATATGATGAACCAGGGTAATTTTTGTCTCCGGTTACAATATGTGTGTATGGATACAACAAAACCTTTTGCAACACTAAAACAACCCTTAAAATAATCCTTATATATGTCTAGAGTTGTGAGAAAAGAAACCCCACACAAATACACTTGGATATGCGTGTAATTAGATCTGAAAATTCTGATTTCGTAATTCTTGACAAATACAGCTGCTGTCGAGCTTCAACATTAATCCTCGATAGATAGGTTCTGTCAGACATCTGTCAAGATTTAATGAATAGCACTTCTTTACTAGTTTCTTGAACAGACTTGCATGGCTTTAACACTTGACTTGAACAACACGTTTCTTGAAGTCTTAAATCATCCTAGATCTACCAATTACAAGTAAAGTGTGTTTTATTAAAGGATTAGCCAATTACATCAATAATGTCCCTAACAATGTGTGGATCCACACACTGTGTAACAGGTTTTTTCCTAAGAATATTGTACAAGAAAATAGGGTGGTCAATTTATTTCAACTGCAAGAGGTGTAGACTTCATACCTAGTACATCAACACCCCGGTTTTCTTTTGAAGCACATGACAGATGTCAATCAAAAGAAAAGAGCATCCACATCAGTTGCAATCAGAAACAAAAGAAACAGATTAAGAGCATCCACATCAATGGATGCAAACTTTCTATCTATTTTACACAAAAAACTATTTTTTTCTAATTTACACACCCATTTTTACAGAACACCCACATCAGTTTATCTATTCTACACATTTATTCAATAAAATATTAATTCTTTTACAATTTTTTATTATTCCCTCCCTCATTGCCCCTCTCTCTCACAAACCCAACATTACCAACGATCACTCCACACCCAGCCACTATCATCACCACCCAACCAGCATCATCAAGGAAAACCAACCCACAAAATATGAAACACAAGCTTTCGTCATTTCCTAAGCTATACACACAAAAACAAACAAACACAAACTTTGATAGACATGGTCAACCTCAAAGGAAAACACCCAAAAACCAAACAAAAATTACAAAACCTAAAAGAGAGAGAGAGGGAGAGAGAGCTTCTACAAAATTGCCAGCACGTATTCCAAAAACGTGAAAGGAATACCCTTACACCAAGTACCGTGTTTCTCTGAACCAAAAAACTCTATCCCCTAAATCTTTGAACAATAGCTATATATGGAAGTGAAAGCAATCTCTAAACCAAGAAACCAAACCCATTCATCACCCACCCAACCTGAAACCCATTCAAGCCAAATCATCACCCACCCAACCCGAAACCCAATGATCAAACAACAAGAGATCAGGTGCGGCGATCAGCGATTGGAGAGGCCTTCGTTTGATGATTTGATTGGCGTGGTTTGATGATCAGTGATTGGCGTGGTTTGATGATTTGATCGACGACAGTGATTTGATGATCAGCGGAAATGGAGGCATGATTTGATCAAATGAGGAAAGGGAGAATGAAGTGAGAGTGACCAAAACCTAGAGACAAGGAGAGAGAAAAAATTATTAAAATATTAAATGCAAGTGCTATAGTAACCGTGCATATGCACGGATACTATAGCAATTGTGCATTTATGCACAATTTTACACCCACTAATGTGACTGTTTTTTTGGTCAAAATGTGTAAAATGAAGAGATTTTTGTATTTTAGAAGACTTTGTATCCACTGATGTGGATGCTTTAAGGATATGCATGTTTAAAAGTTACAGTTTGCTTACTTGAAATGTGCACATCATCTCTTATGCAACCAAAACATCACAACTTGAAGCTAAAGCATTGAGCAAAAGAGCAATGTATCATTAGCAAATGAAAATAAATCACTTCTAAGATAGAAACCAATGGCAATCAAACAACTCAAACCCGTGCGAACTTGGAGAAAGGTGTTAATTAGTCTCAAATTATCTTTCCTTTGAGCATATCTATTTTTTTATACATGCTCAAGCTTAACCTTCACATTGAGCAATAATACAACATCAACAGGGATATAATGTTTTGTAAGTGATTAAATGTTTTTTAGAGCATCCACATTAGTTGGTAGATACTCTTCTATAATACAAAAACTCCTTCATTTTACACATTTTGGCCAGAAAAACACCCACATCAGTGGGTGTAAAGCTATGTAAAATTGTGCAAATTCATCCACGAACTACAGTAATCATGTAAATATACACATCTACTGTAGGTCGTCCATTTATTATTTTATTCATTTCCCGTTCACTCATTTTTTTTTCTCTCTCTTCTCCGTGCTTAACAAACTCAGTAACATCCACAGACAAATCAACACAGAGATACACTTGCTCAAAAAAAAAAAAATGCACACAGAGATACACAAACACACCCACACACAAACAAACCCACACGAGCAAATAACAAAGAGACAGATCAGTGCTTGATCGGAGCTGGGGAGATCTCAGATCTGATCGGTGCTTGTGGATCGAAGCTAGGGAGATCGATGCTTGTGGATCAGAGCTATGGAGATCTGGTCGGTGCTTGTGGATCGAAGCTAGGGAGATCGGTGATTGTGGATCGGAGCTAAGGAGATCGGTGATTGTGGATCGGAGCTAAGGAGATCGGTGCTTGTCAGGTCTTGCCTGATCAGAGCTGTGGATTGGAGCTGTCAAGAGAGTTGATCTAAAAAATGGGTAGAGATGGGTATAGAGAGAGAGCAAAATCAGAAAAAATGGGTAGAGAGAGAGAGAGAGAGAGAGAGAGAGAGAGAGAGCGCATGCGTATGTATAGTGGTAGTTAAGAGAAATAATAAAAAATTTGAGAAAATTGATTATTTAATTAAAATAGGTGATAGAATAGATGAACTGATGTGGGTGTCTTGTAAAAATGGTTGTGTAAAATAGAAAAAGTAGGTTTTTAGTGTAAAAATAGATGTGTAAATTAAACGAACTGATGTGGTTGCTCTTACGTAAAGTAGATAAACTTTTCTTTAACATGTGACTTTAATCCAGATGGGTCCATACCAAACTGTCTTCTCCATGTACACACAATATTTAATTGGAAAAGATTTTGAACATAGCATCGGATATTGCATGCATTTAATCTTCTATATATATATATATATATATATATATTTTTTTTTTTTTTGATAGGTATCTTCTATATACATATATGTATGTATCATTTAGGTGAGTTGTAATATTCACGTTCAACTGCATCTTTTATAACGTGGTGTGAAGCATGTTCCTCTGCATTTCTAGAGTTTCTGATCTAAAAAACACATAAAAATACAGGGAAAGCAAAAGGAAAGAAAAGAAATGCCCAAAGTCAGCCACGAGCTAAACTTAATTGAATAACAGGGTTCTGTTCCTGTAGGAACATGCATGCCTGACCTTACTTGTTCATTGCTTTTGTGTTGAGTTGACTTAAAATTCAATCTTGCAATTTGCAAATTCTTTACAAGTGCATATGAATTGGCAACTCTTCTTTTCCCTTTACCACTCTTTGCTTGTTTATAATTATTGAGATCCGGAGAGGCTGGCTTGTTCTAGACTTTCTTCTCTCCCGTTAGTTTGCCTTTGCCCAGTCATTTTCTTACAAAGAAAATTTTATTCAACTTCAACCCCATGTGAAGTGGCATTTGATCTGATCGTGTACATGCTCCCATCACCACAAATACTATATACTAAAATGCCATTTTGGCTACATTTATATATGTACAAGTTGGTCAGAATTCAACCATATATTCATCATCATGAGCCTTAAAGTTTTATCCTTGCACTTGCCTTGCATGATCATTCTTACTAGCACCTACACTTACCAGTGGTTACTCCTTTATATTTCCAATTCTTTAAAATCCTTTCCAATCATTTTCTTACGTCCATGTATGCACGTTCTGCTTTCTGCAATCCAAAGAGGTTAAACAAAACTGTCTGAACTCTGAACTCTGAAGTTGTAAAGGGCATTTAGTGTGAGTTCCTTACAGTATTTTAAGATATACAATTTAAGAGGTGCAAAACCAGGGGGAAAAGAAAGGGCACGAAAAAAAGGTTACTGCATAAAACATTATGTTACAATTACAAAGAAAGAAAACACAAACACAAACACAAACACAAACACAAACACAAACACAGATATACAAAACTCCTCTAACTTCAAATAAGGCTTCTTGGGTGGCTCTAGCATCTAGGTCAGTCATAACTAAATCAAAACAGAATCATGCTGAAATTAATGTCAGTGACTATATTCATTTTTCATAGTGAGAAAAGAGCAAAATTTTGTCCAACTCCAACATCATGAAGTGCTTCCTAATATAAATAATAGAACAGATTGCAACTTTTTTTTTCCCTGAGTAAACACAGAACAGATTGGAATTACTCCAAATAAAAATACAACCAAAAGAAGAAACTCATCATATTACAAACTAAAAATCCAGTCATCATGAGTATCTTGACACTTGATTGCCAAAATCGCAGTTCTTATTCTTCTTTCAATGATTGTTCATAGACTCCCTCACTTATAACAAGTGGCCTCTGCTTTAACTGGTGAAAAACTAAAAAGATTGTACCCTATCTGGCAAAAATGAATATACAGCCACCAAATTAAGAATATCAAATCCTTGAGATTAAGCATTAAGCATATAAGATTGTATGTTCATGTTGGATTTTGAGTAGGAGTTGAAGACTACTAGAAGATAACCCTTGAGGCATTGACAATGAACTAATGGGAGGAAGGTTCATAAGTACTTGACTTCATAGAAGTAAGGATAAGATCTTAATATTAACTTGTAATTTATATGACAAACAACAAAAGTAAATCAGAGGAACTAGTTGTGGTTAGGTGTATAGTGGTGTTTAGGAAAATTTTGAATTATGGGACCTAGACTAAGATTTGGATAACGATAGGTTCAGATGTGTTATAGATAAAATGAAAAATATAGGGAAAGGAGGCTGAAGTTAGAGAGGGAAATAGAGAGAGAATTATAAAAGAGAAGTAAGAAAGTTAACAGCATTCTTCATTAATTGCTATTGAGGAATTACAACCCAATTCTTATACAAGATCATCCTTGATTTCTTTTGTTCTTAATTCCCTTTGGTTAGCTAATTAGCACATGTTGCAGGAGGTTTTTCCTCTTTTAACACATGCTAAGTGAGGACTAACTAATTCTAGCATGTGGTAATTATCTACATTCTACACAACTAATTAGCGTAACTATCTCTCTAGCCTAATAACCTGATTGTCCCTTTACATGAATTACCCCACTTGTATGCTCTATAACTGAGTTCCCAAGCTATTGACAAGTAATAGAGACAGATGAAGAAGTGTTAATAATTTGAAGATGAAATGAGGCTTCCGGCTAGATTGGCACTTTAAGTCCATAGAGGAAAGTGCCAACCGGCAACCAGCACTAATATTTTGGGCCCAATTGCCAGAATAGCAAGGTCGAGTGGTGACACTTTACTCCAAAGAGGGAAGTGCCAACAGGTACCTATATCCTGGACCTTATTGTGGACTTTATTCTGCTACTAACAGTAAAAACATTAGCACTAGAAATTTGTGATAAATTGCATATACAGTTTTGCAACCTACACCTTCCGTTTTCTATTTAAGTACAAATGTATCTTCCACTCGATCATTACGGAGTACATTGTCCTTATCAACTTCAACTTCATAATCTGCGCATATTAAATAGAAAACCAGGCAATGCTTTTTATGCAAAAAGATGATGAAGATTATGGAAACTCAAGTAAGAACAAGAAGAATTTCATTTAAGTCATTAAGAAGTTATCAAGCATGAATATTCAAGTCATTGTTTAAGAACAGCACTATAAATAGTTGAAATTGAAGCACCAGAGCCCCAAAGGTGAGTTTGCAACTAAATCCAAGCATGTTAATTTCTTCATAATTTATATATATATATATAATTGAGAGAATCAACTAAAAAAAGGAGAAAATAAAAGGGTACAAACTGTAAATAAAGTTGGTGGAAAAAAACCTTACTCCATAATGCATGAAGGTCCAACAATTAAACCAAATTGAAGGAGAAAATTATTCTCAACAATCAAATCATAAAGCAATCATAAGAACCAATACTTCAACTACATTGATTTTTTATAACCTTCAAGATACTATTTGTAATCATTCAATCATAAAGTGATCGCTGAAACAATTACCTCAACTTTAATATTTATTTTTCACAACCCTAAAAGAACCAAGCATCTCTGTCTTTCAGTATGCAGCAAATAAAACACAATCTGTTAGCCTTGCAAATCTCACTACTTGGATGGTGGACCTCTGTTAAAGCCTCACTTTGTTGGATCACACTATCCCAAAAATACTTGTAATAGAATGCCTAAAATAAACCTTTCAAGTCACAGGCTCCTCATAAACATTCAGGACCATCCAAATCATTTGCCACCACAGATTCACCATCTCTTGCAAAAAATTAAATAAATAAATAAACCTTCTGCCCATCACTAATATTCAGAACCTCAAAGATCTTTTTCATCTCCTTAGAGGGATTCCAGGTACCCAGTTAAGGAAGTTTAACTCCTTTCTAGTCGCATTATTCATCAAGCAGCAACAAACAAGGAACCAAAGAGGGTAGGAAGCATTCATTCAGACAACTTATTGACTGTTTAGTGTTTGCATCAAACATAATTTTACTTGTCAATGCACCGAACGAGAAACCACCTGATTGGAATGATTTACTAAATACTTTTTTATTCCATACAGCATCTAACACTAACAAGTTTTTTTTCTTGATAAAAAAAATTGTCTACTCTGGATGCCAATACAACACAATTAATTTATTTTCCCAAGGCCCCTCAAGCCAACAATTAGTACTAACATGTTTCTTCTATAGCCCATTTACTAACAACAATAATTCAAATACCTTTCACTTGTTTTCTTCCTATTAAGCACACATGTTCCATCCAAAAATAAGCCCATCCACTGTCTCTGTCCTACTTTACAGATTCCTCTGATTTCTTTCATGACATCCAATATCATGTAAGCAATTCCAAATTGAAGCCAGAAATTTTTTAGAGAAAAAAAATATGTTTTTCCATATGATCCCTTCACACCTTGAATAAATTCTCAAATAGGGATTTGTGAAGGTTCTCCTCTTTTTTGGTTACAGCATGATAACAATCATAGTAAATAAGATCACCAAGATTGAAAAGGAAAACAAGGCACTAATATAAAACCAATCCATACCAGATTGCAAAATAAGGACCATCCCAGCAACAAAATTGTAAAAGGTTCTCAAATTGCAAAAGTACAAACTGAATTAGAATTTGACAAATTTACATGAGGGCAAAGTATAATGGAATGAAACAGAAAAGAAATAAGACCTTTCCAACTTTCATGCCTGGAGGCTCTCCAATGGTCAAACGTCTCCCTTGCTAAGTTATCTCTCCATTCATTCCATGCATCTGATGACTCCAAATGTGTTATATGATCACGTTCTAACTCTTGACCCTCTGAGATGTTAGAAAAGGGGATGCTCTCTTGGGAGTCCACTGGCATCTCCCTTATGATATGGTTATGTAGTAAAGAGCAAGCTAATATGATCCTAACTTGGATCTCAATTGAATAACTGGATCTACTCCCAAGTATTCTCCATCTTCCTTTGAGTAGATCAAAGGCTCTCTTGATGACATTCCCACCAGAAGAATGCTTCATATTAAAAAACTCTCGAGGGGTAGTCAGTTGGCGGTCTTGCCTCCAATAATATGAATTGTACTGCTGTCCTCTATAAGGCCCAAGGAATCCCTCACAATTGATGTCATAAGCATTGCACAAGTAGTAGTAACCTAACACAATTGCCAAATTGTAAGATGGAAAAAATACGCAAATGCCCAAAACTCAGTGTTACATAAGCATTGTGTTACCTTTAGGGACTTTCAGCCCATTTTTTCTAGGAATAGCATTTCTCAAAACTCTATGATCTGCAGCTGAACCCTCCCAACCAGCCAACACATAAATAAACTTCATATCATGTGAACATGCTCCTAGCACAGTGGTGGCTATTTCGTTGTTCCTAGTTCAATACCTAGGCCAATTTTCAACTGGTACAGTCACCTGAATGTAGGCCCTATCTGATGCGCCTAGGCAATTCTGCCAAAGGAACAATCTATGTTATTAGAACAATATTAATGAATCCAAATAAAATACATAAAACAATTTAATGGTAGAACAAAGTTTTCCTCTAAATCACTATGTGCTAAAACCATCCATGCCTATTATATCACACGACTCATTAAATAGGTCATGTGATTAAAAGTATACATAAATAGCCATTTGAGAGTCACCACATAGTGTGTTGGAGGTAAACTCCGTCCCCTAAAAAATAAATAAAACAATTTAAAGGTATCATACCTTAAACCACTTCCAATTCTCATCACTACAATTCTCTCATATAGGCTCCGGTTTCTTATAAAGGATGTCATGAAGACGAAGTACAGCACACAACACAGCATTGAAGCCGCACGAATCTAATTGTCTTCCTACAACTCCATCATTTCCATCACGAGCAAGTACTTGTAAGAAAGACGCTACCATCTCATCTATTCCTACATTTGACAACTCCCTTAACTTCCCATGTGTACAAATCATGTCACAAAGCTTCCTAAACGCGCGCCTATCCATACCTACATTGTTTATAGCGGCCGCATCGTCAATCCAAACCATTCTATTCATCTTAACAGCTCTTTCATTAATTCTGTCAAACACTTTGTCACCCCAACCTATTCTTGTTCTTCTTCTAACCCTCCTCTGCCTATAAACCATCATCATTGCACACAAAAACATCATCATCATCGACGTTATCTGCAACATATGCAAGTGAAAAATCGACACTGCTACAATTTTCTTCCTTTGATCCATCAGTCTCCTCCTCCTATGGTCCATTGGTGGCCGAGCCATGCATCACTGCAATTTTTTTTTTTTTTTAACAATACTTAGCAAATAGCAATACATCCAAATAAGTAATAGGTTTTTTTTTTCCAATTTTTTTAGGAAACAAACAGGCATTTGAGATATTAAAAGAAGAAAAATGAACCAATCTAAAAACTAGTTTTTTATTAATTATAATTTTTTAACTATGAAGTTTATAAGAATAAGGCTTACGGCAGTGGTTAACGGTGGTGCAGTGGCGATATAACGGAAGGAAGCAATCAGCAGGGCAAAGAGTGACAGTGAGTTATGATTGGGAGTGTGGGAGTTCAGTTTAAGGCCTCCGTTTGGATTTCGGGGGAATGAGTCATTCGGGAGGGAAATGGAAGGGAATTCACTTCAAATCCCGCCTAGTTTTGGCTTCTTTTTTCAAAATTTCCTTTTGATCCTCGTATTAGGGAAAAAAAAAAAAAGAAGTTATTTACTAAAGTGGTTGTGAGTTAAGTTTATAACCTGACTAATCTATTTAGGAATAGTTTATTTAGTTAAACTTTAAAAAAAATACTGAAAATATTACAGATAAAGTTAAAAAGCAACTAAAATAGTACATTAGAACCTATAAATAGTAGCAAAAATAAGTTAAATAGTAAAAAAAAAACTGGCTTTTAAAGCCAATGTCAAACGCAACCTCAATATCTTTTTATTAGAAGTGAATTTTGACAAATCCACAATGAAATTATATTTTATTTTTATATCCTCCTTGCTTACAAAATTTGATTAATAGTTATGTCATCAAAATTGTTTAAATTGCAAGTTTTTGTAATTTAAAATTATGTATAAAATATAAACTTATAAATCATATAGTAAATAATATTTGATTGGCACAAAATTTGACATGTATATTAAGAGCATACAGAATTTACAATCCAACAATTAAAATTTCAAAATATGTAGTAATATCAATTTTTTTTTAAAGAAGTTGTAGTCTTAGCTTACAATTAATTTTGTGGCCGAATTTTGTCCAAAAAAAAATTAAAAAAATATAAATTCCTTAATTATTTGACATAATTACATTTTTTTTTAAATCTTTCCTTGCATACATCCGAAACAATTGATTAATGAAATTGATGATATTTTTCATTCTTTGTTAATTCTTTTTAATAAATTTTTCATTTTTTTTTATAAAGATATAACTTTTATTTGAAAATTTGTGAAACCATGTACTATAAAATGTAAGCCACACACTAATCTCATTCATACTAGAATTTTATTATACACAAACTTAGAGTATCTATTTAAAATATGAATATTTATTTTAGTGTGATAGTTTCTTAGAACATATTTATTGAAAGCAACATCCACTCACTAAAAACTTCTAAAACTGATAACAAATATCATAATCTTCAAACAATAAACAATTGAGTTTTGCTAACATATTGTCACAATAGTTAAATTTTCAAAATGAATGACTCCATATGCAACAATTGAAGCTTTTCCTCAAATACATTGCCTTATAAGGGTTGCATGAATCAACTCATATAATTAGCATAAGACCGAAAGTTAACCTTTGTCCCCAATCTTCTAGAAAACCACATGAAAAATTTGCTTCAACTTATCCCTTAAAAAAGCTTGTAGTAACTTTTTTTTTTTAAGATAATTACAATATGCTGTTAATCTTGCAATTCAAACCCTTTTCCCTCCTGACCTCCAAATAGTTTGTCTTTATACATTGAGAGCTACAAATTCAGCTACAGGGCACTTGGCCTTAGTAGATAGAAGTACATAATTTAACTACTTTTCCCTCGCTATTGCAAGAAAAAAGAAAAAGAAGAAGAAGAAGAAGAGAGCTGTAACATAAGAAACTAAATCGAGATATATACCTTTTGTTTTTTTCATCAACCCTGTGTGTACAGTTGCCTCCTCCCTCTTGCCCCCTCTCTATCTCTCTCACTATCTTTCTACACAACCAAAGATTTTTTCACCAAAATGGTGAGTCCCTGTCCCAAATAAAGAGTTTTTTTTTTTTTTTTTTGAGTAACAATAAAGAGTTTTTTTTTAAGTTAATAGGTTTGTAACTTTTGGAGCACCAAAATGTGTGCAATCTATCTTCTCATATACAATTTAAATATAAAAAGAAACAAATAAAAATACACAACAAAGAACTATTCATGCCAAGCTAATCGTTGTAGCAATCGACAAAGGTGACGCTCCAATCTTCAGTAGCATTGGTGGAGGTAGAACTATACACCTCACCATGTCCTTCCTTCCACCATCAATGGAAATCTCCTTCTAGCAACTGTGCTTCAAATTCAAATATACATGTACGCTTCACTACTTCCTACCTTATTGACAAAGCTCAAGGTATTTTGTCTTTTCTATTTCTTCTCTACATATTATTCTTTAATTTGTTTTCTTTTGATTTGAGGGGGGCTGTTAACGTGTATAATGTTATGGGCTTTAGGCCCAACTAGATTACTTGTATAGCACAAATTCTTTTACTACACCTTTACTTGTACTGCACTCCTATGCCTCGAATATAAAGGCACACATGTATATTCTTTAATAAAAAATACAATACAATTATTCAGTATTTTTAACATAGTATCAGAGCCACTACTCTGACATTTTCTTAGCAGTCTTGTCTTTAATGGTGATACTCCATTCTCAACACCGCTTCCGCCATCACAGCAGCCGCCGTAGTTTTTCTCCGTAGAACCTCCGACATCTTCTAGTCGTTGTCCTTGGGTTCTAAACCTGTAGCCCCCATCGTTGAGGAATCCCACACCACACAGACCACTATACTCACTGTCTTCACCGCGCATCTTGCTCCGATAAGTATTTTTCAGATACCACAGTGATCATCTCGCCCTAATCTACTTAATCGTGGAAACCTTGCAGTCATTGGAGCTTGCACACGCTGCCCAAGGATTCTGCGCTGAAGCTCACGTGCCCCACGCGCCGCCATGCGCTTACATGCACCAGATCTGCACCTACTGACATCAGCCTTAGGTGACATCATCACTGCCACGTCATCAACTAACATCATCGTCCATTCTCTTGCTGACGTCACCCGCCACATCATCGTTGACTAGACCGTTGACCCGTGTTGACTAGACCATTGACTTTGACTAAAGGTTGACTTTCTCTAGGGTTGACTTTTTGCAGTTCAGGAGCTCCTTACCTAGTTTTTCACATAGATTTCATTTTTGCATATTTTGCTTCTAAATGAAGAATAAGGACATGTCTTCTTCTTGTTGCAATAATCGTTGCTGACAATCCAGCAAAAGTTTTGGCCATGATATTAAGACTTGCTATCATCGCAACAAATCAGCTGTTTCAATTTCTGCTACTACTGTTGCTAACACTGAGAGTGTCCAACCAATGGCTCCTGTCTCTGCACAGTTTAAGTCTTCAGGTCACACTTTCACCATGTCCACAGATGACCTCAAAAATATCATCGCTAATGTCATTCGTATGGTTGGTAATGCATCTTATTCCTCTTCTTTCTCAGCTTTATCTGGTATGTCTCATTCCTTTCGACTTATGGATTCTGCTTGTTGCAATCATATGACACCTCACTCGTTCTTATTTTCTGAACTTAAACTTGCATCACACCCTCTTAATATTCGCACAGCAAATGGTTCCACAATTTCTAATCATAATATAGGTTCCATTTCGACCTCCAAGCTCTCAGTATTTGGAGTCTTTAATGTTCTTGACCTTTCTTACAATTTATTTTCTGTGGGACAATTGGCTGATTTGAGTTATTGCATTATATTTGATTATTCTGGGTGTATTGTGCAGGATCCAATGACTGGAAAGGAGCTTGGGACTGGTCCTAGAGTTGGGCGTATGTTTCCCGTGGGCAACCTTTGTCTTCCACATGTTGCTCCTGTTTTTGTTGCTGTAGCTGCTGCAGTTTCTTCTACTCCTTCCCTTACACTTTGGCATGCTCGACTTGGTCATGCATCTTCTTCTAGGGTACAACAATTGGCTTCTAGAGGTTTGTTAGGTTCAGTGTCTATTGAAAATTTTGATTGTGTTTCATGTCAATTAGGAAAACAACCAACTTTGGCTTTCAATACTAGTAAATCAATATCCACTGATATTTTTTACCTTATTCATTCTGATGTTTAGGGGCCTTCCTCTGTCTCTAATATTGGTGGATCTCAATATTTTGTTGTCTTTGTTGATGATTACTGTCGCTATAGCTGGATTTTTAATATGAAACATCGTTCAAAATTATTGCAAGTATATTCTAATTTTACAAAAATGGTTGAAACTCAATTTTGCAAACGTATCAAAATTTTTTGATATGATAATGCTCTTGAGTACACTCAATATACTTTCCAAGCTGTTTTGCATTCCTATGGCACTGTTCATCAACTAGCTTATCTAGGTACCTTTCAACAAAATGGTAGAGCCGAATGAAAACTTTGTCATATTCTTGGCACTGTTCGTGCTCTCCTCTCTCTGTCAAAGTTCCTGCTCCTTTTTGGGGCGAAACTGTTCTTCATGCTATTCATGCCATTCCCAGTCTTCTCATCCAAAATCAAACTCCATATGAGCGCCTTTTTAGGTCACCTCCAGACTATCACCACCTTCGCTCCTTCGGTTCTGCTTTTTTCGTTCTTCTTCAGCCACATGAGCATAATAAACTTCAGCCTCGGTCAAGGCTTTGTTGTTTTCTTGGCTATGGCAAAACTCAAAAGGAGGATCAGTTTTATGATCCTATTTCTCATTGTCTTCGTATCTCCCGAAATGTTGTCTTTTGGGAACATCGGCTCTTTGTCGAGCTCTCTCTTCTGTGCTTCTCTCTCTTTCGTGCTTCTCTATCTTCTTCCTCTGTCTTAGATCTATTTCCAGATGAGGCACATATTCCTTTTGTAGCTACTCCTGACCCTCCTGTAGCTGTTCTTAACCCTCCTGTAGACTTCTCTATCCAATCACTATATATCCTTGATCCCTTCCCTAGTTCCCCCTTTAATGAACATGTGGAAGATGAACAAGTCAAAGACAAGTTACCCAACCCTGAGCTTGGGTCCCTTGCTCCTGCTCCACCTAAAGATCTTGCACAAGACATTCCACCTCGTCACTCAACTCGGATAAGATCTATTCCTGCACATTTACTTGACTATCATTGTTACACTGCCCTTGCTACATTACACGAGCCTCACACCTATCATGAGGCTTCCACTGACCCTTTATGGTAAATTGCAATGAAAGAGAAACTTGATGCATTATCTAAAAATCATACTTGGGACTTGGTCACTCTCCCCCCCTGGGAAATTTGTGGTTGGTGTAAGTGGATCTACAAGATTAAGACTCGCTCTGATGGGTCAATTGAGCGCTACAAAACTCGTCTTGTTACAAAAGGTTTTACATAGGAGTATGGGATTGATTATGAAGAGACTTTTGCTCCAGTTACTCGTATCTCATTTGTTCGTGCCCTCTTAACTGTTGCTGCTGCTAGTAAATGGGACCTTTTCCAAATGGATGTGAAAATTACAATCTTTAATGGGGATTTAAGTGAAGAAGTTTATATGCAACCTCCTCTTAGTCTTTCTATTGAATCAAACAAGGTTTGTCACCTTCGACGTGCACTTTATGGCCTTAAACAAGCTCCACGAGCTTGGTTTGCCAAATTCAGCTCTACCATCTCTCGCTTGGGTTACATGGTCGGTCATTATAATTTTGCCTTATTTCTTCGTCGCACTGACTAATGCACTATTTTACTTCTCTTGTATGTGGATGATATAATCATAATTGGTGATGACCTCAGTGGCATTCAAGAACTTAAGGATTTTCTCAGTCAGCAGTTTAAGATGAAAGATCTTGGACATCTCAGCTAATTCTTGGGTCTTGAAATCATTCATTCTACTGATTGACTTTACATTACTCAAGTCAAGTATGCCTCTGAACTCTTGTCTCGAGCTGGACTCACTGATAACAAGACTGTTGATGCTCCAGTTGAGCTTAATGCGCATCGGATTCCTTTAGGGGGAAAACCATTGTCTAGTCCATCTCTTTACAGATGCTTGGTTGGCAGCCTAGTTTATCTCACTGTTACTCGTCTAGACATTTCCTATGCTGTTCACCAAGTGAGCCAGAATCTGTCTGCTCCAAGATTGACTTACTATGTTGTTGTTATGTGCATTCTTCAGTACCTAAAGGGCACTCTCTTCCATGGTCTTTTCTACTCTGCTCAGTCTCCTCTTATTCTCTGTGCATTTTTTGATGCTGATTGGGCAGGAGATCCCACTGATCGTAGGTCCACCACTAGTTATTGCTTCCTTCTTGGTTCTACTCTAATTTCTTGGTGAAATAAGAAACAAACTCATGTGGCCCGCTCCAGTACTGAAGCAAAATATCGTACTCTTGCTGAGACCACATCTGAGCTCCTTTGGCTACGATGGCTTCTCAAAGACTTAAGTGTGTCTACATCCTCTGGTACTTCTCTTTATTGTGACAACAATAGTGCCATTCATATTGCTCACAATGATTTCTTCTATGAACAGACTAAACACATCGAGATCGATTGTCATTTTATCTGTTATCACCTTGTCCATGGTGCTCTTAAGTTGATCTCAGTCTCCTCTACAGATCAACTTGTAGATATTTTCACCAAATCACATCCTAAGGGACGCCTTCGTACTTTGGTTGATAACCTCAAGTTGGTCTCACATCCACCTTGAGTTTGAGGGGGGCTATTAACGTGTATAGTGTTATGGAATTTAGGTCTAACTAGATTACTTGTATAGCACACATTCTTGTACTGCACTCCTATGTCTCCTATATAAAGGCACATATGTATATTCTTTAATGAAAAAATACAATACAATCATTCAGTATTTCTAACACTTTTCTCTCTCTTTACATCTTCCTCTATCTTTTAAATTTTGTTTTTGTTAGATGCACGCAAATTATTTGATAAAATAGTCAAACGTTTGTTTTATTTATTTATTTTTATATTTAAATTTCAACAAATTTAGTATGATAATATGCTGCAATTTTATTTTAAGATGGATTTGTAGATTTTTTTTCCTAATTCTTAAGCATCTTCTTGTCAAAGTATATATATATATATATATATATATATATATATATAAATTGGATTATGCAACAACGAAACTATCAATTTAATCTCCATTGATATATATATATATATATATATATATATTTCAAAACAATGGTAGAGTAGATATTTAGATGAACCCCATGAGGTGCCGTGGTGACAAATGGGTAAGGGTGGCAAAATTGGACAAGACCCGCAAACCCGACATAACACGATATGAAATTAACAGGTTATGAGTTGAGGTTTAATGAGTTCGTGTCATATTCAGGTTGACACAACTGACCCGTTTAATAAACGAGTTGGGCTAGTGTTCAACACATAAAACTCGTTTGACCTATTTGACCCATTTAATTAAATGACATTTTACCAATATACTCTTCAAACTCTAGGTATATAAACTTATTAGTTGTTGTGGTTTAATTTTTTTGACATATTGTGATTGATTATTTGTGATATTAAGATATGCTTTAGTTTTAAATGATTATTTGTGATTTAGTTACTCATTAATTCTGAATTTTATATTAAAAATATTTATTTGTTTTTTTTTTCATTTTAATAAAATCTGGTAAATATGTTGACATGACTGACCCATTTAATAAATAAGTCATGTTAGGGTTAAGAAATCTTAACCTGTTTAGTAAACATGTCGGTTAGTGTTGACCTATATAGTCAAAATATTTACGAGTTGACACGATACAAACCCGACACGTGAACACAAGTTGCCACCCCTACACATGGACAAAGGTACAAACGATTTAATGAACAAGTACTTCACCATTACTAGATGTAAAACAAATCAAGAGATTGAATTAACTGTAGAATTTGAAATTTCTTTGTTGGGATTGTATGATTTTGGGGGTTGGTATTTTTTTTACCATGTTGCAATACCATTGGATTGATATTCAGATTTTGAGATAATGTCAAATGAAATTGTAATATGTTCAAAGATTGGATATTTTCTATTGAAAAACACGACTAGTGCAAAAGATTACAGAATTCTTATGTTCTGCCCAATGCTCAATAAAAGGAGTTTTTCGTTTGTTGAATGATATCGAGCAACTATATGCTTCAATGCAAAAATTAAAATATTTAGGGTTTTCCTCATTAAATGTTAAAAATGGTTTCAAATTTTCTTTAAGATAATGATAGATGCATAATGAGCATTGTTGAAATATGAAATTTTCAACATAAAAAGTGGTTACTTAAAAATTGCCAAGCAAAATTTATTTAAAAAACAATAATAAAAGTTTTGAATAAGTTTATGTGGTCAAAAATATGTCTTCTTCACAAAAAAATGACAAGATGTTAAAGAGTGAGATGTGAGGTTAAATAAAATATCTCTGGCCACACGAGCCACCACAATTAAAGATGGAAGGATTGCCTTATTCAGCAAAAAGGTGATAAACATAGCAAAGGCTCGTGAAGTATATATAGTGTTGGAGTCCTAGGGGCTGTTTGGCAACCTAGTTATAACACATTTGCACATATTTTAAATAACATTACACACATTTTCACCCATACGTGTATCAAAAACACCCAAACAATATAACTTAAACTACTCTCCCAAACACCCCTTATACTTGTCAACACTCAAAAACCGGTCCAGTCCTAGCTAGAAAGACTACTGTTCCAAGGAACGTGTGTCACACAAAGAATTGTAATTCTTGCATGACAAACGGGGGCAACTATTGAAACTAAAAAAATGTGTCATAAAAAGAACGTCACTTCACGGCTTGTGGACTAGATAATAGGATGAGATCAAATGTGTGGTCATCTACAAAAAGGTGATATATATATATATATATATATATATATATATATATATATATATATATATATATAAATATAAAGGGATCCACGTGAGGTGAAAAGCTACCTAGTCTGCTAGTCTTCCATTACCTATAAGAAAGGACTAAAGTGAGAAAAATAAGGGCTAAAGGAAAAGTGGGCATGGCATCATCAAGAAGCAAGTCTGCCATTCTCCATTAATAAAAAAAAAAAAAGGAGAAAAAGGCTGAAAAGGTGGCCACTACAGGAACAAAAATATTAAAAACAATTGAAAAGCCGAAAGTGGGTGATGGCATGAACGTGAAAGAAGTTAACGACCCATGAATTGATTAGTTAACAGAAAAAATAGGAGAAAATGGCTTCCCAATCCCACTATAAATTAGAGTGGCCTTCAGCAAGAAAAAAAAAAAAGAAGAAAAAAAAAAGAAGAAGAGAAGCACGATACACAGAGGGAAAAAAAGAGACACAACAGAGATAAAGAGCAACAAGTAAAGGAGGAACACACAGAATTAGGTGGGGATTTTCTTGGTACCTTTCATCCTGAAATCTCGCCCTCATCATCTTTTTCAAATGTGAATTTTTGTTTGGTAAAAAAAATAGGGTTGGGTTTCATAAGGAGTTCCTAACTCCATGCACGAAGCTTTAAGTATGAGTCCCTGACTCGTAAATCTTATTTGAACATTGCCAAATAAAAAAAATCTTTCAAGCTTTGGTTCAGTGTTTTCTCAAATAGAGTCTTTGACTCTACCAAAATCAAATTCATCAATAGAGTCCTTGACTCTACCATATTTTAATGGAGTCCTTGACTTTACCAAATTTATGGAGTCCTTGACTCTACCATTTTAATGAAGTCCTTGACCCTACAAAATTAATGGAATCCCTGACTCTACCAAATTAATGGAGTCCTTGACTCTACTGAATTAATGGAGTTCTTAACTCTACCCCATCAATGGAGTCCTTGACTCCAGCAATTTTCAATGGAGTTCTTGACTCCACCATCAAATTAATGAAAGCATTAACTCTACCAAATTAATTGTGAATAATTCTTTGGGATTATTCATTAATTCTTTAAACAAGAACAGAGTTAATAATTCTTTAAATAAAATGACCGTAAAAATGGGTTGGGAAAATTTTCCAATCCCAAATATGTTCACAATGATTAAATTGCTTCAAATAAGTTTTCTTTCCCTTAATTAAATTTGGGAATTTCAATCAAAATATTAGTAAAATTCTGACAAAGAAGCAAATGAAAGAAAGAGAAATTTGCTTAGACATTCAACTTCTTAGAAAAAAATAATTAGTTCTATTGTCATAAATGCATGGTCCTTGAGATTAAAACAAATTATTTCACCCAAAATCAAAATTCAGCTGATGCTTAATTAAAAACAAAGTATATGACTTAAATGTCCATCATTTAAAATTGGGCAAAATTAATTTGATGATTTTAAGTCAAAAACCTCACTTTAAGAATAATGAATTGGCTCGATCCCCATCAAGGATACGCAGGCAATCCAAACAAATTATTAGGTGTAGCCACTAAAAAAAAAACACATATCCTCTTAAACATGAAAGTTAATATATTTGAAAGAAAAATATTAAAAACAATTGAAAAGCTGAAAGTGGGTGATGGCATGAACGTGAAAGAAGTTCATGGCCCATGAATTGATCAGTTAAAAGAAAAAACAGGGAAGAAAGGTTTCTCAATGCCTCTACAAATTAAAACGGCCTTCAGTAAGGAAAAAAAGATGGAAAAAAAGACGAGCAGAACGCACACACACGGAGAAAAAAAGAGACATAGTCAGAGATAAAGAGCAACAACTAAAGGAGGAAGATACCACATTAGGTGGGGATTTTATCAATCCATTTCTTCTCTAAATCTCTCAGTCTTCATCTTTTTCAAATCTGAATTTTCGTTTTGTAAAACAAATACAGTTGGGTTTCATGGGAAGTTCCTCGCTTCATGCATGAAGATTTAGGTACGAGTCCCTAACTCGTAAATCCTATTTAAACATTACCAAATAAGAATTCTTACAAGCTTTGGTTCAATGTTTTCTGAAGTAAAGTCCTTGACTCTACCGAATCAAATTCATCAATGTAGTCCCTGACTCTACCATATTTTAATGGATTCCCTGATTCTACCAAATAAATGGAGTCCTTAATTATACCATTTTAATGGAGTTCCTGACTCTTCCAAATAAATGGAGTCTTCAGTTCCACTAAATTAATGGAGTTCTTGACTCTACCTCATCAATGGAGTCTTTGACTCCACCAATTTTTAATTGAGTTCTTGACTCTACAATGAAATTAATGGAAGCATTAAGTCTTCCAAATTTGTCGAGACAAATTCTTTGAGATTGTTAATTAATTCTTTAAACAAGATTAGAGTTAATAATTGTTAAAATAAAATGACTGTAAAATTGGGTTGTGAAAATTTTTCAATCCCAAATATGTTCACAATTATTAAATTGCTTGAAATAAGTTTTCTTTCCCTTAATTAATTTTGGGAATTTCAATCAAAATATGATTAAAATTCCAACAAATATTCAAATGAAAGAGAGTGAAACTTGCTTACACATTCAACTTCTTAAAAAAGAATTATTAGTTTGATTGTCATGAAAGCATGGTCCTTGACATTGAAACCAATTATTTCATGAAAAATAAAAATTAAATCGATGCTTAATTAAATACAAAGTATTTGACTTAAACGTCCATCATTTAAAATTGGGCAAAATTAATTTGAGGATTTCAAATCTAAAACCTCACTTTAAGAACCATGTAATGGCTTGATCCCAGTCAATGCTACGTAGGCAACCTAAACAAATTATTAGGTGTAGCCACAAGTAAATAAAAACACATATCTCCTTAAACATGAAAATAAATAAATTTGAAAGAAAAATATTAAAAACAATTGAAAAGCCAAAAGTGAGTGTTGGCATGAAAGTGAAAGAAGTTAATGGCCCAGGAGTTGATCAGTTAACCGAAAAAATGGGTGAAAATGGTTTCCCAATCCGTCTATAAACTAAAGCGGTCTTTCGGCAAGAAAAAAAAACTGAAAAAAAGAGAGGAGAAGCACGCACACACACACAAAGATAAGAAAAGAGACACAGGCAGAGATAAAGAGCAACAAGTAAAGGAGAACACACAGCATCAGGTGGGGATTTTATTAGTCCCTTTCTTCTCTAAATCTCTCCCTCTTCATCTTTTTCAAATCTGAATTTATTTTAGGTAAAACAAAGAGGGTTGGGCTTCAACAGGTGTTCCTAACTCCATTCGTGAAGCTTTAGGTATGAGTCTCGACTCATAAATCCTATTTTAACATTACCAAATAAAAATTCTTTCAAGCTTTGGTTCAGTGTTTTCTCAAGTAGAGTCCTTTACTCTACCAAATCAAATTCATCAATGAAGTCCTTGATTCTATCATATTTTAATGGCGTCGTTGACTCTTCCATTCAAATGGAGTCCTTGACTCTACCAAATTAATAGAGTCTTCAACTCTACTAAATTAATGGAGTTCTTGACTCTACCCCATTAATGGAGTCCTTAATTGGCTCCACCAATTTTTAATGGACCTTTTGACTCCACCATCAAATTAATGGAGGCATTAACTCTACCAAATTAATCGTGACTAATTCTTTGTGATTATTAATTAATTCTTTAAACAAGATAAGAATTAATAATTCTTAAAATAAAATGACGGTAAAATTGGGTTGGGAAAATTTTCCATTCCCAAATATGTTCCCAATGATTAAATTACTTCAAAGGAGTTTTCTTTCCCTTAATTAAATTTGGGAATTTCAATCAAAATATGATTAAAATTCCACCATCAAATTAATGGAGGCATTAACTCTATGAAATTAATCGTGACTAATTCTTTCTGATTATTAATTAATTCTTTAAACAAGATTAGAGTTAATAATTCTTAAAATAAAATGACCGTAAAATTGGGTTAGGAAACTTTTCCATTCCCAAATATGTTCCCAATGATTAAATTGCTACAAAGGAGTTTTCTTTCCCTTAATTAAATTTGGGAATTTCAATCAAAATATGATTAAAATTCCGACAAAGATTCAAATATAAGAGAGTGAAATTTGCTTAAACATTCAACTTCTTAAAAAAGAATTATTAGTTCGATTGTCATAAAAGCATGGTCCTTGAGATTAAAACCAATTATTTCATCTAAAATAAAAATTAAGTCGATACTTAATTATATTCAAAGTATTTGACTCCTTTCAAAAAAAAAAAAAAGTATTTGACTTAAATGTCCATCATTTAAAATTGGGAAAAACTAATTTGAGGATTTTAAATCTAAAACCTCACATTAAGAACTAAAAATTGGCTTGATCTCTGTCAAGCCTACGTAGGCAATCTAAAAAAATTATTAGGTACAGCCACAAATAAATAAAAACACTTATCCTCTTAAACATGAAAACAAATAAATTCTAAAGAAAAATATTAAAAATAGTTGAAAAGCCAAAAGTGGGTGTTGCATGAACGTGAAAGACGTTAATGGCCCATGAATTGATCAGTTAACTGAAAAACTAGGGGAAAACAGTTTCCCAATCCCTCTATAAACTAAAGCGGCCTTCAGCAAGAAAAAAAAAGGAAAACAAGAAGAGCAACACGCACACACAAAGATTAAAAAAAAAACAGACATAGGCAGTGATAAAGAGCCACAAATAAAGGAGGAACAAATAACATTAGGTGGGGATTTTATTGGTCTCTTTCTTCTCTAAATCTCTCCCACTTCATCTTTTTCAAATCTGTATTTTTGTTAGGTAAAACAAATAGGGTTGTGTTTCATGAGGAGTTCCAAACTCCATGAGTGAAGCTTTAGGAACGAGTCCCTGACTTGTAAATCCTATTTGAACATTACCAAATAAAAATTCTTTCAAGCTTTGGCTTAGTATTTTCTCAAGCATAGTCCTTGACTCTACCAAATCTAATTCATGAATGGAGTCCTTGACTCTACCAGATTTTAATGGAGTTCTTGACTCTAGCAAATTAATGGAGTCCTTGACTCTACCATTTTAATGGCGTCCCTGACTCTACCAAATTAAGGGAGTTCTTGATTCCACCAACAAATTAATGGAGGCATTAACTCTAACGAATTAATCGTGACTAATTCTTTGGGATTATTGATTTATTCTTTAAACAAAATTAGAGTTAATAATTCTAAAAATAAAATGACCGTAAAATTGGGTTGGGAAAATTTACCAATCCCAAATATATTCACAATGATTAATTCAAAGAAGTTTTCTTTCCCTTAATTAAATTTGCAAATTTCAATCAAAATATGATTAAAATTCCAACAAAGAATGAAATGAAAGAAAGTGAAATTTGCTTAGGCATTCAACTTCTTAAAAAATAATTATTAGTTCAATTGTCATAAAACCATGGTCCTTGAGATTAAAACCAATTATTTCACCCAAAATCAAAATTAAGTCAATGCTTAATCAAATAAAAAGTATATGACTTAAATTTCCATCATTTAAAATTGTGCAAAATTACTTTGAGGATTTTAAAACTAAAACCTCACTTTGAGAACTACGAATTGGCATGATCCCCGTCAAGGCTACGTAAGCAACCTATACAAATTATTAGAAGCAGCTACAAATAAATAAAAATACATATCTCCTTAAACATAAAAATAAATAAATTAAAAAAAAAATTAAAAACAATTGAAAAGTCGAAAGTGGGTGATGGCATGAACGTGAAAGAAGTTAATGGCCCATGAATTGATCAGTTAACTAAAAAACTAGGGAAAAAGGTTTCTCAATCCCTCTATAAACTAAAGCGGCCTTTTGCAAGAAAAAAAAGGGAAAAAAAGAAGAGAAGCATGCACACACAGAGATTAAAAAACACACACAGGCAGAGATAAAGAGCAACAAGTAGAGGAGGAACACACAGCATTAGGTGGGGATTTGATCAGTCCCTTTCTTCTCTAAATCTCTCCCTCTTCATCTTTTTCAAATCTGAATTTTCGTTTGGTAAAACACATAGGGTTGGGTTTCATTAGGAGTTCCTAACTCCATGCGCTAAGCTTTAGGTATGAGTTCCTGACTCGTAAATCGCATTTGAACATTACCAAATAAAAATTCTTTCAAGCTTTGGTTCAGTGTTTTCTCAAGTAGAGTCCTTGACTCTACCAAATCAAATTCATTAATGGAGTCCTTGACTCTACCATGTTAATAGAATCCCTGACTCTACCAAATTAATGGAGTCTTCGACTCTACTAAATTAATGAAGTTATTGACTCCACCCCATCAATGATGTCCTTGACTCCACCAATTTTTAATGGAGCTCTTGACTCCACCATCAAATTGATGGAGGCATTAAGTCTACAAAATTAATCGTGACTAATTCTTTGGGTTCATTAATTCTTTAAACAAGATTAGAGTTAATTGTTCTTAAAATAAAATGACCATAAAATTGGGTTGGCTAAATTTTCCTATTCCAAATATGTTCACAATGATTAAATTGCTTCAAAGGAGTTTTCTTTCCCTTAATTAAATTTTGGAATTTCAATCAAAATATTATTAAAATTCCGACAAGAATCAAATGAAAGAAAGAGAAATTTTCTTAGACATTCAACTTCTTAAAAAAGAATTATTAGTTCGATTATCATAAAAGCATGGTCCTTGAGATTAAAACCAATTATTTCACTCAAAATTAAAATTAAGTCGATCCTTAATTAAATAAAAAGCACTTGACTTAAATGTCCATCATTTAAAATTGGGCAAAATTAATTTGAGGATTTTAAATCTAAAACCTCACTTTAAGAACTACGAATTGGGTTGATCCCCGTCAAGGCAGCGCGGGCAACCTAAACAAATTATTAGGTGCTGTCGCAAGTAAATAAAAACACATATCCCGTTAAATATGAAAATAAATAAACTCATGTACAAGGTCAACGTGTTGGAATCAAAGGGTTTTGCCTTTAAACAAATGGTTGTAATTAAGAGATACATTATCTTGAATGGGCACTACTCACATCTGTAAAACTCATACGTCAAAAGGCCTATGGGTAAAATTATGTTTGACGAATTGTTAAACATAATTTGACGACATTTGTTGAACATAATTTTACGATGTTTGCTAAACATAACTTGATAATGTTTGTTAAACAATTTGACAACGTTTGTTAAACATAATCTAACAATTATTGTTAACAATTTTCGTCAACAAGCATGTAAAATAATTGTAACCTTAGAGGGTATCAATATTTTATTAATGATCTACGTATCAAAGCTGTATTATTTCTAAATCATTTGCAATATTGGTGGTTCACTTTATTGTTATTAATTTGGATTCATGAGTAACCTTGCCTATCCTTTTTGTGGACTAAATGATTTTTTTTTTTTTGATAGATGGACTAAATGGTTTTTGAGATGTCTTGAAGATTGCATTTGAAAACTTGAATTTGGATTTAGATTTGGATTCTAAATCAATATATTAAAAGTCCATGATTTCAAATCCACTGAATTTAGATATCATAATTTCAAATCCAAGGATTCTATAGGTTTAAAATCTTTGGTAGATTTGTCAAATTCAAACCCTTAACCTTTTTTAAAGCATCCAAAGGTAGTTTTAGATTTTTATCACCCGAATTCAAATTCACATGCCAAAATCTTGCCATCCAAACCCACCAAAATGATATTTCAAATATAGGTTTAGGACCATGAATGATGGTAATATTTGGTGCTGGGATGGAAAATGACACAATGAACATTTGAAGCTTTGTATTTTTTAATCCCTTTCAAAATTAAACTATTAATTCCATATGCATTTTTTTTTTGCAAAGCAAGTTTGCATCATTTTAGTTTCTTCTCTTGGTGTATTTGACCCCACACTATGCTCTTTGAGGCCTAAGATTTCCAAAATGATTTGGCAGTGACAACGATTCTTTTTAATGTAGATTTGATGAACCAAACACACATTTAAGATTTGTTAGTAGAGTCTCTCTCTCTCCACTATATCTACTCCTCAATTTGTTTAGTTGGTTTTTACTTATTAAAAAAAGTTGGTTTTTGTAGCACAGATTGTCAAACACCTCTGATTTTGAAGTAGGCCCCCTACAATAAGGTCTAGTCTTTCGATAGTTAGTGCAAAATAATCTTGGTAATCCTTCCATAATGAAATTCATGCAAATTGAGTATTGGCCTTAATAAATCTATCGTGTCATTGTTAGTAGCTTGAGTCGAAGGCTGTAAATGAGCCAAACTTTATCGAGTAGTGAATGTTCAAGCTCGGCTCGATAGCAAAAATAGAATGTTCAAGCTTGGCTTGAACTTGATATGAGCCTAAAAATAAAGTTCAAGCTTGAGCTCATTATAAAGTATATAAGTTTGAGCTCGGCTTGGCTTGGCTTGGCTTGATTTATTAATCAAGCCAAGCTCGAGCTCAATATCAAGCTCGAGCTCAATATCAAGCCCGAACTCAAGCTCAATATCATGCTTTTGAACTTAAGATCCAACACAAGTATATTATCAAGCCTAAATCAAGTTTATTATCTAGCCTATTTGGTTTGGATGAGTGGTCTCAACTTATAATTAATTAAAGTCTTAGAAGGATATGAGTTTACTGGTCAAGCTCATATCAATTGTATTACCAAACTCATAAATAAGCTTAAGCTCAACTTGTTTTGTTACTTTTGTATCGAGCCTTGGTCTTCACGAGCTTGTTCATGAACAATATTTTTTACTTGGGCTCAACTCATTTATTAAACAAGCCTAAAATTAAAGTTTAAGCTTAGCTTGTTTATAAACAAACAAACATGAACGAGTTTTTTATCGAGCCAAGCTCGAGCTCTTTATGAACGGCTTGGTTCATTTACAACTCTAGTTGACCTCCTATAAGAGGTGTTATCATTATCGTGATTCTGAATATCAACAATAGATAAATCCATGTGTTAGAATGGAGTTACAAAAGTAATAACATGTTAATGAACTTCTTCATTATTGAATCTAATTAATGAAGTTGTTTATTAATGAATGTAACATATCTGTTACATGAATTGTTATTACGATAGAAAAGATTTTATGGTTAGTCATGTCCTTTCTAGGTTTATGTTTCTGTACTTGATGACTTTTAAAATAAGCCTTATATATGACTAATTAAGGTTGTGAGAAAAGAAACCCTAATCATCCAAGTTATCATGGACTGAATTTGAGATCTAGAAATATTGAAATCGTATATCTCGATAGATTGAGCTTGTGTCAAACTTCTCTATTAAACTTTGACAGCAGCATTTGTCGAGACTTAATGAAACAAGTTTTCTTCACTTGTTTCTTTGATCAATCTTCATGTCTTTAATGATACCACTTGATATATTTGAATAACATACTTCTTAATATATTAAACCCAACTTAGGTCTACCCAATTATAATAAAAGTGCAATTTGTCAAAGGATTAGTCAATTATATAGAAAATATGACCCTAACAGTTGGCAATAGCCTTTCTTACTACTAAACAATTAGCTATTATGCCACTTGATTTGTTGGAAATTAGTGGGTGGCACTTGCACATCCAAACACTCACACACTACTCAAAGAAAGTAACTCACTCACAAAGTACACAAAGGGAGAAAGGATGAAGAGGGAAGAGTCAGAGAACTCTCTAATACTTGTATTTCTCCTCTTTTTGGATTTATAATTATATATAATCCACACATGCAACCATAACTTTCCTTATGTTTATTACACAACTTCCAAAAACTCTCAAATACATTCATTGCATAAACTTCCCTTATTTTATCATAACATAAATTAATAAGTTCAAACTTTCCACAAACTCTCTACCTAGTAATATGAGTAATGAAAGAATCCAACTCCATGCGTGAAACTCCACCTTCTTCAATGGATTGCTCGATAGCACCTCCTAAATCCACTGTCCTCTTCCTTATCTCATCCCCTTCTTCTGATGCCATCAACAATTTTACAGCCTTTTCTACAATGGATGATTTCACTAACTCATTTCTACGTGACCAGTCCTTCACAACAATACCAACTTTGAGCAATTTTGTTATCAAAACAGTGTTCATCGGCTGATCAGAGGCCATTGGCCATGCTGCGATTGGCACCCCCATAGTGATACTTTCCATGCAAGAATTCCATCCACAGTGACTCATAAATCCACCAGTTGATGGGTGACTTAGAATTTCCAATTGAGGTGCCCAATCTCTCACTACCATCCCCCTGCCGTTCACTCTCTCTTCAAACCCTTTGGGAATCTCAGCCTTTCTAAGCTCTCCCTTAATAAAAATATCACCTTTATCAGCATCCCTTAATACCCAGATGAACTTTTGCTCACTTTTTTCCAACCCAATTGCTAGCTCTTTTATTTGCTCGTCTTCCATGGCAGTTGTTGTCCCAAAAGACACATATATCACTGAGTTTGGTGACTCTTTATCTAGCCACTCCAAGCACTTGTGCCTTTTATTTGAACCTATATTTCTCATAGGGTTGAATGGTCCAATAGCCCAATGCTTCTTGTCTCCCTTTATCTTTTCCATTAAGTCCATATATGCACCCTCTATGACCCTTCATGTATTGTAAAGGTACCCGGAGCTTAACTTTTGGAACTTTACTTGTGAATCAATAAAGTTCATAAACTCAGTTGTTAAACAACCTTCAAGAAATGGAAGGTCTTTTGTGATTATCTTGGAGTACAAATCTAATTCTAGAGCTTTTCCCATTGCTTCCCACGTATTAAAAAAGCCAGCAAAAGCTGATACACTATGGAAGGTGTATGACTCGGCGTTAGGGATAGTTACCAAGTCTTGCACCACTGAGCACATCAATGAATCGTTGATGACAATGATTCTTGTTGCTTTGGATGAAAGTTCATGTAAAAGTGAAGCCATGGGTTCACGAAGATGCAAGGAAGCATTGATTAATGGTTGGAGATGTGAAGGGAACTTGTTTGGTGCATTGGGATTTGGTGATGGGGTGAGAAAAGGTGGGATTTTGAGGTCATGGAATTGGATGTCTGAAACTGAATTTGGGTCCCAACCATGGACTCGAAGCATGGCTTGACGATTGTGAGTGGCAGTACAGGCATAGTGAACTGGGATATTGTAGGCTAAGATTAGACGTGAGAGGTGAAGGAGTTGGTTGAGATGGCCTTGTGCAGGAAAGGGTACCATGACCACTGCCACCTTGGTTTTGTTTAGGCCATGGCTTTGATGTTGTTGTTGGTTAGCCATTGATGAAAGTTGGAAAATGCTTACTTTTTGGATTGGGTCTCCGAGATTTGGGGGTTTGGAGATTTGTGTTTGGGTTTGGGTTTTTATAAGCAAAAGACATTGAGATTTTCACCTTTTCCTTCAATGATAATGATGTTATCTTCCCAAATTTTAAAAGAAAATAGGGCAAAAATGGTGAGTACCACTATTTGTTAAAATATGTAGGAATCTACCACTATTTGTAAAATAATAAAGGATTTACCACTTTTGAAAGCTCGAGTTTGTGCAACTCGATTTTGCCGTGTAAATCAAGTTTCATGAAAAATAGTTACCAATTTTTTATGTAACTTGAGTTTCATAAAAAAAATAGTACGGCAAACTTGAAAGCAATTTTTTCAAAGAACTCAAGTTTTTAGAACTTAAGTTACACGGGAAACTCAAGTTCCAAAATAGTGGTATATCCATGTAATCCAAAATAGTGGTAAAGCTTTACATATTTTGCTAAATAGTGATTGTAATCAAATAAATGTTCTCATCTCTTCTTATGTTTTGGTTATCTCTTACTTTCTTTTTCCTTTTCCTTTTATCTTTCTTTTTTCTTTCAGGGCGTGATACACGCATGGTTTTAAAAATCGGACCGAACCGGCCGGTTTAACCGGGAATTGGACTTTAATTCGGTCTAGTTATTATTAAAAACCGAAAATTAAGGATAAAAAACAGAAAAACCGCTGGTTTAACTAAAAAACGAAAAACCGGTACGATTAAACCAGTTTTAAGCTGTTTTGTTCATAAATAGCTCAACCACTGTGTTTCTAACAAAATAATAGAATCTTTTATTCGACCATCAGAAAATTTGCTAGTTAAATTAACTAGAACCCACAACTTCTTATAAAACTTTTTTTTTTACTAAACTTCTTATAAAACATTAAAATAAAATATATTTAGTATAAAAGAAAATGCACAAAATAATTATTTATTATATATTTTTACTTAAGCATTTATAATCTATCAAATTATAAATCTATCAATAGTATTGTGTCAAAATAATTATTTTTAATATATTTTTACTCAATCATTTCGTCCCAAACTTTCAGCATTGTGTCAATATAATCCATGTTGTTAAGCGATGGCTAGAAAAAAAAGACATGGCTACCAATAATATTAAAATATATATGTTTTGGAAAATTAATCCAATTGTCTGTGGTTCTTATTTACTTTTTCTAATTGTTTGATGTTCATTTAAATTCTAATGTAGGTGATTTTTTTATAAAAAACATAAAATCATGTTAGGTGGGGATTTGATCAGTCCCTTTCTTCTCTAAATCTCTACCTCTTCATCTTTTTCAAATCTGAATTTTTGTTTGGTTAAACACATAGGGTTTGGTTTCATGTGGAGTTCCTAACTCCGTGCATGAAGCTTTAGGTACGAGTCCCTGACTCGTAAATCCTATTTGAATGTTACCTAATAAAAAATTTTTCAAGCTTTGGTTCAGTGTTTTCTCAAGTAGAGTCCTTGACTCTACCAAATCAAATTCATCAATGGAGTCCTTGACTCTACTATATTTTAATTGAGTCATTCACTCTACCAAATTAATGGAGTCCTTGAATCTACCATTTTAATGGAGTCTCTGACTCAACCAAATTAATGGAGTCTTCGACTCTACTAAATTAATGGAGTACTTGACTCTATCCCATCAATGGAGTCCTTGACTCCACCAATTTTTAATGGAGTTCTTGACTCCACCATCAAATTAATGGAGGCATTAACTCAACCAAATTAATCGTGACTAATTCTAAGGTATTATCAATTAATTCTTTAAACAAGATTAGAGTTAATAATTCTTAAAATAAAGTGATCGTAAAATTGGTTTGCGAAAATTTTCCAATCCCAAATATGTTCACAATGATTAAAATTGCTTCAAAGGAGTTTTCTTTCCCATAATTAAATTTGAGAATTTCAATAAAATATGACTAAAATTTCAAGAAAAAATCAAACGAAAGAAAGTGAAAATTGCTTAGACACTCAAGTTCTTAAAAAAGAATTATTAGTTTGATTGTCATAAAAGCGTGGTCCTTGAGATTAAAACCAATTATTTCTCCCAAAATCTCAATTAAGTCGGTGCTGAATTAAATACAAAGTATATGACTTAAATGTCCATCATTTAAAATTGGGCAAAATTAATTTGAGGATTTTAAATCTAAAACCTCACTTTAATAACTACGAATTAGCATGATCCCCGTCAAGGCTACATAGGCAACCTAAATAAATTATTACGTGCAGACACAAATAAATAAAAACACATATCCCCTTAAACAAGAAAATAAATAAATTCGAAAGAAAAATATTAAAAACATTTGAAAAGCCGAAAGTGGGTGATGGCATGAATGTGAAAGAAGTTAATGACCCATGAATTGATCAATTAATTGATAAACTAGGGTAAAATGGTTTCCGAATATGTCTATAAACTAAGGCGACCTTCAGAAAGAAAAAAAAACAGAAAAAAAGATGAGAAGCATGCACACATAGAGATTAAAAAACACACATAGGCAGAGATAAAAAGCAACAAGTAAAGGAGGAACACACAACATTAGGTGGAGATTTTATAAGTCCCTTTCTTCTCTAAATCTCTACCTATTCATCTTTTTCAAATCTGAATTTTTGTTTGGTTAAACCCATAGGGTTTGGTGTCATGAGGAGTTCCTAACTTTGTGCGTAAAGCATTAGGTACGAGTCCTTGACTCGTAAATCCTATTTAAATATTACCAAATAAAAATTCTTTCAAGCTTTGGTTCAGTGTTTTCTCTAGTAGAGTCCTTGACTCTACCAAATCAAATTCATCAATGGAGTCCTTAACTATACTATATTTTAATTGATTCCTTCACTCTACCAAATTAATGGAGTCCTTGAATCTACCATTTTAATGGAGTCCTTGACCCAACCAAATTAATGGAGTCTTCGACTCTACTAAATTAATGGAGCACTTGACTCTACCCCATCAATGGAGTCCTTGACTCCACCAATTTTTAATGGAGTTCTTGACTCCACCATCAAATTAATCGAGGCATTAACTCTACTGGATTAATCCTAACTAATTCGTAGGGATTATAAATTAACTCTTTAAACAAGATTAGAGTTAATAATTCTTAAAATAAAAAGACCATAAAATTGGGTTGGGAAAATTTTCCAATCCCAAATATGTTCGCAATGATTAAATTGCTTCAAAGGAGTTTTCTTTCCCTTCATTAAATTTGGGAATTTCAACCAAAATATGATTAAAATTCTGACTAAAAATCAAATGAAAGAAAGTGAAATTTGCTTAGACACTCAACTTCTTACAAAAGAATTATTAGTTCGATTGTCATAAAAGCATGGTCCTTTAGAGTAAAACCAATTATTTCATCCAAAATAAAAATTAAGTTGATGCTTAATTAAATACAAAGTATTTGACTTAAATGTCCATCATTTAAATTTGGGCAAAATTAATTTGAGGATTTTAAATATAAAATCTCACTTTAAGAACTATGAATTGGCTTGATCCCCGTCAAGGCTATGTAGGCAACTTAAACAAATTATTAGGCGCAGCCACAAATAAATAAAAACACATATCCCCTTAAAAATGAAAATAAATAAATTCAAAAGAAAAACATTAAAAACTATTGAAAAGCCAAAAGTGGGTGTCGGCATGAACATGAAAGAAGTTAATGGCCCAAGAATTGATCAGTTAACAGTAAAAGTAGGACAAAAAGGTTTCTCAATCCCCCTATAAACTAAAATGGAGTCCTTGAATCTACCATTTTAATGAAGTCCCTGACTCTACCAAATTAATGGAGTCTTCGACTCTACTAAATCAATGGAGTCCTTGTCTCCACCAATTTTTAATGGAGTTCTTGACTCCACCATCAAATTAATGGAGGCATTAACTCTACCAAATTAATCCTTATTAATTCTTTGGGATTATTAATTAATTTCTTAAACAAGATTAGTGTTAATAATTCTTAAAACAAAATGATTGTAAAATTGGGTTGGGAAAATTTTTCAAGCCCAACTATGTTCACAATGATTAAATTGCTTCAAAGGAGTTTTCATTCCATTAATTAAATTTGGGAATTTCAATCAAAATATTATTAAAATTTTGACAAAGAAGCAAATGAAAGAAAGAGAAATTATCATAGAAATTCAACTTTCTAAAAAAGAATTATTAGTTCGATTGTCACAAAAGCATGGTTCTTGAGATTAAAACCAATTATTCCTCCCAAAATCAAAATTAAGTCGATGCTTAATTAAATACAAAGTATTTGACTTAAATGTCAATCATTTAAAATTGCACAAAACAAATTTGAGGATTTTAAATCTAAAATCTCACTTTAATAACTACGAATTGGCACGAACCCCATCAAGGCTATGTAGGCAACCTAAAAAAATTATTAGGTGCAACCACAAATAAATAAATAAAAATATCCCCTTAAAGAAGATAATAAATAAAGTCGAAAGAAAAATATTAAAAAGCATTTGAAAAGCCGAAAGTGGGTGATGGCCAAACGTGAAAGAAGTTAATGGCCCACGAATTGATCAGTTATCTGAAAACCTAGGGGAAAAAGGTTTCACAATCCCTCTATAAACTAAAGCGGCCTTCTGCAAGGCCACAAAAAAAAAAAAAAAAAAAAAAAAAAAAGAATAGAAGCAAGCACACACAGAGATTAAAAAACACACACAAGCAGAGATAAAGAACAACATGTAAAGGAGGAACACACAGCATTAGGTGGGGATTTTATCAGTCCATTTCTTCTCTAAATCTCTACCTCTTCATCTTTTTCAAATCTGAATTTTTGTTTGGTTAAACACATAGGGTTTGGTTTCATGAGGAGTTCCTAACTCCATGCATGAAGCTTTAGGTACCAGTCCATGACTCGTAAATCCTATTTGAATGTTATCAGATAAAAATTATTTCAAGCTTTGGTTTAGTGTTTTCTCAAGTGGAGTTTATGACTCTACCAAATCAAATTCATCAATGGAGTCCTTGACTTCACCATCAAATTAATGGAGACATTAACTCAACCAAATTAATCGTGACTAATTCTTAGGGATTATCAATTAATTCTTTAAACAAGATTAAAGTTAATAATTCTCAAAATAAAATAACCGTAAAATTACGTTGGGAAAATTTTCCAATCCCAAATATGTTGGCAATGATTAAATTGCTTCAAAGGAGTTTTCTTTCACTTAATTAATTTTGGAAATTTGAATAAAAATATGATTAAAATTTCGTCGAAAAATCAATTGAAAGAAAGTGAAAATTGCTTAGACACTCAAGTTCTTAAAAACGAATTATTTGTTCAATTGTCATAAAAGCATGGTCCTTGAGAGTAAAACTGATTATTTCAAAAGAAAAATATTAAAAACTATTGAAAAGCCAAAAATGGGTGTTGGCATGAACATGAAAGAAGTTAATGGCCCAATAATTGATCAGTTAACAGTAAAAATAGGGCAAAAAGGTTTCTCAATCCCCCTATAAACTAAAGTGGAGTCCTTGAATCTACCATTTTAATGGTGTCCCTGACTCTACCAAATTAATGGAGTCTTCGACTCTACTAAATCAGGACAGTCCTTGTCTCAACCAATTTTTAATGGAATTCTTGACTCCACCATCAAATTAATGGAGGCATTAACTCTACCAAATTAATCGTGATTAATTCTTTGGGATTATTAATTAATTTCTTAAACAAGATTAGTGTTAATAATTCTTAAAATAAAATGATTTTAAAAATGGGTTAGGAAAATTTTTCAATCCCAACTATGTTCACAATGATTAAATTGCTTCAAATGAGTTTTCTTTCCCTTAATTAAATTTGGGATTTTCAATCAAAACATTATTAAAATTTCGACAAAGAAGCAAATGAAAGAAAGAGAAATTATCTTAGAAATTTAACTTCTTAAAAAAGAATTATTAGTTCGATTGTCATAAAAGCATGGTCCTTGAGATTAAAACCAATTATTTCTCCCAAAATAAAAATTAAGTCGATGCTTAATTAAAATACAAAGTATTTGACTTAAATGTCAATCATTTAAAATTGCGCAAAACAAATTTGAGGATTTTAAATCTAAAATCTCACTTTAATAACTACGAATTGGCATGAACCCCATCAAGGCTATGTAGCAACCTAAACAAATTATTAGGTGCAACCACATATAAATAAATAAAAATATCCCCTTAAAGAAGATAATAAATAAAGTCGAAAGAAAAATATTAAAAAGCATTTGTGGGTGACAGCCAAACGTGAAAGAAGTTAATGGCCCACGAATTGATCAGTTATCTGAAAACCTAGGGGAAAAAGGTTTCACAATCCCTCTATAAACTAAAGCGGCCTTCTGCAAGGCCAAAAAAAAAAAAAGGAAAAAAAGAATAGCAGCAAGCACACACAGAGATTAAAAAACACACACAAGCAGAGATAAAGAGCAACATGTAAAGGAGGAACACACAGCATTAGGTGGGGATTTTATCAGTCCCTTTCTTCTCTAAATCTCTACCTCTTCATCTTTTTCAAATTTGAATTTTTGTTTGGTTAAACACATAGGGTTTGGTTTCATGAGGATTTCCTAACTCCAGGCATGAAGCTTTAGGTACTAGTCCATGACTCGTAAATCCTATTTGAATGTTATCAAATAAAAATTATTTCAAGCTTTGGTTCAGTGTTTTCTCAAGTGGAGTTTATGGCTCTACCAAATCAAATTCATCAATGGAGTCCTTGACTCCACCATCAAATTAATGGAGACATTAACTCTACCAAATTAATCGTGACTAATTCTTAGGGATTATCAATTAATTCTTTAAACAAGATTAAAGTTAATAATTCTTAAAATAAAATAACCGAAAAATTAGGTTGGGAAAATTTTCCAATCCCAAATATGTTCACAATGATTAAATTGCTTAAAAGGAGTTTTCTTTCACTTAATTAATTTTTGAAATTTCAATAAAAATATGATTAAAATTTCGTCGAAAAATCAATTGTAAGAAAGTGAAAATTGCTTAGACACTCAAGTTCTTAAAAATGAATTATTTGTTCGATTGTCATAGAAGCATGGTCCTTGAGAGTAAAACTGATTATTTCAAAAGAAAAATATTAAAAACTATTGAAAAGCCAAAAGTGGGTGTTGGCATGAACATGAAAGAAGTTATGGCCCAAGAATTGATCAGTTAACAGTAAAAATAGGGCAAAAAGGTTTCTCAATCCCCCTATAAACTAAAGTGGAGTCCTTGAATCTACCATTTTAATGGTGTCCTTGACTCTACCAAATTAATAGAGTCTTCGACTCTACTAAATCAGTACAGTCCTTGTCTCAAACAATTTTTAATGGAGTTCTTGACTCCACCATCAAATTAATGGAGGCATTAACTGTACCAAATTAATCGTGATTAATTCTTTGGGATTATTAATTAATTTCTTAAACAAGATTAGTGTTAATAATTCTTAAAATAAAATGATTTTAAAAATGGGTTAGGAAAATTTTTCAATCCCAACTATGTTCACAATGATTAAATTGCTTCAAAGGAGTTTTCTTTCCCTTAATTAAATTTGGGATTTTCAATCAAAACATTATTAGAATTTCGACAAAGAAGCAAATGAAAGAAAGAGAAATTATCTTAGAAATTCAACTTCTTAATAAAGAATTATTAGTTCGATTGTCATAAAAGCATGGTCCTTGAGACTAAAACCAATTATTTCTCCCAAAATCAAAATTAAGTCGATGTTTAATTAAATACAATGTATTTGACTTAAATGTCAATCATTTAAAATTGGGCAAAACTAATTTTATATTTTAAATCTAAAATCTCACTTTAATAACTACGAATTGGCATGATCCCCATCAAGGCTACATAGGCAACCTAAACATATTATTAGATGCAACCACAAATAAATAAATAAAAATATCTACTTAAAGAAGATAATAAATAAAGTCGAAAGAAAAATATTAAAAACATTTGAAAAGCCGAAAGTGGGTGATGGCATGAATGTGAAAGAATTGATTGAAAAACTAGGGGAAAAAGGTTTCACAATCCCTCTATAAACTAAAGCGGCCTTCTGCAAGGGAAAAGAAAAGGAGAAAAAAAGAAGAGAAGCACGCACACACAGAGATTAAAAAACACACACAGGTAGAGATAAAGAGTAACATGTAAAGGAGGAACACACAGCATTAGGTGGGGATTTTATCAGTCCCTTTCTTCTCTAAATCTCTACCTCTTCTTCTTTTTCAAATATGAAATTTTGTTTGGTTAAACACATAGGGTTTGGTTTCATGAGGAGTTCTTAACTCCATGCGTGAAGCTTTAGATACCAGTTCTTAACTCGTAAATACGTTGGCACTATTAAAAGCCCAAGCTAACTACTTGACACTATTTTATCAAAAGCCCAAGGTTATTAATAATTGGCAAAATGTTATATCATAATTATTTCACTATTAAAAGCCCAAGCTAACTACTTGGCACTATTTTATCAAAAAGCCCAAGATTATTAACCCTTGGCAAAGAAAAAATATCATGGTATAATTATTTCTTAAAAATCACTATGGCAAAAACCACGGCAATCGTCTTATTAAATCTCCTAGGGAGTTATCTTGAAGATTATGTTCTCATATTATAAACCCATGAAATACATGGTCATCATTTGCATCACAACATCCATAATATATACCTCTAACACTCATGGTAAATATTCAATACCACAAGCTTATCATTTAAATTATGATGCAATTATTAGAAACCATGAAAATTGTTTACGATATGAAATTCATCATAGTAAATGTTACTTACAAAGGTTTTTTTAAACTTGTCCTATTGTTTCAAACATTACAACTAATTGCCTAAAGGCCCATTGCAAGTATCTATGAAAAACCCAAACTATTTACTAAAAAAAGCCCATGAGGAATGAAAACCCATGGCAACATGTGTTTCTGATGTCCATTTTGTAGGATGCATACAACCTAGCCCAAAGGAACCAACCCATGTGAGCAAGCCCAATCCAAAAGACCCCAGCAATAGAAAGAGGATTGAAAGTGGACAACCAGCCCTTGTTCATCTCTGACCAAAGTATAACTAGAGGCCCCTACAAAAGAACCAAGTCTTTGAGGATAAACTAAGGGTTATCCCATCAACTTTCTGTCACCCTCCACCTGACGTGAACAGTGCCCAAAGGTTGTGATGTCAACTGAAACCTAAAGGGTGCTAGAACTCCATCATCTTCCTCAAGACTGTACCTCCAGCAAAAAGGGAGCTGAAACCTAGTTATCCAAACCTCAACAAATTGATGCTATAAATGTCAAAAACGTTCAAGACATGATTCATGTGCCAAGCCCATGAATCCTAAAGGGGAAAAATTGGGAACATGTGGTTTGGAGGGCATAAAGAGATCTACAGCAGAACCCTCTGAAGTGGACTTAAACTTTAGCACCTAGCTTTGGGTGTTGAATCCTACTTCCTAGGGTCCAAATCTCAGTTGCAGTAGTAGGATTCTCCCTTAATACTTTCCTTAATCCCATTGGCTGAACACAATCTCAGCAAGCTTAACATTTAATGCAAGATTACCCCAAATACTACTCATGCGTAACATTGCCCAAAGAAGCAAAACTGCCTCAAAAGCAAATCTCCCATTTTTAGGTCAAATAAAGGTTATTAATTCAGCTGTCTTGCTCCCCTAAATGAGACTTACATTTTTTGGATTCTTGTTAATTAATGCTTCTCTAAACTCCATTATAAACGCATAAGCACCTCAGCCCACAAAGATAGCAGCCACTCCCTCTGAAACTTTCTGATTTGTTTGCCATTTTGCTTGTAATTCAGCTCTCCTCAAGCCCACAACTCATTCCCCTTAACCCACATTCACCTAGCCTTAGACATTCCTTTCCTCTTTTGCATAATCACAGCCCATAAATGCCTCCCAATTAGTCACAAACAGCCCACTACTCACTAAAGTCTTAACCTCAGTATTAATTTCATCCCACTCACTCAAAACAGCCCACATTACCTCATTCATGCCTTATGCGCAGATACTCACCGAAATCTTAGTTTAATACTTGCTGCACTGAGCTAGGATCTCTCTCTCCCTTCATACCATGCCAACTAACTCCTTTTTCATCACTATGCAGCCACTAACATTTACTTATTGTTTTACTATGGGAGGCTATAATGTATTTGAAACTTTTTGAAAATTTTTCTTCATATTAATGTAATGATGAATGAGAGCACTATGGACCCTATTGAACAAAACACACAAGAATTTCTTGAAGTTATTACTTTATTAAATTTATTTAATGATTGAACATAATTTACCTTATCGCTGAAGATAATATTGTACCACTAGAGGACTGATTTGAACTATGATGCTGTAAAAGGACTAATAATATAACAAACTATTTATTGGGCTTTATTTTTTGTCTTCTTGCCAGGTTGCAGCCTCTATCTCTTGCTTGGGCGAGCTTACACGATGCCGAAAGCCTTTGGGTTTTATTTCAAGAACCTATCATCGAGTTTTGATTTGGCTACCCCATATTCGATTTGGGAACATCAAAAATTTCCCTCAACAATTGTGAATAGATTTTAATGGAATGATGTAGATTAAATGAATTATGTATCAGGTCTTTTGGATTCCATGGTCAATAAAGCTCACATCATCAATTCATTCGTTTTGCATTCCAATTGTTTAATAAATTGTCCCATTGATTATGTGATATGTGCTTTCCGTTTGCAATTGAGTACACATGTTACACATGTACCCAAAAGGTGTTATTAATGAAAGAAAGAGATAGCGCACTCAGTTCCCCATTGGAAGATGATAAAAAACCTTACCTATGTGCTATGGCTAAAGGAACAAAATGAAGTGTGACTGAAAACCACTTAATAATGGATATACGTACACACTTTCAAGTTTAAGCATGTTGAAATAAAGATAATAGAGTAAGAGACTATGAAGTTTGTCTTGGTATTTTTTTACTAATGCTTTACATTTCTTTAATAGATTTCTTGATGAGTCATAAGAAAAATATGACAAGTGCTTGATATAGTTCTTTTGTGTAATGTTTAATTGTTTTCTTGTAGATGTCCTGTACTAGTGTTGCATTAAGTCAAAAAGGTTTATTTGCAAGTGTTACAAGCTCCTACTGCAAAAATTGATGATGCAAGAGGTCCCTTAGCTCAAGGAAGTGTTGCAAGCAGAGAGAAATAGTGGTTCATAGTTTTGGGCAAAATTTTTTAGTTTAGGATCGTGTTTTGTAATCTTTGGGACTTGTTGTGACCAAGTGCTCTAATGGTTGTTTACACTTTTTATTTTTTTATTTTTTATTTTTTTATGGGAAATACTCGACTTTATTGAAAAACCAAAGAGAAAATTACATTATGTCTTGAGCACATGCATGCTCTATCAAGCTAGGACACTCCTCTAGCCATGCAACATGGTCCCTAACATGCTAAGCGTGGGCCAGTAAGTGAGCAGGGACATTTCCCTGTCGTTTGATGTGGGACACCTTCCACTGCCTAAGGAGCGAAGCTTGGTTCAAAAATCCCGTGAGTACGTTGACCACTGAAGAAGGCGGAGAGACCAGTCATTGCAAGGCATTGGAGACCACCAACGAGTCACCCTCAAAGACTGCTTCTCTGATCCCCACGTCTCTAGCAAAGAGGACACCAACTTCCCAGGCCTTTGCTTCTGCTTCTACAGCCCCCTAATATCCACTAAAAAATGGACAAGATAATGTTGAGTTTTTTAAAGCGTCATGTTTAAGTATAACAATATTTTTACACAATAAATAACATAAACTAGTGGATTTGAGTTAACTCAATTAAGAAGATTTCTTATTATTGCATAAGAGAATAAAATATTAATCTCATAACAAAGAGTAAACACTTTAAATCAGATATCATAGATTTCAAATTTTATTGTAGAATTTGTATAAAATAAAAATAAAAATAGACTAATTCAAGCTATGTGATGCTTTTTTTTAATGAAAAATAGCCTATGTGATACAATAACTTGAAAGTGGGAACTAGAGCATGATTAGATCATATATATTTGTCGAATGACTTGACTCACAAAAGGGTATCAGCTCAGCTCAGCTTATTTTTCTATTTCTCCATGCTAGCAAGACTAGAATCTAGAAGGTTTAAGATAAGAAGCATCTGATATTATTAAAGATAAAAAAAAAAAAGTGATTGGACAAAGATAACAAGAAAAATTCTTCAAAACCTATCGCTTTGTATTTGTGGTTTAGGGCCAAGGGGGTTGTACGATTATGGTTATTTTCACGTCGATAACTGATCCTATAATGTTTTTGCTGAATAGCCATAACACTTTTGCGCGCAAGAAACTGCAAAAATGGCCAGGAAATAAGGTGGAACCAATTTCATCATCAACAAACCACTCTTGCCACTAGGCCTTGGCTAGGAGTGGGTCTGTGGAGATATGACAATTCCGGCTTGTTATTGTGCTTTGCCCACGTACTGTCACAGAGCTATCAGAATATCTGAACCTAGTATAGGAGATTGACAACAGTCGATGAATTGCGTTATGGCATGCATCAGGGTCCCCATAACTTGAGATCTACGGAATTCTGGACAAGCTGGAATAGAGCAAAAGTTATTTAGAATGAGCTGTACAAGCAAAAGTAAGATAGACATTGCCACCACACCACATTCAGATTATATTCATCTTAAAATCATTTTTCCTTCGTTTTTGTTCAAAAAGATTTTCAACCACCCCACTTTACAAGAGTCGGGGTTTAGAAGGGTTTGAACTTAGGATGTTCATAAGTGACTAAATAATGCAATTGAATAACAAGACTTTTGGTAAAACAAAACTCCATATGTGTATGTGCTTAGTGTCGTATACTTGTTGACAGCCAATCCCAAGCTCAGGAAAAGGAGAAGGGTTGTGGTAGATTAATAATAATTGTAAAATTTAATTGCTCAATCATGAATGGATCCAATACAAATACTCGTTGGGGCATCACCTACATGTGGATGACTCTAACTAATTTGTTAAGGATCTATATTCGATCCCAAAAATTTGGAATTAAGAATTTTTGTTGTTGAATTTGGTATAACAAGGTGTGACCATAGGCATGACATCTCACATAACGAGTTCAGTTATTTTTTGTACGTAATGTGTGGATCCACACACTGTGTAACAAGTTTTTCCCTAAAAATATTGTACAAGAAAATAGGGTGGTAAATATATTTCAACTGCAAGAGGTGTAGACTTCGTACCTAGTACATCAACACCCCAGTTTTCTTTTGAAGCACATGATAGACATCAATCAAACCAACTTTAACATAATAGGCAGTTGCAATCAAAAACAAAAGAAACAAACTAAGAGCATCCGCATCAGCAGATGTGTATAATACAAAAAGTGTCCAAATTTACACAATTTTCCTCCAAAATTACCCACATTAGTGATTAGTAGGTGTAAAGATGTGCATATTTACACGCTTGCTATAGTAACTGTGTAAATATACATGATTGCTATAGCTGTGTATAACAATATTTAATTATTTTTTTCTCTCTCACCATTCATATTTTCTCTCTTTCACCATTCACCAACCTAGCAAAAGAAACACAGATTCACAGAACAAACACAGCATCCCAACAGACATAGTAATCCAGCAAAAGAAGAATAAAAGAAGAGGAGGAGAAACACCCAACCACCAACCCAGCACCACCTAATCACCACCACTGCAACCCATTTCAACAATTGATAATCCACCACAAAATTGACCCAAAATTAACAGAAAATCAAATCAAACCATCAGAAAACCCAACTCAAAATCAATCCAAACCCACCGGATCTGCCACCGTTGCTACTACCAGATCTACCTTGATGCTATTGTTGTGGATCTACCTTGCTGCTGCCCAGATCTGCTTGCTTCCACTACTGGATTTTCTACCATGTGTGAGTTTTGGGTTTGATATATGAGAGAGGAAGAGAGTACCAAACCTTTTGGTTTGAGACATGAGAGAGGAAGAGAGCTAAGGGACTCCTAAACGTAGAGAAGAATTGAGAGAGAGAGAGAGAGAGAGAGAGAGAGAGAGAGAGAGAGAGAGAGAGAGAGAGAGAGAGAGAGAGAGAGAGAGAACATGGTTAAAGACTTTTTTGATAATCACAAGACTTGAGATGAGGATAAGATGAAAAGAATATTAAAAACATAGATATTAATAAAATAATAATAATAAATATCATTTAAATAGAAAATATTGTAAAATAAATGAACTGATGTAAATGTTTTGAAGCTAAAGCATTGAGCATAAGAGCAATTTATCATTAGCAAATGAGACTAATGGTCATCAAACAGCTCAAACCCGTGCGAACTTGGAGAAAGGTGTTAATTTGTCTCAAATTATCTTTCCTTTGAGCAGATCTATTTCTTTTAATACATGCTCAAGCCTAACCTTCACATTGAGCAATAATACAACATCAACAGGGATATAATGTTTTGTAAGCGATTAAGTGTTTTTTTACGTGAAGTAGATAAGCTTTTCTTTAATATGTAACTTTAATCCAGTTAAGATCCTATTAGGCCTTCATGAGCCCTTAAATTTTTATCCTTGCACTTGCCTTGCATGTTCATTTTTACTAGCACCTACACTTACCAATGGTTACTCCTACATATTTCCAATTCTTTAAAATCCTGTCCACTCATTTTCTAACGTCCATGTATGCATGTTTAGCATTCTGCAATCCAAAGAGGTTAAACAAAACTGTCTGAACTCTGAGCTTTGAAGTTGTAAAGGGCATTTAGTGTGAGTTTCTTACAGTATTTTAAGATATACAACTTAGGAGATGCAAAACTAGGGGGGAAAAAGATAGGGCACAAAAAAAAGGTTTCTGCATAAAACATTATGTTACAATTAAAAACAAAACAAAAACACAAACACAGATATACAAAACTCCTCTAACTTCATATAAGGCTTCTTGGGTGGCTTCTAGGTCAGTCATAACTAAATCAAAACAGAATCATGCTGCAATTGATGTCAGTGACTATATTCATATTTCATAGTGAGAAAACACCAAAATTTTTTCCAACTCCAACATCATGAAGTGCCTCCTAATACAAATAATAAAACAAATTGCAAATTTGTTTTTCCCTGAGTAAAAACAGAACAGATTGCAATTACGCCAAATAAAAATATAACCAAAAGAAGAAACTCATCATATTACAAACTAAAAATCCAGTCATCACGAGTATCTTGACACTTGACTGCCAAAATCGCACTTCTTATTCTTCTTTCTGTGATTGTTCATAGACTCCCTCACTTATAACAAGTGGCCTATGGTTTAACTGGTGAAAAACTAAACAGAGGGCACCCTATCTGGTAAAAATGAATATACAGTAATCAAATTAAGAACATCAAATCCTTGAGATTAAGCATTAAGCATATAAGATTGTGTTCGTGTTGGATTTTGAGTGGGAGTTGAAGACTGCTAGAAGATAACCCTTGATGCATTGACAATGAACTAATGGGAGGAAGGTTCGTACGTACTTGACTTCATAGAAGTAAGGATTAGATCTTAATATTAACTTGTAATTTATATAACAAACAACAAAAGTAAATGAAAGGAACTAGTTGTGGTTATGTGTATAGTGGTGTTTAAGAAAATTTTGAATTATGGGATCTAGACTAGGATTTGGATAACGATAGGTTGAGATGTGTTATAGATGGAATGAGAAATAAAGGAAAAGGAGACTCAAGTTAGAGAGGCAAATAGAGAACGAATTATAAAAGAGAAGTTAAAAAATTAACAGCATTCTTCATTATTTGCTATTGAGGAATTACAACCCAATTCTTATACAAGATCATCCTTGATTTCTTTTGTTCTTAATTCCCATTGGTTGGCTAATTAGCACATGTTGCAGGAGGTTTTTTCCTCGTTTAACACATGCTTAGTGAGGACTACCTAATTCTAGCATGTGGTAATTATCTACATTCTACACAAACAACTAGCTTAACTATCCCTCTAGCCTAATGACCTGATTGTCCCTTTACATGAATTATCCCACTTGTATGCTCTATAACTGAGTTCCCAAGCTATTGACAAGTACTAAAGACAGGATGAAGAAGTGTTAACAATTTGAAGACGAATTGAGGCTTCTGGCTAGATTGGCACTTGAGACAAAGGAGGAAAGTGCCGACCGGCAACCGGCACTAATATTTGGGCCCAATTGTCAGAATACCAAGGTCGAGTGGTCAACACTTTAGTCCAAAGAGGGAAGTGCCAACAGGTACTTACATCCTGGACCTTATTGTCAACTTTATTCTGCTCCTAACAGTAAAAACATTGGCACCAGAAATTTGTGATAAATTGCATATACAGTATTGCGACCTATACCTTCCGTTTTTTATTTATGTACAAATGTATCTTCCACTCGATCATTACGGGGTACATTGCCCTAACCAACTTCAACTTCATAATCCACGCATATTAAATAGTAAACCAGGCAATGCTTCTTAATTATGCAGAAAGATGATGATTATGGCAACTCAAGTAAGAACAAGAAGAATTTCATTTAAGTCATTAAGAAGTTATCAGGCATGGACATTCAAGTCATTGTTTGAGAACAGCATTGTCAATAGTATTAAAGCACCAGAGACCCACAAGTGAATTTGCAACTAAATCCAAGCATGTTAATTCCTTCATAATTAATATATATATATATATATATATATATATAATTGAGAGAATCAACTAAAAAAGGAGAAAATATAAGGGTACAAACCGTAAATAAAGTTGGTGGAAAAAAACCTTACTCCAAAATGCATGAAGGTCCAACAATTAAACCAAATTGAAGGAGAAAATTATTCTCAACAATCAAATCATAAAGCAATCATAAGAACCAATACTTCAACTACATTGATTTTTCATAACCTTCAAGATACTATTCGTAATCATTCAATCATAAAGTGATCACTGAAACAATTACCTCAACTTTAATATTTATTTGTCACAACCCTAAAAAAACCAAGCATCCCTGTCTTGCAGTATGCAGCAAATAAAACACAATGTGATAGCCTTGCAAATCTCACTACTTGGATGGTGGACCTCTGTTTAAGCCTCACTTTGTTGGACCACACTATCCCAAAAATACTTGTAATAGAATGCCTAAAATAAACCTTTCAAGTCACAGGCTCCTCATAAACATTCAGGACCTTCCAAATCATTTGCCACCACAGATTCACCATCTCTTGCAAAAAATCAAATAAATAAATAAACCTACTGCTCATCACTAATATTCAGAAGCTTAAAGATCTTTTCCAACTCCTTGGAGGGATTTCAGGTACCCAGTAATGGAAGTTTTAAGTCCTTCCTAGTCACATTATTCATTAAGCAGCGACAAACAAGGAACCAAAGAGGGTAGGAAGCATTCATTTGCACAACTTACTGCAAAAGTGCAAACTGAATTAGAATTTGCCAAATTTACATGAGGGCAAAGTATAATAAAATGAAACAGAAAAGAAATTAGACCTTTTCAACTTTCATGCCTAGAGGCTCTCCAATGGTAAACGTCTCCCTTGCTAAGTTATCTCTCCATTCATTCCATGCATCTGATGACTCCAAATGTGTTATATGATCACCTTCTAACTCTTGACCCTCTGAGATGTTAGAAAAGGGGATGCTCTCTTGGGAGTCCACTGGCATCTCCCTTATGATACGGTTATGTAGTAAAGAGCAAGCTAATAGGATCCTAACTTGGATCTCAATTGAATAACTGGATCTACTCCCAAGTATTCTCCATCTTCCTTTCAGTAGATCAAAGGCTCTCTCGATGACATTCCTAGCAGAAGAATGCTTCATATTAAAAAACTCTTGAGGGGTAGTCGGTTGGCGGTCTTGCCTACAATAATATGAATTTTACTGCTGTCCTCTATAAGGCCCAAGGAATCCCTCACAATTGTTGTAATAAGCATTGCACAAGTAGTAGTAGCGTAACACAATTGCCAAATTGTAAGATGTAAAAAATACGCAAATGCCCAAAACTCAGTGTTACATAAGCATTGTGTTACCTTACCTTTAGGGACTTTCAGCCCATTTTTTCTAGAAATAGCATTTCTCAAAACTCTATAATCTGCAGCTGAACCCTCCCAACCAGCTAACACATAAATAAACTGCATATCATGCGAACATACTCCTAGCACAGTGGTGGCTATTTCATTGCTCCTAGTTCGATACCTAGGCCAATCTTCAACCGGTACAGTCACCTGAATGTAGGCCCTATCTAATGCACCTAGGCAATTCTACCAACGTAACAATCTATGTTATTAGAACAATATTAATGAATCCAAATAAAATACATAAAACAATTTAATGGTAGAACAAAATTTTCCTCCAAACCACTATGTGCTAAAACCATCCATGTGTATCATATCACACAACTCATTAAATAAGTCATGTGGCTAAAAGTATACATGAATAGCCATTTGAGAGTCACCACATAGTGTGTTGGAGGTAAACTCCGTCCCCTAAAAAATACATAAAATAATTTAAAGGTATCATACCTTAAACCACTTCCAATTCTCATCACTACAATTCTCTCGTATAGGCTCCGGTTTCTTATAAAGGATGTCATGAAGACGAAGTACAGCACACAACACAGCATTGAAGCCGCACGAATCTAATTGTCTTCCTACAACTCCATCATTCCCATCATGAGCAAATACTTGTAAGAAAGACGCTACCATCTCATCTATTCCTACATTTGACAACTCCCTTAACTTCCCATGTGTAGAAATCGTGTCACAAAGCTTCATAAACGCGCGCCTATCCATACGCACATTGTTTATAGCGGCCACATCATCAATCCAAACCATTCTATTCATATTAACCGCTCTTTCATTAATTCTGTCAAACACTTTGTCACCGCAACCTAGTCTTGTGCTTCTTCTAATCCTCTTCTGCCTATAAACCATCATCATTGCACACAAAAACATCATCATCATCGACGTTATCTGCAACATATGCAAGTGAAAAAATGACACTGCTAGAATTTTCTTCCTTTGATCCATCATTCTCCTCCTCCTATGGTCCATTGGTGGCCAAGCCATCACTGCAATTTTTTTTTTAACAAAACTTAGCAAATAGCAATACATCCAAATAAGTAATAGGTTTTTTTTTTTTTTTTTTTTTTCAATTTTTTTAGGAAACAAACAGGCATTTGAGATATTAAAAGAAAAAAAATGAACCAATCTGAAAACTAGTTTTTTATTAATTATAATTTTTTAACTATGAAGTTTGTAAGAATAAGGCTTACGGCAGTGTTTAACGGTGGTCCAGTGGCGATATAACGGAAGGAAGCAATCAGCAGGGCAAAGAGTGACAGTGAGTTATGATTGGGAGTGTGGGAGTTCAGTTTAAGGCCTCCGTTTGGATTTCGGGGGAATGAGTCATTCGGGAGGGAAATGGAAGGGACTTCACTTCAAATCCCGCCTAGTTTTGGCTTATTTTTTCAAAAATTCCTTTTGATCCTCGCATTAGGGAAAAAAAAGTTATTTACTAAGTGATGGTAGCTTAAGTTTATAACTTAACTAATTTATTTAGAAATAATTTATTCAGTTAAAATTAAAAAAATACTGAAAATATTATAAATAAAATTAAAAAGCAGCTGAAATAGTACACTGAAACCCATAAGTAGTAGGAAAAATAAGTTAAATAATAAAAAAAAACTGGCTTTTAAAGCCAATGCCAAACGCAACCTCAATATTTTTTTATTAGAAGTGAATTTTGACAAATCTACCATGAAATTATATTTTATTCTTATATCCTCCTTGCTTACAAAATTTGATTAATAGCTATGTCATCAAAATTGTTTAAATTGCAAGCTTTTTTAATTTAAATTATGTATAAAATATAAGTTTATAAATCATATAGTAAATAATATCTGATTAGCACAAAATTTGACATGTATATTAAAAGCATAAAGAATATACAATCCAACGATTAGATTTTCAAAATATGTAGTAATATCAATTTTTTTTAAGGAAGTTGTAGTCTTAGGTTACAATCAATTTTGTAGCTAAATTTTGTCAATTTTTTTAAAAAAATATAAACTCCTTAATTATTTGACATAATTACATTTTTTTAAAATCTTTCCTTGCATACATCCGAAACAATTGATTAATGAAATTGATGATATTTTTCATTCTTTGTAAATTCTTTTTAATAAATTTTTCATTTTTTTTTATAAAGACAGAACTTTTATTTGAAAATTTGTGAAACCATGTACTATAAAATGTAAGCACACACTAATCTCATTCATACAAGAATTTTATTATACACAAACTTAGAGTATCTATTTAAATTATGAATATTTATTTTACTGTAATAGTTTTTTAGAACCTATTTATTGAAAGCAACATCCACTTACTAAAAACTTCTAAAACTGATAACAAATATCGTAATCTTTAAACAATAAACAATTGAGTTTTGCTAACATATTGTCACAATAGTTAAATTTTCAAAATGAATGACTCCATATGCAACAATTGAAGCTCTTCCTCAAACACATTGCCTTATAAGCATTGCATAAATCAACTCACATAATTAGCACAAGACCAAAAGTTAACCTTTGTCCCCAATCTTCTAGAAAGCCACATGAAAAATTTGCGTCAATTTATCCCTTGAAAGAGCTTTTAGTAACTTTTTTAAAAAAAATAATTGCAATATACTGTTAATCCCGCAATTCAAACCATTTTTCCTACTGACCTCCAAGTACTTTGTCTTTATACATTGGGAGCTACAAATTCAGCTACAAGGCACTTGGCGTTAGTAGATAGAAGTACATAATCTAACTACTTTTCCCTCGCTATTGCAAGAAAAAAGAAAAAGAAGAAGAAGAAGAAGAAGAGAGTTGTAACATAAGAAACTAAATCGAGATATATACCTTTTGTTTTTTTCATCAACCCTATGTGTACAGTTGCCTCCTCCCTCTTGCCCCCTCTCTATCTCTCTCACTATCTTTCTGCTTTCACCAAAATGGTGAGTCCCTATCCCAAATAAAGAGTTTTTTTTTTTTTTTTTTGGGTAACAATAAAGAGTATTTTTTTAAGTTAATAGGTTTGTAACATTTGGAGCACCAAAATATGTGCAATCTATCTTCTCATATACAATTTAAATATAAAAAGAAACAAATAAAAATACACAACAAAGAACTATTCATGCCAAGCTAATCGTTGTAGCAATCGACAAAGGTGACGCTCCAATCTTCAGTAGCATTGGTGGAGGCAGAACTATACACCTCACCATGTCCTTCCTTCCACCATCAATGGCAATCTCCTTCTAGCAACTGCGCTTCAGATTCAAATATAAATGTACGCTTCACTACTTCCTACCTTATTGACAAAGCTCAAGGTATTTTATCTTTCTTATTTTCTGCTCTACATATTATTCTTTAATTTGTTTTCTTTTAGTTTGAGGGAGGCTGTTAACGTGTATAGTGTTATGGGCTTTAAGCCCAACTAGATTACTTGTATAACACAAATTCTTTTACTACACTTATACTGGTACTGCACTCCTATTCCTCCTATATAAATGTACACATGTATATTCTTTAATAAAAAATACAATACAATTATTCAGTATTTCTAACATGGTATCAGAGCCATTACTTTGACCTTTTCTTAGCAGTCTTGTCTTTATTGGTGTTACTTCATTCTCAACACCGCTTCCGCCATCACAGCAGCCGCTGTAGTTTTTCGCCGTAGAACCTCCGATGTCTTCCAGTCATTGTCCTTGGGTTCCGAACTTGTAGCCCCCGTTGTTGAGGAATCTCGCACCATACAGACCACTGCACTTACTGTCTTCGCAGTGCATCTTGCTTCAATAAGTATTTTTCAGATACCACAATGATCATCTCGCCCCGATCTACTCAATCGTGGAAACCTTGCAGTCATTGGAGCTTGCACACGCTGCCCAAAGATTCTACGCTGAAGCTCACGTGCCCCACATGCCGCCATGTGCTTACACGCGCCAGATCTGCACCTACTGACGTCAGCCCTATGTGACATTATCACTGCCACGTCATCAGCTGACATCATCATCCATTCTCCTGCTGATGTCACCCGCAACGTCATCGTTGAGTAGACCATTGACTTGCGTTGACTAGACCATTGACTTTGACTGAAGGTTGACTTTCTCCAGGGTTGCCTTTTTGCAATCCAGGTGCTCCTTACCTAGTTTTTCGCGTAGATTTCATTTTTACATATTTTGCTTCTAAATGAAGAATAAGGACAGGTCTTCTTCTTGCTGTAATAATCGTCACCGACAATCCAGCAAACATTTTGGCCACGATATTAAGACTTGCTATCATCACAACAAATCAGCTGTTTCAATTCTGCTGCTACTATTGCTAACACTGAGAATGTCCAACCAATGGCTCTTGTCTCTGCACAATTTAAGTCTTTAGGTTGCACTTTCACCATGTCCACAGATGACCTCAAAAACATCATCGCTAATGTCATTCGTATGGTTGGTAATGCATCTTATTCCTCTTCTTTCTCAGCTTTATCTGGTATGTCTCCTTCCTTTCGACTTATGGATTCTGCTTGTTGCAATCATATGACACCTCACTCGTTCTTATTTTCTAAACTTAAACTTGCACCACACCCTCTTAATATTCGCACAGCAAATGGTTCCACAATTTCTGGTCATAATATAGGTTCCATTTCGACCTCCAAGCTCTCAGTATTTGGAGTCTTTAATGTTCTTGACCTTTCTTACAATTTATTTTCTGTGGGACAATTGGCTGATTTGGGTTATTGCATTATAATTTATTTTCTGTGGGACAATTGGCTAATTTGGGTTATTGCATTATATTTGATTATTCTGGGTGTATTGTGCAGGATTCAAGGACAGGACAGGAGCTTGAGATTGGTCCCAGAGTTGGGCGTATGTTTCCCGTGGACAACCTTTGTCTTCCACTTGTTGCTCCTGTTTTTGTTGCCGTAGCTGCTGCAGTTTCTTCTACTCCTTCCCTTGCACTTTGGCATGCTCGACTTGGTCACGCATCTTCTTCTAAGGTACAACAATTGGTTTCTAGAGGTTTGTTAGGTTCAGTGTCTACAGAAAATTTTGATTGTGTTTCATGTCAATTAGGAAAACAACCAGCTTTGCCTTTTAATACTAGTGAATTAATATCCACTGATATCTTTGACCTTATTCATTCTGATGTTTGAGAGCCTTCCTCTGTCTCTAGTATTGGTGGATCTCAATATTTTGTTGTCTTTGTTGATGATTACTCTTGCTATAGCTGGATTTTTAATATGAAACATCGTTCAGAATTATTGCAAGTATATTCCAATTTTGCAAAAATGGTTGAAACTCAATTTTGCAAACGTATCAAAATTTTTCGATATGATAATGCTCTTGAGTACACTCTATATACTTTCCAAGCTGTTTTACATTTCTATGGCACTGTTCATCAACTAACTTGTCCAGGTATCTTTCAGCAAAATGGTAGAGCTGAACGAAAACTTCGTCATATTCTTGGCACTGTTCGTACTCTCCTTCTCTTTGCCAAAGTTCCTGCTCCTTTTTGTAGCGAAGCTACTCTTCATTCTGTTCATGCTATTAATCGCATTCCCAGTCTTGTCATCCAAAATCAAACTCCATATGAGCGCCTTTTTAGGTCACCTCCGAACTATCACCACCTTCGCTCCTTCGGTTTTGCTTGTTTCGTTCTTCTTCAGCCACATGAGCATAATAAACTTGAGCCTCAATCAAGGCTTTGTTGTTTTCTTGGCTATGGCAAAACTCAAAAGGGGTATCAGTGTTATGATCCTGTTTCTCATCGTCTTCGTACCTCCCTCAATGTTGTCTTTTGGGAACATTGCCTCTTTGTCGAGCTTTCTCTTTCGTGCTTCTCTATCTTCCTCCTCTGTCTTAGATCTATTTTCAGATGAGGCACATATTTCTTTTGTAGCTGCTCCTGACCCTCCTATAGCTACTCCTGACCCTTCTGTAGCTACTCCTGATCCTTTTGTAGCTGCTCCTGATTCTCCTGTAGACTTCTCTATCCAACCACCAGATATCCTTGATCCCTTCCCTAGTTCCCCCTTTAATGAACAGGTGGAAGATGAACAGGTCAAAGATGAGTTACCCAACCCTGAGCTTGGGTCCCCTGCTCCTGCTCCACCTAAAGATCTTGCACAAGACATTCCACCTCTTCACTCAATTCGGGTAAGATCCATTCCTGCACATTTACTTGACTGTCATTGTTATACTACCCTTGCTACATTACACGAGCCTCACACCTATCGTGAGGCTTCCACTGACCATTTATGGCAAATTGCAATGAAAGAGGAACTTTATGCATTATCTAAAAACCATACTTGGGACTTGGTGACTCTCCCCCCCTAGGAAATCTGTGGTTAGTGTAAGTGGATTTACAAGATTAAGACTCACTCTGATGGGTCCACTGAGTGCTACAAAACTCATCTTATTACAAAAAGTTTTACATAGGAGTATGGGACTGATTATGAAGAGACCTTTGCTCCGGTTGCTCGTATCTCATTTGTTCGTGCCCTCTTAACTGTTGCTGCTGCTAGTAAATGGGACCTTTTCCAAACGGATGTCAAAAATACATTCCTTAATGGGGATTTAAGTGAAGAAGTTTATATGCAACCTACTCCTGGTCTTTCTATTGAATCAAACAAGGTTTGTCACCTTCGACGTGTGCTTTATGGCCTTAAACAAGCTCCACGAGCTTGGTTTGCCAAATTCAGCTCTACCATCTCTCGCTTGGGTTACATGGCCAGTCATTATGATTCTACCTTATTTCTTCATCGCACTGACAAATGCACTATTTTACTTCTCCTGTATGTGGATGATGTGATCATAATTGGTGATGACCTCAGTGTCATTCAAGAACTCAAGGATTTTCTCAGTCAGTAGGTTAAGATGAAAGATCTTGGACATCTCAGTTACTTCTTGGGTCTTGAAATCACTCATTCTACTGATTGACTTTACATTACTCAAGTCAAGTATGCCTTTGAACTCTTGTTTCGAGCTGGACTCATTGATAACAAGACTGTTGATGCTTCAATTGAGCTTAATGCGCATCAGACTCCTTTAGGGGGAAACCATTGTCTAGTCCCTCTCTTTACAAATGCTTGGTTGGCAGCCTAGTTTATCTCACTGTTACTCATCCAAACATTTCCTATGCTGTTCACCAAGTGAGCCAGTATCTATCTGCTCCAAGATCGACTCACTATGCTGTTGTTCTGTGCATTCTTCGGTACCTAAAGGGCACTCTCTTCCATAGTCTTTTCTACTCTGCTCAGTCTCCTCTTATTCTCTGTGCATTTTCTGATGCTGATTGGGTAAGAGATCTCACTGATCGCAGGTCCACCATTTGTTATTACTTCCTTCTTCGTTTTTCTCTAATTTCTTAGTGAAGCAAGAAATAAACTCATGTAGCCCGCTCCAGTACTGAAGCAGAATATCGTGCCCTTGCTGATACCACATCTGAGCTCCTTTGGCTACGATGGCTTCTCAAAGACTTAGGTGTGTCTACATCCTCTGCTACTCCTCTTTATTGTGACAACAATAGTGCCATTCATATTGCTCACAATGATGTCTTCCATGAATAGACTAAACACATCGAGATCGATTGTCATTTTATCTGTTATCGTCTTGTCCATGGTGCTCTCAAGTTGATCTCAGTCTCCTCTACAAATCAATTTGTAGATATCTCCACCAAGTGACATCTTAAGGGACGCCTTTGTACTTTGGTTGACAACCTCAAGTTGGTCTCACATCCACCTTGAGTTTAAGGGGGGCTATTAACGTGTATAGTGTTATGGAATTTAGGCTCAACTAGATTACTTGTATAGCACACATTCTTGTACTGCACTCCTATGCCTCCTATATAAAGGCACACATGTATATTTTTTAATGAAAAAATACAATACAATCATTCAGTATTTCTAACACTTTTCTCTCTCTTTACATCTTCCTCTATCTTTTAAATTTTGTTTTTGTTAGATGCACACAAATTATTTGATAAAATAGTCGAACGTTTGTTTTATTTATTTATTTACATATATAAATTTCAACAAATTTAGTACGATAATATGCTGCAATTTTATTTTAAGATGGATTTGTAGATTTTTTTTTCCTAATTCTTAAGCATCTTCTTGCCAAAGTATATATAAATTGGATTATGCTACAACGAAACTATCAATTTAACCTCCATTGATATATATTTCAAAACAATGGTAGAGTAGATATTTAGATGAACCCCATGAGGTGGCGTGGTGACAAATGGGTAAGGGTGGCAAAATTGGACAAGACCTGCAAACCCGACATAACACGACACGAAATTAACATGTTATGGGTTAAGGTTTAATGGGTTCATGTCATATTCGGGTTGACACAAATAACCCGTTTAATAAACGAGTTAAGTTAGTCTTCAACACATAAAACTCGTTTGACATGTCTAACCCATTTAATTAAATGACGTTTTACCAATATATCCTTCAAACTCTAGGTATATAAACTTATTAATTGTTGTGGTTTAATTTTTTTTACATATTGTGATTAATTATTTGTGATATTGAGATATGCTTTAGTTTTGAATGATTATTTGTGATTCAAAGTTCTGAATTTTATATTAAAAATATTTATTTGTTTGTTTTTTCATTTTGATAAAATCTGATAAACATGTCAACATGACTGACCCATTTAATAAATAGGTCGTGTTAGGGTTGAGAAAACTTGACCCGTTTAATAAACATGTCGGTTAGTGTTGACCTATATAGTTAAATATTCATGAGTTGACACGATACGAACCCGACACGTGAACACAAGTTGCCACCCCTACACATGGGCAAAGGTACAGACAATTTAATGAACAAGTACTTCACCATTGCTAGATGTAAAACAAATCAAGAGATTGAATTAACTGTAGAATTTGAAATTTCTTTGTTGGGATTGTATGATTTTAGGGGTTGGTATTTTTTTTACCATGTTGCAATACCATTGGATTTTTATTCAGATTTTGAGATAATGTCAAATGAAATTGTAATATGTTCAAAGATTGGATATTTTCTATTGAAAAACATGACTAGTGCAAAATATTACAGAATTCTTATGTTCTGCCCAATGCTCAATAAAAGGAGTTTTTTGTACGTTGAATGATATCGAGCAATTATATGCTTCAATGCAAAAATTAAAATATTTAGGGTTTTCCTCATTAAATGTTAAAAATGGTTTCGAATTTTCTTTAAGATAATGAAAGATGCATAATGAGCATTGTTGAAATATGAAATTTTCAACATAAAAAGTGGTTACTTAAAAATTGCCAAGCAAAACGTATTAAAAAAACAATAATAAAAGTTTTGAATAAGTTTATGGGGTCAAAAATATATGTCTTCTTCACAAAAAAATGACAAGATTTTAAAGAGTGAGATGTGAGGTTAAATAAAATATCTCTGGCCACACGAGCCACCACAATTAAAGATGGAAGGATTGCCTTATTCAGCAAAAAGGTGATAAACATAGCAAAGGCTCGTGAAGTATATATAGTGTTGAGTCCTAGGGGCTGTTTGGCAGCCTAGTTATAACACATTTCCGCACATTTTAAATAACATTACACACATTTCCACACACATTTTCACCCATACGTGTATCAAAAACACCCAAACAATATAACTTAAACTACTCTCCCAAACACCCCCTATACTTGTCAAAACTCAAAAACCGGTCTAGTCCTAGCTGGAAAGACTACTGTTCCAAGGAACGTGTGTCACACAAAGAATTGTAATTCTTGCATGACAGGGGGCAACTATTGAAACTAAAAAAATGTGTCATAAAAAGAACGTCACTTCACGGCTTGTGGACTAGATAATAGGATGAGATCAAATGTGTGGTCATCTACAAAAAGGTGATATATATATATATATATATATATATATATATATATATATATATATATATATATATATATATATATATATATATAAAGGGATCCACGTGAGGTGAAAAGCTACCTAGTCTGCTAGTCTTCCATTACCTATAAGAAAGGACTAAAGTGAGAAAAATAAGGGCTAAAGGAAAAGTGGGCATGGCATCATCAAGAAGCAAGTCTACCATTCTCCATTAAAAAAAAAAAAAAAAAAAAAAAAAAGGAGAAAAAGGCTGAAAAGGTGGCCACTACAGGAACAAAAATATTAAAAACAATTGAAAAGCCGAAAGTGGGTGATGGCATGAATGTGAAAGAAGTTAACGACCCATGAATTGATTAGTTAACAGAAAAAATAGGAGAAAACGGTTTCCCAATCCCTTTATAAATTAAAGGGGCCTTCAGCAAGAAAAAAAAAAGAAGAAGAAGAAGAGAAGCACGATACACAGAGGGAAAAAAAGAGACACAATACAGATAAAGAGCAACAAGTAAAGGAGGAACACACAGCATTAGGAGGGGATTTTCTCGGTACCTTTCATCCTGAAATCTCAACCTCATCATCTTTTTCAAATGTGAATTTTTGTTTGGTAAAAAAAATAGGGTTGGGTTTCATGAGGAGTTCCTAACTCCATGCATGAAGCTTTAAGTATGAGTCCCTGACTCGTAAATCCTATTTGAACATTGCCAAATAAAAAATCTTTCAAGCTTTGGTTCAGTGTTTTCTCAAATAGAGTCTTTGACTCTACCAAATTCAAATTCATAAGTAGAGTCCTTGACTCTACCATATTTTAATGGGGTCCTTGACTTTACCAAATTTATGGAATCCTTAACTCTACCATTTTAATGAAGTCCTTGTCCCTACCAAATTAATGGAGTCCCTGACTCTAACTTTTTTATGGAGTCCCTGACTCTACCAAATTAATGGAGTACTCGACTCTACTGAATTAATGGAGTTCTTAACTCTACCCCATCAATGGAGTCCTTGACTCCAGCAATTTTCAATGGAGTTCTTGACTCCACCATCAAATTAATGAAAGCATTAACTCTACCAAATTAATTGTGACTAATTCTTTGGGATTATTCATTAATTCTTTAAACAAGAACAGAGTTAATAATTCTTTAAATAAAATGACCGTAAAAATGGGTTGGGAAAATTTTCCAATCCCAAATATGTTCACAATGATTAAATTGCTTCAAATAAGTTTTCTTTCCCTTAATTAAATTTAAGAATTTCAATCAAAATATTAGTAAAATTTTGACAAAGAAGCAAATGAAAGAAAGAGAAATTTGCTTAGACACTCAACTTCTTAGAAAATAATTATTAGTTAGATTGTCATAAATGCATGGCCCTTGAGATTAAAACAAATTATTTCACCCAAAATCAAAATTCAGCTGATGCTTAATTAAATACAAAGTATATGACTTAAATGTCCATCATTTAAAATTGGGCAAAATTAATTTGATGATTTTAAATAAAAAACCTCACTTTAAGAACTACGAATTGGCATGATCCCCATCAAGGATACATAGGCAACCTAAACAAATTATTAGGTGCAGCCACAAAAAAACAAAAAAAAAAAAAAAAAAAAAAAAACACATATCCCCTTAAACATGAAAATAAATATATTTGAAAGAAAAATATTAAAAACAATTGAAAAGCTGAAAGTGGGTGATGGCATGAACGTGAAAGAAATTCATGGCCCATGAATTGATCAGTTAACTGAAAAACTAGGGGAAAACAGTTTCCCAACCCCTCTATAAACTAAAGTGGCCTTCTACAAGAAAAAAAAAAGGAAAAAAGAAGAAGAGAAGCACGCACACACAGAGATTAAAAAACACACACAGACAGAGATAAAGAGCAACAAGTAAAGGAGGAACACACAACATTAGGTGGGGACTTGATCAATCCCTTTCTTCTCTAAATCTCTCCCTCTTCATCTTTTTCAAATCTGAATTTTTGTTTGGTAAAACAAATAGGGTTGGGTTTCATTAGGAGTTCCTAACTCCATGCGCGAAGCTTTAGGTATGAGTCCCTGACTCGTAAATCCTACTTGAACATTACCAAATAAAAATTCTTTCAAGCTTTGGTTCATTATTTTCTCAAGTAGAGTCCTTGACTCTACCAAATCAAATTCATCAATGGAGTCCTTGACTCTACCATATTTTAATGGAGTCCCTGACTCTACCAAATTAGTGGAGTCCCTGACTCTACCAAATTAATGAAGTCTTCGACTCTACTAAATTAATGAAGTTCTTGACTCTACCCCATCAATGGAGTCCTTGACTCCACCAATTTTTAATGGAGTTTTTGACTCCACCCTCAAATTAATGGAGGCATTAACTCTACTAAATTAATTGTGACTAATTCTTTGGGATTATTAATTAATTCTTCAAACAAGATTACAGTTAACAATTCTTAAAATAAAATGACCGTTAAATTGGGTTGGGAAAATTTTCCATTCCCAAATATGTTCACAATAATTAAATTGCTTCAAAGATGTTTTCTTTCCCTTAATTAAATTTGGGAATTTCAATCAAGATATGATTAAAATTCCGACAAAGATTCAAATGAAAGAGAATGAAATTTGCTTAGACATTCAACTTCTTAAAAAAGAATTATTAGTTCGATTGTCATAAAAGCATGGTCCTTGAGATTGAAACAAATTATTTCATAGAAAATAAAAATTAAGTTGATGCTTAATTAAATACAAAGTATTTGATTTAAACGTCCATGATTTAAAATTGGGCAAAATTAATTTGAGGATTTTAAATCTAAAACCTCACTTTAAGAACTACATATTGGCTTGATCCCAGTCAAGGCTACGTAGGCAACCTAAACTAATTATTAGGTGCAGCCACAAATAAATAAAAACACATATCCCCTTAAACATGAAAATAAATAAATTTGAAAGAAAAATATTAAAAACAATTGAAAAGCCAAAAGTGGGTGTTGGCATGAACGTGAAAGAAGTTAATGGCCCAGGAGTTGATCAGTTAACTGAAAAAATGGGTGAAAACGGTTTCCCAATCCGTCTATAAACTAAAGCAGCCTTCGGCAAGAAAAAAAAAACTGAAAAAAAGAGCAGAAGCACACACACACAGAGATAAGAAAAGAGATACAGGCAGAGATAAAGAGCAACAAGTAAAGGAGGAACACACAACATTAGGTGGGGATTTTATCAGTCCCTTTCTTCTCTAAATCTCTCCCTCTTCATCTTTTTCAAATTTGAATTTATTTTAGGTAAAACAAAGAGGGTTGGGTTTCAACAGGAGTTCCTAACTCCATTCGTGAAGCTTTAGGTGCGAGTCTCGACTCGTAAATCCTATTTGAATATTACCAAATAAAAATTCTTTCAAGCTTTGGTTAAGTGTTTTCTAAGTTGAGTCCTTGACTCTACCAAATCAAATTCATAGATGGAGTCCTTGACTCTATCATATTTTAATGAAGTCATTCACTCTTCCAAATTAATGGCGTCGTTGACTCTTCCATTCAAATGGAGTTCCTGACTCTACCAAATTAATAGAATCTGCAACTCTACTAAATTAATGGAGTTCTTGACTCTACCCCATCAATGGAGTCCTTGACTCCACCAATTATTAATGGACTTTTTGACTCCACCATCAAATTAATGGAGGCATTAACTCTACCAAATTAATCGTGACTAATTTTTTGGGATTATTAATTAATTCTTTAAACAAGATTAGAGTTAATAATTCTTAAAATAAAATGACCGTAAAATTAGGTTGGGAAAATTTTCCATTCCCAAATATGTTCCCAATGATTGAATTACTTCAAAGGAGTTTTCTTCCCCTTAATTAAATTTGGGAATTTCAATCAAAATATGATTAAAATTCCACCGTCAAATTAATGGAGGCATTAACTCTATCAAATTAATCGTGACTAATTCTTTTTGATTATTAATTAATTCTTTAAACGAGATTAGAGTTAATAATTCTTAAAATAAAATGACCGTAAAATTGGGTTGGGAAAATTTTCCATTCCCAAATATGTTCCCAATGATTAAATTGCTACAAAGGAGTTTTCTTTCCCTTAATTAAATTTGGGAATTTCAATCAGAATATGATTAAAATTCTGACAGAGATTCAAATGTAAGAGAGTGAAATTTTCTTAAACATTCAACTTCTTAAAAAAGAATGATTAGTTCGATTTTCATAAAAGCATGGTCCTTGAGACTAAAACCAATTATTTCATCCAAAATCAAAATTAAGTCGATGCTTAATTAAATACAAAGCATTTGACTTAAATGTCCATCATTTAAAATTGGGCAAAATTAATTTGAGGGTTTTAAATCTAAAACCTCACTTTAAGAACTATGAATTGGGTTGATCCCCGTCAAGGCTACGTGGGCAACCTAAACAAATTATTAGGTGTAGTCACAAGTAAATAAAAACACATATCCCGTTAAACATGAAAATAAATAAACTCATGTACAAGTTCAACGTGTTTGAATCAAAGGGTTTTCCCTTGAAACAAGGGGTTGTAATTAAGAGATACATTATCTTGAATGGGCACTACTCACATCAATAAAACTCATACGCCAAAAGGCCTATGGGTGAAATTATGTTTGACGAATCTTTAAACATAATTTGACGACATTTGTTGAACATAATTTTACGACGTTTGTTAAACATAAGTTGATAATGTTTGTTAAACATAGTTTGACAACGTTTGTTAAACATAATCTAACAATTATTGTTAACAATTTTCGTCAACTAGCATATAAAATAATTGTAACCTTAGAGGGTATCAATATTTTATTAACGATCAACATATCAAAGTTGTATTATTTCTAAATCATCTGCAATATTGGTGGTTCACTTTAGGGTTATTAATTTGGATTCATGAGTAACCTTGCCTATCCTTTTTGTGGACTAAATGGTTTTTTTTTTTGATAGATGGACTAAATGGTTTTTGAGATGTCATGAAGATTGCATTTGAAAACTTGAATTTGGATTAGATTTGGATTCTAAATCAATATATTAAAAGTCCATGATTTCAAATCCACTGAATTTAGATATCATAATTTCAAATCCAAGGATTCTTTAGGTTTAAAATCTTTGGTAGATTTGTCAAATTCAAATCCTTAACCTTTTTTAAAGCATCCAAAGGCAGTTTTTAGATTTTAATCACCCGAATTCAAACCCACATACCAAAATCTTGCCATCCAAACCCACCAAAATGGTATTTCAAATATAGGTTTAGGACCATGGATGATGGTAATATTTGGCGCTGGGATGGAAAATGACACAATGAACATTTGAAGCTTTGTATTTTTTAATCCCTTTCAAAATTAAACTATTAATTCCATATGCATGTTTTTTTTTTTTTTTTGCAAAGCAAGTTTGCATCATTTTAGTTTCCTCTCTTGGTGTATTTGACCCCACACTATGCTCTTTGAGGCTTGAGGTTTCCAAAATGATTTGGTAGTGAAAACGATTCTTTTTAATGTAGATTTGATGAACCAAACACACATTTAAGATTTGGTAGTAGAGTCTCTCTCTCTCCACTATCTCTACGCCTCAATTTGTTTGGTTGGTTTTTACTTATTAAAAAAAAGTTGGTTTTTGTAGCACAGATTGTCAAACACCTCTGATTTTGAAGTTGGCCCCCTACAATAAGGTCTAGTCTTTCGATAGTTAGTGCAAAATAATCTTGGTAATCCTTCCATAATGAAATTCATGCAAATTGAGTATTGGCCTTAATAAATCTATCGTGTCATTGTTAGTAACTTGAGTCCAAGGCTGTAAACGAGCTAAGCTTTGTCGAGTAGTGAATATTCAAGCTTGGCTCGATAGCAAAAATAGAATGTTCAAGCTTGGCTTGAACTTGATACAAGCCTAAAAATAAAGTTCAAGCTTAAGCTCATTATAAAGTATATAAGTTTGAGCCTGGCTTGGCTTGGCTTGATTTATTAATTAAGCGAAGCTCGAGCTCAATGTCAAGCCCGAACTCAAGCTCAATATCATGCTTTTGAACTTAAGATCCAACACAAGTATATTATCAAGCCTAAATCAAGTTTATTATCTTGCCTATTTGGTTTGGATGAGTGGTCTCAACTTATAATTAATTAAAGTCTTAGAAGGATATGAGCTTACTGGTCAAGCTCATATCAATTTTATTACCAAACTCATAAATAAGCCTAGGCTCAACTTGTTTTGTTACTTTTGTATCGAGCCTTGGTGTTCACAAGCTTGTTCATGAACAATATTTTTTACTTGGGCTCAACTCGTTTATTAAACAAGCCTAAAACTAAAGTTTAAGCTTGGCTTGTTTATAAACAAACAAACATGAACAAATTTTTTATCGAGCCAAGCTCGAGCTGTTTATGAATAGCTTGGTCCATTTACAACTCTAGTTGACCTCCTATAAGAGGTGTTATCATTATAGTGATTATGAATATCAACGATAGATAAATCCATGTGTTAGAATGGAGTTACAAAAGTAATAACACGTTAATGAACTTCTTCATTAATGAATCTAATTAAGGAAGTTGTTTATTAATGAATGTAATATATCTATTACATGAATTGTTATTACGATAGAAAAGATTTTATGGTTGGTCATGTCCTTTCTAGGTTTATGTTTCCGTACTTGATGACTTTTAAAATAAGTCTTATATTTGACTAATTATGGTTGTGAGAAAAGAGACCCTAATCATCCAAGTCATCATGGGCCGAATTAGAGATCTGGAAATGTTGAAATCATATATCTCGATAGATTAAGCTTGTGTCGTGCTTCTCTATCAAACTTTGATAGCAGCATCTATCGAGCTTTTGTCGAGACTTAATGAAACAAGTTTTCTTCACTTGTTTCTTTGATCAATCTTCATGTTTTTAATGATACTACTTGATATATTTGAATAACATCCTTCTTAATATATTAAACCCAACTTAGGTCTGTCCAATTACAATAAAAGTGTGATTTGTCAAAAGATTAAACAATTATATAGAAAATATGACCCTAACAGTTGGCAATAGCCATTCTTACTACTAAACAATTAGCCATTATGCCACTTGATTTGTTGGAAATTAGTGGGTGGCACTTGCACATCCAAACACTCACACACTACTCAAAGAAAGTAACTCACTCACAAAGTACACAAAGGGAGAAAGGGTAAAGAGGGAAGAGTCAGAGAACTCTCTAATTCTTGTATTTCTCCTCTTTTTGGATTTATAATTATATATAATCCACATGCAACCATAACTTTCCTTATGTTTATTACACAACTTCTAAAAACTCTCAAATACATTCATTGCATAAACTTCCCTTATTATTTCATAACATAAATTAATAACTTCAAACTTTCCACGGACTCTCTACCTAGTAATATGAGTAATGAAAGAATCCAACTCCATGCGTGAAACTCCACCTTCTTCAATGGATTGCCTGATAGCACCTCCCAAATCCACTGTCCTCTTCCTTATCTCATCCCCTTCTTCTGATGCCATCAACAATTTTACAGCCCTTTCTACAGTGGATGATGTCACTAACTCATTTCTACATGACCAGTCCTTCACAACAATACCAACTTTGAGCAATTTTGTTATCAAAACAGTGTTCATCGGCTGATCAGAGGACATTGGCCATGCTGCGATTGGCACCCCCATAGTGATACTTTCCATGCAAGAATTCCATCCACAGTGACTCATAAATCCACTAGTTGATGGGTGACTTAGAATTTCCAATTGAGGTGCCCAATCTCTCACTACCATCCCCATGCCTCTAACTCTCTCTTCAAACCCTTTAGGAATATCAGCCTTTCTAAGCTCTCCATCAATAAAAATATCACCTTTATCAGCATCCCTTAATACCCAGATGAACTTTTGCTCACTTTTTTCCAACCCAATTGCTAGCTCCTTTATTTGTTCCTCCTCCATGGTAGTCGTTGTCCCAAAAGACACATATATCACTGAGTTTGGTGACTCTTTATCCAGCCACTCCAAGCACTTGTGCCTTTTATTTGAGCCTATATTTCTCACAGGGTTGAATGGTCCAATAGCCCAATGCTTCCTGTCTCCCTCTATCTTTTCCATTAAGTCCATATATGCACCCTCCATGACCCTGCATGTATTGTAAAGGAACCCGGAGCTTAACTTTTGGAACTTTAGTTGTAGATGAAAAAAGTTCATGATCTCGGTCGTTAAACAACCTTCAAGAAATGGAAGGTCTTTTGCGATTATCTTGGAGTATGGATCTAATTCTAGAGCTCTTCCCATTGCTTCCCACAAATTAAAAAAGTAAGTAAAAGCTGATATACTATGGAAGGTGTATGACTCGGCGTTAGGGATAGAAACCAAGTCTTGCACCACTGAGCACATCAATGAATCGTTGATGACAATGATTCTTGTTGCTTTGGATGAAAGTTCACGTAAAAGTGAAGCCATGGGTTCACGAAGATGCAAGGAAGCATTGATTAATGGTTGGAGATGTGAAGGGAACTTGTTTGGTGCATTGGGATTTGGCGATGGGGTGAGAAAAGGTGGGATTTTGAGGTCATGGAATTGGATGTCTGAAACTGAATTTGGGTCCCAACCATGGACTCGAAGCATGGCTTGACGGTTGTGAGTGGCAGTACAGGCATAGTGAACTGGGATATTGTAGGCTAAGATAAGACGTGAGAGGTGAAGGAGTTGGTTGAGATGGCCTTGTGCAGAAAAGGGTACCATGACCACTGCCACCTTGGTTTTGTTTAGGCCATGGCTATGATGTTGTTGTTGGTTAGCCATTGATGAAAGTTGGAAAATGCTTACTTTGTGGATTGGGTCTCTGGGATTTGGGGGTTTAGAGATTTGTGTTTGGGTTTGGGTTTTTATAAGCAAAAACATTGAGATTTTCACCTTTTCCTTCCATGATAATGATGTTATCTTCCCAAATTTTGAAAGAAAATAGGGCGAAAATGGTGAGTACCACTATTTGTTAAAATATGTAGGAATCTACCACTGTTTGTAAAATAATTAAGGATTTACCACTTTTTAAAGCTTGAGTTTGTGCAACTCGATTTTGCCATGTAAATCGAGTTTCATGAAAAATAGTTACCAATTTTTTATGTAACTCGAGTTTCATAAAAAAAAAAATAGTACGCCAAACTTGAAAGCTATTTTTTCAAGGAATTCAAGTTTTTAGAACTTGAGTTACACGAAAAACTCAAGTTCCAAAATAGTGGTATATCCATGTAATCCAAAATAGTGGTAAATCATTACATATTTTGCTAAATAGTGATTGTAATCAAATAACTGTCCTCATCTCTTCTTATGTTTTGGTTATCTCTTACTTTCTTTTTCCTTTTCCTTTTATCTTTCTTTTTTCTTATAGGGCGTGATACACGCATGATTTTAAAAATCGGACCAAATCGGCCGATTTAACCGGGAATTGGACTTTAATTCGGTCTGGTTATTATTAAAAACCAAAAATTAAGAAAAAAAAAAAACAGAAAAACCACTGGTTTAACCAAAAAACCAGAAACCGGTACGGTTAAATCGGTTTTAAGCTGTTTTGTTCATAAATAGCTCAACCACTGTGTTTCTAACAAAATGATAGGATCTTTTATTCAACCATCAAAGAATTTGCTAGTTAAATTAACTGGAACGCACAACTTCTTATAAAACATTTTTTTTTTACTAAACTTCTTATAAAACATTAAAATAAAATATATTTAGTATAAAAGAAAATGCACAAAATAATTATTTATTATATATTTTTACTCAATCATTTACAATCTATCAAAATATAAGTCTATCAATAGTACTGTGTCAAAATAATTATTTTTAATATATTTTTACTCAATCATTTCGTCCTAAACTTTTAGCATTGTGTCAAAATAATCCATGTTGTTAAGCGATGGCTAGAAAAAACAGACGTGGCTACCAATAATATTAAAATATATATGTTTTGGAAAATTAATCCAATTGTCTTTGGTTCTTATTTATTTTTTCTAATAGTTTGATGTTCATTTAGATTCTAATGTAGGTGAATTTTTTATAAAAAAATAAAATCATGTTAGATGGGGATTTTATCCGTCCCTTTCTTCTCTAAATATGTACCTCTTCATCTTTTTCAAATTTGAATTTTTTTTTGGTTAAACACATAGGGTTTCGTTTCATGTGGAGTTCCTAACTCCGTGCGTGAAGCTTTAGGTACGAGTCCCTGACTCATAAATCCTATTTGAATATTACTAAATAAAAATTCTTTCAAGTTTTGGTTCAGTGTTTTCTCTAGTAGAGTCCTTGACTATACCAAATCAAATTCATCAATGGAGCCCTTGACTCTACTATATTTTAATTGAGTCTTTCACTCTACCAAATTAATGGAGTCCTTGAATCTACCATTTTAATGGAGTCCCTGACTCAACCAAATTAATGGAGTCTCCGACTCTACTAAATTAATGGAGTACTTGACTCTATCCCATCAATGGAGTCCATGACTCCACCAATTTTTGATGGAGTTCTTGACTCCACCATCAAATTAATGGAGGCATTAACTCAACCAAATTAATCGTGACTAATTCTAAGGTATTATCAATTAATTCTTTAAACAAGATTAGAGTTAATAATTCTTTAAAGAAAATGATCGTAAAATTGGTTTGGAAAAATTTTCCAATCCCAAATATGTTCACAATGATTAAAATTGCTTCAAAGGAGTTTTCTTTCCCTTAATTAAATTTGGGAATTTCAATAAAAATATGATTAAAATTCTGACAAAAAATCAAATGAAAGAAAGTGAAAATTGCTTAGACACTCAAGTTCTTAAAAAAGAATTATTAGTTCGATTGTCATAAAATCGTGGTCCTTGAGATTAAAACCAATTATTTCTCCCAAAATCTAAATTAAGTCGGTGCTGAATTAAATACAAAGTATATGACTTAAATGTCCATCATTTAAAATTGGGCAAAATTAATTTGAGGATTTTAAATCTAAAACCTCACTTTAATAACTATGAATTGGCATGATCCCCGTCAAGGCTACATAGGCAACCTAAACAAATTATTACGTGCAGACACAAATAAATAAAAACACATATCCCCTTAAACAAGAAAATAAATAAATTCGAAAGAAAAATATTAAAAATAGTTGAAAAGCCGAAAGTGGGTGATGGCATGAACGTGAAAGAATTTAATGGCCCATGAATTGATCAATTAACTGAAAAACTAGGGTAAAATGGTTTCTGAATACCTCTATAAACTAAGGTGACCTTCAGCAAGAAAAAAAAACGGAAAAAAAGATGAGACGCACGCACACATAGAGATTAAAAAACACACATAGGCAGAGATAAAGAGAAACAAGTAAAGGAGGAACACACAACATTAGGTGGGGATTTTATTAGTCCCTTTCTTCTCTAAATCTCTACCTATTCATCTTTTTCAAATTTGAATTTTTGTTTGGTTAAACCCATAGGGTTTGGTCTCATGAGGAGTTCCTAACTTTGTGCATAAAGCATTAGGTACGAGTCCCTGACTTGTAAATCCTATTTAAATATTACTAAATAAATTTTTTTTCAAGCTTTGGTTCAGTGTTTTCTCTAGTAGAGTCCTTGACTCTACCAAATCAAATTCATCAATGGAGTCCTTGACTATACTATATTTTAATTGATTCCTTCACTCTAAAAAATTAATGGAGTCCTTGAATCTACCATTTTAATGGAGTCCCTGACTCAACCAAATTAATGGAGTTTTGACTCTACTAAATTAATGGAATACTTGACTCTACCCCATTAATGGAGTCCTTGACTCCACCAATTTTTAATGGAGTTATTGACTCCACCATCAAATTAATGGGGGCATTAACTCTACCGAATTAATCCTGACTAATTCGTAGGGATTATAAATTAACTCTTTAAACAAGATTAGAGTTAATAATTCTTAAAATAAAAAGACCATAAAATTGGGTTGGGAAAATTTCCAATCCCAAATATGTTCGCAATGATTAAATTTCTATAAAGGAGTTTTCTTTCCCTTCATTAAATTTTGGAATTTCAACCAAAATATGATTAAAATTCCGACTAAAAATCAAATGAAAGAAAGAGAAATTTGCTTAGACACTCAACTTCTTACAAAAGAATTATTAGTTCGATTGTCATAAAAGCATGATCCTTTAAAGTAAAACCAATTATTTCATCCAAAATAAAAATTAAGTTGATGCTTAATTAAATACAAAGTATTTGACTTAAATGTCCATCATTTAAATTTGGGCAAAATTAATTTGAGGATTTTAAATATAAAACCTCACTTTAACAACTACGAATTGGCTTGATCCCCATCAAGGCTACGTAGACAACTTAAACAAATTATTAGGCGCAGCCACAAATAAATAAAAACACATATCCCCTTAAAAATAAAAATAAATAAATTCAAAAGAAAAATATTAAAAACTTTTGAAAAGCCAAAAGTGGGTGTTGGCATGAACACGAAAGAAGTTAGTGGCCCAAGAATTGATCAATTAACAGTAAAATTAGGGCAAAAAGGTTTCTCATTCCCCCTATAAATTAAAGTGGAGTCCTTGAATCTACCATTTTAATGGAGTCCCTGACTCTACCAAATTAATGGAGTTTTCGACTCTACTAAATCAATGGAGTCCTTGTCTCCACCAATTTTTAATGGAGTTCTTGACTCCACCATCAAATTAATGGAGGCATTAACTCTACCAAATTAATCGTGATTAATTCTTTGAGATTATTAATTAATTTTTTAAACAAGATTAGTGTTAATACTTCTTAAAATAAAATGATTGTAAAATGGGGTTGGGAAAATTTTTCAAGCCCAACTATGTTCACAATGATTAAATTGCTTCAAAGGAGTTTTCATTACATTAATTAAATTTGGAAATTTCAATCAAAATATTATTAAAATTTCGACAAAGAAGCAAATGAAAAAAAGAGAAATTATCATACAAATTCAACTTTCTAAAAAAGAATTATTAGTTCGATTGTCACAAAAGCATGGTCCTTGAGATTAAAACCAATTATCCCTCCCAAAATCAAAATTAAGTCAATGCTTAATTAAATACTACGTATTTGACTTAAATGTCAATCATTTAAAATTGCGCAAAACAAATTTGAGGATTTTAAATCTAAAATCCGACTTTAATAACTACGAATTGGCATGAACCCCATCAAGGTTACGTAGGCAACCTAAACAAATTGTTAGGTGCAACCACAAATAAATAAATAAAAATATCCCCTTAAAGAAGATAACAAATAAAGTCGAAAGAATAATATTAAAAAGCATTTGAAAAGCCGAAAGTGGGTGACGGCCAAACGTGAACGAAGTTAATGGCCCACGAATTGATCAGTTAACTGAAAAAGTAGGGGAAAAAGGTTTCCCAATCCTTCTATAAACTAAAGCGGCCTTCTGCAAGGCAAAAAAAAAGGAAAAAAAGAATAGAAGCAAGCACACACAGATTAAAAAACACACACAAGCAGAGATAAAGAGCAACATGTAAAGGAGGAACACACAACATTAGGTGGGGATTTTATCAGCCCCTTTCTTCTCTAAATCTCTACCTCTTCATCTTTTTCGAATTTGAATTTTTGTTTGGTTAAACACATAGGGTTTGGTTTCATGTGGAGTTCCTAACTCCATGCGTGAAGCTTTAGGTACCAGTCCGTGACTTGTAAATCCTATTTAAATATTACCAAATAAAAACTCTTTCAAGCTTTGGTTCAGTGTTTTCTCAAGTGGAGTTTATGACTCTACCAAATCAAATTCATCAATGGAGTCCTTGACTCTACCATATTTTAATTGAGTCCTTCACTCTACAAAATTAGTGGAGTCCTTGAATCTACCATTTTAATGGAGTCCTTGACTCAACCGAATTAATGGAGTCTTCGACTCTACTAAATCAATGGAGTACTTGACTCTACCCCATCAATGAAGTCCTTGACTCCACCATCAAATTAATGTAGACATTAACTCTACCAAATTAATCGTGACTAATTCTTAGGGATTATCTATTAATTCTTTAAACAAGATTAAAGTTAATAATTCTTAAAATAAAATAACCGTAAAATTAGGTTGGGAAAATTTTCCAATCCCAAATATGTTCGCAATGATTAAATTGCTTCAGTGGAGTTTTCTTTCACTTAATTAATTTTGGAAATTTCAATAAAAATATGATTAAAATTCCTCGAAAAATCAATTGAAAGAAAGTGAAAATGGCTTAGACACTCAAGTTCTTAAAAAAGAATTATTAATTCGATTGTCATAAAAGCATGGTCCTTGAGAGTAAAACCAATTATTTCTCCCAAAATCAAAATTAAGTCGATGTTGAATTAAATACAAGGTATATGACTTAGATGTCCGTCATTTAAAATTGGGCAAAATTAATTTGAGAATTTTAAATCTAAAACCTCACTTTAATAACTACGAATTGGCACAATCCCTATCAAGGCTACGTAGGCAACCTAAACAAATTGTTAGCTGTAGCCACAAATAAATAAAAACACATATCCCCTTAAACATGGAAATAAATAAATTCAAAAGAAAAATATTAAAAACTATTGAAAAGCCGAAAGTGGGTGTTGGCGTGAACGTGAAAGAAGTTAATGGCCGATGCATTGATCAATTAACAGTAAAAATAGGGGAAAAATGTTTTCCAACCCCCCTATAAACTAAAGCGGCCTTTAGCTAGAAAAAGAAAATGGAAAAAAAGTAGAGAAGCATGCACATATTGAGATAAAAAAAAGAGACACAGGCAGAGATAAAGATCAACAAGTAAAGGCGGAACACACAACATTAGGTGGAGATTTTATCAGTCCCTTTCTTCTCTAAATCTCTCCCTCTTCATCTTTTTCAACTCTGAATTTTTGTTAGGTAAAACAAATAGGGTTGGGTTTCATGAGGAGTTCCTAACACCATGCGTGAAGCTTTAGGTACGAGTCCTTGAGTTGTAAATCCTATTGAACATTACCTAATAAAAATTCTTTCAGGCTTTGGTTCAGTGTTTTCTCAAGTAGAGTCCTTGACTCTACCAAATCAAATTCATCGATGGAGTCCTTAACTCTACCATATTTTATTTGAGTCCTTTACTTTACCAAATTAATGGAGTCATTGAATCTACCATTTTAATGGTGTCCCTGACTCTACCAAATTAATGGAGTCTTCGACTCTACTAAATCAATGGAGTCCTTGTCTCAACCAATTTTTAATGGAGTTCTTGATTCCACCATCAAATTAATGGAGGCATTAACTCTACCCAATTAATCATAATTAATTCTTTGGGATTATTAATTAATTTCTTAAACAAGATTAGTGTTAATAATTCTTAAAATAAAATGATTTTAAAAATGGGTTAGGAAAAATTTTCAATCCCAACTATGTTCACAATGATTAAATTGCTTCAAAGGAGTTTTCTTTCCCTTAATTAAATTTGGGATTTTCAATCAAAACATTATTAAAATTTCGACAAAGAAGCAAATGAAAGAAAGAGAAATTATCTTAGAAATTCAACTTCTTAAAAAAGAATTATTAGTTCGATTGTCATAAAAGCATGGTCCTTGAGATTAAAACCAATTATTTCTCCCAAAATCAAAATTAAGTCGATGCTTAATTAAATACAATGTATTTGACTTAAATGTCAATCATTTAAAATTGGGCAAAAATAATTTAATATTTTAAATCTAAAATCTCACTTTAATAACTACGAATTGGCATGATCCCCGTCAAGGCTACGGAGGCAACCTAAACATATTATTAGGTGCAACCACAAATAAATAAATAAAAATATCTACTTAAAGAAGATAATAAATAAAGTCGAAAGAAAAATATTAAAAACATTTGAAAAGCCGAAAGTGGGTGATGGCATGAAAGTGAAAGAAGTTAATGGCCCACGAATTGATCAATTAACTGAAAAACTAGGGGAAAAAGGTTTCCCAATCCCTCTATAAACTAAAGCGGCCTTCTGCAAGGCAAAAAAAGAAAAGAAAAAAGAGAAGCATGCGCACATAGAGATTAAAAAACACACACAGGCAGAGATAAAGAGCAACATGTAAATGAGGAACACACAACATTAGGTGGGGATTTTATCAGGCTCTTTCTTCTCTAAATCTCTACCTCTTCTTCTTTTTCAAATCTGAAATTTTGTTTGGTTAAACACATAGGGTTTGGTTTCATGAGGAGTTCCTAACTCCATGTGTGAAGCTTTGGGTACCAGTCCTTGACTCGTAAATACATTGGCACTATTAAAAGCCCAAGCTAACTACTTGGCGCTATTTTATCAAAAGCCCAAGGTTATTAATACTTGGCAAAATACTATATCATAATTATTTCACTATTAAAAGCCCAAGCTAACTACTTGGCACTATGTTATCAAAAGCCCAAGGTTATTAATACTTAGCAAAATACTATATCATAATTATTTCACTATTAAAAGCCTAAGTTAACTACTCGGCACTATTTTATAAAAAAACCCAAGATTATTAACGCTTGGCAAAGAAAAAATATCAGGGTATAATTATTGCTTAAAAATCACTATGGCAAAAACCACGGCAATCGTCTTATGAAAGCTCCTAGGGAGTTATCTTGAAGATTATGTTCTCATATTATAAACCCATGAAATACATTGTCATCATTTGCATCACAACATCCATAATATATACCTCTAACACTCATGGTAAATATTCAATCCCACAAGCTTATCATTTAAATTATGATGCAATTATTAGAAACCATGAACATTAGTTATGATATGAAATTCATTATAGTAAATGTTACTTACAAAGGTATTTTGAAACTTGTCCTATTGTTTCAAACATTACAACTAATTGCCTAAAGGCCCATTGCAAGTACCTATGAAAAACCCAAACTAATTACTAAAAAAAGTCCATGAGGAATGAAAACCCATGGCAACATGTGTTTCTGATGTCCATTTTATAGGATGCATATAACCTAGCCCAAAGGAACCAACCCATGTGGACAAGCCCAATCCAAAAGACTCCAACAATAGAAAGACGATTGAAAGTGGACAACCAGCCCTTGTTCATCCCTGACCAAAGTACAGCTGGTGGCCCCTACAAGAGAACCAAGTCTTTGAGGATGAACTAGGGGTTATCCCATCAACTTTCTGTCACCCTCTACTTGACGTGAACAGTGCCCAAAGGTTGTGATGTCAGCTGAAACCTAAAGGGTGCTGGAACTCCATCATCTTCCTCAAGACTGTACCTCCAGCAGAAAGGGAGCTGAAACCAAGTTATCCAAACCTCAACAAATTGATGCTATAAATGTCAAAAACGTTCAAGACATGATTCATGTGCCAAGCCCATGAATCCTAAAGGGGAAAAATTGGGAACATGTGGTTTGGAGGGCATAAAAAGATCTATAGCGGAACCCTCTGAAGTAGACTTAAACTTTAACACCTAGCTTTGGGTGTTGAATCCTACTTCCTAGGGTCCAAATCTTAGTTGCAGTACTAAGATTCTTCCTTAATACTTTCCTTAATCCCATTGGCTGAACACAATCTCAGCAAGCTTAGCATTTAATGCAAGATTACCTCAAATACTACTCATGTGTAACATTGCCCAAAGAAGCAAAATAGCCTCAAAAGCAAATCTCCCATTTTTAGGTCAAATACAGGTTATTAATTCAGCTGTCTTGCTCCCCTGAATGAGACTTACATTTTTTGGATTCTTGCTAATTAATGCTTCTCTAAACTCCATTATAAAAGCATAAGCACCTCAGCCCACAAAGACAGCAGCCGCTCCCTTTGAAACTTTCTGATTTGTTTTCCATTTTGCTTGTAATTCAACTCTCCTCAAGCCCACAACTCATTCCCCTTAACCCACATGCACCTAGCCTCAGACATTCCTTTCCTCTTTTGCATAATCACAGCCCATAAATCCCTCCCAATTAGTCACAAACAGCCCACTACTCATTAAAGCCTTAACCTTAGTATTAATTCTATCCCACTCACTCAAAACAGCCCACATTACCTAATTCATGCCTTATGCACACATACTCACCAAAATCTTAGTTTAATACTTGCTGCAATGAGCTGGGATCTCTCTGTCCCATCATACCATGCCAAATAACTCTTTTTTCATCACTATGCAGCCACTAACAATTACTTATTGTTTTACTATGGAAGGCTATAATGTATTTGAAACTTTTTGGAATTTTTTCTTCATATTAATGTAATGATGAATGAGAGTACTATAGACCCTATTGAACAAAACACACAAGAATTTCTTGAAGTTAATACTTTATTAAATTTATGTAATGATTGAACATAATTTACCCTACCGTTGAAGATAATACCGTACCACTAGGGGATTGATTTGAACTATGATGCTGTAAAAGGACTAATAATATAACAAACTATTTATTGGGCCTTATTTTTTTGTCTTCTTGTCAGGTTGCAGCCTCTATCTCTTGCTTGGGTGAGCTTACACGACGCCGAAAGCCTTTGGGTTTTATTTCAAGAACCCATCGTCGAGTTTTGACTTGGCTACCCCATATTCTATTTGGAAACATCAAAGTTTTCCCTCAACAACTGTGAATAGATTTTGATGGAATGATGTAGATTAAATGAATTATGTATTAGGTCTTTTCGATTCCATGGTCAATAAAGCTCACAGCTTTGGTTCATTCGTTTTGCATTCCAATTGTTTAATAAATTGTCCCATTGGTTATGTGATATGTGCTTTCCGTTTGCAATTGAGTACACACGTTACACATGTACCCAAAAGGTGTTATTAATGAAAGAAAGAGATAGCGCACCCAGTTCCCCACTGGAAGATGATAAAAAACCTTACCTATGTGCTATGGCTATAGGAACAAAATGAACTGTGACTGAAAACCACTTAATACACCAACACATTGGATATACGTACACACTTTCAAGTTTAAGCATGTTGAAATAAAGATAATAGAGTAAGAGACTATGAAGTTTGCCTTGGTATTTTTTTTACTGATGCTTTACATTTCTTTTATAGATTTCTTGATGAGTCATAAGAAAAATATGACAAGTGCTTGATATAGTTCTTTTGTGTAATGTGTAATTGTTTTCTTGTAGATGTCCTGTACTAGTGCTGCATCAAGTCAAAAAGGTTTATTTGCAAGTGTTACAAGCTCTAGCTGCAAAAATTGATGATGCAAGAGGTCCCTTAACTTAAGGAAGTGTTGCAAGCAGAGAGAAATAGTGGTTCATTGTTTTGGGCAATTTTTTAGTTTAGGATCGTGTTTTGTAATCTTTGGGACTTGTTGTCACTAAGTCCTCTAATGGTTGTTTACACTTTATTGTTTATTTATTTATTTATTTATTTTCATGGGAAATACTCGACTTTATTGAAAAACCAAAGAGCAAATTACATTATGTCTTGAGCACATGCATGCTCTATCAAGCTAGTACACTCCTCTAGCCATGCAACATGGTCCTCAACATGCTAAGCGTGGGCCAGTAAGTGAGCAGGGACATTTCCCTGTCGTTTGATGTGGGACACCTTCCACTGCCTAAGGTGCGAAGCTTGGTTTAAAAATCCCGTGAGTACGTTGACCACTGAAGAGGGCGGAGAGACCAGTCCTTGCAAGGCATTGGAGACCACCAACGAGTCACCCCTCAAAGACTGCTTCTCTGATCCCCACGTCTCTAGCAAAGAGGACACCAACTTCCCAGGCCTTTGCTTCTGCTTCTACAGCCCCCTAATATCCATTAAAAAATGGACAAGATAATGCTGAGTTTTTTAAAGCATCATGTTTAAGTATAACAGTATTTTTACACAATAAACAACATAAACTAGTGAGTTTGAGTAAACTCAATTAGTAAGATTTCTTATTATTGAATAAGAGAATAATATATTAATCTCATAATAATAAAGAGTAATCACTATTGATGGGTACTGATTTTCACCTTGAAGCCGTCCATAAAGGTCGTCCGTGACCCAACAGTATTGTAAGCACCCCAGAAAACCTTACCTATAACCATCTCGTCCGGAGAAGAAGAGACTAGGACGAGGTCGTCGTGACCAAGGAATGAGACGCTCGTCCAGGGTGTCGGCGATCTCATCCTTAATAAATTCGTCCGTAGACGAAACGACCCCTATTCATGAGCTAGGCACACTCGACAAGGGGATACTAGGATGAGGGTATCATACTTAGGAAAATCTCCGAGTATAATGTGACAATTCCTTATTTTACGCGTAACTTCCAGGTATCCGTTGTAGTACATAACTTCTAAATGGTTATGAAAGTTATTTTTAAATACTTACGCCTCCTTGAATCCAGGGGAAGTTATAATTGCGATAACCGTCTATTAGAACACTATATAAAGGCTTATTCAGACAAAGCAAAGGTATGTGATTACTCCCAAAAAGTTGGAACTCCAAAAATATAGAGAGAAAACTAACTTTGCCATCAGAGGGTTCTTGGCCGGCAGCCCCGGTCACCTTTGATCGCTTTTCTTTCTTTTTTCAGGCCGTTGAAAGAGCAAGTGGTCCTTTCAAGTCCGAAGCATCTAGCCTATTGATTTTTTTTGCATCATCAACTATAAATAAGATATCATAGATTTCAAATTTTATTGTAAAATTTATATAAAATAATAATAAAAATAAACTAATTCAAGCTATGTGATACTTTTTTTTTATGAACAATAGCCTATGTGATACAATAACTTGAAAGTGGGAACTAGGGCATGATTAGATCATATATATTTGTCGAATGACTAGACTCACAAAAGGGTATCAGCTCAGCTGAGCTTATTTTTCTATTTCTCCATGCTAGCAGAACTAGAATCTAGAAGGTTTAAGATAAGAAGCATCTGATATCTTAAAGAAAAAAAAAAAGTGATTGGACAAAGATAACAAGAAAAATTCTTCAAAACCTATCGCTTTGTATTTGTGGTTTAGGGCCAAGGGGGTTGTACGATTATGGTTATTTTCACGTCGATAACTGATCCTATAATGTTTTTGCTGAATAGCCATAACACTTTTGCGCGCAAGAAACTGCAAAAATGGCCAGGAAATAAGGTGGAACCAATTTCATCATCAACAAACTACTCTTGCCACTAGGCCTTGGCTAGGAGTGGGTCCGTGGAGATATGACAATTCTGGCTTGTTATTGTGCTTTGCCCACGTACTGTCACAGAGCTATCAGAACATCTGAACCTAGTATAGGAGATTGACAATAGTTGATGAATTGCGTTATGGCATGCATCAGGGCCCCCATAACTTGAGATATACGGAATTCTGGACAAGCTGGAATAGAGCAAAAGTTAGTTAGAATGAAGTGTATAAGTAAAACTAAGATAGACATTACCACCACACCACATTCAGATTATATTCATCTTAAAATCATTTATCCTTCGTTTTTGTTCAAAAAGATTTTCAACCACCCCACTTTACAAGAGTTGGGGGCTAGAAGGGTTTGAACTTAGGATGTTCATAAGTGACTGAATGATGCAATTGAATTACAAGACTTTTGGTAAAACAAAACTCCGTTTCTGAATGTGCTTAGTGTCATATACTTGTTGACAGCCAATCCCAAGCTCGGGAAAAGGAGAAGGATTGTGGTAGATTGATAATCATCGTAAAATTTAATCGCTCAATCATGAATGGATCTAATACAGATACTCGTTGGGGCATCACCTACATGTGGATGACTCTAACTAATTTGTTAAGGATCTATATATAGTCAATCCCAAAAATTTGGAATTAAGAATTTTTGTTGTTGAATTTGGTATAACAAGGTACGACCATAGGCATGACGTCTCACATAACAAGTTTAATTATTTTTGGTATGTAATGTGTGGATCCACACACTATGTGTAACAAGTTTTTCCCTAAAAATATTGTACAAGAACATAGGGTGGTAAATTTATTTCAACTGCAAGAGGTGTAGACTTTGTACCTAGTACATCAACACCCCGGTTTTCTTTTGAAGCAGATGACAGACGTCAATCAAACCAACTTTAACATAATAGGCAGTTGCAATCAGAAACAAAAGAAACAAACTAAGAGCATCCGCATCAGCAGATGTGTATAATACAAAAAGTGTCCAAATTTACACAATTTTCCTCCAAAATTGCCCACATTAGTGATTAGTGGGTGTAAAGATGTGCATATTTACACGCTTGCTATAGTAACTGTGTAAATATACACGATTACTATAGCTGTGTATAACAATATTTAATTATTTTTTTCTCTCTCACCATTCATATTCTCTCTCTTTCACCATTCACCAACCTAGCAAAAGAAACACAGATTCACAGAACAAACACAGCATCCCAACGGACATAGTAATCCAGCAAAAGAAGAATAAAAGAAGAGGAGGAGAAACACCCAACCACCAACCCAGCACCACCCAATTACCACCACTGCAACCCATTTCAACAGTCCATAATTCACCACAAAATTGACCCAAAATCAACAGAAAATCAAACCAAATCATCAGAAAACCCAACTTAAAATCAAGCCAAACCCACCGGATAAGCCACCATTTCTGCCGCCGAATCTGCCTTGATGTTGTCACTGCGAATCTGCCTTGCTGCTGCCCGGATCTGCTTGCTTCTGCAGCCGGATTTTCTACCATGTGAGAGTTTTGGGTTTGATATATGAGAGAGGAATAGAGGAAGAGAGTACCAAACCTTTTGGTTTGAGACATGAGAGAGGAAGAGAGTTGAGGGACTCCTAAACGCAGAGAAGAATTGTGAGAGAGAGAGAGAGAGAGAACATGGTTAAAGACTTTTTGATAATCACAAGACTTGAGATGAGGATAAGATGAAAAAAATATTAAAAACATAGATATTAATAAAATAATAATAATAAATATTATTTAAATAGAAAATATTGTAAAATAGATGAACTGGTGTGGATGTTTTGAAGCTAAAGCATTGAGCATAAGAGCAATTTATCATTAGCAAATGAGAATGAATCACTTCTAGGATAGAGACTAATGGCCATCAAACAGCTCAAACCCGTGCGAACTTGGAGAAAGGTGTTAATTTGTCTCAAATTATCTTTCCTTTGTGCAGATCTATTTTTTTTAATACATGCTCAAGCCTAACCTTCACATTGAGCAATAATACAACATCAACAGGGATATAATGTTTTGTAAGTGATTAAATGTTTTTTTACGTGAAGTAGATAAGCTTTTCTTTAACATATAACTTTAATCCAGTTAAGATCCTGTTAGGCCTTCATGAGCCCTTAAATTTTTATCCTTGCACTTGCCTTGCATGTTCATTTTTACTAGCACCTACACTTACCAATGGTTACTCCTACATATATCCAATTCTTTAAAATCCTGTCCACTCATTTTCTAACGTCCATGTATGCATGTTCTGCATTCTGCAATCCAAAGAGGTTAAACAAAACTGTCTGAACTCTGAGCTTTGAAGTTGTAAAGGGCATTTAGTGTGAGTTTCTTACCGTATTTTAAGATATACAACTTAGGAGATGCAAAACTAGGGGGGAAAAAGATAGGGCACAAAAAAAAGGTTTCTGCATAAAACATTATGTTACAATTAAAAACAAAACAAAAACACAAACACAGATATACAAAACTCCTATATTCTTAACAGTATAATGTTTTTCCGCATAACATTATGGTACTTATATCCTGGACCTTATTGTCGACTTTATTCTGCTCCTAACAGTAAAAACATTGGCACTGGAAATTTGTGATAAATTGCATATACAGTATTGCGACCAATACCTTCCGTTTTCTATTTATGTACAAATGTATCTTCCACTCAATCATTACGGGGTACATTGTCCTTACCAACTTCAACTTCATAATCAACGCATCTTAAATAGTAAACCAGGCAACGCTTCTTAATTATGCAGAAAGATGATGATTATGGCAACTCAAGTAAGAACAAGAAGAATTTCAATTAAGTCATTAAGAAGTAATCACGCATGGACATTCAAGTCATTGTTTGAGAACAGCATTGTCAATAGTATTAAAGCACCAGAGACCCACAAGTGAATTTGCAACTAAATCCAAGCATGTTAATTCCTTCGTAATTAATATATATAAATTGAGAGAATCAACTAAAAAAAGGAGAAAATGAAAGGGTACAAACCGCTAATAAAGTTGGTGGAAAAAAACCTTACTCCAAAATGCATGAAGGTCCAACAATTAAACCAAATTGAAGGAGAAAATTATTCTCAACAATCAAATCATAAAGCAATCATAAGAACCAATACTTCAACTACATTGATTTTTCATAACCTTCAAGATACTATTCGTAATCATTCAATCATAAAGTGATCACTGAAACAATTACCTCAACTTTAATATTTATTTGTCACAACCCTAAAAAAACCAAGCATCCCTGTCTTGCAGTACGCAGCAAATAAAACACAATGTGATAGCCTTGCAAATCTCACTACTTGGACGGTGGACCTCTTTTAAAGCCTCACTTTGTTGGATCACACTATCCCAAAAATACTTGTAATAGAATGCCTAAAATAAACCTTTCAAGTCACAGGCTCCTCATAAACATTCAGGACCTTCCAAATCATTTGCCACCACAGATTCAATATCTCTTGCAAAAAATCAAATAAATAAGTAAACCTACTGCTCATCACTAATATTCAGAACCTTAAAGATCTTTTCCAACTCCTTGGAGGGATTTCAGGTACCCAGTAAAGCAAGTTTTAAGTCCTTCCTAGTCACATTATTCATTAAGCAGCAACAAACAAGGAACCAAAGAGGGTAGGAAGCATTCATTTGCACAACTTATTGCAAAAGTGCAAACTGAATTAGAATTTGCCAAATTTACATGAGGGCAAAGTATAATAAAATGAAACAGAAAAGAAATAAGACCTTTTCAACTTTCATGCCTAGAGGCTCTCCAATGGTCAAACGTCTCCCTTGCTAAGATATCTCTCCATTCATTCCATGCATCTGATGACTCCAAATGTGTTATATGATCACCTTCTAACTCTTGACCCTCTGAGATGTTAGAAAAGGGGATGCTCTCTTGGGAGTCCACTGGCATCTCCCTTATGATATGGTTATGTAGTAAAGAGCAAGCTAATAGGATCCTAACTTGGATCTCAATTGAATAACTGGATCTACTCCCAAGTATTCTCCATCTTCCTTTCAGTAGATCAAAGGCTCTCTCGATGACATTCCTAGCAGAAGAATGCTTCATATTAAAAAACTCTTGAGGGGTAGTCGGTTGGCGGTCTTGCCTCCAATAATATGAATTGTACTGCTGTCCTCTATAAGGCCCAAGGAATCCCTCACAATTGATGTCATAAGCATTGCACAAGTAGTAGTAACCTAACACAATTGCCAAATTGTAAGATGTAAAAAATACGCAAATGCCCAAAACTCAGTGTTACATAAGCATTGTGTTACCTTTAGGGACTTTCAGCCCATTTTTTCTAGAAATAGCATTTCTCAAAACTCTATAATCTGCAGCTGAACCCTCCCAACCAGCTAACACATAAATAAACTGCATATCATGCGAACATACTCCTAGCACAGTGGTGGCTATTTCATTGCTCCTAGTTCGATACCTAGGCCAATCTTCAACCGGTACAGTCACCTGAATGTAGGCCCTATCTAATGCACCTAGGCAATTCTACCAACGTAACAATCTATGTTATTAGAACAATATTAATGAATCCAAATAAAATACATAAAACAATTTAATGGTAGAACAAAATTTTCCTCCAAACCACTATGTGCTAAAACCATCCATGTGTATTATATCACACAACTCATTAAATAAGTCATGTGGCTAAAAGTATACATGAATAGCCATTTGAGAGTCACCACATAGTGTGTTGGAGGTAAACTCCGTCCCCTAAAAAATACATAAAATAATTTAAAGGTATCATACCTTAAACCACTTCCAATTCTCATCACTACAATTCTCTCGCATAGGCTCCGGTTTCTTATAAAGGATGTCATGAAGACGAAGTACAGCACACAACACAGCATTGAAGCCGCACGAATCTAATTGTCTTCCTACAACTCCATCATTTCCATCACGAGCAAGTACTTTTAAGAAAGACGCTACCATCTCATCTATTCCTACATTTGACAACTCCCTTAACTTCCCATGTGTACAAATCATGTCACAAAGCTTCCTAAGCGCGCGCCTATCCATACGTACATTGTTTATAGTGGCCGCATCGTCAATCCAAACCATTCTATTCATATTAACCGCTCTTTCATTAATTCTGTCAAACACTTTGTCACCCCAACCTAGTCTTGTGCTTCTTCTAACCCTCCTCTGCCTATAAACCATCATCATTGCACACAAAAACATCATCATCATCATCATCCACGTTATCTGCAACATATGCAAGTGAAAAATGACACTGCTAGAATTTTCTTCCTCTGATCCATCATTCTCCTCCCATGGTCCATTGCTGGCCGAGCCATCACTGCAATTTTTTTTTTTTTTTTTTTTTTTAACAATACTTAGCAAATAGCAATACATCCAAATAAGTAATAGTTTTTTTTTTTTTTCAATTTTTTTTAGGAAGCAAACAGGCATTTGAGATATTAAAAGAAAAAAAAAATAAACAAATATAAAAACTAGTTTTTTATTATTTGTAATTTTTTAATTATGAAGTTTAGAAGAATAAGGCTTACGGTGGTGATTAACAGTGGCGCAGTGGCGATATGACGGAACGAAGCAATCAGTAGGGGGGAGAGTGATTGTGATTTGTGAGTTATGAATGGGAGTGTGGGAGTTCAGTTTAAGGCCTCCGTTTTGGAAGGGAATTCACTTAAAATCCCGCCTAGTTTTGGCATCTTCTTTTTTTAAATTACCTTCTGATCCTCGTATTAGGGGAAAAAAAGTTATCTATGATGTGTTAGAGCATCCATAGCAGTGGAGCTAAAAATTTAGCAATTTAACTTCACTAAAAGTTACTTTATCTATTTTACCTACACATATGCTGCAGCAGTGGATCTATTTTAGCTTTCAACACAATAAAATAATATAAACATCACAATAAAATAATATATCTACCACAATAAAATAATACATCTTACTACAATAAAAACATCACAATAAAAAGGTAATGTGAACACAAAATAAAAAATTAATTTTTTTTAGCTCTCATGAACAGTGCACATCTATCTATAGATGTGCACTGTAGCAATGAGCTAAAAAAATATAGATTTAGCTCCACTGCTGCATGCTTCTTTTTGGTGTTTTGGTGGAGCTAAAATAGCTATATAGCTATTTAGCTCCACTGTTGCAAGTGCTCTTAAGCTTATAACCTTCCTCAGAATTCGTTTGAGAAGAGTTATTTAATTAAAATTGAAAATTTTTTACTAAAAATGTTGTAAATAAAGTTAAAAGTTAGTTAAAATAGTATAATGGGTCCTATGAATAGTATCAAAAATTGCAATAAAACTCATGAATAGTAGCAAAAATAAGCTAAATAGTAAAAAAAAACTAGGCTTTTAAGTCAATGTTAAACGCAACCTCAATATCTTTTTATTAAAAGTGAATTTTGACAAATCCACCATTCAATTATAATTTTTTCCTATATCCTCATTGTTTGCAAAATTTGATTAATAGCTATGTCATCAATAAATTGTTTAAATTGCAAGTTTTTGTAATTTAAAATTATGCATAAAATATAAATTTATAAATTATATAGTAAATAATATCCGATTGGCACAAAATTTGACATGTGTATTAAAAGCGTAAAGAACATGCAATCTAACGATTAGATTTTCAAAATATGTAATAATATTAATTTTTTTAAAAGGAAATTGCAGCCTTGAGCTACAATTAATTTTGTGACTAAATTTTGTATAAAAAAAATAAAAAGCAATATAAATTCCTTAATTATTTGACATAATTACATTTTTTAAATCTTTCCTTACATACATCTGAAACAATTGATTAATGAAGTTGATAATAATATTTTTCCTTCTTTGTTAATTCATTTTAATAAAATTTTCATTTATTATTTTAAATATAGAACTTTTATTTGAAAATTTGTGAAACCATGTACTATAAAATGTAAGCCATACACTAATCTTATTCATACAAGAATTTTATTATACACAAACTTAGAGTATCTATTTAACATATGAATATTATTTTACTATGATAGTTTCTTAGAACCTATTTATTGAAAGCAACATTCACTCACTAAAAACTTTTAAAACTGATAACAAATATCATAATCTTTAAACAATAAATAATTGAGTTTTGCTAACATATTGTCACAATAGTTAAATTTTCAAAATGAAGCTTTTCCTCAAACACATTGCCTTATAAGCGTTGCATGAATCAACTCATATAATTAGCACAAGACCAAAAGTTAACCTTTGTCCCCAATCTTCTAGAAAGCCACATCAAAATTTGCTTCAACTTATCCCTTAAAAGAGCTTTTAGTAACCTTTTTTTAAGAAATAATTACAATATGTTGTTCATCTCGCAGTTTAGACCTTTTTTCTCCGGACTCCCAAGTACTTTGTCTTTATATATTGAGAGATACTAATTCAGCTACAAGACACTTGGCCTTAGTACTACAAAAAATATGAGATATAACAGTGGTCTTTTTTGTAGCACTTACCAAAAATGCTACTATAGAATGTTTATTGTAGTGGATTTTCAAATGCTACTGTAAGTCTCTTTGTAGCAGCAGTTTTTTTGTAACCGCTACAATATACTTTTTTTTTACAGCAGTTTCCCAACTACTACAATATACTTTATTTTTTGTGCTTCTATAGGTGGTTTCTAAATACAAAACTACAATTTTTTTTTTTTGGAGCGGTTTCCCAACTGCTACAATATATATTTTTTTTTTTTTTTGTGCTTCTATAGGTGTTTTCTAAATACAAAACTACAAAGTTTAGTCATTTTTGTTCTTTTTTTTATTTTTATTTTTATACTCCAATGTAGAAAACTAATACGCTAATGAGAACATCATACATCTAAAATACTCCGAATGACACAAAATACCCCTAGAATTGTAAAATGACCAAAATATCTTTAGAATCTCCATAACTGGTGAAATATTTTTAAAATTTTCAAAATGAACAATATACCCTAGACCTCCAAATTTACAAAATACATTAGGAATGATTACAATGAACAAAAAAAAAAAACCCTAAAATCACTAAATGATAAAAATACCCCCCAAACCATAGTTTTACTACTATTATCTACTGGTTTAAATTGTGAAGATTTTTATCCTTAACAATCTTAGTGCGGTGTCAAACATCTATTGAAAAGACCATAATTTCCTAACTCATTTTAGTGACATGTAATATATATATATATATGTGTGTGTGTGTGTGTGTGTGTGTGTGTGTGTGTGTGTGTGTTGGGGGGGGGGGGGGACTAATACTTAGTATTTATTTTATGTGATTAGAAAGATTACTAATAGAATAAATATGTTTATTTTGTTATTTTGTTTATTTTAAGCATAATGAAATTTTAATATCATTTTTCTAAGATTTATACAAGAAAAAATTGAATTTTTTTTATAGGTGAGAAACAATTGGTTTGAAATATGGTATTCTTGCTCAAATTAAGTTGGTTTTGCAACAACTGAAACAATGTCGAACAAAAAGGAAAAAAATAATTTAGTTACACAAAATCAAGAATGTAAAAATAATAATAATTAAATGATATTTGCATTTTCTTTAGTAGGCATAAAACATGCTTTGCCTATATTAGCTACTATATCATCCAATTTTCAATTTGTAAACACACACACACACACACACACACACACACACACATATATAGTATAATCAAATCACTACAATATTCTTATTGTCTTTCTATTTTGTATATAAAATAACTAAATATTATAATTTTTTTACTCGAAAAATTATTGAAATAATTTTTTTTATACATCGATTGTTGGGGTGGGGGATTTGAACCTTGTATATCTCTATTAGAAATGTGCCAACCAATTAATAAGCTATAAGATTCTTGGCTAAAATTATTGAAATATTGGAAAAAACTAATGATAACTTTCCTCGCCCATCGTGCGGGAACTCAACTAACACTAAAGAAATGAGAAGAGCATAAATTTCCAAGCTATTGGACCAGGTATAATGCTATTTATGTATTAGTCTAATAAAATTTTTGAAAATAAAATGGCTCATACACCTTGGCAAAAAGGTTAGTCCTAGTAGCTGAGAAAATATTGTTTTAAATCCACAATTTAAAAATTCACACTAACAAAGTAAATATTGCAAGCGATATTATTGTTTCAAATCCAAAATAGTCACTAGACACATTACAATAAAAAAAATTATAAACTAGTACTCAAGCAATGATAAACTCATTAGGCAAGCTACAATGAAACAATATTCTTCTTTTAAAGCATTAATCACCAAGAATCACTAAAACAATGAAACACATTCCCTCTTGTGACTAGTAATCTTCTTCATACTCAGAATCATCCATAAAATTCTCTTCATCAAGTGGAAGTGGCCTATCGACTATGGTTCCATCCACATCATTTCGAGCCCAATTTAGGTCGTCATTCACATTATTAGGTGGATTTTCAATCACTGTATCATATGGCTCATTATCACAATAAATGTCTACATCATTATCACTCAAATCGCCATTACCAACGTCGAACACATCCCTTGGTTTTGTTTTGACAACAACAAGCCAATCCTTGTCTCTTTCATCTTCAACATAATATACTTGTGAAGCTTGAGATGCCAAAATAAATGGGTCATCTGTTATTCTCTTCCCAACATGTATTAAATGTGAAAAATTGACAGGGGGAACCCAAATTCATCTATCTTATATCCCCTACCTGTATCAACGTCAACCCAATCACATTTGAATAATATGTATCTCAGATTATCATAATAATTCAATTCAATTATGTCAGATAGAACACCGTAGTAAGTAATGCCTCCTATTTCTACACTGACTCCACTGTTTTGAGTTTTCTTATTTTCCTCATTATCTTTTGTTCGGAATTTAGTACCGTTGACAACATATCGTTTCATTTGTCTAGCTTCAGTATTGGGTCCTTCAGCAAGCCATCTAACTTTATCAGTAAGTTTCACCTTCTCAGTATTACTCATGGCCACAACCTAAAATTATATATGATATATCAATATGAGCTGAGTAACCCTTATATTACTTCTATTGTATGCTAAAAAATATTAATAATGAATTACTTACATAATTTCGAAACCAGTCACAAAACTCTTCTATATGGATCTTATTAATAACTTCTTCTGGTACGCGACGTGGACGTATTCTGCTCTTTATTCGTTCCTTGTGTAACCTATATAAACAAATGTAGCATGTGTTATTATTAAGAGTTATCATTTGGTTAACATGATTAGATATGAATCATATTTATCAATATTACTTACTTGCGAAATGGAATAATTTCATTGCTATTGAATAGAACATAACGATGTGCTTGTACCCATTCAGTTGAATCAAGTTGAATATTCGACATTGCTCCTGTAGCATCATCAACATTTCTAATGGGTCTATTGAATACTGTCTCAACTGATTCCAAATATCGCGAGCAAAATATTAAGCACTCTTCTGCAATGTATCCTTCAGCAATAGACGCCTCTGGATGAGCTTTATTACGCACATAAGACTTAAGTCTTAAGAGATACCTATTTAGAAACAAAAGATCAATAGTGGAATAATAGATTTCATTGAAAATTTTAAATTATTATGACTTACCTCTCAATGGGATACATCCACCGATAATGGACTGGTCCAGCAATCTTCGCTTCAGTGGCCAAATGGATAACTAAATGAACCATGACAGTAAAGAAAGAAGGAGGGAATATTTTTTCCAATTCACATAATGTCATTGCAATTCGAGACTCAAGTTTCTCAAGATCTTCTACTTGTAGGACTTTGGAACATACTTCTCTAAAGTAACAAGATAAATCTATTAAAGCCATACTGACTTTCTTTGGTAAAGCTCCTCTTATTGCTATTGGAAGAAGTTGTTGCATTATAATATGACTATCATGACTCTTCAAACCAGAAATTTTGCGTTGTTTAAGTTGGATACAACGTGAAATGTTTGAAGCATAGCCATCTGGAACTTTTATTTTCTTCAAAACTCTCAAGAAACTATCCTTTTCTTTTTGGACCATTGTAAAACAAGATCGTGGCATATATGTCTTATCATCTCCCCTCTTTTCTGGGTGAAGTGTATGTCTTATACCCATATCTTTTAGGTCAAGACGTGCCTTCAAGTTATCCTTAGTCTTGCGTGGCAATTCTAGAACTGTGCCAAGTACATTATCTGTAACATTTTTTTCTATATGCATCACATCAAGATTATGCCGCAACATGTGATTCTCCCAATAAGGCAATTCAAAAAATATACTTCTCTTCTTCCATCCTTTTGGTTCTTGGTCTACATCTTCCTTTCTCTTTCTCTTTTTTTTTTGGACTTTGGTCTTTTTCTTCCCAAAAATACAATTAATGCCTTCAGTTTGCACCATGATGTCAATGCCAAATGGTATAACAGGAGCTTTTTCCATTTCCTCGGTCCCATCAAAAAATTTTCTATCTTTACGGAAGCTGTGATCTTCTTCCAAGAATCGTCGATGGCCCATATAACAATATTTCCCTCCATATTTTAACCACTGAGATCGAGTATTAAAATTACAAGGAGGACATGCATATTCCCCTTTAGTGCCCCAACCAGATAAATCACCATATGCAGGAAAATCATTTATCGTCCACATCAATGCTGCATGCATCTTGAAATTCTCATTAGAAGACACGTCGTACGTTGATATTCCATCATCCCATAATTCCTTCAATTCTTCTATTAAAGGTTGTAAATACACATCTATATCATTTAAAGGTGAACTTGGCCCAGGTATAAGCAAGGATAACATGAAAGAAGATCTCTTCATGCACATCCAAGGAGGTAGATTGTATGGAATCAAAACAACAGGCCATGTACTATGACTAGTACTCATATTCCCAAAAGGATTAAATCCGTCAGCCGCTAATCCAAGTCTAACATTGCGAGGGTCAGATGAGAAATCTACATAATGATTGTCAAATGTTTTCCAAGCAAGAGAATCAGCGGGATGTCTTATTATTCCGTCTTTTGTGCGACCCTCAGCATGCCATTTCATTGAAGAAGCTGTTTTGGGAGACATAAACAACCTTTGTAGTCTTGGCTTTAAAGGAAACCAACGCAAAACCTTAGCAGCTTTTTTCTTTCTTGTCTTGAGTGAAGCATTCATCAAATTATCCTTATCTTTCCCACTATTTTTCTTACCTTTCCCATTATTCTCCTTATCATTTCCACTATTTTTCTTATCATTCTCATTTGTTTCCCACCTGGAAGTATGACAGACTTTACACTCTTCATCATTGGCATTCTCTTTCCAAAATAACATACAATCATTTATACATGCATCAATCTTCTCATAACCAAGTCCTAAATCCTTAATAATTTTCTTAGCCTCATATGTGTCTTTCGGTAACTTCGCATCCAAAGGAAGCATATCTTTCAAAATCTGGAGCAACATTGTAAAAGACTTATTGCTCCAACCATTAAGACACTTTAACTGATATAAATGCACAATGGCAGACAACTTGCTAAAATTCTTGCACCCTTCATACAAATGTTGATCAGCATCTTTAAGTAAATTGTAAAACCTTTGCGCTTCTTGATTAGGAACTTGCCTAGATTGTTGCACATTTGGGACTTCTTCTAGTGGTACTGAAGAATTATTACTATCTCCAGATTCATTCACTATGTGGCCACGCAATAAATCATGCATCATATTAGGTATATCACCATATTCAGTGGAAATGTCTTGTGAATTCAAGAATTCTTGTGCATTCAAGGTCTCTTGGACATGACTTGTACTAGTTTCACAAGAAGTTGTTGTAGTAGTCAAGGGTTCTCCATGGAAAAACCAACATTCATAACCATTGCAAAATCCAAAAGATACTAAGTGATCCCGTACAGTATTAACATCAAGCATAGTTGAATTCACACATTTTTCACAAGGACATGAAATCATCCCATCTATAGTCTTTACTTTAGATGCAAACTTCAAAAAGTCATTAATCCCTAGTACATACTCTTTTGAATGCCTAGGCTTTTTCATCCAACTCTTATCCATGGGTATCAATTGCTCTACAAGATAAATTAAATAAAGCTGAAATTAAATTAATAAGACCATAAAAAAAACATTAAATTACAAACTTGCACCATTATTAGGCCTACCTCCTTTAAATGTAGGAACATGATAAATCCTTGCCCAAAAAATTACAAACTTGCACCATCAATTACGGTCTAAGTCTGGTTTAGTTTAATTTGGTCAGCCAAAAAATTTTTATTGGTAGACCTACCTAAGTGAATTGGAATATATTAAACTAATCACAAACACTATTAGAAGTGAAATCTGAAAGAAATTATTTGCAAAATTATGGTATTAGAATGTATTACAATTAATGTAATATAAGTACTCTCTAAAAACATAATACCTAATAAACACTTTTTTCTACATATTTTATAACACTAATAGTCATGCAAATTTTCTAACATAATGAAAAGTAAAAGTATAGAGATTTTTTTTTAACGGGTGGATATTTTAACATAAAAAGCAAACCAAAGCCGTCTTTATGAAAAAATCAATCTTTTATAAGTATACATCAAAGCACCGTCCATAAAATTGGTTTGGTTTGTTTTTTTTTTTTTTTTTTGAGAAAAATTGCATTAAGTTTTATTAGGTTTGAATTCATAACAATGAAAAGGAACCATAAACAGTCACAGACACAAAATAAAATAAAATCTTTACAAAAAAAAAATAGAGAAAGACATTAGCTTTGTATATAAACTTTAAAGTTTAAATCCAAGATCCACATACACAAAAAAATAAAAATAAAATAAAAGCGTGAATGAGAGAATATTTACCTCGAATCAGTGGAGAGATCAGAACACCCAAAGAGAAAGAGAGATTGAGTTTATGTTTGCTTGGTACCCAAGCAAACATAAACTAATTAGGCAAGCAACAATAAAAATTAAGGCCATAATATTCTGCTTTGAAAGCATTAATCACCAAGAATCACTACAACAGTGAAATATGCTTCCTCTTCATTGCTCCAATGCTCCCTCTTTATTTCTCCAATATATTTTCATCTTTCTTGTAATATCAGAAACAATATATCTCCATTAGACAAAGTATGTTGTCATTCACAATACTTCTATTGAATAACATTTGAAAATATTAAGTGGTTTTCTTTCTGGTTAGAATCCTAAATCAAAAAAATTTTTAAAAATAAAAAAAAGTTGATTAATTATCAATTAGAAAGAAATACAATAAAATAAAACTTACTTCAGATTTCCATTTCATCAGTTGCAGCAAAGGGATGCCATGGAGATTGTTGATGAGGGGAACCACTAGCCACACCTTTATCCTAAATTATAAAGTAAAACAATAATATAAAGATATAAAATAACATAATTTAGTAATCCTAACAAAACATGCAAAGCATAAAGAATATATCACATATTTATAACCTGTAAATCAGTATTAGCAGGGAGTTGAATATGCTGCATAACCATTGCCAACTTATCTTCTAAGGTTGATACTTTATCTGTCAAGCGACGTATCTTTTCATCTTTCAACCTCTCATCTTCACTAGTTATCTTTATCCCTCCATAACAGCTATTTTTTGAGCCACTTTGGTTAGAAGGAGTTGGCCCGAATCCTAAACCCCGCACACGACCATGTTTCTCTTTACCCATTACCTTAGAAAACGCATCTGTGGAAGACCATGCTATACTTCCATTTGCACCTTCAGGCAAGTCACTAGCTTCTTGACTCATGAACTCCTTCAGTTTGTCCTAAGAATCAGGATAATAATTATAAATTTTGTTTTAAAAAAAAATGGAGAATGGTAGAAATAAAGTTCTTATACTAAAAAAATATGATGACACATACAATTTTCTCACTTGCATCCTCATTAACAGGCATCCCATCCTTTTTTTTGTGAAGCTTTACATATAGCTTCCCTCGATTTGGTGCAACCCCATCTTTTTTGAACTGCATCACAAATATATTAATTATTTTAATGGATGCAAATGAATGTAAGCAAAATACACAAACTATTTCCAAGTACTAACTTTGTAATTACCATATCAAAGGCATGTTGTGCATAAGATTTTGATCCTGCAGTGTGTACATCTTTTTTCTTTTTACTGGCTTTCTTACCAGCCCTGCTACGTTCCTACATTCAACATAAAAACACACTGATTAAACTTAAAGTTAATTCACTTTTCTTTTCATTTGTATTTATGAATAAGTGTTCTACCAAAGCATTAGATGCCATAATGTATAAGATAATGTTATATATACCAGTCCATCTCTACTAAACCAAAAGTTTACAAGTGTAGCAAAATCTTGGCGATTCACTGTACTTGGGGCCTCAGCTACTATCCCTGCTGCAGTTTTTGACTCATCATAATGCTTTGCTTTCAAGGCGCACTTCCAATTCCTCCACTTTTCACCCAAACCCTTTAAAGTCAAACGTTTGATAATCTTTCTTTCTTCCTCATTTTTGGAAATGTGAAATTTTGACTGAATCATAAATACAAAAAAAAAAAAAAAAATGTAACCACATGAAAGAAACATTAAAAATTTCAAAAAATAAATATAGCTTTAGGTACTAGAATTTTAATACTTCAATAATAGTCCAACATTTATCTTTGTAGTCAGTAGGCACTTTACGCCAATTAAAATAATTAATTGGACATAAGTTGGGCTTTCTTGCAACAGTGCCCACAAATCGATTAAAAATAATACCTTCACGCTCAACTGGCTGAAAACAGCCATTAAAAGATAACTCGACTTTTTTCCCATCAGTTAAATTCCATATCTCAGACATACGTGTTATCCCACGTGTGCTACGTACACCTGCATGGTCTATTATTTATACAAAAAAAAAAAATGTGGTCAACAACAAAAGCATACTTTTAATTAAGATTGTATTGTGAAAAATGACTACAATAGAAAGTATTTATTTAATTTCATAATACCTGTAATTTGAACTTCTATTTCTGTAGATTCCTCATCTAAATTATCATCTGCTTGAGGTTGAGGCACTAATAGGGCACTTGATCGATTAGCTGATGGGCCAAGTGATTGATCAAGAGGTAGTGTGTCTTGTGACTGATTAGGCCCTAATGACCCCTGTGATGGGTCTTGTGGTTGTGGCTCAATTTCAGCATTAACTATACGAATCCGTTTCTTTCCCATATCTATTTAGAAAAGTATCAATATAGATAATTATCAACACAAATCACATATTCATTATACATAAATCCAACAAGGAACGTATAGCAATAACGCAAACCTAACTAATAATTTATCACCCTATAAGAATGTTTTTTCAGATAATTGGTATTGTGGGGTTACATTGAACTGATACTAATCATGGTTTTTGTGTACACAGCAAGTTTTCATGCAGGCTGGTGAAAGAATGCTAGCGGTAAGATTAGAGAGTGTGAAGGATTTTCCTTGTGTATTTATAGTTTTTAAAAAATATTAATCTATTGCATTGACTGAATCTTCTTTATTCATCAAACCCATACACAATTACATCTGTAAGCCAATTTCTCGTGATTGACATCAAGGCCAAGAGACTTCAATGAGTAGATGTAAAGCATATAAATCAAAACGGCATACAAACAATGTTTAGCCGAAAACACCATACCACCATTAAAATAAGTCTTTTTTTTTTTAACCTGAAACGTATAAACTTTCATTTGACTAAGCCAAGTATACAGAGTAAGGCTAGACCCAACTATCTTAATATTAGCATACTTTGACTACCTCTGTACAATTTATGACATTAGAAAGAGGAATAAAAATGGATGAAAAAATTACAAACCTTCTGAAAAATTAGTTCCTCCTTGCGATAGAGAAGTGAAAGACAGACACGGAAGAGAGACAAAAGAGAAGTGAAAGCAGAAAACCAATATTTCATTTCGCGCCTGCGCCAAAATAAATCTAAGATTTGGGTATTACGGATGACAATTATTTTTTTTTTAATGGGATAAATATTAGTTTTTGATAGACATCTATTTCAAAATGAAGATTGTTAACGATTGAAGAGCAAAATAATCTTCAGGCTATTACGTGGGTCATGTTTTATCTAAGAAATTAATTTTTTTTTGGTGAAACAAATAATTTTCATTTCATTTTTTATGGAAATAAATAATTTCTTCTATATATAATTAATAACATAGTTAAGAACAAATAATTTTAGCTCTCAAGACTATAATATGGAGTATGAAAAAAAATTGATTATGTTATCAACATACTCAATTTTTTCGGTCTTAAAATTAACTTGTACCATATTTATTATTTCATAACTTCAAGAACCATTAGTCTAAAATCCTATAAAAATAAAATAATTTATAATGACCAATATAAAAATCTAATAATATGATAGTTTTTTATTTTGATTAAAAATACTCATTTAAAAAAAAAAAATAACGTAACTATATGGAGGTGGGCAAATTTTATTGTTCAAAATCCGTTGTCCTTATTGTTGAGTTGTTGCCATGGGTTTCGACCATACTAAGGCCAAGTGCAACGCGGTGAGATCTAGGCTTTTTATTTTTATAATATAACAAATTTAGTTAAGAGACACTAAACTGCTAACATTGACATTGGTCTAAAGGCTAGGGCCAAAAAACTTCCAATATAAATAATGAAGTCTTCAAATTATAAACCAAAACTTTGAGTGCATTATTGAGAAGCAAATGAAATTATAAATGTGGGTGGGTGGTGGGGAGGGGGGGAAGGAAATATCAAAGAGGATTGGGCTTAGGTTGAGCCCAAAGGGGCCCAATTATGTATTAAGGAAAGTGAATGGGCTCAAACCAAGCATTTTGGCCCAAAGGTCAAGGGAATTAGCCCAGAGAAGACCTGTCTGAAAACAAACCATTATCTAGAATTCTGATAAGACCAACCCGAGGAACGTTTGAACCAAAAGCCTGTGTCGAGGAAGAGGATAGGCTCAAAAATGTAAACAGGCAAATAAAGGCTATCAGGCTACACCTACGATACTATCTTGTCCTCTTTAGGTGGCTTGAAGGCTCTCTTAGTCCCTCAAGGTTTTATTCTTTCCACATGACACCAAGCCTCGGGGGAAAAGGCTTCTACACATCAAGGGAGGGCACCCCTTATGAACTAGGCTTTGGACACTCACTTAAGCGATGTGGGGCTCCACCCAGTGCCTCACCCACACCCTTAGAGGAGAGCCATCCTCGGCTCTGATACCATCTGTCATGTCCTGCCCCTATGTGCATGATCTTGTCCTCTATGGGCGGCCCGAAGGCTCTCTTAGTCCCTCAAGGTTTTGTTCTTCCCACATGACACCAAGCCTCGTGGGAAAATGCCTCATACGCATTAATGGAGGGCACCCCTTATGAACTAGGCTCTGGACACTCACTTAAGCGATGTGGGACTCTTGGCACCCAATGCTTCACCCACACTCTCAGAGGAGAGCCGTCCTCAGCTCTGATACCATCTGTCACGCCCTGCCTCCATGTGCATGATGATATTGTCCTCTTTGATCGAAATATTTTCTCCTAGTTACGCTTGTGTTCTATGAAATGAAGGGGCGAAATCCACCTCTCACCTATTACAGGGATGCTCTTTTATTCAAGCTGCTTGGTTTCAAGATTTTGTTTGGAATTCCTTTAATTTGCCAACCAAAACTCACTTCATTGATGTTATGGAATTAACTTCACAAAAATTGAAAATTTCAAACTTTGACATATTGTGTCTTGCGAGTTGCAAGAGGGAATATGTTAAGGGATTACGAGATCAATTGTTAATCGTTGAAAAGAGAATCTCAAAAGCTTTGAACTTACGGTCCCGAACTTCTATCTACACACTAGAATTCATTGAAGTGAACAACAAATCTATTTTGGGATAAAGTACAAGAAATATGTATTCACTAATAAAAAAAAAAAAACTAAAATGGAACAAAGTTCTACAAAAGGAGTGGCAAAATCTGACACAACCCGTGAACCTAACACGATTAACCTATTTATAAACAGGTTATGGGTTGAGGCTGAATATATTTGGGACATATTTGGGTTGACACGGCTAACCCGTTTAATAAACGGGTCATGTTTGTGTTCAACATGCGAACCTATCTAACTTGTTTAACTCATTTAGCTTTTAAAGTTATTAATTATTTTTGATATTATTGCTTAATTTATGGTAATTTTTATATGTTTATTACTATATTTATGGTTGTAATTATATTTTAATTTTATTTATATATGAGAATTGATAAAAATTATATTGGTTAGGTATGACTTGCTAATCAAATAGATTATTTAAAATGGCTCATTTGCATTGACTTTTACATGACTTGTTAATTAAACGAGTTAAACATGTTAGGTTGAGTTGACCTGTTTGATAAACAGGTCGTGTTCGGGTTGAGAATTCTTGGCATGTTTACTAAACAGGTCGGGTTCGGGTTAACCTATATAACCTAATATTCATGGCTCGACAAGACACGAACCCAATTCGCAAACACGAATTGCCACCTTCTGTACAAATGACCAATCTTGATTAAAAATATAAAGAAATAAAATAATTTTATATTATAAAAATATAGAATGATAAATCATATAAAAAAATTAAAATTAAAATATTAATCCTTCAACTATAAAACATAATGATTAATGCTAAATATATTATTTATAATAAAAAATTTATATATAAGCTTATGTATTTTATATTTTTATTAATTAGTAGGTGTCATAAATTATTTTAATTTTTCAAATTCTTTAAATTATAGTTAATAGTCATAGATTTCCAGCTTTTTTTACAATTCTAGTGTTTAGTCCGTTGGTTCTTATCTTGGACACTTACCTTGAGAAGGTGGGTTCGAACCCTACTGATTGGAACTTTTTCAATTTCTTTTTTATTTTTTTCCCTCCCTAATAAACTTGTGTGCTGGAAGTTTTTTGTTTTTTGTTTTTTTTTTCCCTCCCAAATGAACGTGGGTTGGAAGTGCTCTATTTTTTGTTTCCCTCCCAAATAAACGTGTGTTTTTATTTTTTTCCCTCCCTAATAAACCTGTGTGCTGGAAGTTTCTTTTACCTTCTTTTTTTTTTTTTTTCCCTCCCAAATGAACGTGTGTTGGAAGTGTTCTTTTTTTTTTTTTTTGTTTCCCTCCCAAATAAACGTGGGTTGGAAAGTGAAATTCAGGTTCCTTTTTTTTCTCCCAAATAAACTTATTTTTTTAACTTCCTTTTTATTTATTTATTAACCCATTGAATTCTTATCTCATCTTGGTTTTTACGTATAATTATTTTTAACTTTTTAAAAGTCTTTATCTTATCTTGGTTTCTAATACTGACCTTCTTTATCTTTATCTCAAAATTGTAGTTACCCGCCATGTTAAAAAATAAAACCTAGTTGCCAATAATTTTCATCTCCTCAAGAAAAAAAAAAACTCTTGTAGAAGGAGTCGTAACAACAACTCACGGGTGAGTTTTTAACCCCTCTCTCTTTGTCTCCCACTTCATCAATTTTCTTAATCTTCAATATTTTTTTTACAATTTTCTTAGAGAATTTGCTATTTCCTCCAAATCTAAGAGAGTGGAGACTGAAGAGTGATTGAATGTATGGTTTTTAACCATTACTCTCCAGGTAAACATCAAGATTTTTAAACTATTATGCATTTTTTTATAAATAAATATGTTAAATAGCATATAAATAAAACAAAATAATTTTAATTAGTTTTTTTATTGGGTTTTTTTTTTTTTTTTTTGTATTTCTTGATCTATTGAGATTTAGCATTTTTTTTAAAAAAAATAAAATGAGTAATGATTGAATTGAGGCTTAGTTTTGACTTTGAATATGTGCATGTGATTCTTAAATTTCACGAATATATACTAATTTAATCAAATATTAGTGAAAATTAATATTTTTTAGGATTAATTACTAAATTTTTTTGTAAAAAAAAAAAAAAACTAAAATGTCTTATGAATATGATTACAGCTATCTATGACTATGATTACTTATGTTTTTAGTCCTTGTAGCACGTAACACTTAATTAAAAGTATGATTGTGGTGTTGACTACTTTTTTTTTTGTGCATAAACAAATTTAAGTTTAAATTGTCTTTTGACCGTTATTTCTAGCCTACTAAACGTGAAAGCTATAGGTTTAATCAATTCTATTAATGTTGTTAGTTGGCGTACAATGCCAAATGACTACAAAGAAAATTGTTGGAATATAATTGAGGTATTAAAATTTTAGTAACATATATTATACTTCTTTCCAGAATTTCAATGCTTCTACATTGATTTTATATATATATAGAAAGAATGCTTCTACATAGTCGTTATGGTTTTTTTTTTTTTTAATATGTATTTGTGTTTCAGTCAAAGTTTGACTTCCCCCAAGATGAGATTGCAAGAGAGATAATCAAGCGTCATAATTTAAAGAGATTGGCTGATCAATGGATGAATTGGAAGCATGCTATGAAAGCAAAACACTTTGATAAGTCAAAACTGCAACACAAATAGTGGCTGAGGCTCCAAATTTAGTAAATCGCCAAGATTATGCTAAGCTTGTTGACTCTTGGTTTAGAGGTAATACAATAAAAATAATGCACATGAGAAGATATGTATTTGTCATCATTTTTTTTCCAATAGCCATTTGATGTATTCTAAGATTTGCCTATATATACAGTTTTCACTAATGCATATATATGGTTTATTGTATTCCAGGAAACAAAGACAATACATTGGAATATAAAGGGAGACCAAGTTTCATGCTGGAGTGACTTTTGGCATACTTCAAAGGGAATATTTATATTCTTAGTTTTTATTGTAGGTTGTTTACAATTATTTTATCCTTGTCTTATCTTAAGTACCAAAAAATATTGTTTATACTTTTATTTAGGTATTTGTGATTTCAAACTTCGAATTGTAAATTTTTATTTCTTCATTTGGATCAATATTATTAACTATTTGCAATTATTTTATTACTTTGATTTTTGGAATTGTGGATTTTAATAACATTCCAAACATGTTATATTACTAATTTTCAGGGAAAATTTAATTATAAAAATATTTTTGTAATATTCAATAATGTTTATACCTTCGGTAACAGTTTTATAACTGCTCCTATATGGATCCTATAGTAGCGGTTGTTTTTTGTTGCAATAACTAATTTATAACAAAGTGTACGAATGGGAGAACTAGTGGTTTATTTTATTTTATAGCAGTGTTCTATAAAACTGTTGTTAAAGAATATCTAGTAGCAATTCACAAAATCGCTGTTAAAAATAATTCATGCTAGAAATAAGGGAAGGATTTACAAACATTTTTAATTTTGTTTAGTAGCGGTTTATAGAACTGCTGCTAAAGAATCTATATCAGCAATTACATAACCGCTGGTACGAATAATTAATTTCAAAAAGAAGGGCTCTATGTACTAGCGGTTTTTTTTAATTCTCTAGCAGCAGTTCTATGAATTGCTGCTAAATAATCTATAGGAGCGGTCACATAACTGTTGGTACAAATAATTAATTCTGAAAGGAAGGGCCGTGTGTATTAGCAATTTTTAATTCTCTAGCAGTGGTTCTATGAACTGCTACTAAAAAATCTATAGCAGCAGTTACATAACCGTTGGTATAAATAATTAATTCCAAAAGGTAAAGTTGTGTACTAGCAGTTTTTAATTCCCTAGCAGCAGTTTATAAAACTGCTGCTATAGATGTTTTCTATACCAGCGATTCCTAAAACCGCTGCTATAACCTATAGTAACCTATAGCGACGGCAACTTAACAGCGGTTATTCAAGTTGTAGTAGTGGTTTAGAAAACTGCTGGTATAGACCTCTATGACATTTAGCAGCATTTTTTAATAGTTTTAGAAGTGGTTACAACCGCTGTTAAAAATCAAGTTTTTTGTAGTGAGTACATAAAAAAAAATAAAAAAAAAACACTAAATTGAGAGATGTATCCTTTTTTTTTCATCAACCCTGTGTGTACTGTTGCCTCCCCCCTGTTGCCCCCCTCTCTATCTCTCTCACTATCTATCTGCACAACCAAAGAGTTTTTCACCAAAATGGTGAGTCCCTGTCCCATATAAAGAGTATTTTTTAAGTTAATAGGTGTGTAACTTTTGGAGCACCAAAATATGTGCAATCTATCTTTTCATATACAATTTTAAATATAAAAAGAAACAAATAAAAATACACAACAAAGAACTATTCATGCCAAGCTGATCATTGTGGCAATCGACAAAGGTGACGCTGCAATCTTCAGTAGCATTGGTGGAGGCGGAACTATATACCTCACCATGTCCTTCCTTCCACTATCAATGGCAATCTCCTTCTAGCACCTATGCTTCAGATTTAAATATACAGATACGCTTCACTACTTCCTACCTTACTAACAAAGCTCAAGGTATTTTGTCTTTTTTATTTTCTTCTCTACTTCTTATTCTTTAATTTCTTTTCTTTTCTCTCTCTTTACATCTTCCTCTATCTTTTAAATTTTGTTTTTGTTAAATGCATGCAAATTATTTGATAAAATAATCGAACATTAGTTTTGTTTATTTATTTATATATTTAAATTTCAACAAATTTAGTATCATAATATGCTGCAATTTTATTTTAAGATAGGTTGGTATATTTTTTTCCTAATTCTTAAGCATCTTCTTGCTGAAGTATATATAAATTGAATTATGCAACAACGAAACTGTCAATTCAATCTCCATTGATATATATTTCAAAACAATGTTAGAGTAGATATTTAGATGAACCCCATGAGATGGCTTGGTGACAAATGGGCAAAGGTACAGACAGTTTAATGAACAAGTACTTCACCATTACTAGATGCAAAACAAATCAAGAGATTGAATTAATTGTAGAATTTGAAATTTCTTTGTTGGGATTGTATGATTTTGGGGGCTGGTATTTTTTTTACCATGTTGCAGTATCATTGAGATAATGTCAGATGAGATTGTAATATGTTCAAGGATTAGATATTTTCTATTGAAAAAACACAACTGGTGCAAAATATCACAGAATTCTTATGTTCTGCCGAATGCTAAATAAATGGTGTTTTTCTTTCATTGAATAATATCAAGCAATTATATGCTTCAATGCAAAATTTTAAAACTATAAATTCAATTTAGGGTTTTCCTCGTTAAATGTTAAAAATGGTTTTGAATTTTCTTTAAGATAATGAAAGATGCAAAATGAGCATATAAAATAATTGTAACCTTAGAGGGTATCAATATTTTATTAATGATCTACATATCAAAGTTGCATTATTTCTAAATCATCTGCAATATTGGTGGTTCACTTTAGGGTTATTAATTTGGATTCATGAGTAACCTTGCCTATCCTTTGTGTGGACTAAACGGTTTTTGAGATGTCTTGAATATTGCATTTGGAAACTTGAATTTGGATTTAGATTTGGATTCTAAATCAATATATTTAAAATTCCATGATTTCAAATCCATTGAATTTAGATATCATAATTTCAAATCCAAGAATTCTATAAGTATAAAATCTTTGGTAGATTTGTCAAATTCAAATCATTAACCCTTTTTAAAGCATCCAAACAAAGTATTTAGATTTTAATCACCCAAATTTAAATCCACATGCCAAAATCGTGCCATCCAAACCCGCCAAAAAGGTAATTCAAATCCAAGTTTAGGACCATGAATGACGGGAATATTTAGCGTTGGGATGGAAAACGACACAATGAACATTTGAAGGTTTGTATTTTTTAATCCCTTTCAAAATTAAACTATTCATTCCATATGCATGTTTTTTTTTTGTTTTTTTGTTTTTTTTGCAAAGCAAGTTTGCATCATTTTAGTTTCCTCTCTTGGTGTATTTGACCCCATACTATGCTTTATGAGGCCTGAGGTTCCCAAAATGATTTGGCAGTGAAAAGAATTTTTTTAATGTAGATTTGATGAACCAAACACACATTTATGATTTGGTAGTAAAGTCTCTCTCCACTATATCTATTTCTCGATTTGTTGGGTTGGTTTTTACTTATTAAAAAAATAAGTTGGTTAAAGTTGGTTTTTGTAGAACAGATTGTCAACACACCTCTGATTTTGAAGTAGGCCCCTGACAATAAGGGCTAGTCTTTCGATAGTTAGTACAAAATAATCTCAGCAATCCTTCCATAATGAGATTCATGCAAATTGAGTATTGGCCTTAATAAATTTATCGTGTCATTGCCAGCAACTTGACCTCTTATAAGAGGTGTTGTCATTATAGTGATTTTGGATATGAATGATAGATAAATCCATGTGTTAGTATGAAGTTACAAAAGTAATGACATGTTAATGAACTTCTTCATTAATGAATCTATTTAATGAAGTTGTTTATTAATGAATGTAACGTATCTGTTACATGAATTTTTATTACGATAGAAACGATTTTATGGTTGGTCATGTCCTTTCTAAAAATTATAAATATTGTGAAAGCCACACTTGCAAGGGGTGTGAGAAAAAAGAAAAAAAAGAAAAAAAGAAAAAGAAAAAGAAGCTCTTATTAATCCTGACCAACTGGAGAGAGCATCCTAATTGCTTGTGAGGTTCTTGAATAATATAATTTAGTATGTAAATTTCTCACATCTTATTGTCGATTTTTATTTCATATGCATATGATATAATTGTTAATTGATAGATGCATTATATTTATTTCTCCTTAATTACTCCCTAAGTAAAATTCCAACAGTGGTTTGCAAGCAGACTTATGCCAAAGGCATAAATTAGTTCCAAAGGGTGTAAACGTAACTTCATTTTCATTTTTTAAAAACTAAAAATACAGTAGCAAAATAATTTTTAAATGAATAGTGTCGTGGAACCCAATTTTAATGAAAATTTTGCTGAAAAAGTACTTGTAGGTCCCATGAACAGTGCACGGGACCCACTAATTTTGATGCAAACGCAGCTGAAAGGATATCCAAATGCTCTCTAAATGTTTGGGTTTGGTTTCTGATACATGAATGTCTGAAGAGTTGGCTAGTAGTAGAGTTACAAGCCCAAAAATTGATCACAAGACTCTGAAGCAATAGTAGACAGGACGCTAGCATCTGCTGTGACCTCTTATGCACAAAATGTATAACCACTAGCGTTCACCAACTTCCATGCACTTGTGATCTTCAATTAGCATAGCAAGTTGCCAAGGAACTTATGGTAACATCAAACAAGTCTTCAAAAACCAAGCTGCATAGCCTTATAATGCTTCTTGAACAGCCTGGCATCTAGCTGCATGACCTTTAAGGCTTTAATTGGTTGCATATGAAAGAACTGCAATAGCCTGCCGGTGCAAGATTTGGCTACATAGCCAAAATCAACCAGTACACACCATCTCTGTTAGTGTCCATCAATTGTCAGCAACACCTACAACCCTTCATAGCTGGACACACTTGCCTTGGTGCTTTCTGCCTTTTGTGCATTACAGACTTGTGCGTACTTGCAAAACAAAGTTTTACTGAGCATTAGCACTTCTTAAGCAGACTGTTTTGTACCCTCAAACTTTAATTTACAGAACATCACATATTCCTGTTACATAAGGCCATATAAACTTATCAGCAACTCCTCACCTTGAGAGAGGGGCAGCTAAAATTTGAGCTGCCACTTCCACGGAGTATCTCTCCCTAACCAGGTCCTATTTCCAAGTCAAAGTGTAAAGATAAGTTTAAACACATATTAACAAATGCAGAGTGTTTTGACTTCACTAAGGGAATCCCAAAATATAATCCAAAAAACATAAAATTTTAAGAAATGAAGGATAATGATTATCAAAGTTTAGCATCTTTCCACTATGAAATATAATACATCCTGTTAGATAACAAACCCAATGGAAATAATGTGAGAAAACTTAAATTCAAGATGTGGTACAACATAAATAGAAAGTAGAATAGAAGGGCTTACCAATCCAAGCATGCTACATTCTACATTTTTCAACCTTGTCTACACACTTGTTTGCCTTCTTGAGTCTATTTATTGTAAAGATGAATATAGCTCAGATGATATGGTTCGTAATATATTATCAAGTTTACTGTATGGCCATGATCTGAAATGGGTATGAACAACTTTCAGTCAATAATTTGATTCAGCGCAAAAGTTTTAAAAAGGTAGAAAAAACTCTTTTAAGTACATCAGGAGGCAAAGCACAATAGTCTTATATTAAAAACTTACACAAGTAAAGAGCTGCTGCTCCATGTTAAAAGAATTTAAACTGCTACTATTTACAGATTAATGAGGAAATTCAGGTGGAACCATTTTCTTTTAAACTCAACCGAGATCATATATATATAGCCTATGAAACTCCTAGATGTTTGAAAAAATCTAGTAACAGAGGGAAAAGATGTTACTTTCAATTAAGGCCATTTAGTACTACTTACTATTCCAAATTCTATTATGGTAAATCGTTGATCCATCATGGCATAATTAACAATCGAGCAATATAAGAAATTCATAACAATATTTTGGTTACAGATAATTCAAAATTAAATGCTTTTAGCTTAGAAGATTGTCTACTGTGAAAGTTTTTCATTTAGTTGGTTATCACACATATATTTACATATAGCCAGTATAATGTTCCAAAAGATGATAGCTTTAGAAAATTACCAAAAACATAACTTACACTGATGCAAAACCTTTTAAGTTGACCCTTGGATCAATAGATTATGAAGAATGTGGATGATATTTGGATATATCAAGAACTCAGTTGAATGATTTGGTCAATAAGGAAATTTTGCTTATCCACATTAATTCCTTATAATAGTAAGTTATTCATGGTTTATATTTTGAACATTCACTAACTGCAATTTGAGTCTAAAGTCTGTTGCATTATGAGAATTACAATAACAATGTCCTAAAACATGCTAATAAAAATTATTTTTATTAACTTCTATATTTTTTTTGTACTTTAAAATAATAATAAAAATTTAGCCAAAAAAAAAAGAATAGAAAAATCAGTTGTTCTCTTAAATTGAAAAAAAGTGCATTTTCTTTGGTTGAAGTTGAAGGTTAGTACAAAACCTTAGAAAACCTTCAACAAGGGAGGAAGCTAGATGCTACCTCTAGGTAGACTAAGTGTGCGTTTGACTCCAGCTTAAAAACTCAGCTTATTTTACTATTTAACTTATTTTTGCTACTATTCATGGGTCCTACTGCACTTTTTGGTACTATTCATGGGTCATGTTATACTATTTCAACTAACTTTTACCTTTATCTACAGTGTTTTTAGCAAAAAGTTTTCAATTTCAACAAAATAAGCGAATCTCAAACAGACTCTAATCATTCTGATTGCGATCTATACATGAGTTCACATATGTAATATGAAATGACATAATAAGTAATTCCAATTGTAATGTTTGCAGTGGCATGCATATATTGTTTTTGCATATTGAATAATTTTAAAACAATGAACTACAGCCAACAAAATGAAGATTCTACCCTGCATTCCAATAGAGCGAGTGAAATTAGGAGCATACAGTGGACTAGACTTGTCTTCTTGTTTCTTGGGCATGTGAACGTTTCTCCTTATAAACAAGTCTAAGAAACCTGCATCAAGGGGGCAACCAGCACAAACAGGTAAACACATATACTAAACCAAGATTACCCTAATTGTTGTTTATTTCACGACTTTTTTTTTTTTTTGTGTGTATTTGGATTAAAAGAGTAGCTTTAAGGACAGGGATGATTCTTTTTATCAATTGTACCAATCCTCTAGATTCAATAATATACATAATAAATTACCTAGGAGTACTGCCTTATGTTATTTGATCAAGGAAACATACCAGATGAGAGTTGGAATAAGTGCCAATAATGAAGCTAAGGTATAGCTAGCAAAAGACTATTTTGAAGTTAAAGTAAACCCCAAAAGGTACAACTACATGCCAAAGCTAAGGAAAAAAAGATAATGCAACAACCAACAAAACTTAAATTAAGAAGAAAGGTAGTGCCTTACGGATAATCAAGAGAAAATGGTTGATTAAAACTTCCCAAGTCACTAATCACTGTCACTTGACTCATCACTATTAGAGATGGGCCAAAAATTCTGAGACTCTTTCAATCCTTTTTGGGTGTGGTACATCGTTAGCGCTTCCTTCTCTCGCTAGGTCCAGCCCCATCATAATCATCATGGCTTCACTTGACTTTGTTGCCTTCCTCTACAATGACCGAATTGTTGAAATTATGATGGATAACATCCAAACCTTGATAAGGAGCAATGCTATTGTTGGTACATGAGCCATTGTTTGGTTGAGATCTTCCATGTCTTTCTTGTATACCATGCGGAACCCGAAGCTCCTCACCTCTAAGCCTGTATTCTGTGTTGTGATTTGAATTCCAATATGACTGAATCCATTTACATCACATTGCCACAATTCTTCTAGGGCTTCCTTGCCATATAATTCAGGAATTACATAAGACAGCACAATATGATCTATCTTATAAATGTCTCTAGGTCTAATGGCTCTTCCACGCACTTTTTCTCCATTGGCTGTCAAACAACTAAAAATTGTACAGCGGTTGATTGGGTTGGTTTCGTAAGGTGGAGTTGAACAAAATACAACACAAACAGCAATCTCCATCCACTCATCACGCAAATGACTTGGTACTTTTAGACTTATTTCAGTCCCTTTCGTTTGATGGCTAAACCACCTTGGAATTCTATTTCCAGGAATAATTAGGCCATATGTGTGATAGTATTCGTAGCTAGAATGGAGTCCCTGAAACATACAATTCATGTTGTTGAGAGAGAGAGAGAGAGAGAGAGAGAGAGAGATCTGAAGATGCTTTCTTACGATTGCAAAAAATGTGTTAATGATGTCTTGATTGTTAGCTAGGCTACCGCAATCTGAAAGGAGGAGTATTGGCTCACATAAAGAATTTGGTTTCAATAGATTTGTCACCATTTTAAGTGATGGACAGTGCAATCCCTTGATTGATTGAATACTTGATGGAAGCTCTGGTAATGATATAAGCTTCATGCAATCCGTCACATTCAAAAGTTGCAGAGCAGATAGTTGACTGATGCTTTTTGGAAGGCATTCAAATTTATTATCACTTAAATTTAAAATTTCTAAAGAGGATAAGCAACAAATATCATTGGGGATTGCATTGAGATTGCATCTACTTAGATCCAAATTGGTCAAAGAACCCAAACCCACTAAAGAAGTTGATAACTGGCACATGGAATCGGGAATTCTTGGCTTAAATCCACTAAAAGCTACATTTTTAAGAGTTTTGAAGAGAGCATTCGAAGAAACCGTAAATCTTGTTAGAATTCCACTTGCACTAGGCTCCTCTACACTTTCATTAATCCTCCATAAGCTCTCTAGTAGTTTCAAGCATCCAGAAAAATTGAGATTTTTAAGGGATTGCATATTAAAAAAGGTGCTAGGAAGAGACGTGAGATTTTTGCAGTCTCTTACATCAAATAAAGCAAGACTAGTTAAATTCCCAATTGATGTGGGTAATTTTGCAATGGCAGTGGCATCTAAGTAAAGCTCTAAGACTCGTTCCATGTTCTCCCCAAATTCTGGAATTCTTTTTACTTTTAAGCAATTAGAAAGGATAAGAATCTCAAGAGACTTCATTTCAAACTTGCTTGGAAGACTTCTAAGGTTTTTGCAACCTTTTAGATTAAGAAGAATGAGCTTTTATGAACTCCAATTGATGGGTGCAAACCAAGTAAATTTATACAACCCTTAAGAATCAATTTCTCAAGATTTGAGATTTTGTTGAAGTTAAGGGTTTCAATCAATTGCAGGGATTTCTTCAAGCAAATGAATTTTAACATCTCAAAAGACTGTTAAATCCACGCCAAAAACAAAATATAAAACAATTTGCTTCCACCTAACCTAACAGTTTAATGAAACTTAAAAATAAAATTGTATAAGGTACTAAATTACCTGTTGTTGGAAACTTGATGGAAATGATTTTAAAGGGTATCCACTCCAATCAAGATATCTCAAAGCATTAGGAAGATGTTTGGGCGCACGCAAAAGGTGAACATTATCAATTATGAGCAATTTAAGATGATGAATCTTTGAAAAGGATTCAGGATTCCAATATGCCTCTTTTGGTTTATGCAACTTTAGGACCATGCCTTCAATTGCTTGTGTTCCCTAATAATTATAAATAAAAGGGATTAGTAAACTGCGAAATGTAAGATTACCAAAACTACTCTAAATTAGACTTTGTTGAATCAAATAAGAGGGTGTATGCTCAAATTTTCAAAATATTTATTTGTAAGAACATCGTCTATGTCCTTAAATAACCACAGTCGGCTACGCTTTCCAAGCTCTTTAGGGCACTCTTAAGAAACTATGTTCTTCCCCATTTCGTGTAGTAAATCATGCATCCAAAAATAACCCTCACAAACATTTATGAGAGATTTATCAATAAGAACCTGTAATCCAATATTAGGGTAAAGGCCAAGATAATCCAGTATTTCTACTACATTTTTGTCTATTTGCTTAAAGAAACATGAAATATGTAGGAATATTTCCTTCTCTACTTCATGCAGTCCATCAAAAGTTATTTTTAGTACTTGGAGAATTTTAGGTTCAGGAAATTCTTTAAGCCTATTTAATGTAGTATTCCATTGATCAATTAATCTGCCAAACAAAGAGGAACCCAAAATCTCAACAACTAAAGGTAGGCCACCAGTGTAATATACAAAATCTTTGGACAAATTCAAATAATCTTTGCGAGGATAGTCTTTTTTAAAAGCTCTCAAACTCAAAAGATGAAGAGCTTCATTATCATTCAATTGATCAACCTCATATATTTCATCTACTTCAAATGTCTGTAGCAAATGCTTACTACCTGGACCAAACCAAATTTGCTTCCCAGCCAACTTGTTTAATTGGTCTAATTGATTTACATCATCAAGAACTAGAAGAATTCTTTTATGACGTAACCTATTTTTAATCAAAAGAACTCCATCATCAACATCTTGTATAATCATACTTTCATTCAAAATTTGAAGAATAAGTTGTTGTTGTAATATAACTAAACCGGCTCTTTTGGAAACTTCCCTAACATTAGCAAGAAAACAAGAAGCTTCAAATTCATTAGAGACCATATGAAAAATAACTCTAGCAATAGTTGTTTTACCAATTCCTCCCATCCCCCAAATTCCTATAATATGAACATCATTGGACCCTAGAGCCAAACATATCTTTAATTTCTCTGCTCGAGAATTTATTCCTACTAGATCTTCGTTATTGTTTGTGAATGAATACAACAATTTATGCCATAACTCTCTCACAATATTCTGGATAATTTTTTACTCAGGCCTACAATGAAGAGAGAAAAATTTGTGCTTAGTGTAAACTAGTAAACCACAAACAAATAGGTCCAAAAAAAAGAGAGAAGTAGAAACCCAACGTTTTATTCTATAAATTGAAAATAATTGGCTTGAGACGAAATTGAAAGAACTACAAAGATATATGTAGGTTTGTTTAAGGTTAAAAAAAAAGAAGAAGCAATACATAAGATGAATGTTATGTGAATATTTGAAGGAAAGAATTGTCAAATTGAATTACCTATCTCGTTTATGTAACCCTTTGAGATTGGCCACTTCTGTTAAAGCAAATCTCCATTTTTGCACCTTCTCTATGCAATCCTTAAAACATTCGTTGTGTTTAGCAAAGGCTTGGGCAAAAGTACCAGTTTGTTTCCGTAAGTCAGATGGATCCACATCATAAAAAGTCGGGCAAATCATCATTTTCTTCTCTTTCATGCATCCAATGATCTTTACAAGTTCATCCAAACACCATGCAGAAGATGCATAGTTTTTTGAGGGAATAACAATCGCAGATCTTAATTCTTCTATTGCTTTCAAGAGTGCTGGTGCAATAGATTTCCCTATCTCAAGTTTTTCCTCATCTTTGAAGGTCACAATGCGTTTTTGTTTCAAAGCAGCATATAGAAGATCCGCAAAACTATTGCGGGTATCCTTGCCTCTAAAATTAAGAAAGACATTATATTTCCATAGTGGTGTTGACGAAGAAAATAATGATGAAGACGAGGCTTTTTGAGCGCTTATGGAAGCCATTAGAAATACTGCAAGTCTTGAACTACAATAAAAATAGACAAAAGTACATTCAATTAAAATTGAAAGGAAAATTAAAAGGGAAAAAAGCTGAGAAGAAGAGAACAATTTGATGTGGAGGCTCTCACATTTTCTAGTTCCAGTCAAGTAGTCAACAATTCTGTCTTTTAAAAAAAAACAAAAAAACAAACAAAGTAGGCATGCACGGGGCGCTCTCCTTAATGGAATTGTCTTAATTTCTATTATCATGACAAAATATTTTCCAACTGTCAATCCGCTTGAGCTTATATTCAGGATGAGCCCTTTCCCATGCCAGTAAATCCACTCATTAGTTTTTGTTAAAATGATGCCTCCTTTTAATTTCCCACAAACAATATAAAATTATGTCAGATTCAGAACAATTTCCTAACGTGCCATCAGTTAGCTTTCACGTAATAATACAAATATGAAGAGGAAGCGATTGTAATTTGACGATCACAGTTGTTGTAAGGGGGAAGTTCAGATATTAAACAATAGGAATAGATAGTAAAACGTGGAGAAACCAGTGGCGGCCGTTCATGTTCTTTGGGGTTCAAATGAACCCTGTGACTTGAAAAAAAATAATTATATAGCATATTTGCACACCCTTATCACATATCAGTCTAACCCAAAACCAGATAATAATACAAATCAGCTCATTCCAAAATCAAACTACAACACAAATTAGCACATCAAGAAACAAACAACAACATAGATCACATATCACTCTCTCTCTCTCTCACATCTGATATCTGATCTCATCATGAATCTCATCTCTCTCTGATCATCTCAGTATCTTAAACAAGAGTAAAGAGTGAATATTTGTAAGTTGTTACTGTTTCTCTTTTTATAATAAACTAATCGCTAACCCGTGCGATATACGGGTCACTTTTAGCTCAAAATGTTAACATGTCCAAGTTTAACTATTTATCTAATTTTGACTATTTTAAAGTTAAATCATCTCCAATATGAAATGGAGAGAGTAATTAAACATCTTGTATGACAAATTGTCAAAATTTTAAACATTTAAAAATGAGAAACATTCAAATTTTATATAGTAATATATTACATAATCATAACGTGATATTACACAAATACAATTCCTTGGTAAATGTTAAGATAGATGACAACTATTTTATATTATCTTGAGTAAAATTTAGCCCCACAATTGTAGTGTATCACATAAAATCGGAACTACAACCATGTAAAAAGAGAAAATTAAAATTGGATATAATAACAAAATTCTCTTACACCACAATAGAACCAAGAGAATTATTATAATGCATAATCCAATATGAGTATGAGGCTAGGAGTTGTACTCTACATTACTGCAAGAAAAAAAAAAAAAAAAGAAGAAGAACAAATCTAGAATAAAGAAAAAATAGAGAGCATATCTAATTAGTTAAGAAATCAAACAGAAAAAATTCTAGTAGTGAGAAATAATTAAAATTGTAACAAAATAAATATAAAATAACACAACTTTACCGTCAATATGATGTCCCTACATCTACATCACACCCAATTACTCTGTATTTTGTTGGCTTTCACGGAAACTAAACCAAAAAAAAAAAAAGCATAAATCAATTTGCTATGTTTCTTAATCCAGTGTATCAATCAAGTGTTCTTGTGCCCACAGTGAGATGCTCCGAGGACCATAGTGGATGCTCTGTAATTTCAGTCCATTGTTGATTTTTGGTTGCCAAATTCTCCACGCATTGCAGTAAAAATTTCTGTGTCATTTGCTTTACTCAAACATGAATTCAATTACTCCCTTGAGAAATAAAGAGTGAACCTCCTAAAGTCCAGGCCATAGTCTGCTACTCTCCCAAATCTAACAGATTGTATAACATGCCAAAAAGATAACCAACTAAGAATAGAATAATATAGAAACAATGTAACGAACATGTTTATTAGTTTAGAGTGAAAGCAACGTACCATTCCATTGCAATGACCACCATTAACCTCTTCAACATATTTCACCTTTAAATTAAAAACAACAAAATTAAATGAAACCTTGATTATATAAGGTGGTCAGGCCAGGTCTATTATTAACCCATATTTTCAAGTGTAACATTGGAACTATCAGATGACATATTCATTTACTTTTCTTTGTGTGATGGCAGAGCATATTCTGATAGCTAATTAATAGCATTATAGCGAGATCTGAGTTAATGGTGAGGAAACATGTCTATGAAATAATAGGCAACTTCTGACTTTAGATTAAAATATAAAATAATTACATAATGCGTAACTTGTCCAATAGACGACAAAGGAGCACTTCTCTTTGAAGGAAACCACACCCTCTGGCTCTGCTAGGTTTCACTTGGCGGTGGGAGTGAATAATTGGCATTATCATCATTCCCTACAACCCAAACTCAAAAAAATAAGAGTCGGAGAAAAAAGGGACTCTTTCTTATAATTGAAACACTTCAATTTGGCTTAGGTATCATCACAAACACTTAGGGGTGATGAGGTTGGACTCTATTCATATGCTATGCACTAAAGTGCTGGCTATTGTAGACAATAATCTGGGATGATGATAAACACCGTTTACCCTTGGATCATGACAATAGAAACAACCTACAACTACAAATATTCCAACTTACAAACCTCAAAGGTGTGCCAATATTTCATAGTTTCATACTAGTGTCACATATTTCTTTGTTTGATTATGTTGGAATCTTAGAATTGAACAACAAATAAACCAATAAAATCAACATATATATACAAAATCCCAAAAGCAGCAAAACTGCTGGTCTGCTGCAAACAAACCAAGCCAAGAAATCAACGACAACTCAAAAGGATTTTGTGAATACAACAATAGGCCAAAATTTATATCAATATGGGAAAAAGAAAGAATTGAATCCAAAAATTATGTACCACCTATCTAAAGAGAAATTTCATCAAACACATGGCAGGCAACCCTTTTCAAAATCCTCCAATTGTGCCCTTCTTTTTCTCATCTTTCTAAGTCTCTCAAACCAATTCTAAATTTTAAACCTTAATCAAAACCAATTCTAGGCTACATGCGTAAATCAAAACTAAACAATTCATATCATTTTTTTGAACATAAGAAAGTACCTTTAACTGATGTCCTGTCGGCGGTATTACAGTGGTGGGATGCCGACTGAAGGTGAGTGCTGGCTTGACAATGTTGGCAGCCCTCAAACTTCTCTCTCCGGGTTTCTATTTCTTCTCGATGTGCCTTAAAGATGTTTTTCTTGCTTTGAGGCTTTGCTTGAAAATAGAGAGAAATTGTTTCAAAGTTGTGCTGTGCACAGAAAAATAAATTTCGGAAGAGAGTGAGAGAGCGAGAAAAGGATTTAGGGGAAGGAGATGCTCTTCTATTTTTGAAACCATTTAGACAATCTCACAAACAAATCAATGGCATGCCAAGGATTATGCAGTAAAATTATGCAGAATTATGCAGAAAACTTACCGCAAAAATACAATGGTAAAATAAAATAGTTCTTTTGTAGCTGCCAAGGATTATACAGTAAAATTATGCTGAAAACTTACCGCAAAAATTGAAACACCAAAAACAATTTGCTTTGATTCTAGCACTATTGAGCAACATAAATAGGTCCTTTTATTTTTGAAACGACATTCAGGCAATCTGACAAACACATCAATGGCATGCCAAGGATGCTCGTCTAATATAAACACAAACACAAACAAATGGAAAAAAAGGGTAAGATATTAATATAAACAGAGCATAAAAGTTTTGAACCCAAAAAAAAAAAAAAAAAAATTGAAATGTAGAGATACCTCAACCAAAGCAGGCAAGTTCTGTCAGTATTTATACACCATGTGGAAAGGAATAAAGAAAGGAAGGAAATCAGATAGGCAGCCGTTACTGGGAAACGGTAGATCAGGAAGGTGGGTAGCTTTCAAACCCTCTGTTTTCTCACGCAAGGCTTCAACGTTTTTATTTTCCCTCCCTTTAAGCTTCCCTCCACGTTACAATCTTCAAACTCTCTATCTCCGCAGGCTTCTACTTGGTCACGCAAAACCTTGAAACCCTCCACCTTTTTTTTATTCTTCTTCCTTTAAGCTGAAAAGGCTCAGCCAAAAATTGGCTTCAACGTTTTTAATTTTTAATTTTTTTCCCTTTAAGCTGAACTGAAAAGGATTTGGGTTGGACTTGATAGTGGAACTAAATAAATAAGAGATGGGCTAGATTAATTATACAAATTTGTTATAAGATGATAGTGGAAGTAAATAAATAAGTAGTGGGCTGCATTTATAGGGTTGAAAATTGTAAAAACCATTTTAAAATTGAAGGAAATATTATATTTTAAAAAAATGACGTGGTAGCTGATGTGGCGCAATGTGAGAGCAGCAGCAGCATTAAACGCTACGCTTCAGTTTTTAGTAAAATATAGATAGAAATATAGACTAGTTTTAGACCCCTGCGATGTGTGTGAATAAATAATCATTTTGTAATTGTAATATAATCTATAATTTGTTCTCTAAAATTTGTTGAAGATAATTTTGTTCTCCCTAAAAATTAAACAATTAAACAATTTCTAAAATTATTTTTCATCTTTCTATCTCTATCAATATATCATACTATTATTTTGAGCGTGTTTGATTAATATTATTCTTGTATAAAGTGGTCCATATTCTTCGAAATTTATTATATTATAGTATGCTATGTTTTTTTTTTCAATTTTTGTACACCTAAAATTTTTAAGTTTCAAATTTTAATTATTCAAATTATATTTTCTCTTAAATGAGATTATCATAATAATCAAAACTCATAACAAACTTAAACTGAATATGTATAATTTATACTCTAAATGTTATTGTAGATAATTTGTTCTTCCTAAAAATTAAACAATTTCAAAAAGTAATTTCCATCACTCTATTTTTACGTACAAATATATAATTTTATAATTTTATAATTTTTTTTATGTCTTTTTATTGATATTGTTATTCTTTTCTTGTCATTGTCTATATTCTTCTAACTATTGTTATTTTGCATTATATTTTCCAAATTTCTTTTTATACAACTAAAATTTTTAAGTTTTCAAATTATTATTCAAATTCTTATTCTCTTAAGAATATTATTATGATAATCAAAACTTATCCAATAATTCTCATTCTCTTAAGGAGATTATTATGATAAAATAAAACTAATCCTATAATTACTGAAAGCTCGATATTACTAATGATAGAGCTTGTTTAGACCCCCCAATTTTAATTACAGCTTGATTAATTTTATGCTTAACACACTTAATGTGGAATATACGTGATTAGCAAATTAATTAATCGAAGCATTCAACAATTGCATGGATGAACAAATCGGTGCAATGCTAAAATGGAAAGGGCAGTGAGTAAAAGAATAGCAAACCCAAGATAACACAACGATGTGTTATCGAAGAGGAAAACCAAAGAACTTGGTGTAAAAAACTCTCCGCGGCCCACAAGCCGAAATGATTCACTAGTGAATAAGTTGGAGGACAATGATACCAAAATGACCCTCCAAGCCTAATCTACCCAAAGTACTTGAGCCCTCTAATCTCCAGCTACTAAAAGACTTCTCAGAATCTTGTCTTCATTAACTTCCTCGATCCAGCAATACTACCCGATTGCATTGCCAAACCTCATCAGCTTATTTTGACAAATACCCAATTCTTCCCAAGGTCTAATTCACGTTCTACACTCTGAATAGGTGTGGGTAATGTTTAGGTACAAATCTCCTCTCAAGGTATAATAATGGGAGAGGGAAAGGAGAAGAGACTACAAATGAATTCTTTCTTGAGGATGAGTAGCTCTCACTAAAATGGTGGGTGTTGTAGAAACCTCTCTCTAGGGTTTTCTTCTGAATAGCCTCCTTACAATCTTGTGGGTAATGAGGGTATATATAGTATGGGTAGACAGTATAAGAGTCACACTAAAATCCCAGCTGTCAGTGCATCTCACGGGTCATCTCGCAACTTGGCCAACTCATGAGATGAGTCACGAAACACACTGACTCTCCAGCTTCTGGCATGTGCTCCTCATGTGACCTTCAACTTTCTTAATCAAATCTTCACCACTTAAGACTAAACCCATTACAAATAAATCCCATAAAATACAAGAAAATAAATTAACGCAATTACAACAATTTTTGTCATGGAATTAAAGCCAACATAAATGTTATGTGAAAAATCATAATGTAGACACTTAATTTTGCACCCATAATTTAATCAAGGAGAATGACTTGAATGACCAATCCATATACCCCAAAAATCATAATTGCATTACATACATCAATTTGTTCTTGCATTACATGCATCAATTTGTATTTGCATTACATGCATCAATTCATTCATTGCATATCATAAAAATGATCTTGAGATTCTAACGGTCGCAATGGTGATTTTGTTTTTCAAATCGGACCATCGGATCGAAAGATATCGCATGATCAAGTTTGCATGGTCAACATGCATTGTGTCTAGCTAGAGTCAACCACACATGATTAGTTTAAATTAATTCTGATTGGCTAAAAAATTAAAATTGATTAAATAATTTTGTGATTGGTTGATAATTAGTGTTTAAAATAGGGATGCATGCATGGGAATAAAAGGGATGATTGGATAACAATAAAATTGTGGATAATCTGAACTTTCTCTAGATTTAATTTAGGGTATTTATCTACAAGATAATTGTTTTTAAAAAGACTAAATTATCTAGAAAAGAGATTAAAAAAAAAATCATAAATGGAGGATGAAAACGCGTCTAGGTATAAGGACCGGCCAAAAAACCCTATAAAAGGAGTTCAAATGGCACCCGAACACGAAAGTGTGTTCGGGGTCCAAAGACCAATTCTGCACTTTTGGAGTGTCGGCACTCTAAAAGTGCCAAATTTCCATGATGTGGGTTTTGGCCCAATGGCCTTTGGGTGACGATAATGCATACCATTTTCGACCTTTTCGCAAAAATTATGTGTCCGGATTCAAACCCTAATCGTCCGTACCTATTTTTTAGAGTCTTCTGGCCTTTATAAATAGAGATTTAACCTCATAATTCAGCACTTTTTTTTTTTTACACTCTAAGAGGCATACGTTTTGGAGACTCACAAATTGCTGAGATTGATTGATCCTTTCTAAGATTTGCTAGAAGAATTAGGGTTTTAGGTTTCAAAGATAGCTAAACAAGTTTCTTTGAACCCTAAAACATCCTCTCAAGTAGAAGAGTGCTCACGCAAGAGGTTGCTTTCCAACCCTTTTGTTCTTATGTTCTTTCATCATCATGATGCATGCTTTCTTGTTTTGAATATTCATGTTTTGATTTGTTAATTCAGATTATCAAAATATGTTCTTGATTCTTTTATCATTACTATAATCTGTTTCTTGATTTTAGAGATCTGCATGTACTAAATTGATTTAAAAATAAAAATAAAACGGATCTACATCTTTCTTAGATGTAGATTTGAGTTTTTCATCAAAATAAAACGGATCTACATCTTTCTTAAATGTAGATCTGATTTTTTCATCAAAAATAAAGTGGATCTACATCTTTTTTTTAGATGTAGATCTAAATTTTTCTTAAAATAAAGAACGGATTTTGTATCTTTTTTAGATATAGATATGATTTTTTAATGCATGCAGATTTTTGAAGTAAAGAAAGAGATCATGAATTGTTGTTTGTTTTGTTTGAGTCATGTAACATGAAATTATTTTGTGAATGAGGTACTCTTTATAAAAAATATGTCTTTTTTCAAATATAGAAACAAATATGATTTTTTCTGTTACATAAAAAACCATTTTTTATCATCATCAAAACAGATCTTATCTTTTACAAAACTCAAAACTAATTTTTATTATCTCTTAAAAATTAGAACTGAATCTCTTTAACAAACCAAAAGACTTTGTGTTTTATTAATAAAAACAGATCTGAATTTTCTCTTCAAATTTTTTTTTTTTTTTACACATAAAAACATATTTGAATTTTTTATGAGTCAAAATCAATATTTTAATCATTAAAACAGATCTGAACTTTTTTAAACAAAAGGAGGATACATTCATAAATGGTTTTGTGTGATTTATTTAACATTTTCAACATATCATTCATGACATGCATAAAATGGTACATTGGTTACTAGAGTCAAAAAGACCATACTTTATCTGGGCAGAATGGGTGCCTAACACCTTCCCATTCCGTAACCTAGCCTCCGGATTTAGGTCTTTGATTAAGTAGATCTAGTCCTGTCTTTGTTTGTTTTGAGTAGAATGTAACTAGGACAACAAGCCATGTAAATATTTGGTAGATTGTAACTAGGACCCAAGGCTATGTAACTTTTCAATTTTCCAAATATGTAATATTTTTTCAATCAATGAATGGAACAATTATGTCACGTATTTTATATTAAGTTTTTCTTTTCTTTTTGTATAAAAAAAATAAGTGGTGACTCCATACCACTTACCCAAAAAGAGAGATACCGTAAAAAGTACCCAAATTTCTTTTTTGAGGGACGCTTTTTTCTAGGTCTCCCACACATAACTTAACAATTACAGTTAATATTATTCAAATAATTGATAGCACTCTTAACCAAAAAATTGTCTTTTTTAGTCTTATGTAAGTACACCGAATTGGACTGAATTAAACTGAAATGGACTGATTAGACCAAATGGACCAAAGTGGACAGAATGGACTGAATAGACCAAAGTGGACTGAATTGGACCGAAGTGGACCAAATTGGACCAAAGTGAACGAAGTAGATTGAATGGATCAAATTGTACTGAATTGGACCAAAAGGGACATATTTGATATGTGTCCTAATTTTTTTTTCTTTATGACTAAAGTTTTTAAGTTTCAAATATATTGTTCAAATTTCTCATTCTCTTAAAGATGATTATCATGATAATCAAAACTCATCACAAAATTACACTTGATATCACTCAAATAATTAATAGACACATTCAAATACATAGCTAAGATTGTGTTTTGATAGATATTCAAATTCTCACTTTCAAAATGACTAAGTATTAACTCAAAAAAAAAAAAACCAAAGCTATAAGAGAGAGAGGGGAGTTGTGATAGGGAACTCAAAAAACACAACACCAAAAAGTATTAACCCAAAATAGAGTTATAAGAAACACAATGATTCGTCAACCTAAAGTAGGGTTTGCAAGAAAGAATAATAAGAATATATATATATTAATCAAGAACTTAAAGGGTGAAGCTTAAAAATATCATTTCCCGTATAATATTTGTTGACAGAATTTTGTACATGAGCTATGTTAGAAATTTGACAATTTTTCTCAATATCCAAAATTTTCTCCCTAATATCAAAAGCATAGAAAACATATATATAAAAAATGTATAAGCCAAAAAGAAAATGAAGCAACTACTTTCAAGACCAAAAATATAATAAAGCCATATTTCTGGAGAAAAAAAGGTTACCTATATTATGCTAAACATTTTCTAAAACAATTTTTTCTTTCTATCTCTACCAATATATCATGCTATTATTTCAGGAGTGTTTGATTGATATTATTCCTTTATGAAGTGGTACCTATTCTTCAAAATTATGTTAAACTTTTCAAGTTTCAAATAACTTATTCAAATTCCTCATCCTCCTAAAGGAGATTATCATTATAATAAAAATCACAACAAAATTGCACAAATATAGGCACACTCAAATGCATAATCAATATTGTGTTTTGATATAAATTCAATTATTACTTCCAAAATAACTAAGTATTAACTCAAACAAAAATCAAACCAAACCTATAAGAAAGGAGAGAGACTACCTGTGATGGGGAAGTAAAAAATACAACACCAGTACGTATTAACCCAAAATAGAGATTTAAAAAATACAATGATTTATCAACCTAAAGTAGAGTTGCAAGGAAGAATATAAAATCAACAGAGAGAGAATAATTACTTTTTCAAGAGAGAATATGAGAGAGAATAACAAATTTATAGAAAGTAAGATGAGAAGAAAAAGAGTAAAAATAAAAGATATAGTAATAACATAAAATTATTCAAGTCATGATATGTATAAGAATAACATTATATTGTATACTATCTTTATAATTCAATAAGATAACACTTATGTAATCAAATAAAAGAAAAAAAGATACCAATTTAAAATTACAAAAATATATCACATGAACCTAAAGTAGAGTTATAAAGAATACAAAAATTCATAGACCTAAAGTAGAGATGAAAGAAAAATAATAAAATCCACCAAAAATTGAGAGAGAGAGAGAGAGAGAGAGAGAGAGAGAGAGAGAGAGAGAGAGAGAGAGATAACCTTTTGTGTGTGGGAAGACTATGTATAGAATGAGAGCATGAATTGCAAATTTATAGTAAGAGAATAGGAATAAGAGAACCAAAAATAAAAGGAAGATAAAGGGATAGAGGAATGATGATATTAAGGTAGATAGTAGTGGAGATGTGAAAAGGTAAAAAGGAGGGAAAAGGTTGGAGAATGTGTAAAATTAAGTTAGAAAATTAATGATGGGAAGATAATGAGTTGAGAGAGAGAGAAAAGATGATTGATTATAAAGAATGTGTAAAGTGGAAACCAAAAAAAAAAAAAATTGTAACATGGCGATGATGTGGCTCAACAGGAGTGTAGCAACAATAAATGCTACACTTCAGCTTTTAGATATATATAGATTTATATTATATGTTTGTGAGTGTGTGTCTGATACTAATTGTGTGGATTACTTATTTTTATTTTTTGTTATAATATTATTTGTGAGACTAGTTATGTGTGTGACTGTGTGTATAGTATAAATAAATTTAACTTATAATTTAATAATTAGGAAATACAAAGGGTTTGTTGTATGTGTGTGTATTTTTATCATGTTATAATAACCTTTTGTTATAAAGTTAGTGATTCAATAAAAAAAAATAGTAAAGTCAGAGATGTTCAAGCATTTGATTTATCAAGTAGACACTAAGGGTCCGTTTGGATAGAGCTTATTGCTGAAAACTGAAAACACTGTAGCAAAATAATTTTTAAATGTGTGAATAGTACCGTGGGACCCATTTTTAATAAAAAAATCTGTAAAGTGAAGTTTGTGGGTCCCATGAACAATACACGGGACCCACAAATGTGCTGAAAGTCAACAAAATGCGGCTACTGTTCATGCACAGTAACATGAACAGTAGCCTTGTCCCCTATGAAACGCGTGCAGCAGAAGGGAAAAAAAAAAAAACGCTGAAGTCGCAGACGCCCCTTTTTTCATCCGTATCCAAACTCAGCCTAAGTGTAATATTTATGTATGGATGAGTGTGATTGTGTGGGCCAATAATAAATACAGTGCCAATGGGTTGAATTTTTTCATTTAGTTTGAAATATTTTTATAAAAACAATGACAAATATATAAAAATAAAAATGTTATACAAACTTAACAACATATTTCTCAAAAAAAAAAAAAATTAACAACACAAGTACCTACATTGATAATAGATAATAAAAATTGATAATGAACTATCATATAATGATTTCAAAATATAAAACTCGTACAAGAAAATTCTAAAACTTCATGCATTTATGTGTGTGTGTGTGTGTTTTTTTTTTTTTTTACAACAACTTGATATATTCATCTTCTCTTTTTATTTAAGTTTCTTAATGACCCTCTAGAAAAATAAATCCTAGATCAGCCACAGCCAAAAACAAACTTTATTTTCCTCCACCTTCCCTATGCTTTATCATCATCCAAATTGAAATTGAACCCAAACTAAAAATATTTTTTCTTCAAAAAAAAAAAAAAAAAAGAAGAAGAAGAAGAAGAAGAAAAGAAAAAAGAAAAAGAAAAAAAGCAGATAATTCATGTTGAATTACTGATTATCCCAAAAATAAAAGCTATTAGGAAATCATCACATGAGGAGCTAAACTTCCCATTGACAAGAGGGGGCCTAACACGTGGATTTTTATTATTTTAAATTAGGGTTGAGTAAAGATAGGGGTCGAACACATGATCTCTTGCTTTGATACCATATTCAATTACCAATTTTTCCAAAAGTTTAAGATAATAGGAATAACGACTTAGCCATAATTCTAACAATTTACACAAAGCTTTGCATAAATTGGTGTAGAGTAAAGACAGGGGTCGAACACATGATCTCATGCTTTGATACCATATTAAATTACTAATTTTTTCAAAAGTTCAATATAATAAGAAATGAGGACTTAACCATAATTCTAACTATTAACGCAAAGAGTTTCATAAAGGAAGAGAGAGCACTCTGAGGATGTGGATCGTACGTTGTCAAGGAGACAAGAGGCTCAAATGATGTCTCAAAAAAAGAACTTTGTGGGTGCTCAGTTAGAGAAAGCAAATAGAGAGAGAAGCTTACATAAAGAGGATAACTATGCTTGGATTATGGAAAAGAGAGAGTAGTAGAGAAGTAAAGTAAAGCTCAAGAACCTCTTGAAAGAACACCAGATTCAGTCAGTGGCGTAGCCATTAAAGGACCGAAGGGGCCTAGGCCCCCCCCAAATTTTTGAAAATTTTAAAAAAATATATATATTTTAAATAATTTGAAAATTTTTAAATAACCTTATTATTTTGGCCCCCCATACTTGATAATAAACATATATTTTTAAAAAGTCTATGGCTTATTTGTACACAGCAGTAAAAATTAAAAAGTCATAAACTTTATTGATGTGCCGCACCACCAAATCTCTCACACAGTTACAAAATATTTTGCCTCACACAAGTGACTCTCTCTTTTTGTCTTCGTGCATGTTTGCCACTTTGCCTCGCCCTTCTTTTTTACACAGGTCACTGCCATGGGCTTCTCACTGTGCAGAGTGCAGTAGCTCTATCTAAGCCCTATAGCTGACTGGCTCTATTCTCTGTCTATACTTGATACCTATTGCTTTTAACTCTTTGACTCTTTCTAGGTACTATTTATTTTGTTTTGATTTTTTTGCTTTACTTTTCATTGCTTTTTTTAAATTCTTTATAATATATTATTTATTATTATAATAATCAATATATTATATACAATATATACTACTATATTAAATATTAAATCGTTTTATCAATCTTGTCTCATGATTGTTTAATTTTAATTAAATACATTTTTGTTTATAGCATATATTGAGTTGTGAAGTATTGCACATTACTATTTCACATTTCAGACCAAAAAAAAAAAATTATATATGCCCCCCCCCCACAGATAAATTCTTGGCTCCGCCACTGGATTCAGTTCCTATTATATAAAGGAATGGCCATTCACATCCTCTGTTTTGGCCATTTTTGCTTTAAAAACTACAATTTGTTTATTCATTTCAATGCCAAATTCAACGTAAATTATGCAAGCATGGGCATAAGATAGAAGCACGCTTAACCTCGGTTGGTAATGAGGTCACAACTCATCGTTTAAAGGGTAAATTGCAAATTACACCCTTAAAGTTTGGAGTGTTTGGATTTTACACCTTGAAGTTTTAGAATTTGAATTCTATTTCCTGGAGTTTGAAGTGTTTAGATTTTACACTCTGACGTTTCAGAATTTGGAATTTATCCCTTAAAGTTTGGGAGTGTTTGGATTTAATACCTCCAAATTCTGAAACTTCAAGGTGTAAAATCCAAACACTCTCGAACTTTGGGAAGTAAAATCCAAACACCTCTAAAATTTAGGAGGTGAATTCCAGATTCTAAAACGTCAGAGTGTAAGATCCAAGCACTCTCAAACTTTAGAGGGTAAAATCTAAATTCTGAAATTTTAAGGTATAAAATCCAAACACTCCCAAATTTTAGGGGTGTAATTTGTAATTTATCCTTATTTAAACAAAGTAGGTCAATTTTTTTTTTTGTTGAGAAAGAGGACAAAAATTATTTAATTACTTCAAATGAAAAGGAAAATGATTATGAGAAACTAAAATCACAGTTCCATAAAAACAAAATAAAAAATAAAAAATAAAGACAGATGGGAACAAAGTCCATCTTCATTAACATATATGCAATGAATTTCTGACTGATCTTAAAAAAATTTAAAATATAATCTTCAAATTCAGTGGATTTCAATTGTGTTATTAAAAATTTATGACTTTGCAAACGGATTTGCGTCATGACCCATGCGCTAGGCATATAGGGGTTTTCTGTAAGTTCACTAGTGATTTGCTAAGTACTTTCTCAAGGGCGAATCCTCTACCACTGCTTATGTTGTACTGAACCTTAAAATTGAAACTCACAGTGCTATTTTCTTCTTCTTCTTTACTCTCTTTGTGAGCTTTTAATGTTTTTAAAGTATTAATTTACTTATTATCTTAAAAGTTTAAACTATATTAAAAGCTTAAATGGTTAAGAGATAATGAAATTATTCATTTAATTTAATACTACCCTTTCACATGTGGGCCACATAAGCTGCCACATGAAAATTATTTAAATTTTAGTGGGTACTTTTGTTAATAGATGTTACTAACTTTACAATTTATTTATTTATTGATATTAAATCAATTAGAACATTGTTATAATTGAACCTTGATTTCACTTCAAAACCTTGAACCTATCTACTAACGTATCTTTCAAGGATCTACTTTTTTAAACCTTGCCCCCATATTATTATTTGCAACAAATAAATTAAGAATCAGATAATATGAATACGAAATTAACACAACCTTTGTTTCCTCCCTTAAACTTCAAAGACTAAAATCACCTACTTATATAGAAAATCCAATAAAAATTAAAATTTGTGAAAAAAAAATATGATCTCCATTTTTTCACCTTCTCTATGCAATCCTTAAAACATTCATTGTGTTTAGCAAAGGCTTGGACAAAAGTATACCAATTTGTTCTCATACATCAGATGGATCCACATCATAGAAAATCGGTAAAATTTTCATTTTCTTCTCTTTCATGCATCTAATGATCTTTACAAGTTCATCTAAGCACCCATATAGAAGATGCATAGTTTCTTGAGAGAATGACAATCGCAAACCTTGACTCTTCTATTGCTTTCAAGAGTTCTAGGACAACAGATTTCCATGTCTCAAGTTTTTCCTCATCTCTAAAGGTCTCAATGCATTTTTGTTCCAAAGCAGCATATAGATAGTCCGCAAAAGTATTGCGGGTATATATATATCCTTGCCTCTAAAACTAAGACTTCATATTTCCGTTGTGGTATTGAAGAAGAAAATGATGATAAAGACAAGACTTTTTGAGTACTTATGGAAGCCATTAGAAATACTTTGGCAAATCTTGAACTACAATAGAGATAGACAAAAGTTCATTCAATTAAAATTGAAAAAAAAAATTTAAAAGGGGAAAAATTGAGAAGAAGAGAATGGTTTGATGCGGAGGCACTCACATTTTCTAGTTTCAGTCAAGTTAACGATTCTCTCTCATCTTTTTTTTTTTTTTTTTTTACAAAGTAGGCATGCATGGGGCACTCTCCTTTAATGGAATCATCCTAACTAACTTAAAATTATATAACTGTATGTATCAAAACAAAATATTTTCTAAGTATCAATCATTCTTGATCTTGAACACTTCCCCATGTCAATGCATCCACCGATTAGTTTTTGTTAAAATGATCCATCCTTTTATTTTCCCAAAAAGAATATAAAATTATGTCAGATTTATAACTATTCCCTAACATGCCATCAGTTTTAGCTTTCACGTAATTGATGGGACTGACGAAATCAACTACCGACGAGACTAAGGCATCTGATGGGACTGACGAGATCAACTACAGACGAGACTAAGGCATCTGATGGGACTGACGAGACTACTCTCTGAGACGAGCCTAAACAAGTATACACGTCACTGACGAGAATAGCAGGATCATTCAATGCCACCAATAATACCCCGAACGGTTACAGAACCAGCTGGACGAACCGTTGAAGGCATATTAAAACCCCATTACTCAGCAAGAAGCGTTACTAAAAGAGGCATTAAAGCCATAATAACTGCCACAACGGCTAGAAACTAGAACAACATATATAAAGCCCACGCATTGCCAACAGAAGGTACGAACACAGTTACAAGATATCCCTAATCATTCTTATAGTCTATTATTATAAACTCCCTTGTACTAACTTTGGCATCGGAGATGTTGTGGCAGGCACCACACCGGTGACCATTTTGGAGAATTTCTTCTTCCGTCGCGACACAAGCAGACCTCTAGTCCCGTCTGGACGACCTCACTACGACTGACGAACTCGTGATTCATCAGTCTGGTCCCGTCTGGACGACCTCACTACAACTGACGAACCCGTGTTTCATCAGTTTGGCGCCGTCTGTGGGGACGACATTTTCGTACTAACGGTTCGAAAGCGTAGTTTCTACCAACTTCAATATTCAGATGGAGTCCAACCAAGATTCAGTGGCCTTAGCCCAGCAAGTCAAAGCTCTTACGGCCACCGTTGAAGAACTCACCAAGCAGAATCAGGAGATGAGACAACAGCTATAGCATAAGGAGAATCGGTCTAGAGTTGTACAGGAGGATGAAGGAGACAGCCATGGGAGAAGCGACCGACGAAGGACCACTACTCCAGACGAAAAAAATTCTAATCTTCTTCAAGAGATGAGGAAAGAGATGGACGAACTGAGAAATGCTATTAAGGAGAAGACAGATCAGAGCCTAGACAGAATGGTCAGGGCAACAGATTCTCCTTTCACCATGGTAGTCTTGGAATGACCAGTGCCGACGAAGTTTCGGTTGCCTCAGCTTGAGCATTTTGACGGGCATAAGGACCCCCAGGATCACCTTAATACCTTCAAGACGACATTAGGCCTCCAATAGCCCCCTAATAAAATAATGTGTCGTTCCTTCCCTACCACACTTAAGGGAGCTGCAAGAGAGTGGTTCATAAAGTTGCCAACCTCATCCATTGATAACTTCAAACAGTTGAGTAGCGCCTTTCTGCGCCATTTCGTCGGAGGGCAACGTCCTAAGAGACCAGCGGACCACCTACTCACTGTTAAGCAACGGGAGAAAGAAACCTTGCGGTCATACGTGAAACGCTTTACCCGAGAAACCCTGGAAGTGGACGATGCTGATGACAAAGTACAACTGACGACCTTTAAAGCAGGGCTGAAGTCTAGAGAGTTTGTGGTTTCGCTGGCAAAAAATCCACCTAAGACGATGGTAGAAATGCTCTTAAAGGCGCAAAAGTACATGAATGTTGAGGATGCGCTAGCCGCCATTAAAGATATGGAGAAAACAGAAGAAAGGGGAAAGAGGGAGGACGAACGTAAAGGACGAAAGAGGGAGCATCCAGATCGTCGGTTTACTGACGAAGACAAAAGATCATCGAAAATGGCTAGGTAATAAGATTCCGCCTTGACGGATGTACATTACTGACGAAGCCAAAAGATCATCGAAAATGGCTAGGTAATAAGATTCCGCCTTGACGGATGTACATTACTGACGAAGCCAAAAGATCATCGAAAATTGCTAGGTAATAAGATTCCGCCTTGACGGATGTACATTATCGACGAAGTAGGTAATAAGATTCCGCCTTGACGGATGTACATTACCGACGAAGTAAGTAATAAGATTCCGCCTTGACAGATGTACATTACTGACGAAGCCAAAAGATCATAAAAAATGGCTAGGTAATAAGATTCCGCCTTGACGGATGTACATTACTGACGAAGCCAAAAGATCATCGAAAATGGCTAGGTAATAAGATTCCGCCTTGATGGATGTACATTACCGACGAAGTAAGTAATAAGATTCCGCCTTGACGGATGTACATTACTGACAAAGCCAAAAGATCATAAAAAATGGCTGGGTAATAAGATTCCACCTTGATGGATGTACATTACCGACGAAGCCAAAAGATCATCGAGAATGGCTAGGTAATAAGATTCCCCCTTGACGGATGTACATTACCGACGAAGTAAGTAATAAGATTCTGCCTAGACGGATGTACATTACTGACGAAGTCTCGTGATAAGATTCCGCCTAGATGGATGTACACTACTGACGTAGCCAAAAAATTATTATAAAAAAAAACCTTTCATCTTCTATGGTCGTCATGGAACATCATGACGACCACAGAATCCGGGGGCATCTGATGGGATTGATGAAATCAACTACCGACGAGACTAAGGCATCTGATGGGACTGACGAGATCAACTACAGACAAGACTAAGGCATCTGATGGGACTGACAAGACCACTCTCTGAGACGAGCCTAAACAAGTATACACGTCACTGACGAGAATAGCAGGATCATTCAATGCCACCAATAATACCCCAAACGGTTACAGAACCAGCTAGACGAACCGTTGAAGGCATATTAAAACCTCATTACTCAGCAAGAAGCGTTACTGAAAGAGGCATTAAAGCCACAATAACTGCCACAACAGCTAGAAACTAGAACAACATATATAAAGCCCACGCATTGCCAACAGAAGGTACGAACACAGTTACAAGATATCCCTAATCATTCTTATAGTCTATTATTATAAACTCCCTTGTACTAACTTTGGCATCGGAGATGTTGTGGCAGGCACCACACCAGTGACCATTTTGGAGAATTTCTTCTTCCGTCGCGACACAAGCAAACCTCTAGTCCCGTCTGGACGACCTCACTACGACTGACGAACTCGTGATTCATCAATCTGGTCCCGTCTGGACGACCTCACTACAACTGACGAACCCATGTTTCATCAGTAATAATAAAAATATGAAGTGGAAACGTTTGTAATCTGTCAACCATTGTTGTTATAAGGGGGAAGTTCAGATATTAAACAAAAAGAATAAAATATTGCATCTCGGTCCTTTATACTTTGCTCTAGTTGCTCCCTCTCTCATTGGAGAAAATACATGTTGTTTCCGTTGCATATATCCTCCCCCTCACATGGTGGGGTCCACCCCAGTGTGAGGGGAGGATACATGATACATGCAACAGAAACAACATATACCACCTCCTCTCATTGGTCACAAATTAATCTTTCCTCTAGTGGCAGCACTACATGTGCTCTTCCGGTTCAAATGATTCCCTTGACTTGAAAAAGATAATTATATATAATATTTTTTTTACTAACTTTTTTTTATAGAATAATAAGTATTTTAATACACACACAGGGAGAGGGAAGAAGGTCTTAAATTTACCTTTAAAATCATTTTTGCACATTCTCATCAGCCTAGCCCAAAACCTCATGAAGCACGGCGTCCTCGGTTGGTAATGAGGTCACAACTCATTGTTTAAACAAAGTAGATGTGAAAGTTGGAAAACAATGACAAAAAATTATTTAATTAGGTAAAATGAAAAGGACGATGATTATGAGAGGCTAAAATGATAGCTGGAAGCAAAGCTCAACGTCATCAACATATATGTAAAGGAATTTCTCTCTAAACAGCCTGATTGATCTTTAACAAATTGAAAATGGAATCTTAAATTCAGTGGATTTCTATTGTGTTGTTAAAAATTTATGACTTTGCTAACTGATTTGCATCATGACCCATGCGCTAGTTGTGTAATTTTCTTCTTCTTCTCTCTTTTTGTGAAATTATCAATTCTCTCAAAAACTTATAGAACATAGGAGCTACCATTAAGTGGGGGGCCCAATATGTGAAAATTTAAATAGGAGGTAAGGTGGACACAAAGGATTGCAATTTTCTTCTTTTTCTCTCTCTTTGTGAAACTACCGATTCTCCAAAAAGCTTGTGAGCCATGTGAGCTACCATTGAGTAGGGACCCAACACATGAAAATTTGAATGGGAGGTAAGGTAGACATAGGAGATTGCAATTTTCTTCTTATTCTCTCTCATTATTAAATTACTGATTTTCCCAAAAGTTTGTGGCCACGTGAGCTGCCATTGAGTGGAGCCCCAACACGTAGAAATTAATTAAATGGGAGGTAAGGTGGACACAGAGAATTTAACTCAAAGCCTCTTACTATGATATTATCTATATCTTTATACTACTATTTAAGAGGCTTCCTCTGTTTAGGATAGACATTTTGGTAGTTCAAAAATATATCACACAAATTCTAAAATTATAAACCCCTCCAATTTAAATAAAAGAGAGAAAATAAATACCCAATTATGTTAAGTTTTTTGACATTGCACTTTTGCTATGTCGAAACATACAGATGTCATGTCATGATTGGCAGGTAACAGTGGTGACATGATTATTTATGCCTTTTTCTTAGGATTTTCTAGTCTTTCCTGTCAAAAAGAGTGATACGAGTGTTAAATACAAGAGATTACTTAATCTTACTCATCACAAACAAAGAGCCACAAAGCTCACTTGCTTAGTTGTGCATAAAGATGCTCATCTAAGCTACAAGAGATACAAAGTTTAGAAAACTTTGTTTCAATGATCATCCAAGGAACACAAGTACTAATGTACACATACACACACTGTTTTTGTATTTTTCTTAATTTTTCAATTTTTTTTTATTTTTATATAAAAAAAATAAAACTGAAGAGATGCTCCACTTATAGCAATTCGGTCGAGTATGACCAGCTACTCCACAGTAATGACAGAGATGCCGCTTCTTCTATTTAGGCTTTTGAGAGTTAGCCTTCTTAGCCCTAGGGTTTTTAACTTCTTTCTTATCCTGCTTAAGAGGTGCTCCTAAGATAAATTTACCTTTATCTATGTTCTCACTAGCTAATTCAGTTTTAACATTAGTGTTCTCAATTTCAACATTATTACTAGGAGGAACAAAAACAGTAGTACTAGAAGAAGTAATATTAGAAGAAAAGAGATCATACCCTAAACTGGTTCAATCGGAAGACAATTTCTGAAGACTAAGCATTTCATCGATCTTGGCACTTGAAGTCCTTTCCAGCTGAGCTCTAACTTGGAACAGTTCTGCCTCAAGCTTCTTGATTTTCTCAGCCAAGAAGTTATTCTCAAACCTCAGTGCTCCAATAGTTTGATTGGCTTCATCAATCTTTATGGAAAGCTCTTCACGCTTAAGCTTCACATCACTGAGCTTCTTGGTGGTCAACCTATACAACTTTTCATGCTTTCCTGAGACCTTGTATAACTTTGCATAAGCTGTATGGATGTCATCTTGTTGATCCATCTTCTCAAACTTGGACTCCACCAATTCTTCTTCTTCATCCACATCTTCAACAATCCCCTCAGTAGGATTGACTGTGGTAGTGAAGGCATTCAAGATTCTGTCATCCTCATTGTAGAAATCATCTTTAAGTTTAGTGTCACTCAATGTAGCAGCAAGTGCCTTGCTTTTTCCTAATAGTCTTGAGATATGTAAGGTACTCCTATTTCATGTGTCCGAAGCCTTGGCACCCAAAGCACTTAGGTCCTGTAGGAACAGTGTACTGAATGTCATTCCTAGCATTCTTCTTCCCTTTGTCTTGGCCCTTGAACTAAGAAGAACTGGATTGCCTGTGGTCCTTGTCAAAGCCCTTCCCATTGGTATTCTTCATGAACTTCTTAAACTGCCTAGTGATGTAAGACTTCATCTTAGAATCTTCATCGTCTAAAGACTCTTCTGTCAAAGCCCTCTCTTGCTTTTGCTCTTGCTAGACTTCCCGATTCTAGACAAACCCAACTTTTAGGTCTGTAGAATTCTGACCAGCTCTGTCAAAGGAATTTTATCAATATCCTTTGATTCCTCAATCGCGGTGATCTTGGCATGAAATCTTTCGGGCAAAGATTTGAGTACCTTTCTCACAATCTTGGGTTTTGGAATGGTTTCCCCAAGATTAAAAGCAGAGTTCACTATGTCCTTGAGCATGGCATAGAACTCATCAAACGACCCATCCTCCTCCATCTTAATTTCTTCAAAGCCTGTAGTGAGCCTCTGTAGTTTTGAATCTTTGACAGCCTTTGTTCCCTCATAGGTTGTTTGGAGGATGGTCCATGCTTCCTTTGCAGTTTTAGGGGAGGATATCTTCTTGAATTCCTCATTCGTAACTGCACTGAATAAGGCCTTCAATGCCCTATTGTTAAAGTTTGCTGCCTTGATCTTAGCACAATCCCAATCGGCCGACGCTTCCTTTGGCTTGGTCCTACCAATCTCTACAGCTTGCCACACCTTCTCATCTAGAGACTGCAAAAAAGTTCTCATGCGTACTATCTAGTATGCATAGTTAGAACCATCAAATAAAGGAGGTATAACCAAAGATTGTCCTCTATCCATGACAAACAAGGGTCAATGGATCACACACAAGGACTAACCCTAATCAGGTGTGCCTGCTCTGATACCACTTGATGGAAAATTTAGACCCCGGTTGATTAAATTAACAAGTTTTAAACTCAAGTTGTTAATTAGATTTATTATGAATAAACCTTGTTAAAATAAACAAACATCAATATCATGTCAAAATCATGTAGCGAAAAAATTAAATAAGACAAGATATGATGACCTAGGGAAACCAATGAAACAAACTAGTTTCACAGTAAAAAACCTGGGGGGAAACCTTCCTAAAAAGCAATTCACTATAGCAAAGAGAAGTTTCAGATCTAGTACAAAACCTTTGTCCCTAGACTCTACAATCCCCGTAGATGAACTTACAATTGAAACCTTCTACCGCTTCAGAACCTCTAAGCTCTTCAACATATGAATGTCACCCTTTGATGCACAGATCCCAGTACGTGACTAACTCATTTGCACGAATCTCAATAAGTGACTCACTCACCAACAATGAAGATCAAGAAGTACTTGGTTACAAAACCCTAAGGCGCAAAAGACGCAGTAGCTTCTTTTTGAGAGAATAAAGTTTCGATCACCTTTTGCATGTGTTCTCCTTGTATTTTCTTATGTGACGGCCTCTAAAATAAGCCTTATATATGTTTAGGGTTGTGAGAAAAAAAACTCTGCACATGCATGTCAACATGGGCCGAAAATAAAATCTGAATTTTGTAAAGCTCAATAGATATAGTTGTCGAGACCTCAATAGATAGCTATCTGTCAAGCAGCTGTTGAGCTTTAATGAGTCAGCACTTCTTTACTTATTTCTTGGACAGATTTGCATGGCTTCAATACTAGACTTGAACTCTTGTTCTTTGAAATATTAAACATACCCAAGATCTACCCAAATACAAGTAAAGTTCGTTTTGTCAAAGGATTAGCCAATTACATAAATATTGACATATGTTCCTAACATCAAATCACATATGTCCTAATAGGGTTAGGTTTCCTGAGGAGTTCCTAACTCCATGCATGAAGCCTTAAGTACGAGTCCCTGACTCGTAAATCCTATTTGAACATTACCAAATAAAAATTCTTTCAAGCTTTGGTTCAATATTTTCTCAAGTAGAGTATTTGACTATACCAAAATCAAATTCATCAATGGAGTCCTTGACTCCACCATATTTTAATGGAGTCCATGACTTTACCAAATTTATGGAGTCTTTGACTCTACTATTTTAATGGAGTCCTTGACTCTACCAAATTAATGGAGTCACTGATTCTACCAAATGAATGGAATCCTAGACTCTACTAAATTAATGGAATTCTTAACTCTATCCCATCAATGGACACCTTGACTCCACCAATTTTTAATGGAGTTCTTGACTCCACCATCAAATTAATGGAGTCATTACTCTACCAAATTAATTGGGACTAATTCTTTGGGATTATTAATTAATTCTTTAAACAACAATAGAGTTAATAATTCTTAAAATAAAATGACCGTAAAATTGGGTTGGGAAAATTTTCCAATCCCAAATATGTTCACAATGATTAAATTGCTTCAAAAAGTTTTCTTTCCCTTAATTAAATTTGGGAATTTCAATCAAAATATGATTAAAATTCCGACAAAGAAGCAAATGAAAGAAAGTGAAATTTTCTTAGACATTCAACTTCTTAAAAAAGAATTATTAGTTCGATTGTCATAAATGCATGGTCCTTGAGATCAAAATCAATTATTTCACCCAAAATCAAAATTAAGTCGATGCTTAATTAAATACAAAGTATATGACGTAAATGTCCCTCATTTAAAATTGGGCAAAATTAATTTGATGATTTTTAAATCAAAAACCTCACTTTAAGAATTACGAATTGGCATGATCCCCGTCAAGGCTACGTAGGCAACCTAAACAAATTTTTAGGTGTAGCCATAAATAAATAAAAACACATATCCTCTTAAACATGAAAGTAAATATATTTGAAAGAAAAATATTAAAAACAATTGAAAAGCCGAAAGTGGGTGATGGCATGAACGTGAAAGAAGTTCATGGCCCATGAATTGATCAGTTAACAGAAAAAATAGGGGAAAAAGGTTTCCCAATCCCTCTATAAATTAAAGTGGCCTTTAGCAAGAAAAAAAAAAGGAAAAAAAGAAGAGAAGCATGCACACACAGAGATTAAAAAAAAAAAGAGAGAGATACAGGCACAAATAAAGAGCAACGAGTAAATGAGGAACACACAACATTAGGTGGGGATTTTATCAGTCTCTTTCTTCACTAAATCTCTCCCTCTTCATCTTTTTGAAATCTGAATTTTTGTTTGGTAAAACAAATAGGGTTGGGTTTCATAAGCAGTTCCTAACTCCATGCACGAAGCTTTAAGTACGAGTCCCTGACTCATAAATCCTATTTGAACATTACCAAATAAAAATTCTTTCTAGCTTTGGTTCAGTGTTTTTCAAGTAGAGTCTTAACTCTATGAAATCAAATTCACCAATGGAGTCCTGAACACTACCATATTTTAATGGAATCCTTGACTCTACCAAATTCAACAATAAAAAGATCGTAAAATTAGGTTGTGAAAATTTTCAAATCCCAAATATGTTCACAATGATTAAATTGCTTCAAAGGAGTTTTCTTTCCCTTATTTAAATTTGGGAATTTCAATCAAAATATTCTTAAAATTCCGACCAAGAAGCAAATGAAAGAAAGAGATATTTGCTTAGACATTCAACTTCTTAAAAGAGAATTATTAGTTCGATTGTCATAAAAGCATGGTCCTTGAGATTAAAACCAATTATTTCACCCAAAATCAGAATTAAGTCGATGCTTAATCAAATACAAAGTATATGACTTAAATGTCCATCATTCAAAATTGGACAAAATTAATTTGATGATTTTAAATACAAAACCTCACTTTGATAACTACGAATTGGCATGATCCCCATCAAGGCAACGTAGGCAACCTAAACAAATTATTAGGTGCAGCCACAAATAACTAAAAACACATATCACCTTAAACAAGAAAATAAATAAACTTGAAAGAAAAATATTAAAAACAATTGAAAAGCCGAAAGTCGGTGATGGCATGAACGTGAAAGAAGTTAACGCCCCATGAATTAATCAGTTAACTGAAAAAATAGGGGAAAAAGGTTTCCCAATACCTCTATAAACTAAAGCGACCTTCATCAAGAAACAAAAATGGAAAAAAAGAAGAGAAGCACGCACACACAGAGATTAAAAAAAAGACACAGGCAGAGATAAAGAGCAACAAGCAAAGGAGGAACACACAACATTAGGTTGGGATTTTATCGGTCCATTTCTTCTCTAAATCTCTCCCTCTTCATCTTTTTCAAATCTGAATTTTTGTTTGGTAAAACAAATAGGGTTGGGTTTTATGAGGAGTTCCTAACTCCATGCATGAAGCTTTAAGAACGAGTCCCTGATTTGTAAATCCTATTTGAACATTACCAAATAAAAATTCTTTCTAGCTTTGGTTCAGTGTTTTTCAAGTAGAGTCTTTGACTCTACCAAAATCAAATTCATCAATGGAGTCCTTGACTCTACCATTTTAATGGAGTCATTGACTCTACCAAATTAATGGAGTCCTAGACTCTACTAAATAAATGGAGTTCTTAACTCTATCCCATCAGTGGAGTCCTTGACTCTACAAAATTTATGGAGTCCATGACTCTACCATTTTAATGGAGTCCTTGACTCTACCAAATTAATGGAGTCTTCGACTCTACTAAATTAATTGAGTTCTTGACTCTACCTCATCAATGGAGTCCTTGACTCCACCAATTTTAATGGAGTTCTTGACTCCACCATCAAATTTATGGTGGCATTAACTCTACCAAATTAAACAAGACTGATTCTTTGGGATTATTAATTAATTCTTTAAACAAGATTAGAGTTAATAATTCTTAAAATAAAATGACCGTAAAATTGGGTTGGGAAAATTTTCCATTCCCAAATATGTTCACAATGATTAAATTGCTTCAAAGGAGTTTTCTTTCCCTTAATTAAATTTTGGAATTTCAATCAAAATTAAAATTTCGACAAAAAATCAAATGAAAGAAAGTGAAATTTTCTTAGAGACTCAACTTCTTAAAAAGGAATTATTAGTTTGATTGTCATAAAAGCATGGTCCTTGAAAGTAAAACCAATTATTTCATCCAAACTAAAAATTAAGTCGATGCTTAATTAAATACAAAGTATTTGACTTAAATGTCCATTATTTAAAATTGTACAAAATCAATTTGAGGATTTTAAATCTAAAACCTCACTTTAAGAACTACGAATTGGCATGATCCTCATCAAGGCTATGTAGGAAACCTAAACAAATAATTAGGTGCAGCCACAAATAAATAAAAATACATATCCCCTTAAACATGAAAATAAATAAACTCGAAAGAAAAATATTAAAAACGATTGAAAAGCCGAATGTGGGTGATGGCATGAACGTGAAAGAAGTTAATGGCCCATGAATTGATCAGTTAACTAAAAAAATAGGGGAAAAAGGTTTCCCAATACCTCTATAAACTAAAGCGGCCTTCATCAAGAAAAATAAAATGGAAAAAAAGAAGAGAAGCACGCACACACAGAGATAAAAAAAGAGACACAGGCAAATATAAAGAGCAACAAGCAAAGGAGGAACATAATGCATTAGGTGGGGATTTTATCAGTCCCTTTCTTCTCTAAATCTCTCCCCCTTCATCTTTTTCAAATCTGAATTTTTGTTTGGTAAAACGAATAGGGTTGGGTTTCATGAGGAGTTCCTAACTCCATGCATGAAGCTTTAAGTACGAGTCCCTGACTCGTAAATCCTAATTGAACATTACCAAATAAAAATTCTTTCAAGCTTTGGTTCAGGGTTTTCTCAAGTAGAGTCTTTGGCTCTACCAAAATCAAATTTATCAACGGAGTCCTTGACTCTACCATACTTGAATGGAGTCCTTGACTCTACCAAATTTATGGAGTCCTTGACTCTACAAAATTAATGGAGTCCCTGACTCTACCATTTTAATGGAGTCCTAGACTCTACTAAATTAATAGAGTTCTTAACTCTATCCCTTGAATGGAGTCCTTGACTCCACCAATTTTTAATGGAATTCCTGACTCCACCATCAAATTAAAGGAGGCATTAGCTCTACCAAATTAATCGTGGCTAATTCTTTGGGATTATTAATTAATTCTTCAAACAAAAATAGAGTTAATAATTCTTAAAATAGAATGACTGTAAAATTGGGTTGGGAAAATTTTCCAATCCCAAATATGTTCACAATGATTCAATTCCTTCAAATAAGTTTTCTTTCCCTTAATTAAATTTAGGAATTTCAATCAAAATATTATTAAAATTCCGTCAAAGAAGCAAATGAAAGAAAGAGAAATTTGCTTAGACATTCAACTTCTTAGAAAAGAATTATTAGTTTGATTGTCATAAATGCATGGTCCTTGAGATTAAAACTATTTATTTCACCCAAAATCTAAATTAAGTCGATGCTTAATTAAATACAAAGTATTTGACTTAAATGTCCATCATTTAAAATTGGGCAAAATAAATTTAATGATTTTAAATCTAAGACCTCACTTTAAGAACTGCGAAGTGGCATGATCCCCATCAAGGATACGTAGGCAACCTAAACAAATTATTAGCTGTAGCCACAAATAAATAAAAACACATATCCCCTTAAAGATAGCAATAAATATATTTGAAAGAAAAATATTAAAAACAATTGAAAGGCCAAAAGTGGGTGATTACATGAACGTGAAAGAAGTTCATGGCCCATGAATTGATCAGTTAACAGAAAAAATAGCGGAAAAAAAGAGACACAGGCACATATAAAGAGCAACAAGTAAAGGAGGAACACGCAGCATTAGGTGGGGATTTTACCATTCCCTTTCTTCTCTAAATCTCTCCCTCTTCGTCTTTTTCAAATCTGAATTTTTGTTTGGTAATACAAACACGGTTCGGTTTCATGTGGAGTTCCTAACTCCATGCGTGAAGCTTTAGGTACGAGTCCATGACTTTTAAACCCTATTTAAACATTACCAAATAAAAATTCTTTCAAGCTTTGGTTCAGTGTTTTCTAAAGTAGAGTCCTTGACTCTACGAAATCAAATTCATCAACATTGTTCTTGACTCTACCATATTTTAATAGACTCCTAGACCCTACCAAACTTATCGAGTCTTTGACTCTACCATATTTTAATGGAGTCCTTGACTCTACCAAATTAGCGGAGTCCTTGAATCTTCCATTTTAATGGAGTCCCTAACTCTTCCAAATTAATAGCATCTTCGACTCTACTAAATTAATGGAGTTCTTGACTCTCCCCCATCAATGGGGTCATTGACTCCACCAATTTTTAATGGAGTTCTTGACTCGACCAACAAATTAATGGAGGCATTAACTCAACCAAATTAATCGTGACTAATTCTTTGGGATTATTAATTAAGTCTTTAAACAAAAGTAGAGCTAATAATTCTTGAAATAAAATGACCGTAAAATTAGGTTGTTAAAATTTTCCAATCCCAAATATGTTCACAATGATTAAATTGCTTCAAAGGTGTTTTCTTCCCCTTATTCAAATTTGGGAATTTGAATCAAAATATTATTTAAATTCCGACCAAGAAGCAAATAAAAGAAAGAGATATTTGATTAGACATTCAACTTCTTAAAAAAGAATTATTTGTTTGATTGTCATAAAGGCATGGTCCTTGAGATTAAAACCAGCTATTTCACCCAAAATTAGAATTAAGTTGATGCTTAATTAAATACAAAGTATATGACTTAAATGTCCATCATTTAAAATTGGGCAAAATTAATTTGATGATTTTAAATCAAAAACCTCACTTTAAGAACTACAAATTGGCATGATCCCCGTCAAGGAAACATAGGCAACCTAAATAAATTATTAGGTGCAACCACAAATAACATAAAACACATATCCCCTTAAACATGAAAATAAATAAACTCAAAAGTGGGTGATACTAAAAACAATCGAAAAGCCAAAAGTGGGTGATGGCATGAAATTGGGTTGGGAAAATTTTCCAATCCCAACTATGTTCACAATGATTAAATTGCTTCAAATGAGTTTTCCTTCCCTTAATTAAATTTACGATTTTCATTCAAAATATTATTAAAATTTCGGCAAAGAAGCAAATGAAAGAAAGGGAAATTTGCTTAGACATTCCACTTCTTAAAAAAGAATTATTAGGTCGATTGTAATAAAAGCATGGTCCTTGAGATTAAAACCAATTATTGCTCCCAAAATCAAAATTAAGTCGATGCTTAATGAAATACAAAGTATTTGACTTAAATGTCCATCATTCAAAATTGGGAAAAATTAATTTGAGGATTTTAATCTAAAACCCCACTTTAAGAACTACAAATTTGCACGATCCTCATCAAGGCTACGTAGGAAACCTAAATAAATTATTAGGTGCAGCCACAAATAAACAAAAACGCATCCCCTTAAACATGAAAATAAATAAACTTGACAGAAAAATATTAAAAACAATCGAAAAGCCAAAAGTGGGTGATGGCATGAACGTGAAACAAGTTAATGGCCCATGAATTGATCAGTTAACATAAAAATATAGGGGAAAAAGGTTTCCCAATCCCTCTATAAACTAAAGCGGCCTTCAGCAAGAAAAAAATTTGAAAAAAGAAGAAGAGAAGCACACACACACAGAGATAAAAAAAAAAAAAAAAAAAAAAAGAGTCATAGGCAGAGACAAAGAGCAACAAGTAAAGGAGGAACACACAACATTAGGTGGGGATTTTATTAGTCCCTTTCTTCTCTAATTCTCTCTCTCTTCATCTTTTTCAAATCTGAATTTTTGTTTGGTAAAAAAAATAGGGTTGAGTTTCATGAGGAGTTTCTAACTCCATCTGCGAAGCTTTAGGTACGAGTCCCTGACTCGTAAATCCTATATGAACATTACCAAATAAAAATTCAATCAAGCTTTGGTTTAGTGTTTTCTCAAGTAGAGTCCTTGACTCTACCAAATCAAATTCATCATTGGAGTCCTTGACTCTACCATATTTTAATTAAGTCATTCACTCTACCAAATTAATGGAGTCCTTGAATCTACCATTTTAAAGGAGTCCCTGACTCTACCAAATTACTGGAGACTTCGAGTCTACTAAATTAATGGAGTCCTTGATTTGACCAATTTATAATGGAGTTCTTGACTCCACCATCAAATTAATGGAGGCATTAACTCTACCAAATTAATCGTGACTAATTCATTGGGATTATTAATTAATTCCTTAAACAAGATTAGAGTTAATAATTCTTAAAATAAAATGACTGTAAAATTGGGTTGGGAAAATTTTCCAATCCCAACTATGTTCACAATGATTAAATTGCTTCAAATGAGTTTTCCTTCCCTTAATTAAATTTGCGATTTTCATTAAAAATATTATTAAAATTTCGGCAAAGAAGCAAAAGAAAGAAAGGGAAATTTGCTTAGACATTCCACTTCTTAAAAAAGAATTATTAGGTCGATTGTAATAAAAGCATGGTCCTTGAGATTAAAACCAATTATTTCTCCTAAAATCAAAATTAAGTCGATGCTTAATGAAATACAAAGTATTTGACTTAAATGTCCATCATTTAAAATTGGGCAAAATTAGTTTGAGGATTTTAATTCTAAAACCCCACTTTAAGAACTACAAATTTGCACGATCCTCATCCAGGCTACGTAGGAAACCTAAACAAATTATTAGGTGCAGCCACAAATAAACAAAAACACATCCCCTTAAACATGAAAATAAATAAACTTGACAGAAAAATATTAAAAACAATCGAAAAGCCAAAAGTGGGTGATGGCATGAACGTGAAACAAGTTAATGGCCCATGAATTGATCAGCAAACAGAAAAAATAAGGGAAAAAGGTTTCCCAATCCCTCTGTAAATTAAAGCGGCCTTCAACAAGAAAAAAAAAAGTAAAAAAAGAAGAAGAAAAGAATGCACACACAGAGACAAAAAATGAGACACAGACAGAGATATAGAGCTACAAGTAAAGGAGGAACATACAGCATTAGCTGGGGATTTTATCAGTCCCTTTCTTCTCTAAATCTCTCCCTCTTCATCTTTTTCAAATCAGAATTTTTGTTTGGTAAAACAAATAGGGTTGGGTTTCATTAGGAGATCCCAACTCCACACATGAAGCTTTAGGTATGACTCCCCGACTCGTAAATCCTATTTGAACATTACCAAATAAAAATTCTTTCAAGCTTTGGTTTATTGTTTTCTCAAGTTGAGTATTTGACTCTACCAAATCAAATTCATCAATGGAGTCCTCGACCCTACCATATTTTAATGGACTCCTTGACTCAACCAAATTTATGGTTTCCTTGACACTGCCATATTTTAATGGAGTCCTTGACTCTACCATTTTAATGCACCATGGACTCTAACAAATTAATGGAGTCCTTGACTCTACCATTTTAATGGAGTCCCAGACTCTACCAAATTAATGGAGTCTTCGACTCTACTAAATTAATGGAGTTTTTGACTCTATCCCATCAATGGAGTCCTTGACTCCACCAATTTTTAATGGAGTTCTTAACTCCACCATCAAATTAATGGAGGCATTAAATCTACCAAATTAATTGTAACTAATTCTTTGGTATTATTAATTAATTCTTTAAACAAGATTAGAGTTAATAATTCTTAAAATAAAATGACCGTAAAATTGGGTTGGGAAAATTATCCAATTCCAAATATGTTCACAATAATTAACTTGCTTCAAAGTAGTTTTCTTTCCCTTAATTAAATTTTGGAATTTCAATCGAAATATTATTAAAATTCTAACAAAGAAGCAAATGAAAGAAAGAGAAATTTGCTTAGACATTCAACTTCTTAAAAAAGAATTATTAGTTCAATTGTCATAAAAAAAATGGTCCTTGAGATTAAAACCAATAGTTTCATCCAAAATCAAAATTAAGTCGATGCTTAGTTAAATACTAAGTATTTGACTTAAATATCCATCATTTAAAATTGGGCAAAATTAATTTAAGGATTGTAAATCTAAAACCTCACTTTATGAACTACAAATTGGCTTGATCCCCGTCAGGGCTGTGTGGGCAACCTAAACAAATTATTAGGTGCAGTCACAAAAAAATAAAAACACATATCCCGTTAAACACGAAAATAAATAAACACATGTACAACGTCAACATGGTTGGAATCAAAGGGTTTTCCCTTGAAACAGGGGGTTGTAATTAAGAGATACATTATTTGGAATGGGCACTATTCACATCAATAAAACTCATATGCCAAAAGGCCTATGGGTGAAATTACGTTTGATGAATTATTAAACATAATTTGAATACATTTGTTGAACTTAATTTAACAACGTTTGTTAAACAAAAGTTGATAATGTCTGTTAAACATAATTTGACAACGTTTGTTAAACATTATCTAACAATTATTGTTAGCAATTTTCGTCAACAAGCATATTAAATAATTGTAACCTTAGAGGGTACCAATATTTTATTAATGATCTACATATCAAAGTTGTATTATTTCTAAATCATCTGCAATATTGGTGGTTCACTTTGGGGTTATTAATTTGGATTCATGAGTAACCTTGCCTATCCTTTTTGTGGACTAAATGTTTTTTTTTTTTATACATGAACTAAATGGTTTTTGAGATGTCGTGAAGATTGCATTTGAAAACTTGAATTTGGATTTAGATTTGGATTCTAAATCAATATATTGAAAGTCCATGATTTCAATTCCAAATATGTTCACAATGACTAAATTTCTTCAAAGGAGTTTTCTTTCCCTTATTTAAATTTGCAAATTTCAATCAAAATATGATTAAAATTCCGACAAAGAATCAAATGAAAGAAAGTGAAATTTGCTTAGACATTCAACTTCTTAAAAAAGAATTATTCGTTCGATTGTCATAAAAGCATGGTCCTTGAGATTAAAACCAATTATTTCATCAAAAATAAAAATTAGGTCGATGCTTAATTAAATACAAAGTATTTGACTTAAACGTCCATCATTTAAAATTGAGAAAAATTAAATTGAGGATTTTAAATCTAAAACCTCACTTTAAGAACTACGAATTGACTTGATCCCCGCCAAGGCTACGTAGGCAACCTAAACAAATTATTAGGTGCAGCAACAAATTAAAAAAAAATCCCCTTAAAAATGAAAATAAATCAATTCAAAAGAAAAATATTAAAAACAATTGAAAAGCCAAAAGTGGGTGTTGGCATGAACATGAAACAAGTTAATGACCCATGAATTGATCAGTTAATAGAAAAAATAGGGGAAAAAGGTTTCCCAATCCCTCTATAAACTAAAGCGGCCTTCAGCAAGAAAAAAATTTGAAAAAAGAAGAAGAGAAGCACGCACACACAAAGATAAATAAAAAAAAGAGTCACAGGCAGAGACAAAGAGCAACAAGTATAGGAGGAACACACAACATTATGTGGGGATTTTATTAGTCCCTTTCTTCTCTAAATCTCTCTCTCTTCATCTTTTTCAAATCTGAATTTTTGTTTGGTAAAACAAATAGGGTTGAGTTTCATGAGGAGTTTCTAACTCCATCCGTGAAGCTTTAGGTACAAGTCCTTGACTCGTAAATCCTATTTGAACATTACCAAATAAAAATTCAATCAAGCTTTGGTTCAGTGTTTTATCAAGTAGAGTCTTGTACTCTACCAAATCAAATTCACCAATGGAGTCCTCGACTCTACCATATTTTAATGTAGTCCTTGACTCTACAAAATTTATGGAGTCCTTGACTCTAACATTTTAATGAAGTCCTTGACTCTACTAAATTAACGGAGTCCTTGAATCTACCATTTTAATGGAGTCCCTGACTCTTCTAAATTAATAGCGTCTTCGACTCTACAAAACTAATGGAGTTCTTGACTCTACCCCATCAATGGAGTCATTGACTCCACCAATTTTTAATGGAGTTCTTGACACAGCCATAAAATTAATGGAGGCCTTAACTCTACCAAATTAATCGTGACTAATTCTTTGGTATTATTAATTAAGTCTTTAATCAAAACTAGAGTTAATAATTCTTGAAATAAAATTACTGGAAAATTAGGTTGTGAAAATTGTCCAATCCCAAATATGTTCACAATGATTAAATTGCTTCAAAGGAGTTTTCTTTCCCTTAATTAAATTTGTGAATTTCAATCAAAATATCATTAAAATTCTGACAAAGAAGCAAATGAGAGAAAGAGAAATTTGCTTAGACATTCAACTTCTTAAAAAAGAATTATTAGTTCGATTGTCATAAAAGCATGGTCCTTGAGATTAAAACCAATTATTTCACCCAAAATCAAAATTAAGGTGATGCTTAATTGAATACAATGTACATGACTTAAATGTCCATCATTTAAAATTATGAAAAATTAATTTGAGGAGTTTAAAACTAAAACCTCACTTTAAGAACTACGAATTGGTATGATCCCCATCATGGCTACGTAGGCAACCTAAACAAATTATTAGGTGTAGCTACAAATAAATAAAAACACATATCCCCTTAGACATTAAAATAAATCAATTCAAAAGAAAAATATTAAAAACAATTGAAAAGCCGAAAGTGAGTGATGGCATGAACGTGAAAGAAGTTAATGGCCCATGAATTGATCAATTAACTGAAAAACTAGGGGAAAATGGTGTCCCAATCCCTCTTTAAACTAAAGCAGCCTTCAGCAAGAAAAAAAAATGGAAAAAAGGAAGAGAAGGCCGCACACACAAAGATTAAAAAAGAGACACAAGCAGAGATAAAGAGCAACAAGTAAAGGGGGAGCACACAGCGTTAGGTGGGGATTTTATCAGTCCCTTTCTTCTCTAAATCTCTTCCTCTTCATCTTTTTCAATTCGGAATTTTTGTTTGGTAAAACACATAGGGTTGGGTTTCTTGAGGAGTTCCTAACTCCATGCGTGAAGCTTTGGGCATGAGTCCCTGACTCGTAAATCCTATTTGAACATTACCAAATAAAAATTCTTTCAACTATTGGTTCAGAGTTTTCTCAAGTAGAGTCCTTGACTCTACAAAATTAATGGAGTCCTTGACTCTACAACATTAATGGAGTCCTTGACTCTACCATTTCAATGGAGTCCCTGACTCTACCAAATTAATGGAGTCTTCGACTCTACTAAATTAATGGAGTTCTTGACTCTACCCCATCAATGGAGTCCTTGACTCCACCAATTTTTAATCGAGTTCTTGACTTCCCCATCAAATTAATGGAGGCATCAACTCTACCAAATTAATCGTGACTAATTCCTTGGTATTATTAATTAATTCTTTAAACAAGATTAGAGTTAATAATTCTTAAAATAAAATGATCATAAAATTGGGTTGGGAAAATTTTCCAATCCCAAATATGTTCACAATGATTAAATTGCTTCGAAGGAGTTTTCTTTCCCTTAATTAAATTTGTGAATTTCGTTCAAACTATTATTAAAATTCCAACAAATAATCAAATGAAAGAAAGTGAAATTTTCTTAGACATTCAACTTCTTAAAAAAGCATTATTAGTTCGATTGTCATAATAGCATGGTCCTTGAGATTAAAACCAATTATTTCATCAAAAATAAAAATTAGATCGATGCTTAATTAAATACAAAGTATTTGACTTAAAAGTTCATCATTCAAAATTGAGAAAAATTAAATTGAGGATTTTAAATCTAAAACCTCACTTTAAGAGCTACAAATTGGCTTGATCCCCGTCAAGGCTACGTAGGCAACCCAAACAAATTATTAGGTGCAACTACAAATAATAAAAAAACATCTATCCCCTTAAAAATAAAAATAAATCAATTCAAAAGAAAAATATTAAAAACAATTGAAAAGCTGAAAGTAGGTGTTGGCATGAACATGAAAGAAGTTAATGACCCATGAATTGATCAATTAACAGAAAAAAAAAAAAAAATAGGGGAAAAAGGTTTCCCAATCCCTCTATAAACTAAAGCAGCCTTCAGTAAGAAAAAAAATTGGAAAAAAAAAAGAAGAAGAGAAGCACGCACACACAAAGATAAAAAAAAAAAGAGTCACAGGCAGAGACAAAGACCAACAAGTAAAGGACGAACACACAACATTAGGTGGGATTTTATTAGTCCCTTTCTTCTCTAAATCTCTCCCTCTTCATCTTTTCCAAATTTGAATTTTTGTTTGGTAAAACAAATAGGGTTGAGTTTCTTGAGGAGTTTCTAACTCCATCCGTGAAGCTTTAGGTACGAGTCCCTAACTCGTAAATCCTATTTGAACATTACCAAATAAAAATTCAATCAAGCTTTGGTTTAGTGTTTTACCAAGTAGAGTCTTTTACTCTACCAAATCAAATTCACCAATGGAGTCCTCGACTCTACCATATTTTAATGCAGTCCTTCACTCTACCAAGTTTATGGAGTCCTTGACTCTAACATTTTAATGGAGTCCTTGACTCTACCAAATTAACGGAGTCCTTGAATCTACCGATTTAATGTTATCCCTAACTCTTCCAAATTAATAGCGTCTTCGACTCTACAAAATTAATGAAGTTCTTGACTCTACCCCATCAATGTTTTCATTGACTCCACCAATTTTTAATGGAGTTCTTGACTCGACCATAAAATTAATGGAGGCATTAACTCTACCAAATTAATCGTGACTAATTTGTTGAGAACATATTTTATGTAGTTGGCTAATCCTTTGACAAAACGTACTTTACTTGTAATTGGGTAGATCTAGGATATGTTTAATACTTCAAAGAACATGTTGTTCAAGTTTAGTATTAAAGCCATGAAGATTGGACCAAGAAACAAGTGAAGAAAATGTGTTTACTAAAGCTGGACACTTGCTGGACACCTGCGAATAGCTGCTGGACACCTGCGGACAGCTTCTCAACAGCTGCTCGACAGATAGCTATCTATCGAGGTTTAATGAGACTCGACAGATGCTATCTATCAAGGTATCTATCGAGGTTACGGAAATCATGATTTTCAAATCTAATTTTTGGGCCAGGCTTTTGTATTTGTGTAGGGTTTCTTTTCTCACAACCCTAAACATATATAAGGCTTATTTTAAAGGTCGTCACAAAAGATAATACAAGGAGAGCATATGCAAAAGGTGACCGAAACCTTATTCTCTCTAAAAGAAACTACTGCGTCTTTGCGCCTTAGGGTTTTGTAACCAAATGCTTCTTGATCTTCATTGTTGATGAAGTGAAGAACTTTGCAACCAACATTCTTCTTCCTTAAGTTGGTGAGTGAGTCACGTATTGGGATTCGTGCAAAGGAGTGAGTTACGTACTGGGATCTGTGCATCAAAGGGTGGTGTTCATATATTGAAGAGTTCAGAGGTTCTGAAGCGGTAGAAAGTTTCTGCTGTGAGTTCATCTACGGGGATTGTAGAGTCTAGAGACAAAGGTTTTATACTAAATCTGAAACTTCTCTTTACTATAGTGAATTGCTTTTCGAGAAGGTTTCCCCTCAGGTTTTTACTGTGAAACTGGTTGGTTTCATTGGTTTTCTTAAGGCATCATATCTTGTCTTATTTATTTTTTCGCTGCACTTAGTTTTGACATGATATTGATGTTTGTTTGTTTTAACAAGCTTTATGCATAATAAATCTAATTAACAACTTGGATTTAAAACTTGTTAATTTTATCAACCAGAGTCTAAATTTCCACAACAAGTGGTATTAGAGCAGGTACACTTTGATTGGATTAATTTCCTAAGTGTGATCCTTGACCCTCATTGTCATGGATTATGGACAATCTCTTTTGATTCCTCCTTTATTTGATGGCACTAATTATGCGTACTGAAAAGTTTGTATGAAAGTTTTTTTGCAGGCTCTAGGTGAACAGGTATGGCAAGCTATTGAAGTTAGCTAGATTAAGCCAAAGAAAGCGCCAGTGGATTTGGATGATGCAACAATCACATCGGCAAATTTCAACAATAGGGCCTTGAATGCTTTTTTTTTTTTTTGGGTGGAGTGACCAATGAGGAATTCAAGAAAATATAATCCACAGAAGTTGCCAAGGTAGCATAGACCATTCTTGAGACCACCAATGAAGGTACCATGGCTGTAAAGACTGTGAAGTTTCAAAGACTCACTAGTAGCTTTGAAGAAATAAGGATGGAGGAGGATGAGACCTTTGATGAGTTTTATGCTAAACTCAAGGATATTGTGAATTCTGCCTTCAACCTTGGAGAGTCTATAGCAGAATCCAAAATTGTTAGGAAAATTCTTAGGTCCTTACTCGAAAGATTCCATGCCAAGATCACTACCATTGAAGAAGCAAAGGACATTGATCAAATTCCTTTGACTGAGCTTGTAGGGAATCTCCAAACCTATGAGATGGGATTGGGCTCAATAGGAAAAGGTGGAAAGAGTAAAAACTTGGCTCTTACGGGTATAGAGGAGGAGATTGAGGACTCTGAAGATGAAGATGAAGATGAGGATGAGGATGAGGATGAGGATCTAACCTTCATAACTGATGAGATTATCAAGCTTCTTCAATTTAGGAAAAAGGATAAGGGCAAACCTCCTAGGAAATCTAAGAAGCCCTGCATTCAATGCCATGAGTGCAAGGGGTTTGGTCATATGAGGATAGAGTGCCCAAACTACCTTATGAGGGAAAAGACCAATAAGTCAGAAGATAAAAAGTTGGTTGCTACTCGGAGTGACATCGAGAATGACTCTTCTGATGAGAGTGTGGATGAATGTAATCATGTTATGGCCTTTACTGCCTCAACTGATAAGATGATTATGGAGAGTACTAGTGACAGTGAGGATTCTTCTGATGATGAAGTATCCAAGAAGTTGACCCTTCAAGAAGCCTATGATAAGCTATGCACTGAATTCATAAAATCTGAAAAGACTTCTCATCTTTGTAGAAAAGAGCTAAATGAGGTAAAAACTGAAAAGGTTGATATGTTAGTCAAACTGGATGAGACTACAAGGTTAGTTGAGACTCTCATTGTAGAGAACACCTCATTAGAAGAGAAGGTCAAAAATCTTGAGGTTGAGCTTAGTCAAGCTAGAACTCAAATAGAGAGGATGTCTAGTGCAAAGCTTGAAGAAGTCTTGAGTACTCAAAAGCCTAGTTCTGATAAGACTGGCTTAAGATATGCTGTCTCCTCCGGCCCCTCCTCTTCCATGGCTTTTGGATCAAGGACTATCATTGTGCCTCAATCCAAGAAAGGTAATAAAGGTATGAAATCCAAAACTGTTTTGGCTAATTCTAAATCCTTTGTTAGACCTCATGTTTGTCACCATTGTAGTGTTTCTGGACATATTCGTCCTAATTGTTTTAAGTTGTATCCTCAAAAGCAAGTGTCTAAACGGTCACAAGTTTCCTCTCAAGGACCTACACCTTTGTTTGGAGAGTTATTAGAAGCCTTGAGCTTTTTAACTCAATTTCAGGAGAATTTTAATTCTTTTATGTTCTTTAGTAATCATACTAGGATACGTGTCTTTTCATTTTTACGGCCAAAGACTCGTGCTGTGTGGGTGAGAAAGGAGCCTAAGACATAATTGTCTTTTTTGTTTGTTCTCTGCTTTAATTCTTTCTATCTAAAGTAGGATTCTCTTTGCTTGATTTCTTATCTGCTTTTGAAATTATGCTTTCATGCATCTGCATTCTTCTATCATGCCTTCATGCATTTGCATTTTTCTTTCATACTTTTATGATTGTTTATCTGTTTTTGTTTGATTGTTTAGTTTTTATTTTGTTTTGTTTTCAAAATTAAAAAAAAAATGAAAAAAACAGAAAAATACAAAAACAGTGTGTGTTTGTGTACATCGGTTCCTGTGAACTTTAAAATGGTCGTTGAAACAGAGTTTTCTAAACTTTGTATAGCTTAAATGAGCATTCTTATGCACAACTAAGTAAGTGAGTTTTGTGGCTCTTTGTTTGTGATGAGTAAGGTTAAGTGATCTCTTGTACTTAACACTCGTATCACTCTTTTTAACGGGTAGGACTAGAAAATTCTAAGAGAAAGACATAAATAACCATCTCACCACTGTTACTCGCCAATTATGTAATGACATCTATATGCTTCGGTATAGTAAAAGTGCAATGTTAATGACATCTATATGCTTCGGCATAGCAAAAGTGCAATGTCAAAAGCTTAACATAATTGGGTCTTTCTTTTCTCTCCTTTGTATACCCATGCATGATTTGCTTAATAAAAAGAAAATATGCGAAGAAAATAAAAGAAAAAAGACCAAAAATGCTTTAAATATGGTTGCAAGCGTGTTTTCTAGGAGATGTGGGAGCTATAGGATGTACCTCAAAGGTGATAGTCCCCATCAAATAGTTATGATTGTGTGTGAGTTAAAGTGATTTTCTCATATCTCAAATCGTCATAACATAGAGACACTTATGCAATCTTGGGATGTTTTCACACACAACAAGAAATACTCTTTGCTACTTTTGATACATGTGCAGGTACAATGTGATTTGGCCATCACAATGTTTACATGTGTTGATATATGCTCACTAAACTGTCTTGACTTATTTTTGACATATAAAATTGGTTAGACTTGTTTAGTGTGTGTGTGTGTGTGTGTGTGTGTGTGTGTGTGTGTGTGTGTGTTTTTAGGAGCTAAGTGCTTAACTTTTTGTTGTTTGGGAGATGTTTTTGAGAGGTTAAAATGTTGGTTGGATCATTAGCTGAGTTGCATGTTTGATTGCATTCATATCTGTGTTTTTCCCTTTTTGAAAAACTATTTTTAAACCATTTCGATACCTTCTCGACACCTCTAAATACCTAGCTTATCTGTCGAGATCTTCTATTACATCTTATCGCAATCTCGACACCTCTCGATAGCTAGGTAGATCGATCGAGATATCCCCTGTCTTCTCAATAGCTTCTCGATAGCTGTTCGATCCATCGAGGTATGCTCAATAGCTTCTCGACACCTCTCGATTGATCAAGATTCTCTTGCTTGCATTGTTTTTCACATGTTTTGCATGTTTCTCTTATCTTGTCATCCATAGCATCTTATTTCATTACATTCATGCATTTATATGGATTCTTTGTATCCCCTTAATTATTTTTGATCATCTTTATGTTCCTCGAGTGAAGCTTTCTAGTTTCTTGTATCCATTGTCAATCGTGACAAAAATTGGGAGAAATTGAAGAATTTATGATTTCTTTCTTTAAGATTCTACAAGTTAGGGGGAGAAATACATGTCTTTGTAAGAAGGAGTTGTGTTTCATCTTAATAGGGGGAGTGTTTACCTCCTTGCTATTGTAGGAGCTACTTTTAGCTTCTTGTTCTTGTACCTAGATCTTGTGACTATGTTTACATACATTGTGCTTATCTTTGATATATATGTGATGATGCATGTTTTCTTCACCTATCTCTACATGTGTTGTTTCTTTTCTCTCTTTATACACATGTTTCTTTATTTGTATGCAATCTATTATCTCTGTTTCACACTAAGATGCCTTGATGAGTTTTGTTTAAAGTGTTTCAGAAATAAAGGTTGTCAAAGTCTACTTGCCATAAACTCTCTTCTTGCAAAGTTTTTCAAGAGTTTGTGTTAGGATAGATTTTATTGTAATCAACAAGTGAATATGAGTTGAGTAATTTATAACTTCTCTCATATGTTCATTTGTTAGTTGTGGTTTTGTCACGGATTGACAAAGAGGGAGATTGTTAAGGACATATTTTATGTAGTTAGCTAATCTTTTGACAAAACACACTTTACTTGTAATTGGGTAGATCTAGGATGTGTTTAATACTTCAAAGAACATGTTGTTCAAGTTTAGTATTAAAGCCATGAAGATTGGACCAAGAAACAAGTGAAGAAAAGGTGTTTAATAAAGCTGGACACCGGTTCGACACTTGCGGATAACTGCTGGACACCTGCGGACAGCTTCTCGACAGCTACTCGACAGATAGCTATCTATCGAGGTTTAATGAGGCTCGACAGATGCTATCTATCGAGGTATCTATCGAGGTTACGGAAATAAAAATTTTCAAATCTGATTTTTGGGCCAGGCTTTTGTATTGTGTAAGGTTTCTTTTCTCACAACCTTAGACATATATAAGGCTTATTTTAGAGGCCGTCACAGAAGAGAATACAAGGAGAACATATGCAAAAGGTGACCGAAGTCTTATTCTCTCTAAAAGAAGCTACTGGGTCTTTGTGCCTTAGGGTTTTCTAACCAAGTGCTTCTTGATCTTCATTCTTAATGAAGTGAAGAACTTTGCAACCAACATTCTTCTTCCTCTAGTTGGTGAGTGAGTCACGTACTGGGATTCATGCAAAGAAGTGAGTCACGTACTGGGATTCATGCATCAAAGGGTGGCGTTCATATATTGAAGAGTTCAGAGGTTCTAAAGAGGTAGAAGGTTTCTACTATGAGTTCATCTACGGGAATTGTAGATTCTAGGGACAAAGGTGCTGTACTAGATCTGAAACTTCAAAGAACATGTTGTTCAAGTTTAGTATTAAATCCATGAAGATTGGATCAAGAAACAAGGGAAGAAAAGGTGTTTACTTAAGCTGGACACCTGCTGAACACCTGCGGATAGCTGCTGGACACTTGCGGATAGCTTCTGGACAGCTGCTCGACAGATAGCTATTTATCGAGGTTTAATGAGGCTCGACAAATGCTATCTATCGAGGTTACGGAAATCAAAATTTTCAAATCTGATTTTTGGGCCAGGCTTTTGTATTGTGTAAGGTTTATTTTCTCACAACCCTAGACATATATAAGGCTTATTTTAGAGGCCGTCACAGAAGAGAATACAAGGAGAACATATGTAAAAGGTGACCGAAGTCTTATTCTCTCTAAAAGAAGTTACTGCGTCTTTGCGCCTTAGGGTTTTGTAACCAAGTGCTTCTTGATCTTCATTGTTAATGAAGTGAAGAACTTTGCAACCAACATTCTTCTTCCTCGGGTTGGTGAGTGAGTCACGTACTGGGATTCGCGCAAAGAAGTGAGTCACGTATTGGGATCCGTGCATCAAAGGGTGACGTTCGTATATTGAAGAGTTCAGAGGTTCTGAAGAGGTAGAAGGTTTCTGCTGTGAGTTCATCTACGGGGATTGTAGAGTCTAGGGATAAATGTTTTGTACTAGATCTGAAACTTCTCTTTACTACAGTGAATTATTTTTCGGAAAGGTTTCCCCCCAGGTTTTTACTGTGAAACTGGTTGGTTTCATTGGTTTTCCTAGGTCATCATATCTTGTCTTATTTATTTTTCCACTGCACTTAGTTTGGACATGATATTGATGTTTGTTTGTTTTAACAAGTTTTATGCATAATAAATCTAATTAACAACTTGGATTTAAAACTTGTTAATTCTATCAACTGGGGTCTAAATTTCCCAACATAATTCTTTGGTATTATTAGATAAGTCTTTAAACAAAAGTAGAGTTAATAATTCTTGAAATAAAATGACCGTAAAATTAGGTTGTGAAAATTTTCCAATCCCAAATATGTTCACAATGATTAAATTGCTTCAAAGGTGTTTTGTTCCCCTTATTCAAATTTCGGAATTTGAATCAAAATATTATTTAAATTCCGACCAAGAAGCAAATAAAAGAAAGAGATATTTGCTTAGACATTCAACTTCTTAAAAAAAATTATTAGTTCGATTGTCATAAAAGCATGGTCCTTGAGATTAAAACCATTTATTTGACCCAAAACCAGAATTAAGTCGATGCTTAATTAAATACAATGTATATGACTTAAATGTCCATCATTTAAAATTGGGCAAAATTAATTTGATGATTTTAAATCAAAAACCTCACTTTAAGTACGAATTGGCATGATCCTTGTCAAGGCAACGTAGGCAACCTAAAAAAATTATTAGGTGCAACCACAAATAACTAAAAAAACATATCCCCTTAAACATGAAAATTAATAAACTCGAAAGTGGGTGATATTAAAAACAATTGAAAAGCCGAAAGTGGGTGATGGCATGAACGTGAAAGAAGTTAATGGCCCATGAATTTTTCAATTAACTGAAAAAATAGGGGAAAAAGGTTTCCCCAAACATCTATAAACTAAAGCGGCCTTCATCAAGAAAAAAAAATGGAAAAAAAGAAGAGAAGCAGGCACACACAAAAAAAAAAAAAAGAGACACAAGCAGAGATAAAGAGAAACAAGTAAAGGAGGAACACATAGCATTATGTGAGGATTTTATTAGTCCCTTTCTTCTCTAAATCTCAACTTCTTCATCTTTTTCAAATCTGAATTTTTGTTAGGTAAAACAAATAGGGTAGGGTTTCATTAGGAGTTCCCAACTCTACGCGTGAAGCTTTAGGTATGAGTCCCTGACTCATAAATCAAATTTGAACTTTACCAAATAAAAATTCTTTCAAGCTTTTGTTCAGTGTTTTCTCAAGCACAGTCCTTGACTCTACCAAATCAAATTCGTCAATGGATTCCTCGACTCTACCATATTTTATTTGAGTCATTCACTCTACCAAATTAATGGAGTCCTTAAATCTACCATTTCAAAGGATTCCCCGACTCTACCAAATTAATGGAGACTTCGAGTCTACTAAATCAATGGAGTCCTTGACTCCACCAATTTATAATGGCTCCACCATCAAATTAATGGAGGCATTAACTCTACCATATTAATCGTGACTAATTCTTTGGGAATATTAATTAATTCCTTAAACAAGATTAGAGTTAATAATTCTTAAAATAAAATGACTGTAAAATTGGGTTGGGAAAATTTTCCAATCCCAACTATGTTCACAATGATTAAATTGCTTCAAATGAGTTTTCTAATCCCCTTAAACATGAAAATAAATAAACTCAAAAGTGGGTGATATTAAAAACAATTGAAAAGCCGAAAGTGGGTGATGGCATGAACGTGAAAGAAGTTAATGGCCCATGAATTGATCAGCTAACAAAAAAAATAGGGGAAAAAGGTTTCCCAATCCCTCTATAAACTAAAGCGGCCTTCAGCAAGAAAAAAAAAGTAAAAAAGAAGAGAAGAACGCACACACAGAGATTAAAAAAAAAAAAAAAAAAAAAGAGACACAGGCAGAGATAAAGAGCTACAAGTAAAGGAGGAACACACAGCATTAGCTGGGGATTTTATCAATGCCTTTCTTCTCTAAATCTTTCTCTCTTCAACTTTTTCAAATCAGAATTTTTGTTTGGTAAAACAAATAGGGTTGGGTCATTAGGAGTTCCCAACTCCACGAGTGAAGCTTTAGGTATGACTCCCCGACTCGTAAATCCTATTTGAACATTACCAAATAAAAATTCTTTCAAGCTTCAGCTTAGTGTTTTCTCAAGTAGAGTCTTTGACTCTACCAAATCAAATTCATCAATGGAGTCCTCGACTCTACCATATTTTAATGGACTCCTTGACTCAACCAAATTTATGGTTTCCTTGACACTACCATATTTTAATTGAGTCCTTGACTCTACCATTTTATTGGATTCCTCGACTCTACCAAATTAATGGAGTCCTTGACTCTACCATTTTAATGGAGTCCCAGACTCTACCAAATTAATGGAGTCTTCGACTCTACTAAGTTAATGGAGTTCTTGACTCTACCCCATCAATGGAGTCCTTGATTCTACCAATTTTTAATGTAGTTCTTGACTCCACCATCAAATTAATGGAGGCTTTAACTCTACCAAATTAAAAGAGACTAATTCCTTGGGATTATTTATTAATTCTTTAAACAAGATTAGAGTTAATAATTCTAAAAATAAAATGACAGTAAAATTGGGTTGGGAAAATTTTCCATTCCCAAATATGTTCACAATGATTAAATTGCTTTAAAGGAGTTTTCTTTCCCTCAATTGAATTTTGGAATTTTGATCAAAATATGATTCAAATTCTAACAACAATTCAAATGAAAGACAGTGAAATTTGCTTAGACATTCAACTTCTTAAAAAAGAATTATTAGTTCGATTGTCATAAAAGCATGGTCCTTGAGATTAAAACCAATTATTACATCCATAATAAAAATTAAGTCGATGCTTACTTAAATACAAAATATTTGACTTAATTGTCAATTTAAAATTGGGCAAAATTAATTTGAGGATTTTAAATCTAAAACCTCACTTTAAGAACTACGAATTGGCCTGATCCCCGTCAAGGCTTTTAGGCAACCTAAACAAATTATTAGGTGCAGCCACAAATAAATAAAAACACATATCCCCTTAAATATGAAACTGAATAAATTCAAAAGAAAAATATTAAAAACAATTGAAAAGCCAAAAGTGGGTGTTGGCATGAACGTGAAAGGACTTAATGGCCCATGAATTGATCAGTTAACAGAAAAAATAGGGGAAAAAGGTTTCCCAATCCCTCTATAAACTAAAGCGGCCTTCAACAAGAAAAAAAAATGGAAAAAAGAGGAGAAGCACGCACACACAGAGATTAAAAAAAAAAAAAGACACAGGCAGAGATAAAAAGCAACATGTAAAGGAGGAACACACAGCATTAGGTGGGGATTTTGTCAGTCCCTTTCTTCTCTAAATCTCTCCCTCTTCATCTTTTTCAAATCTGAATTTTGTTAGGTAAAACAAATAGGGTTGCGTTTCATGAGGAGTTCCTAAGCCCATGCGTGAAGCTTTAGGTACGAGTCCCTGACTCGTAAATCCTCTTTGAAAATTACCAAATAAATATCCTTTCTAGCTTTGGTTCAGTGTTTTCTCAAGTAGAGTCTTTGACTCTACCAAATCATATTCATCAATGGAGTCCTTGACTCTACCAAATTAATGGAGTCCTTAAATCTACCATTTTAATGGAGTCCCTGACTCTACTAAATTAATGGAGTTCTTGACTCTACCCCATCAATGGAGTCCTTGACTCCACCAATTTTTAATGGAGTTCTTGACTCCCCCATCAAATTAATGGAGGCACTAACTCTACCAAATTAATCGTGACAATTCTTTGGGATTATTGATTAATTCTTTAAGCAAGATCAGAGTTAATAATTCTTAAAATAAAATGACCATAAAATTGGGTTAGGAAAATTTTCCTATCCCATATATGTTTACAATGATTAAATTGCGTCAAAGGAGTTTTCTTTCCCTTAATTAAATTTTGGAATTTCAATCAAAATATTATTAAAATTCCGACAAAGAAGCAAATGAAAGAATGAGAAATTTGCTTAGACATTCAACTTCTTAAAAAAGAATTATTAGTTTGATTGTCACAAAACCATGGTCCTTGAGATTAAAACCAATTATTTCACCTAAAATCAAAATTAAGTCGATGCTTAATTAAATACAAGGTATTTGACTTCAACGTCGATCATTTAAAATTGAGAAAAATCAAATTGAGGATTTTCAATCTAAAATGTCACTTTAAGAACTATGAATTGGCTTGATCCCCGCCAAGGCTACGTAGGCTACCTAAACAAATTATTAGGTGCAGCTACAAATAAAAAATAAAAAAGAACATATATCCCCAAAAATATGAAAATAAATCAATTCGAAAGAAAAATATTAAAAACAATTGAAAAGCCGAAAGTGGGTGTTGGCATGAACATGAAAGAAGTTAATGGCCCATGAATTGATCAGTCAACAGAAAAAATAGGTAAAAATGGTTTCCAAATCCCTCTATAAACTAAAGTGGCCTTCAGCAAGAAAAAAATTGGAAAAAAAGAAGAGAAGCACGCACACACAGAGATAAATAAATAAAAAGAGTCACAGGCAGAGACTAAGAGCAATAAGTAAAGGAGGAACACACAACATTAGGTGGGAATATTATCAGTCCCTTTCTTCTCTAACTCTCTCTCTCTTCATCTTTTTCAAATCTGAATTTTTGATAGGTGAAACAAATAGGGTTGAGTTTCAAAAGGAGTTCCTAACTCCATGCGTCAAGCTTTAGGTACAAGTCCCAGACTCATAAATCCTATTTGAAAATTACCAAATAAATATTCTTTCTAGCTTTGGTTCAGTGTTTTCTCAAGTAGAGTCTTTGACTCTACCAAATCAAATTCATCAATGGAGTCCATGACTCTACCAAATTAATAGAGTGCTTAAATCTACCATTTTTATGGAGTCCCTGACTCTACTAAATTAATAGAGTTCTTGACTCTACCCTATCAATGGTGTCCTTGACTCCACCAATTTTTAATGGAGTTCTTGACTCCCCCATCAAATTAATGGAGGCACTCACTCTACCAAATTAATCGTGACTAATTCTACGAGATTATTAATTAATTCTTTAAGCAAGTTTAGAGTTAATAATTCTTAAAATAAAATGACCGTAAAATTGGGTTGGGAAAATTTTCCAATCCCAAATTTGTTCACAATGATTAAATTGCTTCAAAGGAGTTTTCTTTCCATCAATTAAATTTTGGAATTTCAATCAAAATATTATTAAAATTCCTACAAAGAAGCAAATGAAAGAAAGAGAAATTTGCTTAGACATTCAACTTCTTAAAATAGAATTATTAGTTCGATTGTCATAAAAGCATGGTCCTTGAGATTAAAACCAATTGTTTCACCCAAAATCAAAATTAAGTCGATGCTTAGTTAAATACAAAGTATTTGACTTAAATGTCCATCATTTAAAATTGGGCACAATTAATTTGAGGATTGTAAATCTAAAACCCCACTTTATGATCTACGAATTGGCTTGATCCCCATCAAGGCTACGTGGGCAACTTAAACAAATTATTAGGTGCAGTCACAAATAAATAAAAACACATACCCGTTAAACACGAAAATAAATAAAGTCATGTACAACATCAACGTGGTTGGAATCAAAGGGTTTTCCCTTGAAACAAGGGGTTGTAATTAAAAGATACATTATCTTGAATGGGCACTACTCACATCAATAAAACTCATACGCCAAAAGGCCTATGGGTGAAATTATGTTTGATGAATTGTTAAAAATAATTTGACAACATTTGTTGAACTTAATTTAACGACGTTTGTTAAACAAAAGTCGATAATATTTGTTAAACATAATTTGACAACGTTTGTTAAACATAATCTAACAATTTTCGTTAACAATTTTTGTCAACAAGCATATAAAATAATTATAAACTTAGAGGGTATCAATATTTTATTAATGATCTACATATCAAAGTTGTGTTATTTCTAAATCGTCTGCAATATTGGTGGTTCACTTTAGGGTTATTAATTTAAATTCATGAGTAACCTTGCCTATCCTTTTTGTGGACTAAATATATATATTTTTTTTTATACATGGACTAAATGGTTTTTGAGATGTCTTGAAGATTGCAATTGAAAATTTGAATTTGGATTTAGATTTGGATTCTAAATCAATATATTGAAAGTCCATGATTTCAAATCCACTGAATTTAGATATCACAATTTCAAATCCAAGGATTCTGGAGGTTTAAAATCTTTGGTAGATTTGTCAAATTCAAATCCTTAACCATTTTTAAAGCATCCAAACATAGTTCTTAGATTTTAATCACTCGAATTCAAATCCACATGCCAAAATCTTGCCATCCAAACCCACCAAAATGGTATTTCAAATATAGGTTTAGGACCATGAATGATGGGAATATTTGGGGCTGGGACGGAAAAGGACACAATGAACATTTGAAGGCTTGTATTTTTTAATCCCTTTCAAAATTAAACTATTAATTCCATATGCATGTTTTTTTCTTTTTTTCCAAAGCAAGTTTGCATCATTTTAGTTTCCTCTCTTGGTGTATTTGACCCCACACTATGCTCTATGAGGCCTGAGGTTCCAAAATGATTTGGCAGTGAAAACGATTCTTTTTAATGTAGATTTTATGAACCAAACACACATTTAAGATTTGGTAGTAGAGTCTCTCTATCTCCACTATATCTACCCCTCAATTTGTTGGGTCGGTTATTACTTATTAAAAAAAAGTTGGTTTTTGTAGCACAGATTGTCAAACACCTCTGATTTTGAAGTAGGCCCCTTACAATAAAGGCTAGTCTTTCGATAGTTAGTGCAAAATAATCTTGGTAATCCTTCCATAATGAGATTCATACAAATTGAGTATTGGCCTTAATAAATCTATCGTGTCATTGTTAGTAACTTGACCTCTTATAAGAGGTGTTGTCATTATAGTGATTCTAGCTATGAACGATGATAGATAAATCCATGTGTTAGAATGGAGTTACAAAAGTAATAACACGTTAATGAACTTCTTCATTAATGAATCTAATTAATGAAGTTGTTTATTAATGAATGTAACATATCAGTTACACGAATTGTTGTTACGATAGAAAAGATTTTATGGTTGGTCATGCCCTTTCTAGGTTTATGTTTCCGTACTTGATGACTTTTAAAATAAGCCTTATATATGACTAATTATGGTTGTGAGAAAAGAAACCCTAATCATCCAATAGATTGAGCTTGTGTCGTGCTTCTCTATCAAACTTTGATAGCAGCATCTGTCGAGCTTTTGTCAAGACTTAACGAAACAAGTTTTCTTCACTTGTTTCTTTGATCAATCTTCATGTATTTAATGATGCCACTTGATGTATTTGAATAACATAATTCTTTATATATTAAACCCCACTTAGGTCTACCCAATTACAATAAAAGTGCGATTTGTCAAAGGATTAGACAATTATATAGAAAATATGACCCTAACAGTTGGCAATAGCCATTCTTACTACTAAATGATTAGCTATTATACCACTTGATTTGTTGGAAATTAGTTGGTCTTTCCGCACTTGCACATCCAAACACTCACACACTACTCAAAGAAAGTAACTCACTCACAAAGTACACAAAGGGAGAAAGGGTAAAAAGGGAAGAGTCAGAGAACTCTCTAATACTTGTATTTGTCCTCTTTTTGGATTTATAATTGTATATAATCCACATGCAACCATAACTTTCCTTATGTTTATTACACAACTTCCAAAAACTCTCAAATACATTCATTGCATGATTCTAAAAAAAAAAAAACAATAAAATACATTCATTGCATAAACTTCCCTTATTATTTCATAACATATATTAATAATTTCAAACTTTCCAGGGACTCTCTACCTAGTAATATGAGCAATGAAAGAATCCAACTCCATGCCTGAAACTCCACCTTCTTCAATGGACTGGCCGATAGCACCTCCCAAATCTGCTGTCCTCTTCCTTATCTCATCCCCTTCTTTTGATGCCATCAACAATTTTACAGCCTTTTCTACAGTGGATGATGTCACTAACTCATTTCTACGTGACCAGTCCTTCACAACAATACCAACTTTGAGCAATTTTGTTATCAAAACAGTGTTCATCGGCTGATCAGAGGCCATTGGCCATGCTGCGATTGGCACCCCCATAGTGATACTTTCCACGCAAGAATTCCATCCACAGTGACTCATAAATCCACCAGTTGATGGGTGACTTAGAATTTCCAATTGAGGTGCCCAATCTCTCACTACCATCCCCCTGCCTTTAACTCTCTCTTCAAACCCTTTGGGAATCTCAGCCTTTCTAAGCTCTCCATCAATAAAAATATCACCTTTATCAGCATCCCTTAATACCCAGATGAACTTTTGCTCACTTTTTTCCAACCCAATTGCTAGCTCCTTTATTTGCTCGTCTTCCATGGCAGTTGTTGTCCCAAAAGACACATATATCACCGAGTTTGGTGACTCTTTATCCAGCCACTCCAAGCACTTGTGCCTTTTATTTGAACAAATATTTCTCACAGGGTTGAATGGTCCAATAGCCCAATGCTTCTTGTCTCCCTCTATCTTTTCCATTAAGTCCATATATGCACCCTCTATGACCCTGCATGTATTGTAAAGGTACCCGAAGCTTAACTTTTGGAACTTTACTTGTGAATCAACAAAGTTCATGAACTCGGTTGGGAAACACCCTTCAAGAGATGGAAGGTCTTTTGTGATTATCTTGGACTGCGGATCTAATTCTAGAGCTTTTCCCATTGCTTCCCACAATTGAAAAAAGCAAGAAAAAGCTGATATGCTCTGGAAAGTGTATGACTCGGCGTTAGGGATAGTAACCAAGTCTTGCACCACTGAGCCCATCAATGAATCGTTGATGACAATGATTCTTGTTGCTTTGGATGAAAGTTCACGTAAAAGTGAAGCCATGGGTTCACGAAGATGCAAGGAAGCAATGACTAATGGTTTGAGATGTGAAGGGAACTTGTTTGGTGCATTGGGATTTGGCGATGGGGTGAGAAAAGGTGGGATTTTGAGGTCATGGAAATGGATGTCTGAAACTGAATTTGGGTCCCAACCATGGACTCGAAGCATGGCTTGACGGTTGTGAGTGGCAGTACAGGCATAGTGAACTGGGATATTGTAGGCTAAGATAAGACGTGAGAGGTGAAGGAGTTGGTTGAGATGGCCTTGTGCAGGAAAGGGTACCATGACCACTGCCACCTTGGTTTTGTTTAGGCCATGGTTTAGATGTTGTTGTTGGTTAGCCATTGATGAAAGTTGGAAAATGCTTACTTTGTGGATTGGGTCTCGGGGATTTGGGGGTTTGGAGATTTGTGTTTGGGTTTGGGTTTTTATAAGTAAAAGACATTGAGATTTTCACCTTTTCCTTCCATGATAATGATGATATCTTCCCAAATTTTGAAAGAAAATAGGAATCTACCACTATTTGTAAAATAATTAAAGATTTACCACTTTTTAAAGCTCGAGTTTAATGAAAAATAGTTACCAATTTTTTAATGTAACTCAAATTTCATAAAATAAAATAAAAAATAGTACGGCAAACTTGAAAGCTATTTTTTCAAAGAACTCAAGTTTTTAGAACTCGAGTTACACGGCAAGCTCGAGTTCCAAAATAGTGGTATATCCATGTAATCCAAAATAGTGGTAAATCTCTGCATATTTTGCTAAATAGTGATTGTCATCAAATAACTGTTCTCGTCTCTTCTTATGTTTTGGTTATCTCTTACTTTCTTTTTACTTTTCCTTTTATTCTTGCTTTTTTCTTTGAGGGCGTGATACACGCATGGTTTTAAAAATCAAACTGAACTGGCCGGTCTAATCGGTTCAACCGGGAACCGGACTTTAATCCGGTCCGGTTATTATTAAAAATCAAAAATTAAGAAAAAAAAATGTAAAAACCACCGGTTTAACCAAAAAACCAGAAACCAGTACGGTTAAGCCGGTTTTAAGCTGTTTTGTTCATAAACAGCTCAGCCACTGTGTTTCTAACAAAAAATAAAAAAGATAAGAGATTTCGTTTTAGATTTAAGAAGAAGAGAGTTTTTGACCTTGAAGATGCTATTAAGTCTAAAGCTGTGATGCGCAAGACACCCACATTGACACCAAAAACATCCAATTTACTATTTATGAGTTGACACAGTTGAGGAAGCCCAACTTCCCATTGGTGCATCCCAATGGTTGTGTGGTGCAAGTCAAGGGACGAGGTTGACGCTGTTTGCTCCGCCGTTTCTAACCTCTTTTACTTTTTTTTCACCTCTCTATACAATGACCTTGCGAAGGTAGAACGTGCTCTAGTTTTGGGCAAATTTCGGCAGGCCACAATGAACAAGAACCAGAATATTAGTGCCTAACTAGGAGAGGACAGTGAAGCTTTTTTTTAATCCGGAGAGGGTAGTGAAGTTTTTTGTTTTTTTTAATCCGAAGAGGACAGTGAAGTTGGAAAAGATGAACCAAAAAAAAAAAAACCAAGGTGTGAATGTAAGATTTCAAACTATGTGGTAGGTTGAGTTACTGGAGTATCAACGTGCAAAGGACTAAAGGTAGATATGTGGTGGAAAAGAAATGGAGTGTGGTACTGGTACGGTCAACATGTAAAGCAGTAAAGGTCGATATGTGGTGGAAAAGAAGTATTGGGAAATGATATTGTCACTCACTCTTATGGCTTTTTGTTATTTAAAAAAATGAAAGAATAACTACAATCATTTTTGTAGTGGGATTAAGTTTTGTTGTCTAATATATAAATTAAGAGAGATGCTATATTCACAATATTTTCACAACAAATTATAAGTAGTTAGTTGTTATTGGTTCAAATTTGAACTTAACACTAAAATTACCTTTTTGCCCTAACAATAACAACTAGTAACAACTTGCCACTTAAAATTTGTTGTAGAAATGTTGTGGACATGTCATTTCTTATAAATTAAAGTTAAGGTTTAATGTTTTAGTATTATTTTATTTAATTTTTTATTTAAAATATTAGTTATAAATTTATTAACTTATATTTTATAATTATTATTTATTTATTTATGACATCATCGGTTTGACTATCGGTCCAACCCCGGTCCGACCATAAAACCGAGAACCACTCTCCATTCCGGTTGTTTGACCATACCGGGTTTTAAAACCATGGATACACATACTGCTTATTCTTCTTTTTTCTTCTTTTTTCAGTTTGATTATTCTTTCCTAATTTCTTTCACTTTTTTTTTGGGGTTTTATTGGATGTGCCTTTCTTTTTACCTTCTTTCTTTTTTTTAGCTTTTCTTTTGTACTGACCATGTTTTTTTTTTTTTTTAACAAATTTGGGTGATTGTCATTTTTTTTTGGTTGTTTATTTTTTTTTAGAGAGTTTTAATTTATGGCGTCGGTTCTTGATTGTAGCTTTTTATCATTTTTTTTTTGTGGAGAGTTTCAACTTATGGCATCAGCTCCTGATGATAGGATCTCTTATTCAACCATCAGAGACTTTACCAATTGAATTAACATGAACCCACAACTTCTTATAAAACATTAAAATAAAATATATTTAGTATAAAAGAAAATGCACAAAATAATTATTTATTATATATTTTTACTCAATCATTTATAATCTATCAAAATATAAATCTATCAATAGTATTGTGTCAAAATAATTATTTGAAAAATATATAATAAATAAGAGCAGCACGCACACACAGAGATCAAAAAAGAGACATAGGCAAAGATAAAAAGCAACAAGTAAAGGAGGAACACACAGCATTAAGTGGGGATTTTATCGGTCCCATTCTTCTCTAAATCTCACCCTCTTCATCTTTTTCAAATTAGAATTTTTGTTTGGTAAAACAAATACGGTTGGGTTTCATGAGAAGTTCCTAGTTCCATGTGTGAAGCTTTAGGTACGAGTCCCTAACTCGTAAATCCTATTTGAACATTTCCAAATAAAAATTCTTTCAAGCTTTGGTTAAGTGTTTTCTCAAGTAGAGTCTTTCACTCTAACAAATCAAATTCATCAATGGAATCCTTGACTCTATCATATTTTAATGGACTCCTTGACTCTACCAAATTTATGAAGTCCATGACTGTACCATTTTAATGGAGCCCTGACTCTACCAAATTAATGGAGTCTTCCACTCTGCCAAATTAATTGAGTTTTTTACTCTACCCCATCAATGGAGTCCTTGACTCTAGCAATTTTTAATGGAGTTCTTGACTCCACCATTAAATTAATGGAGGCATTAACTCTACCAAATTACTCATGACTAATTCTTTGGGATAATTAATTGATTCTTTAAACAAGATTAGACTTAATAATTCTTAAAATAAAATTACTATAATTTTGGGTTTGGAAAATTTTCAAATCCCAACTATGTTCATAATGATTAAATTGCTTCAAAGGAGTTTCCTTTCCCTTAATTAAATTTGGGAATTTCAATCAGAATATTACTAAAATTTTGACAAAGAAGAAAATTAAAGAAAGAGAAATTTGCTTAGACATTCAACTTCTTAAAAAAGAATTATTAGTTTGATTGTCACAAAACCATGGTTCTTGAGTTTAAAACCAACTATTTCACCCAAAATTAAAATTAAGTCGATGCTCGATTAAATAAGAAATATATGGCTAAAATGTCCATCATTTCTAATTTTGCAAAAATAATTTGAGGATTTCAAAACTAAAACCTCACTTTAAGAACTACGAATTGGTATGATCCCCATCATGGCAACGTAGGCAACCTAAACAAATTATTAGGTGCAGCCAGAAATAATTAAAAACACATATCCCCTTAAACATTAAAATAAATAAATTCAAAAGAAAAATATTAAAAACAATGGAAAAGCCGAAAGTGAGTGACGACATGAACGTAAAAGAAGTTAATGGCCCATGAATTGATTAGTTAACTGATAAAGTAGGGTAAAATGGTGTCCCAATCCCTCTTTAAACTAAAACGGCCTTCAACAAGAAAAAAAAATAATAAAATAAAATAAAAAAGAAGAGAAGGCCGCACACACAAAGATTAAAAAAGAGACACTGGCAGAGATAAATAGCAACAAGTAAACGGGGAAGACACAGCATAAGGTGGGGATTTTATCAGTCTCATTCTTCTCTACATCTCTCCCTCTTCATCATTTTCAAATCATAATGTTTGTTTGGCAAAACAAACATGGTTGGGTTTCATGAGGAGTTCCTAGCTCTATGTGTGAAGCTTTAGGTATGAGTCCCCGACTCGTAAATCCTATTTGAACATTACCAAATTAAAATTCTTTCAAGCTTTCGTTAAGTGTTTTCTCAAGTAGAGTCCTTGACTCTAACAAATAAAATTCATCAATGGAGTCCTTGACTCTACCAATTTTTAATGGAGTTCTTGACTCCCCCATCAGATTAATGGAGGCATCAACTCTACCAAATTAATCGTGACTAATTCTTCAAGATTATTAATTAATTCTTTAAGCAAGATTAGAGTTAATAATTCTAAAAATAAAATGACTGTAAAATTTGGTTCGGAAAATTTTCCAATCCCAAATATGTTCACAATGAATAAATTGCTTCAAAGGAGTTTTCTTTCCCTTAATTAAATTTTGGAATTTCAATCAAAATATTATTAAAATTCCGACAAAGAAGCAAATGAAAGAATGAGAAATTTGCTTAGACATTCAACTTCTTAAAAAAGAATTATTAGTTCGATTGTCATAAAATCATGGTCCTTGCGATTAAAACCAATTCTTTCACCCAAAATCAAAATTAAGTCGATGCTTAGTTAAATACAAAGTATTTGACTTAAACATCCATCATTTAAAATTGGGCAAAATTAATTTGAGGATTGTAAATCTAAAACCTAACTTTATGATCTACGAATTGGCTTGATCCCCATCAAGGCTGCGTGGGCAACCTAAACAAATTATTAGGTGCAGTCACAAATAATGAAAAACACATATCCCGTTTAACACGAAAAAAAATAAACTCATGTACAACGTCAACGTGGTTGGAATCAAAGGGTTTTCCCTTGAAACAAGGGGTTGTAATTAAGAGATACATTATCTTGAATGGACACTATTCACATCAATAAAACTCATGCGCCAAAAGGCCTATGGGTGAAATTATGTTTGATGAATTGTTAAACATAATTTGACGACATTTGTGGAACTTAATTTAACGACGTTTGTTAAACAAAAGTCGATACTGTTTGTAAAACATAATTTGACAACGTTTGTTAAACATAATCTAACAATTATCGTTAATAATTTTCATCAACAAGCATATAAAATAATTGTAACCTTGGAGGGTATCAATATTTTATTAATGATCTACATATCAAAGTTGTATTATTTCTAAATCGTCTGCAATATTGGTGGTTCACTTTAGGGTTATTAATTTGGATTCATGAGTAACCTTGCCTATCCTTTTTGTGGACTAAATTTTTTTTTTTTTTTATACATGGACTAAATGGTTTTTGAGATGTCTTGAAGATTGCATTTGAAAATTTGAATTTGGATTTAGATTTGGATTCTAAATCAATATATTGAAAGTCCATGATTTCAAATCCACTAAATTTAGATATCACAATTTCAAATCCAAGGATGCTGCAGGTTTGAAATCTTCGGTAGATTTGTCAAATTCAAATCCTTAACCATTTTTTAAGCATCCATACATAGTTTTTAGATTTTAATCTCCCGAATTCAAATCCACATGCCAAAATTTTGCCATCCAAACCCACCAAAATGGTATTTCGAATATAGGTTTAGGACCATGAATGATGGGAATATTTGGCGCTAGGATGGAAAATGACACAATGAACATTTGAAGGCTTGTATTTTTTAATCCCTTTCAAAATTAAACTATTAATTCCATATGCATTTTTTTTTTTTTTTGCAAAGCAACTTTGCATCATTTTGTTGTATTTGACCCCACACTATGCTCTATGAGGCCTGAGGTTCCAAAATGATTTGGCAGTGAAAACGATTCTTTTTAATGTAGATTTGATGAACCAAACACACATTTAAAATTTTGGTGGTAGAGTCTCTCTCTCTCCACTATATCTACCCCTCAATTTGTTGGGTCAGTTATTACTTATTTAAAAAAAGTTGGTTTTTGTAGCACAAATTGTCAAACACCTCTGATTTTGAAGTAGGCTCCTTACAATAAGGGCTAGTCTTTCGATAGTTAGTGCAAAATAATCTTGTTAATCCTTCCATAATGAGATTCTTGCAAATTGAGTATTGGCCTTAATAAATCTATCGTGTCATTGTTAGTAACTTGACCTCCTCTAAGAGGTGTTGTCATTATAGTGATTCTAGATATGAACGATGATAGATAAATCCATGTGTTAGAATGGAGTTACAAAAGTAATGACACGTTAATGAACTTCCTCATTAATGAATCTAATTAATGAAGTTGTTTATTAATGAATGTAACATATCTGTTACACGAATTGTTGTTACGATAGAAAAGATTTTATGGTTGGTCATGCCCTTTCTAGGTTTATATTGAGCTTGTGTCGTGCTTCTCTATCAAACTTTGATAGCAGCATCTGTCGAGCTTTTGTCAAGACTTAACGAAACAAGTTTTCTTCACTTGTTTCTTTGATCAATCTTCATGTATTTAATGATGCCACTTGTTTCTTTGATTATTTTTTTTCCCTAACAATAACAACTAGTAACAACTTGCCACTTAAAATTTGTTGTAGAAATGTTGTGGACATGTCATTTCTTATAAATTAAAGTTAAGGTTTAATTTTTTACTATTATTTAATTTAATTTTTTATTTATGACATCATCGATTTGACTATCGGTCCAACCCCGGTCCGACCATAAAACCAAGAACCACTCTCCATTCCGGTTGTTTGACCATACCGGGTTTTAAAACCATGGATGCACATACTGCTTCTTCTTTTTTTTTTTTTTTTTTTTTTTTTCAGTTTGATTCTTCTTTCTTAATTTCTTTCACTTTTCTTTTTGGGTTTTATTGGATGTGCCTTTCTTTTTACCTTTTTTTTTTTTTTAGTTTTTCTTTTGTACTGACCATGTTTTTTTTGTTTTTTTTAACAAATTTGGGTGATTGTCATTTTTTTTTTGGTTGTTTATTTTTTTTAGAAAGTTTTAATTTATGGCGTCGGTTGTTGATGATCGCTTTTTATCATTTTTTTTTTTTGTGGAGAGTTTCAACTTATGGCATCGGCTCCTTATGATAGGATCTCTTATTTAACCATCAGAGACTTTACCAATTGAATTAACATGAACCCACAACTTCTTATAAAACATTAAAATAAAATATATTTAGTATAAAAGAAAATGCACAAAATAATTATTTATTATATATTTTTACTCAATCATTTATAATCTATCAAAATATAAATCTATCAATAGTATTTTGTCAAAATAATTATTTGAAAAATATATAATAAATAAGAGCAGCACACACACACACAGATAATAAAAAATAGAAAAAAAAGAGACATAGGTAGAGATAAAAAGCAACATCTAAAGGAGGAACACACAGCATTAGGTGGGAATTTTATCAGTCCCATTCTTCTCTAAATCTCATCATCTTCATCTTTTTCAAATCAGAATTTTTGTTTGGTAAAACAAATACGGTTGGGTTTCATAAGAAGTTCCTAGCTCCATGTGTGAAGCTTTAGGTACGAGTCCCTGACTCGTAAATCCTATTTGAACATTACCAAATAAAAATTCTTTCAAGCTTTGGTTAAGTGTTTTCTCAAGTAGAGTCCTTGACTCTAACAAATCAAATTCACCAATGGAATCCTTGACTCTATCATATTTTAATGGACTCCTTGACTTTACCAAATATATGAAGTCCTTGATTGTACCGTTTTAATGGAGTCCCTAACTCTACCAAATTAATGAAGTCTTCGACTCTACCAAATTAATGGAGTTCTTTACTCTACCTCATCAATGGAGTCCTTGGCTCCACCATTTTTTAATGGAGTTCTTGACTCCACCATCAAATTAAGGGAGGCATTAACTCTACCAAATTATTCGTGACTAATTCTTTGGGATAATTATTCAATTCCTTAAACAAGATTAGAGTTAATATTTCTTAAAATAAAATGACTGTAATTTTGGGTTGGGAAAATTTTCAAATCCCAACTATGTTCACAATGATTAAATTGCTTCAAAGGAGTTTCCTTTCCCTTAATTAAATTTGGGAATTTCAATCAGAATATTACTAAAATTTTGACAAAGAAGAAAATTAAAGAAAGAGAAATTTGCTTAGACATTCAACTTCTTAAGAAAGAATTGTTAGTTCGATTGTCACAAAACCATGGTCCTTGAGATTAAAACCAACTATTTCACCCAAAATTAAAATTAAGTCGGTGCTCAATTAAATAAGAAATATATGACTAAAATGTCCATCATTTCTAATTGTGCAAAAATAATTTGAGGATTTCAAAACTAAAACCTCACTTTAAGAACTACGAATTGGTATGATCCCCATCATGGCAATGTAGGCAACTTAAACAAATTATTAGGTGCAGCCAGAAATAGATAAAAACACATATCCCCTTAAACATTAAAATAAATAAATTCGAAGGAAAAATATTAAAAACAATGGAAAAGCCGAAAGTGAGTGACGACATGAACGTGAAAGAAGTTAATGGCCCATGAATTGATCAGTTAACTGAAAAACTAGGGGAAAATGGTGTCCCAATCCCTCTTTAAACTAAAATGGCCTTCAACAAGAGACAAAAAAAAAAAAAAAAAAAAAAAAAAAAGAAGAAGAAGAAGAAGAAGAAGAAGAAGAAGAAAGAGAAGGCCGCGCACAAAAAGATTAAAAAAGAGACACTGGCAGAGATAAATAGCAACAAGTAAATGGGGAAGACACAGCATAAGGTGGGGATTTTATCAGTCTCATTCTTCTCTAAATCTCTCCCTCTTCATCATTTTCAAATCATAATGTTTGTTTGGCAAAACAAACGTGGTTGGGTTTCATGAGGAGTTCCTAGCTCGATGTGTGAAGCTTTAGGTATGAGTCCCCGATCGTAAATCCTATTTGAGCATTACCAAATAAAAATTCTTTCAAGCTTTCGTTAAGTGTTTTCCCAAGTAGAGTCCTTGACTCTAACAAATAAAATTCATCAATGGAGTCATTGACTCTACCATTATTTAATGGAGTCCTTGACTCTACCAATTTTTAATGGAGTTCTTGACTCCCCCATCAGATTAATGGAGGCAGCAACTCTACCAAATTAATCGTGACTAATTCTTCAAGATTATTAATTAATTCTTTAAGCGAGATTAGGGTTAATAATTCTAAAAATAAAATGACCGTAAAATTTGGTTCTGAAAATTTTCCAATCCCAAATATGTTCACAATGATTAAATTGCTTCAAAGGAGTTTTCTTTCCCTTAATTAAATTTTGGAATTTCAATCAAAATATTATTAAATTCCGACAAAGAAGCAAATGAAAGAATGATAAATTTGCTTAGACATTCAACTTCTTAAAAAAGAATTATTAGTTCGATTGTCATAAAAGCATGGTCCTTGAGATTAAAACCAATTGTTTCACCCAAAATCAAAATTAAGTCGATGCTTAGTTAAATACAAAGTATTTGACTTAAACATCCATCATTTAAAATTGGGCAAAATTAATTTGAGGATTGTAAATCTAAAACCTAACTTTATAATCTACGAATTGGCTTGATCCCCATCAAGGCTGCGTGGGCAACCTAAACAAATTATTAGGTGCAGTCACAAATAATTAAAAACACATATCCCGTTTAACACGAAAATAAATAAACTCATGTACAACGTCAACGTGGTTGGAATCAAAGGGTATTCCCTTGAAACAGGGGGTTGTAATTAAGAGATACATTATCTTGAATGGACACTATTCACATCAATAAAACTCATACGCCAAAAGGCCTATGGGTGAAATTATGTTTGATGAATTGTTAAACATAATTTGACGACATTTGTGGAACTTAATTTAACGACGTTTGTTAAACAAAAGTCGATACTGTTTGTTAAACATAATTTGACAACGTTTGTTAAATAATCTAACAATTATCGTTAAAAATTTTCATCAACAAGCATATAAAATAATTGTAACCTTAGAGGGCATCAATATTTTATTAATGATCCACATATCAAAGTTGTATTATTTCTAAATCGTCTGCAATATTGGTGTTTCACTTTAGGGTTATTAATTTGGATTCATGAGTAACCTTGGCTATCCTTTTTGTGGACTAAATGTTTTTTTTTTTTGATACATGGACTAAATGGTATTTGAGATGTATTGAAGATTGCATTTGAAAATTTGAATTTGGATTTAGATTTGGATTCTAAATCAATATATTGAAAGTCCATGATTTCAAATCCACTGAATTTAGATATCACAATTTCAAATCCAAGGATTCTGCAAGTTTAAAATCTTTGGTAGATTTGTCAAATTCAAAATTCTTAACCATTTTTAAAGCATCCAAGCATAGTTTTTAGATTTTAATCTCCCGAATTCAAATCCACATGCCAAAATTTTGCCATCCAAACCCACCAAAATGGTATTTCGAATATAGGTTTAGGACCATGAATGATGGGAATATTTGGCGCTGGGATGGAAAATGACACAATGAACATTTGATGGCTTGTATTTTTTAATCCCTTTCAAAATTAAACTATTAATTCCATATGCATGTTTTTTTTTTTTTTACAAAGCAAGTTTGCATCATTTTAGTTTCCTCTCCTGGTGTATTTAACCCCACACTATGCTCTATAAGGCCTGAGGTTCCAAGAAAATTTTGCAGTGAAAACGATTCTTTTTAATGTAGATTTGATGAATGAAACACACATTTAAGATTTGGTAGTAGAGTCTCTCTCTCTCTCCACTATATCTACCCCTCAATTTGTTGGGTCGGTTATTACATATTTAAAAAAAAGTTGGTTTTTGTAGCATAGATTGTCAAACACCTCTGATTTTGAAGTAGGCCCCTTACAATTAGGGCTAGTCTTTCGATGGTTAGTGCAAAATAATCTTGGTAATCCTTCCATAATGAGATTCATGCAAATTGAGTATTGGCCTTAATAAATCTATCGTGTCATTATCAGTAACTTGACCTCCTATAAGAGGTGTTGTCATTATAGTGATTTTGGATATGAACGGTAGATAAATCCATGTGTTAGAATGGAGTTACAAAAGTAATGACACGTTAATGAACTTCGTCATTAATGAATCTAATTAATGAAGTTGTTTATTAATGAATGTAACATACCTGTTACATGAATTGTTATTACGATAGAAAAGATTTTATGATTGGTCATGTCCTTTCTAGGTTTATGTTTCCGTACTTTATGACTTTTAAAATAAGCCTTATATATGACTAATTATGGTTGTGAGAAAAGAAACCCTAATCATCCAAGTCATCATGGGCCAAATTTGAGATCTAGAAATTTTGAAAGCATATATCTCGAGAGATTGAGCTTGTGTCGTGCTTCTCTATCAAACTTTGATAGCAGCATCTGTCGGGCTTTTGTCAAGACTTAATGAAACAAGTTTTCTTCACTTGTTTCTTTAATCAATCTTCATGTCATTAATGATACCACTTGATATATTTCAATAACATACTTCTTAATATATTAAACCCAACTTAGGTCTACAATAAAAGTGCGATTTGTCAAAGGATTAGACAATTATATAGAAAATATGACCCTAACAGTTGGCAATAGCCATTCTTACTACTAAATGAGTAGCTATTATACCACTTGATTTGTTGGAAATTAGTTGGTCTTTCCGCACTTGCACATCCAAACACTCACACACTACTCAAAGAAAGTAACTCACTCACAAAGTACACAAAGGGAGAAATGGTAAAAACGAAAGAGTCGGAGAACTCTCTAATACTTGTATTTGTCCTCTTTTTGGATTTATAATTATATATAATCCACATGCAACCATAACTTTCCTTATGTTTATTACACAACTTCCAAAAACTCTCAAATACATTCATTGCGTGATTCTAAAAAAAACAATAAAATACATTCATTGCATAAACTTCCCTTATTACTTTATAACATAAATTAATAAGTTCAAACTTTCCACGGACTCTCTACCTAGTATTATTGTAGGCTAAGATAAGACGTGGGGGGTGAAGGAGTTGGTTGAGATGGCCTTGTGCAGGAAAGGGTACCATGACCACTATCACCTTGGTTTTGTTTAGGCCATGGTTTAGATGTTGTTGTTGGTTAGCCATTGATGAAAGTTGGAAAATGCTTACTTTGTGGATTGGGTCTCGGGGATTTGGGGGTTTGGAGATTTGTGTTTGGGTTTGGGTTTTCATAAGTAAAAGACATTGAGATTTTCACCTTTTCCTTCCATGATAATGATGTAATCTTCCCAAATTATGAAAGAAAATAGGAATCTACCACTATTTGTAAAATAATTACAGATTTACCACTTTTTAAAGCTCGAGTTTGTGAAACTCAAGTTTGCCATATAACTCGAGTTTAATGAAAAATAGTTACCAATTTTTCATGTAACTCAAGTTTCATAAAAAAAAAATAGTATGGCAAATTTGAAAGCTATTTTTTGAAAGAACTCAAGTTTTTAGAACTCGAGCTACACGGCAAACTCGAGTTCCAAAATAGTGGTATATCCATGTAATCCAAAATAGTGGTAAATCTCTACATATTTTGCTAAATAGTGATTGTAATCAAATAACTGTTCTCATCTCTTCTTATGTTTTGGTTATCTCCTACTTTCTTTTTCCTTTTCCTTTTATTCTTTCTTTTTTCTTTCAGGGCGTGATACACTCATGGTTTTAAAAATCAAACTGAACTGGCCGATTTAACCGATTCAACTGGGAACCGGACTTTAATCCGGTCCAATTATTATTAAAAATAAAAAATTAAGAAAAAAAACGGAAAAACTGTCGGTTTAACCAGAAAACCAGAAACCGGTATGGTTAAACTGGTTTCAAGCTGTTTTGTTCACAAACAGCTCAGCCACTGTGTTTCTAACAAAAAATAAAAAAGATAAGAGATTTCGTTTTAGATTTAAGAAGAAGAGAGTTTTTGACCTTGAAGATGCTATTAAGTCTAAAGCTATGATGCGCAAGACACCCACATTGACACCAAAAAAATCCAATTTACTATTTATGAGTTGACACAATTGAGGAAGCCCAACTTCCCATTGGTGCATTCCAATGGTGGTGTGTTGCAACTCAAGGGACGAGCTTGACGCCGTTTGCTCCGCCGTTTCTAACCTCTTTTACATTTTTTTGACCTCTCTATACAATGACCTTGCAGAGGCAAAACGTGCTCTAGTTTTGGACAAATTTCGGCAAGCCACAATGAACTGGAACCAAAATATCAGTGCCTAACCAGCAAAGGACAGTGAAGCTTTTTTTTTTAATCCGAAGAGGGTAGTGAAGTTTTTTTTTTTTTTTTTAATCCGAAGAGGACTGTGAAGTTGGAAAAGATGAACCAACAAAAAAAAAAAAAAACCAAGGTGTGAATGTAAGATTTCAAACTATGTGGTAGGTGGAGTTACTGAAGTATCAATGTGTAAAGGACTAAAGATAGATATGTGGTGGAAAAGAAATGGAGTGTGGTACTGGTATGGTCAACATGTAAAGCAGTAAAGGTAGATATGTGGTGGAAAAGAAATATTGGGAAATGATATTGTCACTCACTCCTGTGGCTTTTTGTTATTTAAAAAAATGAAAGAATAACTATAATCATTTTTGTAGTGGGCTTAAGTTTTGTTGTCTAATATATAAATTAAGAGAGATGTTATATTTACAATATTTTCACAACAAATTATAAGTGGTTAGTTGTTATCAATTCAAATTTGAACATAACACTAAGATTACTTTTTTGCTCTAACAATAACAACTAGTAACAACTTGCTACTTAAAATTTGTTGTGAACATGTCGTTTCTTATAAATTAAAGTTAAGGTTTAATGTTTTACTATTATTTAATTTAATTTTTTATTTAAAATATTAGTTATAAATTTATTAACTTATATTTTATAATTATTATTTATTTATTTATGACATCATCAGTTTGACTATCGGTCCAACCCCGGTCCGACCATAAAACTGAGAACCACTTTCCATTTCAGTTGTTTGATCATACCAGTTTTTAAAACCATGGATATACATATTGCTTCCTTTTTCTTTTTCTTTTTTGATTTTTTTTCAATTTGATTCTTCTTTCTTAATTTCCTTCACTTTTTTTTTTGGGTTTTACCAGATGTGCCTTTCTTTTTTCCTTTTTTTTTTTTTTTACTTTTTCTTTTGTACTAACCATTTTTTTTTATTTTTTTAACAAATTTGAGTGATTGTCATTTTTTTTTGGTTGTTTAGTTTTTTTTAGAGAGTTTTAATTTATAGCGTCAGTTCTTGATGATAGCTTTTTATCAATTATTTTTGTGGAGAGTTTCAACTTATGGCATCGGCTCCTGATGATAGGATCTCTCATTCAACCATCAGTGACTTTACTAATTGAATTAACTGGAACTCACAACTTCTTATAAAACATCAAAATAAAATATATTTAGTATAAAAGAAAATGCCCAAAATAATTATTTATTATATATTTTTACTCAATCATTTATAATCCATCAAAATACAAATCTATCAAGAGTATTGTGTCAAAATTATTATTTGAAAAGTATATAATAAATAAGAGCAGCACGCACACACAGAGATAAAAGAAAAAAAAGACATAGGCAGAGATAAAAAGCAATAAGTAAAGGAGGAACACACAGCATTAGGTGGGGATTTTATCAGTCCCATTCTTCTCTAAATCTCTCCCTCTTCATCTTTTTCAAACTGAATTTTTGTTTGGTTAAACAAATACGGTTAGGTTTCATGAGAAGTTCCTAGCTCCATGTGTGAAGCTTTAGGTACGAGTCCCTGACTCATAAATCCTATTTGAACATTACCAAATAAAAATTCTTTCAAGCTTTGGTTAAGCGTTTTCTCTAGTAGAGTCCTTGAGTCTAACAAATCAAATTCATCAATGGAGTCCTTGACTCTACCAAATTTATGAAGTTCTTGACTTTACCATTTTAATGGAGTCCCTGGCTCTACCAAATTAGTGGAGTCTTTGACTCTACCAAATTAATGGAGTTCTTTACTCTACCCCATCAATGGAGTATTTAACTCTACCAAATTAATCATGACTAATTCATTGGGATTATTAATTACATCTTCAAACAAGTTTAGACTTAATAATTCTTGAAAAAAACTGACCGCAAAATTGGGTTGACAAAAATTTTCCAATCCCAAATATGTGCACAATGATTAAATTGCTTCAAAGGAGTTTTCTTTCCCTTAATTAAATTTGCGAATTTCAATCAAAATATGATTAAAATTCCGACAAAGAATCAAACGAAAGAAAGTGAAATTTGCTTAGACATTCAACTTCTTAAAAAAGAATTATTAGTTCGATTGTCATAGAAGCACGGTCCTTGAGATTAAAACCAATTATTTCACCCAATATCAAAATTAAGTCGATGCTCAATTAAATACAAAGTATATGACTTAAATGTCTGTCATTTAAAATTGTACAAAAATAATTTCAGGATTTCAAAACTAAAACCTCACTTTAAGAACTACGAATTGGTATGATCCCCATCACGGCAACGTAGGCAACCTAAACAAATTATTAGGTGCAACCAAAAATAAATAAAAACACATATCCACTTAAACATTAAAATAAATAAATTCGAAAGAAAAATATTAAAAACAATGGAAAAGCCGAAAGTGAGTGACGGCATGAACGTGGAAGAAGTTAATGGCCCATGAATTGATCAGTTAACTGAAAACTAGAGGAAAATGGTGTCCCAATCCCTCTTTACACTAAAACGGCCTTCAACAAAAAAAAAAAAAAAGGAAAAAAAAAAGAGAAGGCCGCACACACAAAGATTAAAAAAGAGCCACTGTCAGAGATAAAGAGCAACAAGTAAAAGGGGAACACACAGCATTAGGTGGGGATTTTATCAGTCCCATTCTTCTCTAAATCTCTCCCTCTTTATCTTTTTCAAATCTTAATTTTTGTTTGCTAAAACCTCACTTTAAGAACTACGAATTGGTATGATCCCCATCATGGCAACGTAGGCAACCTAAACAAATTATTAGGTGCAGCCAGAAATAAATAAAATCACATATCCCCTTAAACATTAAAATAAATAAATTCGAAAGAAAAATATAAAAAAACAATGGAAAAGCCGAAAGTGAGTGACGGCATGAACGTGAAAGAAGTTCATGGCCCATGAAATTATCAATTAACAGAAACAGTAGGGGAAAAAGGTTTCCCAATCCCGCTATAAACAAAAGCGGCCTTCAGCAAGAATAAGGAAAAAAAAAAAAAAAAAAAGAGCAGCACACACACACAGAGACAAAAAAAAAAAAAAAAGAGACATAGGCAGAGATAAAAAGCAACAAGTAAAGGAGGAACACACAGCATTAGGTGGGGATTTTATCAGTCCCATTCTTCTCTAAATCTCTCCCTCTTCATCTTTTTCAAATCTGAATTTTTGTTTGGTAAAACAAATAAGGTTGGGTTTCATGAGGAGTTCCTAGCTCCATGTGTGAAGCTTTAGGTACGAGTCCCTGACTCGTAAATCCTATTTGAACATTACCAAATAAAAATTCTTTCAAGCTTTGGTTAAGTGTTTTCTCAAGTAGAGTCCTTGACTCTAACAAATCAAATTCATCAATGGAGTCCTTGACTCTACCATATTTTAATGGAGTTATTGACTCTACCAAATTTATGAAGTCCTTGACTCTACCATTTTAATGAAGTACTTGATTCTACCAAATTAATGAAGTTCTCGACTCTACCATTTTAATAGAGTCTTTGACTCTACCAAATTAATGGAGTCTTCGACTCTACCAAATTAATGGAGTTCCTTACTCTACCCCATCAATGGAGTCCTTGACTCCACCAATTTTTAACGGAGTTCTTGACTCCACCATCAAATTAATGGAGGCATTAACACTACCAAATTAATCGTGACTAATTCATTGGGATTATTAATTATTTCTTTAAACAAGTTTAGAGTTAATAATTCTTATAAAAAAAACTTACCGCAAAATTGGGTTGAAAAAAATTTTCCAATCCCAAATATGTGCTCAATGATTAAATTGCTTCAAAGGAGTTTTCTTTCCCTTAATTAAATTTGTGAATTTCAATCAAAATATGATTAAAATTCCGACAAAGAATCAAACGAAAGAAAGTGAAATTTGCTTAGACATTCAACTTCTTAAAAAAGAATTATTAGTTCGATTGTCATAAAAGCATGGTCCTCGAGATTAAAACCAATTATTTTACCCAAAATCAAAATTAAGTCGATGCTCAATTAAATACAAAGTATATGACTTAAATGTCCGTCATTTAAAATTGTGCAAAATTAATTTGAGGATTTCAAAACTAAAACCTCACTTTAAGAACTACGAATTGGCATGATCCCTGTCAAGGCTACATAGGAAACCTAAACAAATTATTTGGTGCAGCCACAAATAAATAAAAGCACATATCCCCTTTAACATGGAAATAAATATATTCGAAAGAAAAATATTAAAAACAATTGAAAAGCCGAAATTGGGTGATGGCATGAACATGAAAGAAGTTCATGGCCCACGAATTGATCAGTTAACAAGAAAAATAGGGGAAAAAGGTTTCCCAATCCCTCTATAAACAAAAGCGGCCTTCAGCAAGGAAAAAAAAAATAGAGCAACACGCACACACAGAGACAAAAAAAGAGACATAGGCAGAGATAAAAAGCAACAAGTAAAGGAGGAACACACAGCATTAGGTGGGGATTTTATCAGTCCCATTCTTCTCTAAATCTCTCCCTCTTCATCTTTTTCAAATCTTAATTTTTGTTTGGTAAAACAAATAAGGTTGGGTTTCATGAGGAGTTCCTAGCTCCATGTGTGAAGCTTTAGGTACGAGTCCCTGACTCGTAAATCCTATTTGAACATTACCAAATAAAAATTCTTTCAAGCTTTGGTTAAATGTTTTCTCAAGTAGAGTCCTTGACTCTAACAAATCAAATTCATCAATGGAGTCCTTGACTCTACCATATTTTAATAGAGTTCTTGACTCTACCAAATTTATGAAGTCCTTGACTCTACCATTTTAATGAAGTACTTGATTCTACCAAATTAATGGAGTCCTCGACTCTACCATTTTAATAGAGTCTTTGACTCTACCAAATTAATGGAGTCTTCAACTCTACCAAATTAATGGAGTTCCTTACTCTACCCCATCAATGGAGTCCTTGGCTCACCAATTTTTAACGGTGTTCTTGACTCCACCAATTTTTAACGGAGTTCTTGACTCCACCATCAAATTAATGGAGGCATTAACACTACCAAATTAATCGTGACTAATTCATTGGATTACTAATTAATTCTTTAAACCAGTTTAGATTTAATAATTCTTAAAAAAAACTGACTGCAAATTGAGTTGAAAAAAATTTTCCAATCCCAAATATGTGCACAATGATTAAATTGCTTCAGAGGAGTTTTCTTTCCCTTAATTAAATTTGTGAATTTCAATCAAAATATGATTAAAATTCCGACAAAGAATCAAATGAAAGAAAGTGAAATTTGCTTAGACATTCAACTTCTTAAAAAAAAAATTATTAGTTCGATTGTCATAAAAGCATGGTCCTTGAGATTAAAACCAATTATTTCACCCAAAATCAAAATTAAGTTGATGCTCAATTAAATAGAAAGTATATGACTTATATGTCCATCATTTAAAATTGAGCAAAATTAATTTGAGGATTTCAAAACTAAAACCTCACTTTAAGAACTACGAATTGGCAGGATCCTTTTCAAGAATGCATGATATTCATTGGCATAATATTGTCAAAATGATAATATAACACCGACAAAAATAAAAAGTTGACAAACATCATATTGGTGATTTTTTAAGCAATGGACCTAACATTTCAAATGAAATATTGGGTTCAATCCCATATCTATTGAAGTACAATTTTTCATTTTCTTTGCACCATTTGAGGAAGTCGAGTTTTCCTTCTCCTTCTTCGGACATGTAGGATGTTATGGCCAACATGCTTACAAAACCCACAAGTTCTCTTTTGCTTTCCCAATTCTTTTCCACCTTTCATTCTTTTTTGCTTTGGGCGACCTTTCGTCTTTGAGAGCGGAGGACAACGAACAAAACAATCTCCATCAATAGCATCATTAGCATTAGCATTAACCATATTTTCCTTGTACACTAAATTTTCATCACTCAGCACTATCAATTCTTTTCCACCTAATGATGTTTTGCGACACCAACGTGGTGGAAGATACAAAGATGGAATTCGGTAACAATCTTTGTGAATGAATACACTAAGTGTGTGACGACAAAGTATACCCCAAAATTCAAAATTCTTGCAACTACAACTAGCCTTCTCACCATCCCATAAGACCAACTGTTTTTGACTAGTTTTTTCTTCATAATATTGCAACACAAATTCAATACCGTTTTCTTGAAGCACCGAATATTGTGTGGCTCTTCCAAACTCCTCTTGAAAAATTTTGAAAGCATAGGGTGTCAACACACTATGTGCTTGTTCTTCTATCGGTGAAAAAGTTCTTAAAGAAGAACCTCTATATTTCTCCAACATTGTATCATGTGATTGTGTTTGCTCAATATCTTCAATGGCAAGGTCAACCTAAAATTACACATTGTAAATAATTTAAAGACAAATAAAGACTACAAATATTAAAAAATAAAAAAATAAATCAAATTCTACAATAAAAGAAGGCAATGATAAATAATGACTTACTTGTTCAATAAATTGCGTCAAGTTTATGTGGGAACTAACAAACCATTTGATAAATACATTTATACTTTCGAATCTTCCAGTTGTTGTCATTCCCCCAAAAAAATAGCCACGAAGGTAACATGGTACCCAAAAATGCTTGATTTAATATAAACCACTTACATGATTGTTAGTAAGCATGTCATATTTTGCCATAACTTGAGACCATTGATGCTCAAATTCTTCACATGAGTCTAACTTATATAGCTTGTAGAAATCCGTGCACCAATTTGAATATTGACTACGAAGAATTGCTGTAAACCAACCACTAAATTTAGCAATAATGTGCCATATACAAAAAGCATGTTTTGTGGATGGCAATTCTTTTGATATTGCCTCTGTAATCCATGGATCTTGGTCTTTTAAAACTGCCTTAGGTGACTTCTTCATTAAATTTGCAAAAGTCTATTAATCAAATACAAAGTTATTAGCACATGAAAAAATATAGTAGGATATATAATATTAAACTACTAATTAATCAAGTAAAATTGAAAAATAATTGCACAACCTTACAAGATAATTAAATAATTTACGTACCTTCATTAACTATTGAAATGCACTAGTTGTTTCATTTCGAAGAAGTGCACAACCAAAGAGAATTGTCTTTCCATGATTATTGATGCCAACAAAAATACCAAATGGCATGTCATATGCATTTACTTTGTAAGTAGTATTAAAAACAACGACATCCCCATATTTTTGGTACTAATCAAAACAAGGAGTCGGCGCCCAAAAAATATGCTCCAACCTACTCTCTTCATCAGTTGTATATGCATATTGAAATTTAGAATTCTTTTCCTTAGCAACTTTGCACAATTGTAAGAGACCCATAGCATCATTCATCGCATGCATCTTTCTCATTTTCACATAAAGATTATGGATATCTCTTTTTAAAAATGGAAGATCTCCATGCTTCACACTTTTCTCAAGCTCCATAACACGTATTATTTGCCAAACCGAAAGTCCACCCTTTTTCAATAAGAGAATGCGATCTTTATCTTCTTTAGTGATAACTCGATTGGCCAAAAGAAACCTCACTTCTGAAGGGGACAAACATTCATGATTGTGATCTATAACAAACTTAGTGACATGCCATTCTCGTGGAAAAATGTCAAATGAATTTCGCAATGTGATTCTTAGATGAGCTTTGCATCCACATCTTGTAGATATCTTATTTCGTTGCTCCTTAGATCAATCCATTGTTTTTAATTGTTGTCTACCTTCTCCGTGACAAAAGAAATCACGTCTTGCATTTTCTCCATTTTTTGTGACAAAACAGCCTTTTCGAATTGTAAAACCATATCGATTTGCATAATTTTTATAGAAAATGAAAGCCTCTTCTTCACTAAGAAAACATTGACCAACAAAAGGTTCAAACTCATTTTCTATTGAATTAATATCTTCATTTTCTTCAATAACTCCTATTTCTTCCATTGGATATTCATTCCAAACCACTAATTCCTCCCCACAAATATCATTATTTTCTCCATCATTTGGAAGCTCATTTAAGTCAACACAATTCCTTGAAACACTTTGATAAATCTCACTAGCAATTACAATATCATTCATTTGTTCTATGTTGTAAAAAAAAAAATCAACATCATATTCAATTATAAATGAAATATAAACTATAAATAAAATAAAATAGAATAAAAGAGTATACCTTCTTGAGGTAATTCATTTAAGTCAAAACAACTCATTGGAACTAATTGATGAATCTCATTTGCAACAAAATTCTCATCCATTGATTCTAAAATAATTTAACAAAAATGATAAATAAATATTAACATCATATTTCAATATATTTGAAAAATAAATTAAAAACAAAAGAAATATATGTACCTTATTTATAATTCCTTGAACACTATATTTTTGTAGACATTCTTGGATCATTCATTGAACTCTTCTTTCTTTCTTGTCTTTTTGTTAAACATTGAACTCTTCTTTTAGTTTTTTCTAGGATATTGGTAAAGTGGAGGAGAAGAAAAAGTAAATATTAGTAAAGTGAGTATTGGTGGGAGATGAAATAGGTAATGGGGGGAAATTGCAAAAAGAGCATTTTTGTCATTTTATTTGATAAACAGATTGACATGACTGACCCGTTTAATAAATGGGTTGTGTTAGGGTTGAGAAATATTGACCCATTTATTAAACATGTCGAGTTAGTATTGACCTATATAGTTAGATACTCATGAGTTGATACGACATAACACGACACGAACCTGGCAAGCGAACACGAATTGCCACATTTACACATGGGCAAAGGTACAAATAGTTTAATGAACAAGTACTTCACCATTACTAGATGCAAAACAAATCAAGAGATTGAATCAATTGTAGAATCTGAAATTTCTTTGTTGGGATTGTATGATTCTGGGGGTCGGTATTTTTTCTTACCATGTTGTAGTACCATTGGATTGATATTCAGATTTTGAGATAATGTCAGATGAGCTTGTAATATGTTCAAGGATTAAATATTTTCTATTGAAAAACATGATAGGTGCAAAATATTACAGAATTCTTATGTTCTGCCCAATGCTCAATAAAAGGTGTTTTTCGTTCATTGAATAAATCGATCAATTATATGCTTCAATGCAAAATTAAAAACTGTAAATTCAATTTAGGGTTTTCCTCATTAAATGTTAAAAAAGTTTTTGAATTTTCTTTAAGATAATGAAAGATGCATAATGAGCATATAAAATAATTGTAACCTTAGAGGGTATCAATATTTTAGTAATGATTTACATATCAAAGTTTTATTATTTCTAAATTATCTGCAATATTGGTGGTTCACTTTAGGGTTATTAATTTGGATTCATGAGTAACCTTGCCTATCCTTTTTGTGGACTAAATGGTTTTTTTTTTTTTTTATAGATGGACTAAATGGTTTTTGAGATGTCTTGAAGATTGCATTTGAAAACTTGAATTTGGATTTAGATTTGGATTCTAAATCAATATATTCAAAATTCCATGATTTCAAATCCACTGAATTTAGATATCATAATTTCAAATTCAAGGATTCTATAGGTTTAAAATTTTTGGTAGATTTACCAAATTCAAATCCTTAACCCTTTTTAAAGCATCCAATCATAGTTTTTAGATTTTAATCACCTGAATTCAAATCCACATGCCAAAATCTTGCCATCCAAACCCACCAAAAAGGTATTTCAAATATAGGTTTAAGGTCATGAATGATGGTTATATTTGGCGTTGGGATGGAAAACGACACAATGAACATTTGAAGGTTTGTATTTTTTAATCCCTTTCAAAATTAAACTATTAATTCCATATGCTTTTTTTTTTTTTTTTGCAAAGCAACTTTGCATCATTTTAGTTTCCTCTATTGGTGTATTTGACCCCACACTATGCTTTATGAGGCCTAAGATTCCCAAAATGATTTGGCAATGACAAGGATTCTTTTTAATGTAGATTTGATGAACCAAACACACATTTAAGATTTGGTAGTAAACTCTCTCTCTCTCCACTATATCTACTCCTCGATTTGTTGGGTTGGTTTTTGCTTATTAAAAAAAATGTTGCTTTTTGTAGCACAGATTGTCAAACACCTCTGATTTGAAGTGGGCCCCTTACAATAAGGGCTAGTCTTTCAATGGTTAGTGCAAAATAATCTTGGCAGTCATTCCATAATAATATTCATGCAAATTGAGTATTGGCCTTAATAAACCTATCTTGTCATTGTCAGTAACTTAACCTCCTATAAGAGGTGTTGTCATTATAGTGATTCTGGATATGAACGATAGATAAATCCATGTGCTAGTATGGAGTTACAAAAGTAATCAAACGTTAATGAACTTCTTCATTAATGAATCTAATTAATGAAATTGTTTATTAATGAATGTAACATATTTGTTACATGAATTGTTATTACAATAGACAAGATTTTATGGCTGGTCATGTCCTTTCTAAAAATTATAAATATTGTCAAAGCCACACTTGCAAGGGGTGTGAGAAGAGAAAAAAAAAATCTTATTAATCCTGACCAACTGGGGAAAGCATCCTAATTGCTTGTGAGATTCTTGAATAATATAATTTAGTATGTAAATTTCTCACATCTTAATTTTTATTACATATGCATATGATATAATTGTTTATTGATAGATTTATTATATTTGTTTCTCCTGAATTACTCCCTAAGTAAAATTCCAACAGTGGTTTGCATGCAGATTTATGCCCAAGGCATAAATTAGTTTCGAAAGGGTGTAAACATTTTTTTCTTTTTTTAATGCTTGCGTTTGGTTTTTAGATACAAGAATGTCTGAAGAGTTGGCTAATAGTAGAGTTACAAGCCCAAAAAATGTTCACAAGACTCTGAAGCATTAGTAGACAGGGCCCTAGCATCTCCTGGGACCTCTTATGCACAAAATGTATAACCATTGGCGTAAACCAACTTCCATGCACTTGTGATCTTCAATCAGCACAGAAAGTTGCCAAGGAACTTATGGAAACATCAAACAAGTCTTCAAAAACCAAGCTGCATAGCCTTATAATGGTTCTTGAACAGCCGGGCATCTAGCTGCATGACCTTTAAGGCTTTAATTGGTTGCATATGAAAGAACTGCCATAGCCTGCCGGTGCAAGAATTGGCTACATAGCCAAAATCAACCCGTACACACCATCTATGTTAGTGTCCATCAATTGTCAGCAACACCTACAACCCTCCACAGCTGGACACACTTGCCTTGGTGCTTTCTGCCTTATGTGCATTACAGACTTGTGAATACTTGCAAAACAAAGTTTTACTGAGCATTAGCACTTCTTAAGCAAACTGTTTTGTACCCTCAAACATGAATTTACAGAACATCACATATTCCTGTTACATAAGGCCATATAAATTTATCAGCAACTCCTCACCTTGAGAGAGGGGTAGCTAAAATTTGAGCTGCCACTTCAGCAGAGTATCTCTCCCTAACCAGGTCCTATTTCCAAGTCAAAGTGTAAAGATAATTTTAAACACATATTAACAAATGCAGATTGTTTTGACTTCACTAAGGGAATCCCAAAATATAAAATTTTAAGAAATGAAGGATAATGATTATCAAAGTTTAGCATCTTTCCACTATGAAATATAATACATCCTGTTAGATAACAAACCCAATGGAAAGAATGTGAGAAAACTTAAATTCAAGATGTGGAACAACATTAATAAAAAGTAGAACAGAAGGGCTTACCAGTCCAAGCAGGCTACATTCTACATTTTTCAACCTTGTCTACACACTTATTTGCCTTCTCGAGTCTAATTACTGTAAAGATGAATATACCTCAGATGATATGGTTCATCATATATTATCAAGTTTATTGTATGGTAATGATCTGAAATGGGTATGAACAACTTTCAGTCAATAATTTGATTCAGCACAAAAGTTGTAAAAAGGTAGAAAAAACTCTTTAAGGACATCAGGAGGTTATTATCAAAAAAAAAAAAAGTACATCAGGAGGCAAAGCACAATAGTCTTATATTAAAAACTTACTCAAGTAAAGAGCTGCTGCTCCATGTTAAAAGAATTTAAACTGCTAATATTTACAGATTAATGAGGAAATTCATGTGGAACCATTTTTTTTTAAACTTAGCCGAGATCATATATATATATATAGCCAATGAAACTCCTAGATGTATGAAAAAATCTAGTAACAGAGGGAAAAGATGTTACTTTCAAATAGGATTGAAATATTATTAAGTTATCACCAATGCTTCTAAACAAGCGTCACATAGAACAATGATAGGAATGATGATTTCCTTACATTGCAGAATAAAAGCAGCACATAGTTAAGGCCATTTAGTACTACTTACTATTCAAAATTCTATTATGGTAAATCGTTGATCCATCATGGCATGTTTAACAATCAAGCAATATATGACATTCATAAAAATATTTTGGTTACAGATAAATCGAAATTAAATGCTTTTAGCTTAGAAGATTGTCTCCTGTGAGAGTTTTTCATTTAGTTGGTTATCACACATATATTTACATATAGCCAGTATAAGGTTCCAAAAGATGATAGCTTAAGAAAATTGCCAAAAACATGACTTACGCTGATGCAGAACCTTTTAAGTTGACCCATGGATCAATAGATTATGAATAATGTTGATGATATTTGGATACATCAAGAACTCAATTGAATGATTTGGTCAATGAGGAAATTTTGCTTATCCACATTAAGTCCTCATAAAAGTAAGCTATTCATGGTTTAAATTTTGAACATTCACTAACTGCAATTTGAGTCTAAAGCCTGTTGCATTATAAGAATTACAATAACAATGTCCTGGAACATGCTAATAAAAAATATTTTTATTAACTTCTATATTTTTTATCATTCTTTAAAATAATAAAGATTTTAGAGCAAAAAAAAAAGAATAGAAAAATCAGTTGTTCTCTTAAACTGAAAAAAGTGCATTTTCTTTGGTTGAAGTCAAAGGTTAGTACAGAACCTTAGAAAACCTTCATCAAGGGAGGAAGCTAGATGCTACCTCTAGGTAGGCTAATCATCCTGATTGTGATCTATACATGAGTTCACATATGTAATATGAAACGACATAATAAGTAATTCCAATTGTAATGTTTGCAGTGGCATGCATTTATTATTTTTGCATATTGAATAATTTTAAAACAATGAACTATAGGAAACAAAATGAAGATTCTACCCTGCATTCCAATAGAACGAGTAAAATTAGGAGCATACAGTGGACTGGACTTGTCTTCTTGTCTTCTTGTTTCTTGGGCGTGTGAAAGTTTCTCCTTATGAACCAGAACAACTCCAATAAACCTACATCAAGGAGGCAACCAGCACAAACAGGTAAACACATATACTAAACCAAGATTTCCCTAATCATTGTTTATTTCAAGACTTCTTCTTTTTTGTGTTTTTGGATTAAAAGAGTAGCTTCAAGGACAGGGATGATTCTTTTTATCAATTGTACCAATCCTCTAGATTCAATAATATACATATTAAATTACCTAAGAGTACTGCTTTATCTTATTTGATCAAGGAAACATACCAAATGAGAGTTGGAATAAGTGCCAATAATGAAGCTAAGGTACAGCTAGCAAAAGACTATTTTGAAGTTAAAGTTAACCCCAAAAGGTACAACTACATGCCAAAGCTAAGGAAAAAAGATAATGCAACAACCAACAAAACTTAAGTTAAGAAAAAGGGTAGTGCCTTACGGATAATCAAGAGGAAAATGTTGATTAAACTTCCCGGGACACTAATCGCTATCACTTGACTCATCACAATCAGAGATACCATGGGCCAAAAATTCTGGGACTCTTTCAATCCTTTTTGGGTGTGGTACATCATTAGAGCTTCCTTTTCCGCTAGGTCCAACCCCATCATAGTCATCACGGCTTCGCTTGACTTTGTTGCCTTCCTCTACAATGACTGAATTGTCGAAATTATGATGGAGAACATCCAAACCCTGATAAGGAGTGATGCTATTGTTGGTACACTGAGCCATTGTTTGGTTGAGATCTGCCATGTCTTTCTTGTATACCATGCGGAACCCAAAGCTCCTCACCTCTAAGCCTGTATTATGCGTTGTGATTTGAATTCCAATATGACTGAATCCATTTACATCACATTGCCACAATGATTCTATGGCTTCCTCTCCATATAATTGAGGAAGTGCATAAGATAGCATAATATGTTCTATTTTATAAATGCGTCTAGGTCTAACGACTGTTCCACACACTTCTTCTCCATTGGCTGTCAAAACACAATAACTTGTACAGCAGTCAATTGGGTTGGTTTTGTAAGGTGGAGTAGAACAAAATACAACGCAAGTAGCAATCCCCATCCACTCATCACGCAAATGACTTGGTACTTTTACACTTATTTCAGTCCCATTAGTTTGATGGCTAAACCACCTTGGAATCCTATTTCCAGGAATCATTAGTTCATATAAGTAATTGTATTTGTAGCCAGAATGGAGTCCTAGAAACATACACATGTTGTTGAGATAGAAAGGGAGAGAGACCTGAAGATGCTTTCTTATGACTGCAAAAAACGTGTTAATGATGTCTTGATTGTTAGCCAGGCTACTGCAATTTGAAAGGAGGAGTGTTGGCTCACATAAAAAATTTGGTTTCAATAGATTTGCCACCGCTTTAAGTGATGGACAGTGAAATGCCTTGATTGAACGAATACTTGATGGAAGCTCTGGTAATGATATAAGCGTCATGCAATCCGCCACATTCAAAAGTTGCAGAGCAGATAGTTGACTGATGCTTTCCGGAAGGCATTCAAATTTATTATCACTTAAATTTAAAATTTCTAAAGAGGATAAGCAACAAATATCAATGGGGATTGCATTGAGATTGCATCTACATATATCCAAATTGGTCAAAGAACCCAAACCCATTAGAGAAGTTGATAACTGGCACATGGAATCGGGAATTCTCAGCTTAAATCCACTAAAAGCTACATTTTTAAGAGTTTCGAAGAGAGCATTCGAAGAAGCCATAAATCTTGTTAGAATTCCACTTGCACCAGGCTCCTCTACACTCTCATTAATCCTCCATAAGCTCTCTAGTAGTTTCGAGCATCCAGAAAAGTTGAGATTTTTAAGGGACTTCATATTAAAAAAGGTGCTAGGAAGAGACATGAGATTTTTGCAGTCTCGTACATCCAATAAAGCAAGACCAATTAAATTCCCAATCGACGTGGGTAATTTTGTGATAGCAGTGCCATCCAAGCAAAGCTTTGATACACATTCCATGTTCTCCCCAAATTCTGGAATTCTTTTAACTTTTAAGCAATCAGAAAGGATAAGAATCTCAAGAGACTCCATTTCAAACTTGCTTGGAAGACTTCTGAGGTTTTTGCAACCTTTTAGATTAAGAAGAATGAGCTTTTTATGAACTCCAATTGATGGGTGCAAGCCAAGTAAATTCATACAACCCTTAAGAACCAATTTCTCAAGATTTGGGATTTTGTTGAAGTTAAGGGTTTCAATCAATTGTAGGGATTGCTTCAAGCGAATGAATTTTAACATCTCAAAAGACTGTTAAATCCACACCAAAAACAAAATGTAAAACAATTAGCTTCCACCTAACCTAACAGTTTAATGAAACTTAAAAATAAAATTGTATAAGGTACCTAAATTACCTGTTGTTGGAAACTTGATGGAAATGATTTTAAAGGGTATCCACTCCAATCAAGATATCTCAAAGCATTAGGAAGATGTTTGGGTGCACGCAAAAGGTGAACATTATCAATTATGAGCAATTTAAGATGATGAATATTTGAAAATGATTCAGGATTCCAATATGCCTCTTTTGGTTCATGCAACTTTAGGACCATGCCTTCAATTGCTTGTGTTCCCTAATAATTATAAATAAAAGGGATTAGTAAACTGCAAAATGTAAGATTACCAAAACTACTCTAAATTAGACTTTGTTGAATCATATAAAAGGGTGTATGCTCAAGTTTTCAAAATATTTACCAAATTATTTGTAAGAACATCATCTATGTCCTTAAATAACCACAATCGGCTACGCTTTCCAAGCTCTTTAGGACACTCTTGAGAAACTATGTTCTTCCCCATTTCACGTAGTAAATCATGCATCCAAAAATAATCCTTCCAAACTTTTATGAGAGATTTATCAATAAGAACCTGTAATCCAATATTAGGGTAAAGGCCAAGATAATCCAGTATTTCTATTACATTTTTGTCTTTTTGCTTAAAGAAACATGCAATATGTAGGAATATTTCCTTCTCTACTTCATGTAGTCCATCAAAAGTTACTTCAAGTACTTGGAGAATTTTAGGTTCATGAAATTCTTTAAGCCTATTTAATGTACTATTCCATTGATCAATTAATCTGCCAAACAAAAAGGAACCCAAAATCTCAACTGCTAAAGGAAGGCCACCAGCGTAATATACAAAATCTTTGGACAACTTCAAATAATCTTGGGGAGGATGGTCTTTTTTAAAAGCTCTCAAACTCATAAGATGAAGAGCTTCATCATCATTCAATTGATCAACCTCATATATATCATCTACTCCAAATGTCTGTAGCAAATGCTTATCTCTTGTTGTTAAGATAATCCTACTACCTGGACCAAACCAAATATGCTTCCCAGCTAACTTGTTTAATTGGTCTAATTGATTTACATTATCAAGAACTAGAAGAATTCTTTTATGACGTAACCTATTTTTTATCAAAAGAACTCCATCATCAACATCTTGTATAATCATACTTTCATTCAAAATTTGAAGAATAAGTTGTTGTTGTAATACAACTAAACCAGCTCTTTCGGAAACTTCCCTAACATTAGCAAGAAAACAAGAAGCTTCGAATTCATTAGAAACCATACGAAAAACAACTCTAGCGATAGTTGTTTTACCAATTCCTCCCATCCCCCAAATCCCAATAATTTGAACATCATTGGACCCTAGAGCCAAACATATCTTTAATTTCTCTACTCGAGAATTTATTCCTACTAGATCTTCGTTATTTTCTGTGAATGCATAAGGCAATTTATGCAATAACTCTCTCACAATATTTTGGATAATTTTTGACTCAGGCCTGCAATGAAGAGAGAAAAAATTGTTCTTAGTGTACTAGTAAACCACAAACAAATAGGTCCAGAGAGAGAGAGAGAGAGAGAGAGAGAGAGAGAGAGAGAGAGAGAGAGAGAGAGAGAGAGAGAGAGAGAGAGAGAGAGAGAGAAGTAGAAACCCAACATTCTATTCTATAGATTCAAAATAATTGGATCGAGACGAAATTGAAAGAACTACAAAGATATATGTAGGTTTGTTTGAAGTTAAAAAAAGCAATATATGAGATGGTTGTTATGTGAATATATGGAGGAAAGAAATGTCAAATTGAATTACCTATCCCGTTTATGCAACCCTTTGAGATTGGCCACTTCTATCAAAGCAAATCTCCATATTTGCACCTTCTCTATGCAATCCTTAAAACATTCGTTGTATTTAGCAAAGACTTGGGCAAAAGTACCAGTTTGTTTCCGTACGTCAGATGGATCCACATCATAAAAAATCGGAAAAATCATCATTTTCTTCTCTTTCATGCATCCAATGATCTTTACAAGTTCATCCAAACACCAAGTAGAAGATGCATAGTTTTTTGAGAGAATGACAATCGCGGATCTTGATTCTTCTATTGCTTTCAAGAGTGCTGGTGCAATAGATTTCCCTATCTCAAGTTTTTCCTCATCTCTGAAGGTCTCAATGCCTTTTTGTTTCAAAGCAGCATATAGATGATCTACAAAACTATTGCGGGTATCCTCGCCTCTAAAATTAAGAAAGACATCATATTTCCACTGTGGTGTTGATGAAGAAAATAATGATGAAGACGAGGCTTTTTGAGTGCTTATGGAAGCCATTAGAAATACTTTGGCAAATCTTGAACTACAATAAATATAGAGAAAAGTACATTCAATTAAAATTGAAAGGAAAACTAAAAGGGAAAAAAACTGAGAAGAAGAGAACAATTTGATGTGGAGGCTCTCACATTTTCTAGTTTCAATCAAGTAGTCAACAATTCTGTCTTAAAAAAAAATACAAAAAAACAAACAAACAAAGTAGGCGTGCACGGGGCGCTCTCCTTAATGGAACTGTCGTGACAAACTCAAGATTATATAACTGTATTTATCATGACAAAATATTTTCTAAGTGTCAATCCGCTTGAGCTTAATTTCAGGATGAGCCCTTCCCATGTCAATAAATCCACTCATTAGTTTCTGTTAAAATGATGCATCCTTTTAATTTCCCATAAATAGTATAAAATTATGTCAGATTTACAACGATTCCCTAACATGCCATCAGTTAGCTTTCACGTAATAATACAAATATGAAGAGGAAAGGATTGTAATTTGACAATCACAGTTGTTATAAGGGGGAAGTTCAGATATTAAACAATAGGAATAAATTGTAAAAAGCAGAGCTAGTGGCCGCTGTACATGTTCTTTGGGGTTCAAATGAACCCGTGACTTGAAAAAAAAAATTCTATAGCATTTTTGCACACCCTTATCACTATCAGTCTAACCCAAAACCAAATAATAATACAAATTAGCTCATTCCAAAATCAAACTACAACATAGATCAGCTCATCAAAAAACAAACAACAAACATAGATCACATATCACTCACTCTCTCTCTCTCTCTCTCTCTCTCTCTCTCTCTGATATCTGATCTCATTATCTTGAATCTCATCTCTATCTGATCATCTCAGTATCTTAAACAAGAGTAAAGAGCGACTGTTTGTAAGTTGTAACTATTTCTCTTTTTATAATAAACTAGTCATAGACTCACACGATGTATATGAATAGTTAATTATTTTGTAATTGTAATATAATCTATAATTCGTTCTCTAAAATTTGTTGAAAATAATTTTATTCTCCCTAAAAGTTAAATAATTTCTAAAATTATTTTTCATCTTTCTATCTCTATCAATGTATCATACTATTATTTTGAGCGTGTTTGATTAATATTATTCTTGTATAAGGTGGTCTATATTCTTCGAAATTAATTATGTTACAGTATGCTATGATTTTCTTTTTCTTTTTCTTTTTTTGTACAACTAAAATTTTTAAATTTCAAATAAATTATTCAAATTATATGTTCTCTTAAATGATATTATCATAATAATCAAAACTCATAACAAACTTATATTGAATATGTATAATTTATACTCTAAATTTTATTGTAAATAATTTGTTCTTCCTAAAAATTAAACAATTTCAAAAAATAATTTCCATCACTCTATTTCTACAAATATATAATTTTTTATTTTTTATTGATATTGTTATTCTTTTTTGAAATGGCCAATGTTCTTCTAACTATTGTTATTTTGCATTATATTTTACAAATTTCTTTTAGTACAACTAAAATTTTTAAGTTTTTAAATTATTATTCAAATTCTCATTCTCTTAAGGAGATTATTATGATAATCAAAACTAATCCTATAATTACTGAAAGCTTGATATTACTAATGACAGAACTTGTTTAGACACCAATTTTAATTGCGGCATGATTAATTTTATGCTTAACACACTTAATGTGGAATATACGTGATTAGAAAATTAATCAATCGAAGCATTCAACAATTGCATGGATGAACAAATAAGTGCAATGCTAAATTGGAAAGGGCAGCGGGTGAAAGAATAACAAACCCAAGATAACATAGCGCTATGTTATTGAAAAGGAAAACCGAAGAACTCGACGTAAAAACCTCTCCGCGGTCCTCCAAGCCAAAATGATCCACTAGTGAATAAGTTGGTGTATAAGGATACCAAAAAGACCCTCCAAGCTTAATCTATCCAAAGTACTTAAGCCCTCCAAGCTCCAACTACTAACGAACTTCTTGGAGTCTTGTTTTTACTAGCTTCCTGAATCTTGCAACACCGCCCGATTGCACCATCTAGCCTTACCGGCTTATTTTGGCAAACCCAATCCTTCCCAAGCTCCAAAACACTTTCTACACTATGAATATGTGTGAGTTGTGTTTCGGTACAAATCTTCTCTTAAGGTATAACAATGGGAGAGGAAAAGAAGAAGAGTCTACAAGGGAGTAGCTCTCTCTAAAATGGTGAATGTTGTAGAAACCTCTCTCTAGGGTTTTCTTCTAAATAGCCTCCTTACAATCTTGTGAGTAATATGGGTGAAGAGTATGAGAGTCACACTTAAAATCTCAGCTATCAATGCATCTCACGTGTTATCTCGCGACTTGGACAACTTGCGAGAGGAGTAGCAAAACACACTGACTCTTCAGCTTCCGGTATGTGCTCCTCATGTGACCTTCAACTATCTTGATCAAATTTTCACCACTTAAAACTAAACACATTACAAATAAATCCCACAAAATACAAGGGAATAAATTAATACAATTACAACACTTTTTGTCATGGAATTAAAGCCAACATAAATGTTATGTGAAGAACCATAACTTAACAATTACAATTAATAATATTCAAATAATTGATAGTACTTTTAACCAAAAATTGTCTTATTTTAATTCTTATAAAAGTACACCGAATTGGACCAAAGTGATCTGAAATGGACTGATTAGACAAAATGGACCAAAGTGGACAGAATGGACCAAATTGGACCAAATTAGACAAATGTTGACCAAATGAACCGAATAGACCAAAGTGGACTGAACTAGACTGAATTGGACACTCTGACTTAAATTTTGCACACCCTAATCACAAATAAGTCCAACTCAAAACTAAACAATAACACAGGCCAACCCAATCCAAAACTAAAACAACACAAATCAGCTCATCCTAAAACAAACAACAGCACAGATCATATAGATCTCTTTCTCATGAATCTCATCTTATCTCAATTAATTTTGACTATCTTGTTATCTTCAACTCTAAGAATAAAAAGTGAATATTTGTGAGTTGCGAGTGTCTATTTCATTATAAATTTTTATTGTGTGTGTGTGTGTGTGTGTGTGTGCGCGCGTGTTTAATATTGATTATGAACATTTTTTTAATAATTTTTTTTGTGTGAATTGTGATGTGTGCGAATGTGTGCATGTATAGTACAAACATGATATAACTTTATATAATTTAATTTTTAGGAAATACAAAGGGTTTGTAATGATTCAAAATGAGAAAACTCGTAGAAAGAAATTGTAAAACTTTATGCATTTACTAGTTTTTTTGTTGGTCACTCGATATAGTCAAGTTTTATTTTAATTAAATTTTGTTTTAACTTATATTTCTTAATGAACCCTCTAAATAAAATTCCTAGAGCCACACTGCTCCTACTTTGATACCATATTAAATTACCAATTTTTTCAAAAGTTTAAGATAATAGGAATGACGACTTAACCATAATTCTAACAATTTACGCAAAGCATTGCATAAATTAGTGTAGAGTAAAGACAGGGGTCAAACACATGATCTCATGCTTTGATACCATATTAAATTATTAATTTTTCCACAAAGTTTAAGATAATATGAAATGATGACTTAACCATAATTCTAACTATTTATGCAAAGCATTGAATAAAGGAAGAGAGAGGACCTTGAGGATGCGGATCACACGTTGTCAAGGAGACAAGAGGCTCAAATGATGTCTCAAAAAAAGAACTCTGTGCATGCTCAGTTAGAGAAAGCAAATAGAGAGAGAAGCTTACATAAAGAGGAAAACTATGCACCGATTATGGAAAAGAGAGAGCAGTAGAGAAGTAATGTAAAGTTCAAGAACCTCTTGAAAGAACACCAGATTCAGTTCCTATTATATAAAGGAATGGCCATTCACATCCTCTGCTTTGGTCATTTTTGCTTTAAATACTCCAATTTGTTTATTCATTTCAATGCCAGATTCAGCGTATATTATGCAAGCATGGGCATAAGATAGAAGCACGCTCATCCTCGGTTGGCAGTGAGGTCATGACTTATTGTTTAAAGGGTAAATTGCAAATTACACCCCCTAAAATTTGCGGTGTTTAGATTTTCCACCTTGAAGTTTCAGAATTTGGATTTTATCCCCTGAAATTTGGAGTGTCTAGATTTTACACTCCGGCATTTTAAAATTTTGATTTTACCCTCTAAAGTTTAGAAGTGTTTGGATTTAACACCCCTAAATTCTAAAACTTTGGAGAGTAAAATCCAAATACCCCTAAAGTTTAGGGGGTAGATTCCAAATTTTGAAAAGTCAAAGTGTAAAATTCAAGCACTCTTATGGAAAAGAGAGAGCAGTAGAGAAGTAATGTAAAGTTCAAGAACCTCTTGAAAGAACACCAGATTCAGTTCCTATTATATAAAGGAATGGCCATTCACATCTTCTGCTTTGCTCATTTTTGCTTTAAATACTCCAATTTGTTTATTCATTTCAATGCCAGATTCAGCGTATATTATGCAAGCATGGGCATAAGATAGAAGCACGCTCATCCTCAGTTGGCAGTGAGGTCATGACTTATTGTTTAAAGGGTAAATTGCAAATTACACCCCCTAAAATTTGCGGTGTTTAGATTTTCTACCTTGAAGTTTCAGAATTTGGATTTTATCCCCTGAAATTTGGAGTGTCTAGATTTTACACTCCGGCATTTTAAAATTTTGATTTTACCCTCTAAAGTTTAGAAGTGTTTGGATTTAACACCCCTAAATTCTAAAACTTTGAGGAGTAAAATCCAAATACCCCTAAAGTTTAGGGGGGTAGATTCCAAATTTTGAAAAGTCAAAGTGTAAAATTCAAGCACTCTTATGGAAAAGAGAGAGCAGTAGAGAAGTAATGTAAAGTTCAAGAACCTCTTGAAAGAACACCAGATTCAGTTCCTATTATATAAAGGAATGGCCATTCACATCTTCTGCTTTGCTCATTTTTGCTTTAAATACTCCAATTTGTTTATTCATTTCAATGCCAGATTCAGCGTATATTATGCAAGCATGGGCATAAGATAGAAGCACGCTCATCCTCGGTTGGCAGTGAGGTCATGACTTATTGTTTAAAGGGTAAATTGCAAATTACACCTCCTAAAATTTGCGGTGTTTAGATTTTCCACCTTGAAGTTTCAGAATTTGGATTTTATCCCCTGAAATTTGGAGTGTCTAGATTTTACACTCCAGCATTTTAAAATTTGGATTTTACCCTCTAAAGTTTAGAAGTGTTTGGATTTAACACCCCTAAATTCTAAAACTTTGGGGAGTAAAATCCAAATACCCCTAAAGTTTAGGGGGGTAGATTCCAAAATTTGAAAAGTCAAAGTGTAAAATTCAAGCACTCTTAAACTTCAGGGAGTAAAATCCAAATTCTGAAACGTCAAAGTGTAAAATTTAAGCACTCTTAAACTTTAGGGGGTAAAATCCAAATTCTGAAACTTTAGGGTATAAAATTCAAACACTCCCAAATTTTAGGGATGTAATTTGCAATTTACTCTTGTTTAAACCAAGTTGGTCAAAAAAAAAATTTGGGAAAGAGGCCAAAAATTATTTACTTACTTAAAATGAAAAGGAAAATAATTATGAGAGACTAAAATCACAGTTCCATAAAAAATGAATAAATAAATAAATAAAATTTTAAAAAAAATGACAGCTGGGAACAAAGTTCATCTTCATCAACATATATGCAATGGATTTCTCTCTAAACAGCCTGACTAATCTTTAAAAATTTTTGAAAATGATGATGCCGAAAATAGTTAGTAAGCCACACGGTCCTCACGTGCTCTCGATGAAATACCTACACAACACAAAAACTAAAGACCTTAAGAGGAGTACCGGTGTGGTACCGGCCAAATACCCTCCGACGGTCAAGTTAGAGAAAATCTCTTACTCGCAACTCTAAAGTGCTAGAGCTGAGGTGAATTATGCGTACCTTGGTTCATGAGGGCTTTGGGGTATTTATAGTAGTGTAGAGCCGAAATTCATGCTTTGGTAAAGAAGCCCTTTCCTTCTAGGAGAGTAACTCGTAGATCTTGTGTATCTCTTAGAGTTCTTTTCCTTATAGGAATCTTCTCAATTAGGGCTAAGCGTGTAGCGCAAGAATTCTCCTTATGCACATATGTGTGGAGGTCAAGCAAGGTCATGGACGGAGATTTTGTTCAACCTCTTCAGCTTATTCGCGTCAGCCTTCAGCCTCGTTTATTCCGTAAGATCGTCAGCTTATTATCTATAGCACAAGGTCGTCAAGCCGAGGTCATCAGCTCGAGGTCGTCAGATTTAAGGTCGTCACCTCATCACCTTTGGCTTACCGTGCCACAATTGACGCCGTGAGGTAGGTAGTTAAGTAATGAAGCTGACGACCTTTCCACACCCGTCGCCTTTAGATTTGTCAAGAGCCCAACATAAAATCATCCTCATCAAAAAATAATCTTTAAATTCAGTGGATTTCAATTGTGTTATTAAAAATTTATGACTTTGCTAACGGATTTGCATCATGACCCATGCGCTAGGCATATAGGGGTTTTCTGTAAGTTCACTAGTGATTTGCTAAGTACTCGCTCAGGAACGAATCCTCTACCACTGCTTATGTTGTGCTGAACCTTAAAATTGAAACTCTCTGTGCTATTTTCTTCTTTTTCATTACTCTCTTTGCGAGCTTTTCATGTTTTTAAAGTATTAATTTACTTATTATCTTAAAAATTTAAACTATATTAAAAGCTTAAGTGGTTAAGAGATAATGAATTTATTCATTTAATCTAGTACTACCCTTTCACATGTGGGCCACGTAAGCTGTCACATTAAAAATATTTAAATTTTAGTGGGTACTTTGTTAATAAAGGTTACCAACTTTACAATTTATTTATTTATTTATTTAATATTAAATCAATTAGAACATTATTATAATTGAACCTTAATTTGACTTCAAAACCTTGAACCTATCTATTAACGTATCTTTCAAGGATCTAGCTACTTTTTTAAACCTTGCTCCCATATTAGTATTTGCAACAAATAAATTAAGACTTAGATAATATGAATACGAAATTAACACAACCTTTGTTTCCTTCCTTAAACTTCAAAGGCTAAAATCACCTACCTATACAGAAAATCCAATAAAACTTAAAAGATGTGAAAAAAAAAAAATGATCTCCATTTTTGCACCTTCTCTATGCAGTCCTTAAAACATTCATTGTGTTTAGCAAAGGCTTGGGCAAAAGCAAACCAATTTGTGCTCATACATCAGATGGATCCACATCATAAAAAATAGGTAAACTTTTCATTTTCTTCTATTTCATGCATCTAATGATTTTTACAAGTTAATCTAAGCACCTTATAGAAGATGCATAGTTTCTTGAGAGATTGACAATCGCAAACCTTGACTCTTCTATTGCTTTCAAGAGTTCTGGGACAACAGATTTCCATGTCTCAAGTTTTTCCTCACCTCTAAAGGTCTCAATGCATTTTGTTCCAAAGCAACATATAGATAGTACGCAAAACTATTGTGGGTGTATATCCTTGCCTCTAAAACTAAGATAGACTTCATATTTCCATTGTGGTATTGAAGAAGAAAATGATGATAAAGACAAGACTTTTTGAGTACTTATGGAAGCCATTAGAAATACTTTGGCAAATCTTGAACTCCAGTAGAGATAGACAAAAGTTCATTCAATTAAAATTGAAAGAAAAATTAAAAGGGGCAAAAAATTGAGAAGATGAGAACGATTTGACGCGGAGGCACTCACATTTCTAGTTTCAGTCAAGTTAACGATTCTCTCTCTCTCTCTCTCTTTTTTCTTTTTCTTTTTTTTTGGTAAATTCCACAAACCACCCCTGAGGTTTGTGATAATATCCAATTAAGTCCATAACATTTTAAAACCTACCAATTTCATCCTAAAAAGACAATTTTGTCCCTGAAGGCATTCTAATTCCTAACCCCTTTAACTAACATCTTATCCCTTTCTCTAACTCACTAACTACACCATCTCTCTCTCTCTCTCTCTCTCTCTCTCTCTCTCTCTCTCTCTCTCTCTCAGTAAACAAACAACAACAAAATGCTTGAATGAAACCAACAATCAGAATTCACTTTCTTTGAATGAGGAGGAAAACAGAACAAATTTAAACCCAAACCACAGAACATGCAATCAAGAATCAAGAACTGTGACCAAAAATCAACCAATCAACCATCCAACATCAAACCTCAAACATACCCAAATCAAAAATATTTCAAAACAAAACTCAGACCCACAACAAAGACCATCATGTGGCCCAGCAACTGCCGTCTGCCACGGCACCACCTATCACTACCCACTCATCTTCCTCAAACCCAAACAATTCCAACTATCCAACATCATATGATTCCTACCCAAACCCAAGCAAACCCAAATCAAAATTAAAAAATTAAACTCATACCCATGGCAGTGAGCTCCACCAAACTATGATCTCGCAATCGCCGGCCACCACCAACCACCCCCATAGAAAACCCACCACCGCCAATCGAAACCTAACCATCCCTAACTCACACCACGGCACCGCCACAAACACCACGAGAGAGAAAACCCACCCAAACCCTTCAATGTTGATCCACGCCAAAACAAACGAATCACCACTTACCCACACCACGACTTTGCCGCAAAGACCACAAGAGAGAGAGAAGGGAAAGACTCCAACGCTGATCCACACCAAAATCCACACGTCGTCTAGGGCCCTCTGGCTTATAGATCGAAGAGTGGGTTTGGGGTTTTGAGGGAATGAGAATCAGATAGGGAAGAGAGTGATTTTCAGTGAGTGGGTTTGGAGTTTGTGGTTTTGTGGTGGTGTTGGCTGAGATTCATTGTGGAGGAGCATGAAGGCTCTACTCCGTTTAGTTCGGTGAGATCGAAGAGGGAAGAGAGTGATTTTCAGTGAGGGAAGAGAGTGATTTTCATGGTTGATTAGCCATGGTTGGTTTTTGGTTTCTGGAGAAAGCTCCAGATCGGAAAGACAGAGAGAAGGGAGAGCTCGGCGTGGGTGTGATGAAGAAAAGGGAAAAAAAAAAAACTATTTAATAACGGTGCACAGACGGTGTTAGTGACCTTTCGGGACAATATAGTCTTTACAGACCAAATTGGTCAATTTTGGAATATCTTGGACCTAGTTGGTATTAACCCAAACCTCAAGGGTGGTCGGTGAAATTTACCCTTTTTTTTAATAAAGTAGGCATGCATGGGGCAGTCTCCTTTAATGGAATCATCCTAAAAAACTTAAAATTATATAACTGTATGAATGAAAACAAAAGATTTTCTTAGTATCAATCATTCTTGATCTTTATATTCAGATCAACCAGGGGAGTTGATTTCGTACCGTACTGGCCGGTACGGCCGGAATTTATCATACCGAAACATAAATCGGTACAGAAATACTGATGTTTCGTACCGGTTTGAATATCGGCCATACCAGACCCGTTTCAGTCATACCAGGATATATACCAGATTTCGGCCGATAACCGGATATCAGAGCGAAACAAAAGTTTTGATTTTTTTGCAAATCTTTGAGAAATAAGAGGGTTGAAAAGAAGTAGAGTAAGAAGAAGAGAATTTCGTAAAACCAAATTTAGCAGACGTTGTTGCTGTAAAACACCATTGCTGCTACTTTTGCTTCTTCTTCTTCTTGGTCTCGCTCTCACCACTGCATCTGCCAAGCCTCTTCTCTTTTTTCCATTTCACCTTTTGGTTTTTACCCCACGTGAATTTCTAATGGACATTTAAATTGAGATGGGAAGTGAGAGGACCTTGTCCTTATCTTCACTCTTTACCTCCACATGAGTGAAAAGACACATGGGTTAAAGCTTTGGACAGATGGCCATGAGGCAAGCCTTCACTCAAGTGACTCAAGTCCTCGTAAATGGTTCCTACTGTTCCGTTCTCACATCAATGTACTTATATTCACCTATTGTAATAAAGGTTCCATATTTTCATATATATATAGATATATTATTGGTTTTTTAAGTTTTGAAATCATAGATTACCATTATTATTATTGATTGATTGGATAGGTGACATATGTATTCTAAAAATAAAAATATCTAAGATGTAAATTTATTATTTTAAATATTTTAACTAATTATATATATAATTAGCGGTAATTCTGAAACGGTACACCGAAATTATTATGCTTTTTGGGCAGAAGAATAATGGATAATCTTGTAAATATAGTTCTAGAGATTGTGTGTGTGTATGTGTGTGTGTGTGTGTGTGTGTATATAATATATAAAATAACAGTAAACCCGAAACAATATACCAGTATTGACCGGTATCCGAAATATATCGTACCGCTGGCCAAACCGGTACAACCTCCGGTACGATATTGACTTCCTTGAGATGAACACTTCCCCATGCCATGTCAATACATCCACTGATTAGTTTTTGTTAAGATGATGCATCCTTTTATTTTCCCAAAAAGAATATAAAATTACGACAAATTTATAACGATTCCCTAACATGTCATCAGTTTTAGCTTTCACGTAATAATAAAAATATGAAGAGGAGACGTTTGTAATTTGACATCCATAGTTGTTATAAGGGGGAAGTTCAGATATTAAACAAAAAGAATAAAATATTGCATCCCGGTCCCCTATACTTTGCTCTAGTTGCTCCCTCTCTCATTGGAGAAAATACATGCAAAGTGTGGGGTCCACCCCCGTGAGGGGGAGTACACATGCAACGGAAACAACATATACTACCTCCTCTCATTGGTCATACATTAATCTTTCCTCTAGTGGCAGCGCTACATGTACTCTTCCGGTTCAAATGATTCCCTTGCCTTGAAAAAGATAATTATATATAATTTTTTTTTTTTTAGAATACTAAGTATTTTAACACACACTGATGATGCCGAAGAAATCACCAGTGAGCTGCGAGTACCCCTCCGATTAAAGCAACACCTGCGAAGAGAAAGTAGGTGATCGACAGAGAGCACCGGTGTGGTGCCGGCCAAAGACCCTCCGACGATCAAGTTAGAGTCTTTGAAACAACCCTAGAGTGCCAGAGTTGAGGTAATAATGCGTACCTTTTGTCATGAGGGTTTTTGGGGTTTATATAGTGGTGTAGAGCCGAAATAAACGCCTTGGCGAGGAAGTACTTTCCTTTTAGAAGAGCAATTCGCGGATCTTTGCCTATTGTATTGAGCCCTTTCCTTATAGGAATCTTCTTGACTAAAGTCGAACGTGAGACGCAAGAACTTTCCTTATATTCACATAAGCAGAAGTCAAGATAGGCTAAAAATGAAAGTTGGATTACTCCTTCAGCTTTCGTCTGCCAAGGTCGTCAGCCCACGTGTACCTCCTACACTGTCGTCAGCTTATGTACATCAACGTGATCCGTCAGAAAAGGACGTCAGCCAAGGGCCTTACAGCCAAGGTCGTCAGCCATGTCTCGTCCACGTGATCCGTCAGCTTATTGTCGCTACGTAAGGGATATAGCCCTGAATGCCAGAAAAGGCGGCATCCTAATGAGATTAGCTGATGGGTTGGGTATTCCCGTCAGCTTCTTAATGTGCCGTCACTTAAAATAACGTCACTATCAGCTGCCCCCCACTCCATTATCTCGTCAGCTATGGGCGACGGGTCATGGAGTTGGTGTTACCGGGGAAATGGTGTTTTCATGGTGATTTGTGCCATGTTCATTAAATGGTGGGACACATGTCATAGACTGATTGGCTCCGCGTCTGGACGAGTGTGTCGCTTCGTCTTTCGCGCCTCCTCTCTCCTATATATATCTCACTATTTACCTTTTTCCCACTTTTTTCGCCTTGTTCATCTTGAGAGAACGAATCCGTCACTGCCAGCTTTATCACATCGTCAATCGCGCAGCCGTCAGCTTCCTGAGACCGTCCTCCTATACGTAAGTTTTCGCTACTTTACTTTTTACTTTTTACAGTGTCGCCCTTTAGTGAAGTCGTCTACCTAGGATCTTAGAAAGAAACCCGTCGTTTGTAGGTAGTCAGATGTCTAGGGAGACGCCGAGTGACCAGTCGTCGATCCGCGACGGAGCGGGTTACGACGAAGTCTTCCCGTCAGGTCGTGAGCCCGCAGAGGGCCTATCCTGGTCGTCAGAAAGAGAATCGTCAACTCATTCTGATGGTGAAGTAGAGAGTTCTAGAGGAAGTGGGGTGAGCGGTGATGTAGACGATGAAGACCAGGGGATTCACGAAAATGCAAGTATCAGTGACGGGGGAGAGAGTGACGACGATGAGGAAGCCTTAGAGAGCACCTCGGGATCCTCTGGTGATGACCGTCCTTTCGTCTTACCCTCAGAGTGGTCCGTCAACAATTTTCTCCCAACGATGACGGAGAACGTTTTTAAAAGTTTGCGGTCCCGTTATCAAATACCAGACGATATTCCCATTCGTCTTCCTGAGGAAGGTGAGAAGTGCTACTCCGGACGAACCGCGGATGTCGGCATGTATGATGCCATGTTCGCGGCTGGGCTAAGGCTGCCGCTGACGGCATTACACCGTCAGCTGGCTAACTTCCTTGGGATATCCGTCAGCCAGATTGCCCCCAATGCTTGGCGAACCTTCATTGGTGCCGAGATCTTGTGGGGTCGTCTAAGTGGTGGGAACCGTCAGCTGACCTTGGACGAGTTCTTTTGGTGTTATCGTCCTCAGCACATTTCCTCGTCAAAAGGAGTGTATCATTTTGCAGTAAGGGATAAGGAGTTGAAGTTAGTGTCCGATATGCCTGACTCCAATAGGAAGTGGAAGGGCATATACTTCTTTGTAGAAGGAACGAATTGGGTATGTCGTCCAGAGGAGTGGGAGACAATGCCCAATGGTTTTGACAACACATGGGCATATGTTAGACATTCAGCCTTGCTCTGTTCCTGAGACAAAGAGTTGTATGGTACTCACTCGATCGATGGCAACAGTTAACAACCAAGGCGACGAACCGCATGCTACAGTGCTAGAAAGGCAAGTTCAGACGCTGGCTGCTGCCGTCGAGCGCCTTACTAAACAGAATCACGACTTAGAAGAACAACTATGGCAGGTGACCGCGCACCAAAGTGCACCAGGGGAGGACCAGGAAGTAGCAAGCCCGGAAGGGAGGAATGCCGTCAGGCCTGAAGGTAGCACCGCACCAACAAGGCTGGAGCGGCCGGAGACAAACCCGCCATCTGCCTCGGACTCCCTACCACCTCATATCGCGGCCGAGATGCAGGAGATGAGGGAACGCATGGATGTGATGATGAACGCCCTTAGAGGACGGGTGTCCAGCAACCTGGACGACCTAGTCCATAGAACGGATTCACCTTTCACAGCGTTGGTAAATTCATGCCCCGTTCCTCCAAAGTTTCGCATGCCCCATGTGGAAAACTATGACGGATCCAAAGACCCGTTGGACCACCTGGAGTCTTTTAGAACCCTAATGCATCTTCAGGGTGTACCGGACGAAATCATGTGCAGGGCTTTTCTTACCACCTTGAAGGGGCCTGCGAGGGATTGGTACACCAGGCTGACGCCTAATTCTATCGGCACCTTTAAGGAACTGGGCGCACAGTTCGTGTCACACTTTATTGGAAGTCATCGGCACAAGAGGTCTATTGCGTGTATACTGGGCATTAAGCAGCAAGAAGACGAGACGTTAAGGTCCTATATAGCCCGCTTTAACAAGGAATCCCTCTCAATAGACGATGCGGATGACAAGATACTTGTGGCAGCATTCACGAACGGGCTACAAGAGGGTAAGTTCTTGTTCTCTCTATGCAAGAATGACCCGAAGACTATGTCCGATGTATACTACAGGGCGACGAAGTATATGAACGCGGAGGATGCCTTGCTGGCCAGAGACGACCATAAACCCAGAAAAAGGGAGAGACAGGAAGATACGAAACCCGACAATGGACGAAAAAGGGGGAGAACCAGAGAGGGACGAGATGATCGACGGCCCAAGCCGCCTACAAGAAGGTACACGAGCTTCACTCCCCTGAATGCGCCCATCGACCAGGTGTTGATGCAGATTAAAGACGAGGAAACTTTGGCCTTTCCTGGAAAACTGAAGGGAGATCCCAACAGGAGACCAAGGGATAAATACTGCCGATTTCACCAAGACCACGGCCATGACACCGCCGATTGCTACGACCTGAAACAGCAAACAGAAGCTCTCATTAGGCGAGGGAGGTTACAGAGGTTCGTCAACAAAGAAAGGGCGGACCCGCCACAAAATCAAGCCCCTCAGCGAGATAATAATCGCCCCAGGCAACCTGTAGGAGACATAAGGATGATTGTAGGAGGCACCACGAGGGCCAGATCTTCCAAGAAAGCCCGAAAGACATACATCAAAACGGTCCAGAACGTCCAGTCGGCAAGTCCTGCGCTTGGAAGGTCACGGATTGGAAATCCCCCCATTGAATTCTCGGAAGCGGACGCCCAGCGCCTTCACCATCCCCATGACGACGCTTTGGTCGTCACCATACGGGCAGGGGATTACAACATACACCGAGTTCTCGTAGACAATGGTAGCTCAGCAGACATCCTCTACTATCCCGCTTTCCAACAGATGCAAATTGAAAGGGAGCGACTAATTCCGATTAATGCCCCACTCATTGGCTTTGGAGGGGCGAGGGTACATCCACTTGGCACCGTCACTTTAGCGGTAACCGTTGGAGACTACCCACAGCAAGTCACCCGGAACATAACATTCCTGGTAGTCGATTGCTCGTCGGCTTACAATGCCATCATAGGGCGTCCAACCCTCAACTCGTGGAAAGCCGTAACCTCGACATACCATTTAATGATAAAATTCCCTACTGATCATGGAATTGGAGAATTGAGAGGAAATTTGGTATCCGCACGAGAATGTTACGTGGCCATGATGGAGATGGACAGTCACATTCAAGCCATGAGCATAGAAGAACGTCGGGTGGCGACAGAACCCGTCGAGAGGCTCGAAGACGTACATCTCGACGAAGCCCACCCGGAGCGAACGACAAAAGTCGGAACCCTGGCCGACCCGGCGGTACGTCAGAAACTCGCAACTTTTTTGAAAGAAAACAAAGATGTATTCGCATGGAGCCACGAAGACATGCCGGGAATCGACCCGTCGGTCATGGTGCACAGGTTGAACGTGTCGCCATCTTTTCCGCCCGTCCGACAGAAGAAAAGAACCTTTGCCCAAGAAAGAGACCAAGCAATAGCAGAAGAAGTCCGCAAACTGCAAGGAGCGGGATTCATCAGGGAAGTGTATTACCCCGATTGGTTGGCGAACGTCGTAATGGTCAAAAAGAACAACGGGAAATGGAGGATGTGCGTCGACTTCACGGACTTAAACAAAGCATGCCCCAAAGATAGCTACCCCCTCCCGCGGGTTGACGTCCTGGTGGATTCTACAGCCAAACATCAGTTGCTAAGCTTCATGGATGCATTCTCCGGGTATAACCAGATCCGAATGGATGAGGCTGATCAAGAGAAGACTTCGTTCGTAACAAGCCAAGGCCTTTTTTGCTACAAGGTCATGCCCTTTGGCCTGAAAAACGCTGGCGCGACCTATCAGAGGCTCATGAACAAGATGTTTGCACGGCAGATTGGAAGGAACGTCCAGGTGTATGTCGACGACATGCTGGTCAAAAGCCAAGAAGAAGAAGCTCATCTGGAGGATCTTAAGGAAACATTTGATACTCTTCGCTCCTACAGCATGAAACTCAACCCAAGCAAGTGTGCGTTTGGAGTGACGGCAGGAAAATTCTTGGGGTACATGGTATCCCAAAGAGGGATCGAGGCCAACCCAGACAAGATTCAGGCCATTATGGGGATGGCCCCTCTTAAAAATATTAAGGAAGTGCAAAGCCTCAACGGTAGGGTCGCCGCGCTTAGCAGATTTGTGTCGAAGGCTGCAGATAGATGTCTACCTTTTTTCCGAACATTGAAAAAATCCTTTGAATGGACTGCCGAGTGTCAACAAGCATTCGAAGATTTAAAGGCCTACCTCTCTTCCCCGCCATTGCTAAGCCCCTCGCAACCAGGAGAAGAACTGTTCCTCTATCTGGCCGTTTCCCCAGCAGCCGTCAGCGCGGCCTTAATTAGAGAAGACGATAAGGTCCAATGACCTGTGTACTATGCGAGCAAGGCATTGCACGGTGCAGAAGAGAGATATCCCCCCATGGAGAAACTTGCCTTCGCTTTGGTTACAGCGGCCCGTAAGCTCAAACCATATTTTCAAGCCCATACAATAGTCGTCCTAACTGACAAACCTTTGCGGCGAGCAATGGGCAGCCCTGCGGCTGCCGGACGGATGGCGTTGTGGTCCGTAGAACTAAGTGAATTTGATATACAATATCGCCCCCGCGTCGCCATCAAGGGACAAGCGGTGGCCGACTTCATTGCTGAGTTCACCAGCGCGCAAGGCGAAGAGGAAAAGATTCCCCAATGGGGCATTTTCACTGACGAGTCATCCAACAAGAAGGCTGGCGGGGTAGGGGTCGTGCTTAACTCTCCGGAAGGCGACGAGCTCAAATGTATGATTCGCCTCGATTTTCCTACAACTAACAATGAAGCTGAGTATGAAGCCCTGATAGCAGGTCTAGACCTTGCTCAAGTTGTAGGGGCCACGAACGTGGTTGTTCATTGCGACTCCCAAGTCGTCACAAGCCAGGTAAACGGCGAGTACAAGTGCAAGGGTGAAAGAATGAAGAGGTACTGGGAACAAGCAAAAAAGAGGATGGACGGGCTGCAAGCCAAGATAGTCCAAATTCCGAGAGGAGAAAACGAACATGCCAACCGACTTTCCAAAGCCGCATCTGCGGAAACTATGACCCCCATCGACAAGGTACTTTCTTTCATTCAACCCTCACCATTAATTGACGTTGTCTGCATACTGGAAATTGGTTCCGAAAACAGTTGGACCACGCCCTTGATCTCCTACCTAAAAGATGGCACGTTGCCTGATGAAAAGGAGGCTGCCAGGAAGCTGAAGGTCCGGTCTGCACGGTTTGTCTTGATAAAGGACGTTCTCTACAAAAGGGGCTTTTCTCGACCATACCTAAGGTGCGTAGGCCCCGAAGAAGCAGACTATGTTATGAGAGAAGTACACGAGGGGATATGCGGCAACCACTCTGGATCACGGTCGTTGGTACAAAAGCTGATTCGGGCCGGGTACTATTGGCCAACAATGCAAAATGACGCCCAGGTTTATGTGAGAGCTTGCGACAAGTGTCAAAGGTTCAGCAACATCACTCGGCAACCGGCGGAAGAATTGACCCCCATAACTGCCCCATGGCCGTTCGCCCAGTGGGGGTTGGATATCATGGGACCATTCCCGATGGCAGCAAGACAGCTGAAGTTCCTCGTCGTCGGCATCGATTACTTCACCAAATGGGTTGAAGCTGAAGCCCTAGCCACAATCACTGAAAAGAATATAAGGGGTTTTGTATGGAGAAACATTGTCTGCAGGTATGGAATTCCAAGAGTCTTAATTTCGGACAACGGTAAACAATTTGACAACGACTCCTTCCGAGCCTTCTGTTCAGAGTTAGGAATCAAGAACCATTATTCCTCCCCAGCCCATCCTCAGGCAAACGGACAAGTAGAAGTCACCAACCGATCCTTGCTCCGAATCATCAAGACTCGGCTCGAGGGGGCAAAGGGCGTATGGCCTGAGATGCTGCCCAGCGTGCTATGGGCATACAGAACGACAATACGAACCCCTACAGGAGAAACCCCTTTCCAACTGACATACGGAAGTGAAGCGGTCATTCCAGCCGAGATAGGACTCACAAGTTATAGGGTGGCCAACCACGACGAGGAAAGAAATGATCAAGAGCTTCGTTTACAACTGGATCTAATTGACGAAGTAAGGGCGGCGGCTGAGCAGAGACTCGCGCGATACCAGGACCTCGTAAGCAAGCACTACAACTCCCGAGTCAAGCACCGAGACTTCAAAATCGGAGATCTTGTTTTGAGGAAAGTAATGGGCGCAGCCAGAGATCCCACACAAGGAAAGCTCGGCCCGAACTGGGAGGGACCCTACAAGATCGTATCATGGCGAAGAAAGGGCACCTATCACCTAGAGACTCTTGACGGGCAGAAACTGCGACACCCATGGAACGCCGAGCACCTCAGAAAGTACTACCAGTAGAAGATAGCAAGCAGAACGTTACTCCTCATTAACCAGTTTATGATCCTTAATTATTTGTCTTAGCTTATTCTTGTCTACAGTATATGTTAAGTCCAAAGGGCTGAAAACTTATCTTTCCTATTTTTGAACAAAATTTTACTTATGCATTCATCATAATAAGAGGAGGTTCATTCAGAAACGACTAGTGAATTTTTGATGTCTTGAAGAAAACAACAGGTCCTCTACATCTAAGTCCACAAAGTGGACGGCCTACATCCAAGTCCACAAAGTGGACGACCTGCTTATAAGTCCACAAAGTGGACGGCCTACATCCAAGTCCACAAAGTGGACGACCTGCTTATAAGTCCACAAAGTGGACGGCCTACATCCAAGTCCACAAAGTGGACGACCTGCTTATAAGTCCAAAAAGTGGACGGTCTACATCTAAGTCCACGAAGTGGACGGCCTACATCCAAGTCCACAAAGGGGACGATCTACATCCAAGTCCACAAAGTGGACGACCTGCTTATAAGTCCACAAAGTGGACGGCCTACATCCAAGTCCACAAAGTGGACGGCCTACATCCAAGTCCACAAAGTGGACGACCTGCTTATAAGTCCAAAAAGTGGACGGTCTACATCTAAGTCCACGAAGTGGACGGCCTACATCCAAGTCCACAAAGGGGACGATCTACATCTGAGCCCACAAAATGGACGACCTATTCCAAAGTCCACAAAGTGGACGACCTGCTCCTAAGTCCAAAAAGTGGACGATCCCGTTGCTGAGTCCACCTAGTGGACGACGTCATAAATAAGTCCACAAAATGGACAATCTTGCACCTAAAATCCACAAAGTGGACGATCCCAATCTAAGGACAACAAGGTGGACGGCCTCATTACTAGAAGGCCTTACCACCAAGCGCATAAGATGTACAAGAGCAATAAAATGCTGATATATTCCCTCTTGAGCACGTCACCTTGCCATGATGCAACAAGGTGACGGTGTTATGTCCAAAGTTAGCTGAAGGAAAAAGGCTGACGCCGTTAAGAAATTAACAAGCATAGCCAAGTTGTCCAACGACGTCGCCCATAAAACTGACGGAGTGATAAAAACGACCCCAAGTTTTCATGGAAAAGAAGCTGACGCCGTCATCAGTTCAAAAATTGAATTGAAAGAAAAAAACCCATCACCCTTAAGCTGACGAGCTCATCGCGGGCATAACTTTGACTTATAATAAAAAATACGACGGATACATGGCAAACATTAATCAATACCGTCGCTCATGAAGCTGACGGTTTGATAGAGCGGCTCAAAGTCCGAGTCAGACGGGGCAGTAATGATCGACGCCGTCAAAAGATTGATAAGCGAAAATTTTTAAGATAGTGGACATGCTGACGTTGTTTTCTCTGGCATGAAATAATTAAAACAACGCCGTCGTCTAGAAGCGACGGGATCATTATGATAAGGAAGAAACATGCTTTGAACATAAGGCAAAATATTAAGATTAACATAAACATAGTCTTTACAAAAGCCCAAAAAAGCGGGCGTCAAGCATTAAAGATCGTCTACACTTCCCTTTAAAAAAAAAAAAAAAAAAAAAGAAAAAGAAAAAATGCTCAAGTTCATGAAGTCGGGGGATCTTGAGGGCTTCCGTCATCATTAACAACAAAAGGCTGAACGGAGGGGCTGACGGTACAGAGATCGTCGCTAGAAGGATTTGTGGAAGTAAAGTTGACGGGCTGGTCTACGGCCGGCTGAGCAAGGACAACACTATCGTCCCTCCGATTAGCGTCGTCACCTTCCTCATTGACGGTGTCTCCTGCAGGGGTTGACGGGATAGATTCGTCCATAGAAATCTTCGACAAGTCCAAGTCAGGATAAATAGATTTCACCTGCTTCAAGCAATCCTCAAACCCGTCCCCGTAATAGGCAGCACAAGCGTCAATGAAAGATGACGAGTCCTTGAACTCCGTCACCGCGTCATTCCTAGCCGTTTCCACCTGGACTAGGATGGACTTCAACTCTCTCTCCGCCGTCAGCTTAGCCTCTTCTTCCCGCTCACGACGACGGCTTTCCTCCGCCAGTTTTTCCTTGAAGCCCTTCAGCTCCTCGCCCAATATGCGGTTCGCATCCCTGTACTGCATCTGGCCGTCAGTTAGGTTCTTGACACGCTCTTGCAGACGGGTAATCACCCCTTCCTTGGCAGAGCACCTGCGTGACAGAGCCTTCATGCGAACCATGGCCTGGAAGAAAAAGGGGATAAGACAACGTCAGGGTACAAAAATAGGTCGGACACCAAAGTAGAAAGCGAAGCTTACTTTGGTAAGGTCAAAAAGTCCTGACGCCTTTATCTCGTCAACAGCCTGCTCGGCGCAAGGGTCCATTTCCTCGTCCTTCAAAATGGACTCCGTCACCTCTACAGCGTAGTCCTTGTGGGTCAACAGACGGCGCACGGATCCTTGGACAATAGGCCCTGACGAGGTCATCGGTCCCTTGCCTGCCCCATGAGCAGACCTAGGAGGTGACGGCCTTAGAGATGACCCGTCCCCAGGAGTGGGGGCAACCTTCTTCCCACAGACGGCGCCAACTGATGATGCCGAAGAAATCACCAGTGAGCTGCGAGTACCCCTCCGATTAAAGCAACACCTGCGAAGAGAAAGTAGGTGATCGACAGAGAGCACCGGTGTGGTGCCGGCCAAAGACCCTCCGACGATCAAGTTAGAGTCTTTGAAACAACCCTAGAGTGCCAGAGTTGAGGTAATAATGCGTACCTTTTGTCATGAGGGTTTTTGGGGTTTATATAGTGGTGTAGAGCCGAAATAAACGCCTTGGCGAGGAAGTACTTTCCTTTTAGAAGAGCAATTCGCGGATCTTTGCCTATTGTATTGAGCCCTTTCCTTATAGGAATCTTCTTGACTAAAGTCGAACGTGAGGCGCAAGAACTTTCCTTATATTCACATAAGCAGAAGTCAAGATAGGCTAAAAATGAAAGTTGGATTACTCCTTCAGCTTTCGTCTGCCAAGGTCGTCAGCCCACGTGTACCTCCTACACTGTCGTCAGCTTATGTACATCAACGTGATCCGTCAGAAAAGGACGTCAGCCAAGGGCCTTACAGCCAAGGTCGTCAGCCATGTCTCGTCCACGTGATCCGTCAGCTTATTGTCGCTACGTAAGGGATATAGCCCTGAATGCCAGAAAAGGCGGCATCCTAATGAGATTAGCTGACGGGTTGGGTATTCCCGTCAGCTTCTTAATGTGCCGTCACTTAAAATAACGTCACTATCACACACATAAAGAAACGAGAAGGTCTTAAATTTACCTTTAAAATTATTTTTGCACTTTCTCATCGGCCTAGCCCAAAACCTCATGAAGCACATCATCCTCGGTTGGTAATGAGGTCACAACTCATTGTCAAAATAAAGTAAATGTGAAAGTTGGAAAACAATGACAAAAAATTATTTAATTACGTAAAATGAAAAGGAAGATGATTATGAGAGACTAAAATGATAGCTGGAAGCAAAGCTCAACGTCATCAACATATATGTAAAGGGATTTCTCTCTAAACAGCCTGATTGATCTTTAACAAATTGAAAATGGAATCTTTAGTGGATTTCTATTGTGTTATTAAAAATTTATAACTTTGCTAACTGATTTGCATCATGACCCATGCGCTAGTGGTGTAATTTTCTTCTTCTTCTCTCTTTTTCTGAAATTATCAATTCTCTCAAAAACTTATGAAATATAGGAGCTGCCATTAAGTGGGGGGCCCAATACATGAAAATTTAAATAAGAGGTAAGGTGGACACAAAGGATTGCAATTTTCTTCTTCTTCTCTCTCTTTGTGAAACTACCGATTCTCCAAAAAGCTTGTGAGCCACATGAGCTGCCATTGAGTGGGGACCCAACAAATGAAAATTTAAATAGGAAGGTAGACACAGGAGATTGCAATTTTCTTCTTATTCTATCTCTTTGTTAAAAAACTGATTCTCCCAAAAGTTTGTGGCCACGTGAGCTGCCATTGAGTGGAGCCCCAACACGTAGAAATTTTATTAAATGGGAGGTAAGTTGGACAAAAGGAATTTAACTCAAAACCTCTTACTCTGATATTATCTATATGTTTGTACTATTATTTAAAAGACTTCCTCTGTTTGTGATAGACATTTCGGTAGTTCAAAAATATGATCACACAAATTCTAAAATTATAAACCCTTCCAATTTAATTTTATTTGCTATGAAAGACAACAAAAAGGTTAAAAGCATTATTTAAACCACCCTGAACCCACTAACCCACGTTCATCTCACCACATGTTAGAATTCAAATCCCCTCAACTACGTACCATCTGTTCTCTATTTGAAAAGTTTGTTTTCTATTTTGAATTCAACTACTCTCAATTATCTTTGGTAACATTTTTTTAAAGGGAATTACGTGTGGTTACATTAAAGGAAAACAAAACAAAAATAAAAATAAAAAAGAGAAAGAAGAAGAGAAAACTCTCCTATCAAAATCAAGCATGGTTTTTTTAAAAATTAATCTAAAAAAAGAATTAAATTTTTTTAAAAATGTGATAAACTTTAAATAGAACAGTTTCTAAAAGTTTCCTTCATTCACACCTCTCACTAACTGATCATGTTCAAATAATTAACGCAACCTTAACTCACAACATTCAAAAATAATGAAAAAAATAATAATAAAAACTGAACTCTTCTACCAAATATGCTTTTTTTTTTTTAATTGACAGAGAAAAAAAAAAGCCACAAAATCTATGAAGAATGCTCAAGATAGCGCGTGCAAATCAATTGAGGGTATGTTAATCTTCAACACTCATAAAAATAATAATAATAAATAAATAAATTTTTTTTTTTTAAAAAAGACAAAGAAAAAGGCTCTCTCTTTTTCTTACTTAAACTATTTAGCTAACCAAATACAAACAAGTTCTATTTATATATCGCTTAGATAAGTTAGATGTTAATGCTAAACTACTAATTTTTCACCGTTGGAGAATATTTGATTGGCTAACTGAATCATTACAAACTCTAATGCAGTTCATAACTCTAAGTTTTATATTATAAATTTTTATTTAGAATTCATTACTTCTATTTTTTTTAGTTGCAAATCACTTTTTATATTTTTATAATCAAGGTTTGTTAACATCTTATTTTTAATTGATAAGTTAAGGGGTAAGATAGCATAAGACTAGTTTAATGATGATTGATTATCAAGAAATGCTTCTTTTTGTTGAGCATTTTTTATGGGCTTGTAAAGGTTCCATGAGCTAGTCAATGGTCATTAACTCTAAGTATTTCAATTTCTCAATCGCCACAACAATATAGTCAAACTTAAATTTTAATGACTAGAGGATTTTTTTTTCTACTACAAATCTGTTTGGGATCCGCTTGTTTTGCTAAAACTGAACATTTTTTACTAAAAGTACTGTAGATAAAGGTAAATGTTAGTTGAAATAGTACAGTGAGACCTTTGAATAGTAGCAAAAAGTTTAGCGGGACTCATAAATAATAGCAAAAATAAGTTGAATAGTAAAATAAGTTGGCAAAAAATAAGCTAGCTAAACAGACACTACTTGAGCATCATCCAAGTTTTCACCATATCTTTTTAATTGATTTCTAATGGCCAACACCCTTGAAAAATAATCCAAAACATATTCGGATTCTTTCATGTGTAAGCTTTCAAACCCGAATCTTGCGAACTTTCTTCACCTTATCAACTTCCTAGAGAGTTTTTAAGAATCTCAACACTTGCTTATTGGATGAATTTGCATTTGCAACTTTCTCAAACATGGTTTCATCCAAACCTTGATAGATTAAGGTAAAAGCTTGTTAATCTTTCTTATAATTCTTTGGCGAGGCTTCCTTTTGATTTGGAGTCAAAGATATTTCTTCTTATGACTCCTTATAACCTCTCTCCACAATCTCCTACACATCTTAGGATCCACGTAACATCTTCATTTGAAAAATCCAATTATTAAAATTTTGTTTGGTAAGTATGGAAATTGGAATGGCATCATATCCCGTTGGTGTTGGGTTAAGATAGATTGACCTAGGGGCCGAGCCACGTTGCATGCCCCCCCCCCCCCCCCCCCCCAATTTTAAATTTTCTCAATAGCATATATAGCAAAAAGATGTAGGCCCCCTCAAAAAATTATAACCGCACCCCCCCCCCCCCCCCATTGTTCAGAAGACTTAAACTTTCTCTAACAGGTAAAACTTCTCCTTAAATAAAAGAATAGTTGAGCTCCCCAATTATCCAAAGACTTGTAATTAATCTAGTGGACAGTGACCTACTCTCTACAAATAGAATAGATAGATTCTAGCCCATTTCAAAACAAAGCTTTTACCTTTTCCTCTTCATTCTCATCCTCAATATTGCTACGTGCCTTTTGCTTTTTTCTCCTCAATATTGCTGCCAGCCTCATTGTTTAGTTAATATTAACAAAACAATGCTCATCTCAACACAAACTTGAAAACCCTCACAGCTAGTAAAAAAAAATCTATTCCTTTTTTTTCCATCTCATTGCTGCTCTAGTAAAGTAGTGAACTTGGAAGTGTGTGAGGATGTGGGTTTGTGTTGGGGGATAATTCATTAAAATATTTTAAAAACAAATAATATGAATGATAAAGTGGATGTTGCTTAAAATAATAGTGGAATTTGTTTTTCTTTAATGTGAGTAACATCTATATAATTGAGAAAAAAAATTAAGGTTGTTTTTAGTTTAATTCTTGAGTCATATCAAAGATATAAGTAATTTAAAATTTAGGACACTTGTAGCAATAAATGTTTTTTTTTAAAATGCAAAATGTTCTTCTTTAATGATTTGATGATGGTGGCTAAATTTAAGATGCCTGTAGCAACATTTAGAATTCATAATTTGATGATAATAGATTAATTTTATTCTATGAAAGATTATCGTCGTGCAAATTTTTTTTTTTTTTTTTTTGGATATTATGTATGTCTATAGTGAATTAGACAATTTATGGATAAATTAGAGTTGATAACTTTGTATTCAATATATTTATGAATTATGATTATTATATAAATACTATAACTCGGTCCCCCCAAGTTAAAAATCCTGGCTACGCCCCTAAATTGACCCTAGTTAATTAATTCAATTACCCAAGTTGATTAATTAGGTCAAATTACATGTAAATCGTGGAGACACCAACAAATCACCAAATAAATTAAGTACAATGGAAGTAAAATTGACACAGTAATTTGTTGATGGATGGAGAAAACATTTCACAAGGCAAAAACCCCACCGGGTGATTAAGGTCATCACTCCCAGGAATCCACTAATCAATAATCAAGCAATTACAAGTATGAAGAATCTTACCAATACTCTGGCCTATCCCAAAATACTAACTTACAGTTGTACATTTGCTCTAATACCTAATTGGACTTAATATTGTAGTAGCCTTCTTTCCTTTGTTGCACAAATCTTCAATCTGTGACTAACTCCTTTGCACAGATATTAGTACATGACAACTTCAGCAACTTGATTGATTGTTGTTGGCTGCAAAGCTCTTTACTTCATAAATGACGAAGATCGGGAAGCACTTGGTTACAAAACCCTAAGACGTACAAACGCAGTAGCTTCATATAAAGTATATGAGTTCTAGGTTTATGTTTTCGTAGTTGATGACTTTTAAAATAAGCCTTATATATGACTAGGGTTATGACGAAAGAAACCATAATCATCCAAGTCATCACAGGCCGAATTTTAGATCTAGAAATTTTAAAATCGTATATCTCGATAGATTAAGCTTGTGTCGAACTTGTGTCGAGCTTCCCTATTAAACTTCGATAGCAAAATCTGTCAAGCCTTTGTCGAGACTTAATGAAATAGTTTTTCTTCACTTGTTTCTTGGATCAGCCTTCATGCCTTTAATGATACCACTTGATATATTTGAACAACATACTTCTTAATATATCAAACCCAACTTAGATCTACCCAATTACAAGTGATGATGCCAAAATCGTCAGCTGTGTAGGTTCGTTCAGACAGCGTCAATCCTCGTCACTAAGCCTGCAAGATGTGAGATGAAAGCTCTCCTTAAGTGGTCACCTGTGTGGTGCCTGCCACAGGACCTCCGATGATAAAGTCAGTAATAGAAGCCTTTTAGGAAATAAGAGAGCCAAGAATATCAAAATGAGGTAAGGTAGAATGTAATTCATTTGTGTGTATGTACCTGGTCCAGTCCTAATGGACTTCTATATATATCTTCACTGTTTCTAGCCGTTGGGGGCTTTAATTGTGGCTTTAGTGTCCATTTTTGTAACGCTTCAGGGCTTATTAATGTAGGTGTTGATGAGCTTCCAACGGTATGACAGCTGGTTGGTAACTGATTGAGGTATTAAAACTTATTCTTAATGATTTGCTTGTGTTTGTCCATGTCGTGGCGGGGTGGACAAACGTTCTTAATGAGGTCGTCTAGGTAGGAAAGCTCGTCGGTCCCATCAACAAGTAAAGTGAAATTTGTCAAAGGATTAATCAATTATATAGAAAATATGACCCTAACAGTTGGCAAAAGCCATTCTTACTGCTAAACGATTATAGCTATTATACCACTTGATTTGTTGGAAATTAGTGGGTCTTTCCTCACTTGCACATCCAAACACTCACACACTACTCAAAGAAGGTAACTCACTCACTAAGTACACAAAGGAGGGAAGAGTTAGAGAACTCTCTAATACTTGTATTTCTCTTCTTTTTGGATTTATAATTATATATAACCCACATACAACCATAACTTTCCTTATGTTTATTATACAACTTTCAAAAACTCTCAAATACATTCATTGCATAAACTTCCCTTATTATTTCAGAACATAAATTAATAAGTTTAAACTTTCCTCGTACTCTCTACCTAAATATGAGTAATGAAAGAATCCAACTCCATGAGTGAAACTCCACCTTCTTCAATGGATTGCCCAATAGCACCTCCCAAATCCACTGTCCTCTTCCTTATCTCATCCCCTTCTTCTGATGCCATCAACAATTTCATAGCCTTTTCTACAATGGATGATGTCACTAACTCATCTCTACATGACCAGTCCTTCACAACAATACCAACTTTGAGCAATTTTGTTATCAAAACAATGTTCCTCGGCTAATCAAAGGCCATTGGCCATGCTGCCATTGGCACCCCCATAGTGATACTTTCTATGCAAGAATTCCATCCATAGTGACTAATAAATGCACCAGTTGATAGGTGACTTAGAATTTCCAATTGACCTGCCCAATCTCTTACTACCACCCCCCCCCCCCCCCCCGCCTTTAACTCTCTCTTCAAACCCTTTGGGAATCTCAGCCTTTCTAAGCTCTCCATTAATAAAAATATCACCTTTATCAGCATCCCTTAATACCCAGATGAACTTTTGCTCACTTTTTTCCAACCCAATTGCTAGCTCCTTTAATTACTGGTCTTCCATGGTAGTTGTTGTCCCAAAAGACATATATATCCCCAAGTTTGGCGACTCTTTATCCAGCAACTCCAAGCACTTGTACCTTTTATTTGAACCTATATTTCTTAAAGGGTTGAATGGTCCAATAGCCCAATGCTTCTTGTCTCCCTTTATCTTTTCCATAAGTCCATATATGCACCCTCTATGACCCTGCATGTATTGTAAAGGTACCTGGAGCTTAACTTTTGGAACTCGGTTGTGAAACAACCTTCAAGAGATGGAAGGTCTCTTGTGATTATCTTGGAGTACAGATCTAATTCTACAACTTTTCCCATTGCTTCCCACAAATGAAAAAAGCAAGTAAAAGTTGATATACTATGGAAAGTGTATGACTCGGCATTAGGGATAGTAACCAAGTCTTGCACCATTGAGCCCATCAATGAATCGTTGATGACAATGATTCTTGTTGCTTTGGATGAAAGTTCACGTAAAAGTGAAGCCATGGGGTCACAAAGATGTAAGGAAGCATTAAGCAATGGTTGGAGATGTGAAGGGAACTTGTTTGGTGCATTGGGATTTGGTGATGGGGTGAGAAAAGCTGGGATTTTGAGGTCACGGAAATGGATGTCTGAAACTGAATTTGTGTCCCAACCATGGACTCGAAGCATGGCTTGACGGTTGTGAGTGGCAATACAAGCATAGTGAACTGGGATATTGTAGGCTAAGATAAGAAACGAGAGGTGAAGGAGTTGGTTGAGATGGCCTTATGCAGGAAAGGGTACCATGATCACTGCCACCTTTGTTTTATTTAGGCCATGGTTTTGATTTTGTTGTTGTTTAGCCATTGATGAAAGTTGAAAAATACTTACTTTTGTAGATTGGGTCTCGGGGATTTGGGGGATTGGAGATTTGGATTTGTGTTTGGGTTTGGGTTTGGGTTTTCATTGGCAAAAGACATTGAGATTTTCACATTTTTCCTCCAAGGTAAGAGCATCCACACTGGTGGTACTAAAAAGCTAAAAAAAACTATTTTTAGCACCACCATATGCAAAAAGGGTACTACAAAGGTGGTAGTATAGGTAAATTTTTTACCTACATTTCTATAGTGCACAGCTATCTATGACTATGGGCCTATTTCGATAAGCTGTTTCAAAATGTGCGTTTTGAAAACTCCATTTTAAAAACCATAGATAAGTGTTTGGTAAAAATGTGAAAATATGCGTTTTCTATTTTTAAAGCCATATTAAGCATTTGAATAAGCTGTTTTAAAAATAGTTGTTTTAAGTGTAAATTCCAAAAAATGGCTTAACTATTTTTTGAAAAATATTAAAAAATAACACATCAAGAAAAAGATATTAAACTAATTAGGAAAATAATTATATTAAAATGTTAATTGCCAACAATATCAATACTAGACAATACATTATAATAACAAAAAAGTTCTTATCCGAAAAATTAAAAACCAAAACACCAAAACAGAAATAATAAAAATATTGTTTATAACCCGCAAATGGATCGAGCTATTTTGTCACGAACAAATTTCATCTCCTCATCTTGTACATTTTCAACATTTTCCTGTCTGCTACTACCTTCTCCACTACTATTGCTTCTTGGTTTGTCCAAGCCATGCTCATCCCAATTGAATCTCTCATCTTCCCTATCATGTTTTCTAATAAAATTATGCAAAACACAAGTAGCATGAAGGTGCGTCTGAGTGTGTAGTGACTAAACTGTACTGCAATTGTGGGTTGAATCACATAACTTAAGCACAAATGCCTAACACAACCCCTAGTGGATCCAAAGAATGGATTATTTTATATATATATATATATATATATATATATATATGTATATATATATATATATATATATATATATCATTAATATGTTAAATGGCCATCCAAACAAATTTGACAGGAGAATGGATTGAGAGGTTCAATCAATGATCATATGCAATAGGGTGCTATAGTCTCCCAGTGCCCAATTGATCCCAAATGAAAACTATTGACAAAATTATATTAGTCAAAATTATTAGTCAAACTTATATATATTAGTCAAAATATAATAGTCAAAATTATTATGGACGACCTGTGAGGATGGTAGCACAACCATTCAAGAAAAATACTAATCAATAAAGTTGGAAAAATGTCAGTTTCCTTTACAGAACTGCAAGTTTCTTGTTACTTAAAAAAAAGGCAAATTTCTTGATGAGTAGCTGCAATAACACACATATGAGAGTATGAACCAGGTAACGCCTAACATTGTGACAAATTTTGAATAGATGGAGCGAGAGAATGAACAGGGATCAGTGCAGTGATGGTAGTTGTGCATTCTGAAATAATGGCATTAGACGAGTAGAAGGGTGGAAAATAAATAAACAACATATAAACAAGTTGTTTCCAGAACACAATTAACAATGTGTCACCAAATATCAACATTTGGGAAACAACCTTTCTATAACAACATTAGGTAGTGATGCAGCAGAACCAAAACAGTATCAACCAAACAAACAGCATCAAAATTTACATGTAAGGTGATTCAATGTCACATGACAAACTAATAATAGTAAAGCATTTTTTATAGGTATAATACAAAAGACTTTTTAAAAAGAACACACTAATAGACTTTTTAAAGTGCAAAGCAATTTTGTATGTCAAGCAAAGAAACAACAGAAAAACTAGCATTTGTCAATTAAAGGATCACTGTTTTTATTACCTAGGAAAAACTTTGTATGATCCCTGATAGAGTACAATAGTAAAAATACTAGTTAACATCAGGCCAGGGAGATTGCAAACCATATGGACTTATAACAACCTAAAAACTATGTAACTCACGGTAACTCTATTCGAACTAGCTCACATCTTAAAATTTGGCTTGTTTCAAACTAACCCTTTGTTGGTAGTCCAAGTGCAGCAGAAGTAACAAATTCTATAATAACTTCATTATGAAGTGCTATTTTCTCTATTTATTTATGAGAAAATGGATTGTATTGATCCAATAAGTTCTGCAGCACCTGATGAAGACCCCATGCAGCACCTGATGCAGCCCCAATGCAGCACCTGATGCAGCCCCGATGCATGTAGTGCCAGCATCGACTATGCTCAGGAGTTCAAGGGCCAGTCAAATAGGCCATTTTAGGTCTAGGAAAAATTAGATTAGTGAAATAGTCAGTTAAAAAGAAAGGTAGGCAATCAGATACTAAAGAAAACCAAACTGAGTGCTTACCTGACTCGGCAAATTTTAATTGAGCATTCAATCTATTGGTTTAGTTTTGTAACTTTTGTCCCAATAATACGTGTAAAGTGCACAAATTAATATTAGACTGTTCATAGACAAAACACTATACCATTGTGACTTGAGTATCAAATGATGGACTGTCAACTGTGTGATTGACCTTTTTGCTTCAAAACTATTTCCTATGTCTTTGCAGGAACTAGCATTATTAGGTCCTCTCAGTACAAAAAAATGTGACCTATCCAAAAACGTCAGAACTCCCATTTATCAGTCCCATGTTTAAGACTCTTTTCCACTCAATTTCACAGTTCAGAATTTGAAGTTTCATGAGGAAAAGACAATCTTTGTCCACTTCAAGTTGATATACTATGGACTAACCCATGTTCTGAATAACATATTCACATAAAACCATAAAAAAGCTTGTTTTATTTGGCTATTGTATGGTTTGACTAGCGATACCTTATATCACTACGGCCACATAATTAAGGAAGGACAAACAAAATACAAGGCCATTATCCCATGCATTTCAAAAAGGACGAAAAGTTATGGCAGAAATTCCATGGCATCAAAGTTACTTAACCTGTTGAAGGACTTTTGAAACCAATTAAGGACTTTTGGCTTGAAAATGGTGTAAGTATAGTTTCTAATGGATGGTCTGATCCACAAAGGAGGCCTCTTATTAATATTATGGCAGTATCAGATGGGGGTCCAGTGTTTATAAAGGCAATTGATGGGTCAGGTGAGTTCAAAGACAAACATTATATTGCTGGGGTGTTGAATGATGCTATAAAAGAGATTGGACATGAAAAAGTTGTCCAAATCATCACTGATAATGCTAGTGTGATGAAGGCTGCTGGATCTCTTATTGAAAGTGAGTATCCTAAAATATTTTGGACACCCTGCGTTGTCCACACTCTCAATTTAGCTTTGAAGAATATTTGTGCAGCAAAACACACTGAAAAGAATGAAGTTACATATGAGGAATGTAATTGAATTACACGTATTGGTGATGATGCATCCTTCATACGTGTTTTTATCATGAACCATTCAATGAGGTTGGCAATGTTTAATGAATTTTGTCCATTAAAACTGCTCCAAGTTGCTGATACTAGATTTGCTTCGGTTGTTGTAATGCTAAAAAGGTTGAAGTTGATAAAAAGATGCCTTCAAGCCATGGCTATTAGTGACCAATGGGCTTCTTATAGGGAGGATGATGTTGGAAAAGCTCAAAAAGTGAAAGATCTGATTCTAAGTGATCTTTGGTGGGATAATGTTGATTATATCCTTGAATTCACAGCACCTATTTATGATATGCTACGAATAGCCGACACAGATAAGCCTTGTCTTCATCTTATGTATGAGATGTGGGATTCAATGATAGAGAAGGTGAAAGCAGTAATATATCGGCACGAAGGCTTGGAAGATGATCAGCATTGCTCATTTTGGAGTGTGGTGTATGATATACTCATTGATCGATGGACTAAAAACTGTACACCACTACATTGCTTGGCTCATTCCTTAAATCCTAAGTAAGTACATTTATTTTCTATTTTCTTTAGTTCCCCCTTCTAGTAAAACACACCTTTCATTTATATTTGTTTTTTAATCTTTAACTCTAGGTATTACTCCATGGAATGGCTTTCGGAGAATCCAAAACGCATTGCTCCACATCGAGATTATGAAATTTCTATGGAAAGGAGCAAGTGTTTAGATCGATACTTTGAAGATGGGAATGAATTAAGTGTGGTGAAGTTTGAGTTTGCAGCATTTTCAAGAGGGAGGTTTCCTTCACCAGCTGCCTTGACAGATAGGTGGGTTTTACAACCTTTGGTTTGGTGGCAATACCATGGCACTGCATTTCCAACTCTTCAAACCCTTGCCCTTAAACTTCTTGGACAACCTTGTTCATCCTCATGTGCTGAGAGGAATTGGAGCACATACAAATTCATTCATTCCTTAAAAAGAAACAAAATGGCTCCTGCACATGCTGATGATTTGGTATATGTGCATTCTAATCTTCGACTCTTGTCAAGGCGCAATGAGGAGTACATACACACAGAAACAAAGATGTGGATATTGGAGGAGACTGTTGGAATGAGAGCGACATACATGGAGGAGCTGGAATTCTTGAGAGTGCAACCCTTACTCTTGATGAGCCAGAGTTGGAGGCCATAGTTATTGGAAATGTTAGCACTAGTGCTACTACTAGTGAAAGTGAAGTTCGAAGTGAATCTATTGATCTTGATGATGAAGATGTTGGTGTTTGATTGTCTTGTTGATTGTCTTTTATTTAGTTTTAGTTTCAAACTTATGAGTTGTATTCTAATTTCTGAACATCATGGAATGTTTTAGTTTCAATCTTGTGGATTGTATTTAATTTATGAACATCATGTTTTAGTTATTATCTACTATTGCTCTTAAATTTGGTATATGTTTATATAATGTGAAAAAGTATGCTTAGTAATATATTAAAAATATAAATAATAATTTTTTAATCGTCGAGTCCCGCCGCACCCGCACCCACCTTTTTCAAAAATTGCCGAGTCCCGCACCCGCACCCGCACCCACACCCGCACCCGTGCTTCATAGCTTAACAGAGACATTATTTCACACTGTATAGCAACAAAACCATGGAGGGCTATCTGTGAGACAGAGAGAGCTCTTTCTAGCAACAACAACAACAACAACAAATATCTAAATTCTAATATTTTGAGTTCAAATAGAGTAAACCAACATGTCAAAAGCCCAAATCTATATCATAAATTCAAAGATGGGTAATGGAGAATAGTTACCTGGAATTGCGATGAAGAACGACGACAAACAGAGCAGAGCAAAAACAAAGAAAAGAGCCAATCCTTGTGAAACTGATGCGTTGAGGCAGAGGACTGATGATATATATATATATATATATATGGTGAAGGGAGTGGACTGGAGACGCAACGGTAAAGGGAGAGGACTGGAGGCTATTTTTGGTTTTCAGCAAAAAATATTGGCGGAATTACGATTTGCAAATCGCAACGGAAAATTGCCTTTCCTGAAACACAAAATTTGCTGATTCAAAAACGCAATCCCACAAATTCCGCCCAGCCAAACATATCCTGATTTCTGCTATTTGATAAACGGGCGTTTAGCTCTCTCAATACGCCTAAACAAACGGGCTCTATACCCTGTAACTAAAAACTAAAAAAAATTAATTTTTTATTCTACCTTCCATTAAAATAACGTTCTTTTTTTTTTCTTTTTTCTTTTTTTTCTTTTTTTTTTTCTCTTCCCGTTACAGACTCCCTTTGTTTCCCAATCTCTTGGTTCTCTCTTCCTCCATCTCCCCTGCCAAGCTACGACCATCATTCTTCCTCAACTCGCCGCTGACCCATGCCCCAAGTCCCAAGCCTCCATCACTGACCCATTTTTCGGTGTTTGTAATTCTGTTTCAGTGTGGGCTTCGGCGTTTGTGTTTGTGTTTTGGAGTGGATGTCGAGTTGAGTTTTGGGCTGTGTTTTTGTTTCGATATGGGTTTCGGCGTTTGTGTTTGTGTTTCGGCATGATTTCGGGCTGGGTTTCCGGTTTGTGTTTCGGGTGTGGGTTTTAACCTCTCTCTGCGTTTCGGGCTGGTTGTTCTCAATTTGTTAGTTTCGATCTGGGTTGTTCATATTTCTGGTCTTTTGGTTTTTTTGATCTGGTTTTCTACTCATTTTTGCTCATATTTCTGATCTATTTGTTTTTATGGTTTTTCTGATCTGGTTTTGATCTGCTTTTTTTTTTTTTTTTTGGTTTCGATCTGGGTTGCTCATATTTTTCTGGTTTTTCTAATCTGGGTTGCTCATATTTCTCTTTGACGGTGGTTGTGGTTATGTTTTGTACGTTGAATGATATATTTTTTATTGAGTTCTTTAAGTTATTTTATACTGTTGAAATGTAAATTAAAATTACGGGTAAACTATATATTTAGTCCCTAGACTTTACATCATATTTTAATTTAGTCCTTAACTTTTCAATTGTGTCAATTTGGTCCTTAACCTTTTAATGTCGTGTCAATTTAATCTTTGTCATTATATATTAGATGAAAATTGTTTACATAGTAAATAACCAAAATAAAATTTTAGTTTATTATCACATCAATAGAAGCTAATTTTTTATTTTGGCCATTAGACATGTCATTAATTTTCATTCAAAAGATAACTGTAAGGATTAAATTGACACAGTAAAAAAAGATTAGGAACCAAATTGACATAATTAAAAAGTTAGGAACCAAATTAGAATATGGCATATAAAATAGGGACCAAATACGTAATTTATCTTAAAATTACTTACGTTTGATGTTTTGTAAAGTAAAAAAAATAAAATAGATAAAAGTAACTTTTAACGGAGTCAAATAGTTAAAATTATGGCTCCATCACTGTGGCCTTTAAGGTTCTATCGTTGCTCTAGTTCGTCTTACCATTGTCACTAAGCAATGTAACTAGGGATGGTTCGTTTTGTTGGGTGGATTTTTGGGATTGACAAAAAAAAAAAGAGAGAAAGATGGGAGAGAGCAGATTTTGTGGGTGTTTGGTGGGGAAAAAAAAAATTTGGTAAGGCTAGGTGTTTTCTATCCGAACTCAATTAAATGATATCTTCTCAATTAAAAAAAAAAAAAACCCATAGTTGCAGTCAAATAACTGTAGTACCTATCCTCCTATGTTTTGGTTATTTCTTACTTTTCTTTTTCTCTTTCCTTTTTTTACTTCTTTCTTTTTTCTTCCTGGGCATAATTCACGTATTGCTACCTTATTTTGTTTTTTTCAGTTTGATTCTTCTTTCTTAATTTCTTTCAATTTTTTTTTTCCTTTTTGAGTTTTACTGGACGTGCCTTTCTTCTTTCTTTTTCCTTTTCTTAAACATTTTTTTTCTTTGTACTAGGCTTTTTTTTTTTTAAAACAAATTTTGATGATTACCTTTTTTTGGTTGGTTGTTTGCCCTTTTTTTTAGTTGGGTATCATTTTTTAATAAGGACATATAAGTAAATTTATACAAACTCAATTTTCTATTATTCTATTTTTCTTCTCAACCAAACGAAAAAAAATTTTATCCTTCCACTTTCTACCCTCCTAAAAAAACACCAATGAGAAAAACTAAGGGTATGTTTGGTAACTGTTTTTTCTCTTGTTTTCTATTTCTAAAAACAATTTTCTATTTTTGAGACTAAAAAACTTATTTAACAACCCAAAATAGACAGAAAACAAAAACTGTTTTCTCAAAATTCAATTTGTGAATGAAACTAAAAACATATAAAAGATTGTTTTCAGTTTCTAATTTTCAAAAGTCAATGAAAATACATATTTAATTTAATAAATCTGTCTTATTTAATGAGTTAGCATTAGAGTTTAAATCCTAGTAACAACATATTTTAGTATTTTCTATTTTTTTCTTCAATTTTTTTTTAAAAAATTCAACTAACCAAATATGTTTTTAATTTCAAAAATACAAGAAAATTGTTTTTTTTATATTCCCAAAACAAGCTTTTGAAAATAAAAAATAAAAACTATTACCAAACATAACCTAAAGTTTTTCTTTCCACTCACTTTTCTATTTCCTCTCTATTTTTTATGAGAAATAATATGTCCACAACATTTTCACAATATTTTTACAACAAATCCTAAGTGGCAAGTTGTTACTGATTGTTATTGTTGGGGCAAAAGAGTAATCTTAGTGTTAGGTTCAAATTTAAACTAATAACAACTAACCACCTATGATTTGTTGTGAAAATATTGTAAAAATATTGTAGACATAGCGTCTCTCATTTTTTTTTATTCTACTTTTTCATTCTCCCAACTAAACAGCCCCTTATAAGATCTTGAGAAAACAAAAAAATAACTCTAAATAAACAATTGGTATAACATTAAATTAGTCATATCAAATATAATTATAACTATCCTTAATTAAGTATTGATGGATTTTTAAAGGCAATAATTGTGAATGTGATGATGATAATGGTAATAATCAGTGTTTGATTTCACTTTTAAAAGTTTGATACGGACAGTTGTCAATTTTTTTTTTTTTAAGGTTTTTTTTTTCTTTTATTTGTCAACATTATTGATGCCTTTAGTTCCCCACTGCTCCTAACGTAACAATCGAATTAAACAGAAGAACAAAACATACTAGCTTTAAAGGTCATCCTCACCCAAAAAAGAGGCAGACTTGTCTTCGTCCATGCCTAAACCTTGTTTCTTTCCCCAGCAGGAAAAATAATAATAATAAGACTAGTTTTTTTTTTTTTTAATAATGAATAAGGCTAGTTTATATAACTTATTCTTCTGTTGGCTTTACTGACATTTCTCTTTAAGACATGTTCTGTTTGTTTCTCCCTCTTCGTTTGACTTCATTGTATATGTCACTAAACTAGTTTTGAGCATAGTTGTCAAAATTGCGATCTGAATTGTAGGATTACACGATTTTACGATCCCACCTCATCAAAACGTTAATAATCGCACTAGAATTGTAAAAATAGTAAGATCGTATGGAATCGTAGGATTGTATCGGATCCTACCAAAAACAAAAAATTTTGGTTTTTTTTATGGGATAAATTTTTTGTTTTGATGAAACTTTAAGGGTTTTTATTTTGTCATGTTGTGATGGTATGTCTTTTTATTTTATTTTTACAAAATTATGTTAACCTAAACAAATGTTTTTTAGTTTTTAGTTCACTTGTAATCAAAATGATTGAATGCTTCATCATTTCTAAATGAAGAATTTGATGTTGGCTTTGCTGCCTTTTAAGCTATAATGTTGTTAAATTTTTTTGATCAATATACTAATTTGTATTTTAATATTACTAAAATATTTTTTATATATAGAATTTTATCAATTATGCTAGTATTTTTATATTGATTGATTGATTTTTTTGAGCATGCTCTTTAATTGTTGCTGAGTGGTATAACTTGAATAGTTGAGTGTAAAATTGTATCTTGATGTCTTTTGCAACTCTAATATACAAATATATAATGTCTACATAGATGATGAAGTAGATGATGATAATTAGGAATTTAAGACGGTGGTTATAAGAACCTTAGAATAGAAATAATTAAATGTTCACTTTACCTTAATATTCATCTTGCTTTTGGATTTCATATTGTAGTTAATTAGTTTCCATTTGCTAACTTATTTTGGATTTCAAACTTGGAACTTAGAACTTAGAAAATAGAAAATATTTTCCATTTGTTTTGATAAATATTTTGGTATTTAGTTGCTAATTAAACATTTATTGAACTTTTTAGATACATTTGGTCAGAACTTAAATATATTTGTTTCGTTAGTATAGACTTAGCAAGGTATGACATTATAGATGAATTTACATCATAAAATCGAAAATCGAAATCTTAGTTTTTTTATAGATGAATTTATAATTTACGTGATTATTAAACATACAAAGTCATTATCAATGTGTTTTTTGCTATAAATCTGAAAATATGTAGGATCTTATGATTCATGATCCGATCCTACGATCTACGATCCCACCTACCTTCAACGATTTTACGTAGGATCTTAATTTTGACAACCTTAGTTTTGAGGATGAATAAGAGTGCACAAAAATACAACTTATCTGCCATCAATCCAAAAAAAAAAGCAAGATATAAATTTTTTTTTAAATGAGGAAAGAGCAAAAAAATTAAACTTCAGAGATAATTATTAAATTATCTATTTTTTTAGAAAAAATCATCCAATTGATTTATCACTAATAGAATTGTAACATATTTAATTGAAAATTTGTTATTTTAAAATTTCTTATAATACTACTTAAAAATATATTTTAAAAAATTAATCAAGTGAGGAGGGGGCAAAAGCATTAGCCAATGGTAGAGTCAGGAAAATTTTCCAAAGGGCAAGCTAAACATAACCAATTAAATGATTAGAATTGATTAACATAATACTTTCGTATTGTCACGCATGACTTTTAGACAAACTTTAAATTTTAATAACTTAAACGTGTTGTTTGAATCTACAACCCTCCCAAATCCAACTTTATTGAAGAAATTAATTGACTGTTTGGATGTTTAAAAAAAGGAGAGAGAGTAGAGTAAATGGAAGGAGAGTAATTCAATTACTTTGGTTGAAATTTTTTAAGGAAAGAGAAAGAGGGGTTTGGAGGGGTTTCAACTACCTCTAACCCCTCATTTTTAATTCCCCCAAATTGAATAGATTTGGAGAGAGAGTAGAGTAGATAAATTATTGACCAAATGAATTCCCCAATTTACTCTTTCTAAATTAACAAAATTACAAACCAAAAAATTAACACAAATCCTTCTTTTCTTTCTTTTTCTTAGTAACTACTAATTAAAAAATTATTTTCCTTAGTAATTACTACTTAAAAAACTATTTTCCTCAATAACTACTAATTAAAAAATTATTTTCCTTAGTAACCAAACTGATGATCAATTATTTGACTTTGAAAACTTTTCAAAGTATATTCTCAGGAATCAAACACAGCACCAGGTCCAGGTCGTTGTATATTATTTTTAATTGATCAACATACTGCTTCATAATTGAAGATATAAACAAAACAAAATTGATCAATTTTCAAAATCCAAGAATAGGAACCAAAGCAATCCAATCGAACAGAGTAAAATTCACAAATCTAGTACACCTATCCCCCGTTTGGTTGCTGAGAAAACAGATTAAGCCAAAAAAAAATCTCATCGATCTAAAGTTGACGGTGGTTTTGGAAGCTTCTAATTCACTCTCTGTTTACCACACAATGACATCATTTTTAACTCTCTAAACTCTTTCTGTACTTTCTTCGAATTCTGAGGTCCGATCGTGTTCTAGAAAAAAAAGTCTTTGCGCAGTTTCTAATTCAATAGATCTCTGCCGTTCAATTCATTTCTCTATGCGAAGCCATTTTTACCAAGCTATTACTATATAAGTAGGTAGTTGAAAATCTTGTAGTGAAAAAAATATATATATTACTAATAAAGAAGAAAAAAATATTAAGAGTTGAAATCTTGAAGATTAAAGAAAAGAGAGTGATGTTAGATGGACAAGGCATACGAAGTTTTCTTTTTTCTTTTTTCTTGGCATCCAAACAAGGAAAGAACAAATTAAAAAAAAAAATTGCTTTATTAATTAGATAAAAATAAATAATAAATAAAATTCAAATAGGAGTAAATTTTTCTATTTAAATCATTTCCTCTCATTTCCATCCTAATTTTTAAAACATCCAAATAAAAGAAATGGCTAATTACTCCCTTACCCCTTACTAATTTTAAAAACATCTAAACAAGGTAGAGGATAACCATTCTCCTCTGCTCTCCTCCCCACTACTCTCCTCCCTCTCTAAACTTCCAAATAGGCCATAAGATAGTTGAATACCTTATAAAAATAAAATATTAATCACAAACCCATGTGATCTGAAAAATAATTGAAAATCATATCTAATGAAAATAGTCTTCTTCTTTTTTTTTTATGTTGAATATGGTCTCTTGTACCTGTTTTTTTAGGTTGATAGATTTCTTCCATCATCATATCATCATATTTTAGTAGGAATAATTTGCATAACTGCAAGATTTTTTTTCTTTTTTCTTTGAGTTTGAGCTAACTACTAAGGCATATAGTTTCTTTTGGATGAACTAATATCCACTAAAAAGGGAAAATGTTGAGTTTTTAAAGCATCATGTTTAAGTATCGTATGGAGGATTAATAAATGTGCCCAGAACGATGATTTAAAACAGCAACCATGTATTTGTTAAGCAGTTTGCATAAGCATAAAAGCTCCAGTGTGTAGAAAAGAAACTACCAGTGAACTGGAAATGGTCAGAAAGCACCATTCTGCACTTCCAAAGAGTATAGGTCAAACACATGACCATGCAGCCTTCAAACTTCTTAAAACAATTGGAAGACATTTCAAGTAGAGATTCTTCTAAAGAAGCAATATGCAAAAGTTTGGACAAAGTAAACCCCTCACCCCTTGTCATTGAATTAACAAACCAGGACAGTATCAGAATCTTTTGATTGTAGTCCTTGATTGTTGTGAATGTGGGGATCTACAAATAAAGGGGAAAAGGTATTATAGCAATGCAATGAACGGTAATGATAACAACAGATAACTAATAAAGAATTGAATGCTTATAGATGTGAATATGGAGAAAAATATGAATAAAAAGGATAAAACCATTTCATGCTATCTATCCTAGAGAACTAGACAGCCATGGTTGAAAGGATATGTTTATATAATTTAATCTGAAATAGGATTCCAAATGCTGAAGGAAAAATTGGATTAAATCCATCCTAGAATCTGGTCAGCTAAATGATAGAATTAAATTCAGTTGCTGCAATGATAGAACATCATGCAAGATTGGAGTGCACTAAATGCAATTGCTTTTTTCTAATTTTTTTTCTTTTCTATTTCTAAGCACAAGAACAGGCCAAGCAAGCAAGTCTGACTACTCTAGGAATGCAGTTAGTTGGGTGGAAAATGGAGAGGATATAAAAGGATGAAGAGAATGAAGGATTAATTGAATGTGTTTTATTTTGTCCCACATTTCTATCCTCTTTACCAAATAAAACCTAAGAAAAATCTCCCAAATGTGTCAGAGTACAAAAGAAATGGCAAGGTGAAAACTGGAAAGGCGGGAGAAAAGGGAGAGAAGCAATGGAAAGAGACAACAGGGGTAGAGGGATTGTTATAGTTGAAAAATAATAAAGGCTGTAATGTACTCATCTTAACTGTGTAAAATTTTGGACCTTGGTTGCAAACTGAATAACTTAAATCATATAAAGTGATTGTTGGCATGATCAACCACAAATCAGAACTAGCGAAAAAATAAGCAGAGCAGATATTGGTTGATGGATTAGCAAAAAAAAAAATTAAGTATCTCCGCCTTGTAACTAACAAATGATGCTTCAGGGTAATTCCAGCATATCTGCCCTGCTTGAAACTAACACCAATTGATGGTCCAACAACATACCAACAAACAGCCAAAGAAAAAATTCAAGACACATTAATAGCATGATATGCACTAATTCAAGAAAACAAACCCACCTCAAATAACTGGCATTGGAGGGATCACGACAGAAAGCCCAATCAACAGAGATGGTAGAATCAAAAAGTTCAGTCCCATTCATTGTGGATATTGCATCCTGAGCTGCCTCAAAGTTGTCATATTCAATCAGAGCATACCCCTAGGAAAAAAATAAAATAAAAATAAAAAAATTTACTACTTAGAGATCAACAGTTGGACCCTAAATTTTATCACCCTTTCTTGTAAGATGTTAGAAAATTTCCTTTACTTAATAAAGAAAGTATCCAATAAATTCTATGGCTGTCACTGTCCTTGAGCTGATAAAATGAAAAACATTTCCTTGTTTCCACTTGATTATTCCATGATAGAGATTGAAAGTAGGAATTTCCAAGCTATGGAATGAAAAGAACAAGACAAAACAAATATCATTTGCACTACTAGACACAAAAATAACAAGGAAAAAAAAATCAATACACATGATACACAACATGACAGTGCCATGCAAAAGCAGGTTCTTAAACCTGGGAAAGTTATATAGAAGTCCAGAGGATAGATAGATAAATAGTAGATGCCATATTTTGGAGCCCAAGAAGACAGATATTGCAATAAATCTATTGGAATTAACTAAACATTATTAAGCAGCATCTATGAAGAAGAAAAATTGGAGTACGCATCAAAATCAAAAATGAAAAATAACTCTAAAATACAAATTGGAATATGACTTAATATGCAAAAGGAAGAAAAACGCACTGAAGAGCCCTCATACAATGACATTCTTTTCCTAACAGATAAATAACCTGGCCACTTCCAATAATAGCCAACACAAAAATAGGCCTATATGCCTGGCACAATTAAAACATTTGTTCAAAAACTCCTTCAAGCATTAACCAGCAGAGGAAAAAAAAAAAAAAAAAAGCAATATGTCTATGTTCTGAATGAAAAATCATTTGTAAACAAGACTGCAAGATTTATGATCACCATCGTAACAAATATGTTATCGCTTTGTTTTCAGGGCAGGCATTTATGCATGAGTATATGATAAACATATTAAAAGCCAACACCTATGATAAATTAAAAATTCTTACAAAAGCTTACATTGTTAGGAAATAGCAAATTTAATCATTTAACCAATATTCTAACACTCCCCCAACTCCTCAGGATTTTTAAAATTTTAAATGGTAGGTAGTAAATTTAATCATTTAACAAATATCCTAACAGCCTATATTAAACTCTATCAACCATGTTTTCTCATAATAACCATGAAGATCATCCTTTCTTCAAAGAAAATGGACATGAATTTATTGCTCACCATAAGATATCCAGTGCGATGGTTGAGATTCAGATGCAAACTCTTAACCTCCCCAAACTCGCCAAATAGATCAAGAAGATCGCATTCCTCTGCCTCTTGATGAACTCCAGTGACCAATATAGTCCATCCCTCAACCGCTACACATATTCTCTAAAGATTTAAGACAATCTTTTCAAATGGTAAGTACACCGCAAGCACTAAAATGATAAAACAGAGTGTGTGCACGTGCGCGCACGCGGGTTGCGGTTATCATAAACACTTTATAACAATTATAATATGAAAAGAAACTAAGAGATCAATGCACACAAACAAGCACCTAAAATGTTTTAGGCACGCAAACAAGCTGTGTTGAAGTTTCAATCTTTGAAAAAGATTCTAAAGCATGTTCTAATTTTCTTGTTTCCTATTTTCTTTTTTATTACTCTCTTAGCAACCACGCAGAGCCCAATGATGGCCCCTAAAGTCCTAAACCCCATTCCCAAACCACTGTTTGGTTACTGAGAAAAGAAAGGAGGTAGAATTTGGTCGAGGTCCATATTTTCTCAGATTTTTAACAAATAAATAATCTTAAGAGTCCAAGTACACCAAAATATTTGTCCAATTCCCAAATTTACCTGGAAAACAAACAGAGCCTAAGAGGTACGAAAATCCTGAGAAGCAAAAGGAAAATAAAGTATAGTTTTATTTAAAGAAAACTAACTTCAACAAATCCTAAAAAAAAAATCAAATAAAGGTAATTTAAAATTTGCAATGCTCGCACTTTCTTGAGTTTTCTTAGCAACCAAACACGGTCTAAAAAAATAAACGAAATAGCGGTAATTAAAAAAAAAATGCAACGCTCTTATTTATTGCGATTTCTTAGCAAACCAAACATTCTTAAAAACAAATGAAATAGCGGTAATTAAAAATAATTATTAAAAAAGAAAAAAAGCAACGCTCTTATTTCTTGCGTTTTCTTAACAACCAAACACGGTTCTAAAAAACAAACGAAATAGCGGTAAATAAAAAGAATGCAACACTCTTATTTCTTGCGTTTTCTTAGCAACCAAACACAGTCTAATAAAAAAAAAAACAAAATATCGGTAATTAAAAAAAAATGCAACGCTCTTATTTCTTGCGTTTTCTTGGTAACCAAACACAGTCTTTAAAACAAAAAGAAATAGTGGTAATTAAAAAAAAGAAAAATGCATCGCACTTATTTCTTGCGTATTCTTAGCAACCAAACATAGTCCAAAAAACGAAATAACTGAAATTGAAAAGGGAAAAAAAATGCAAGGCTATTTTTTCTTGCGTTTTCTTAGCAGCCAAACAGAGCCGTGAAAACAAACCAAAAACTAGAGAGAGAGAGAGAGAGAGAGAGAGACTGACATTGTAGAGGAAAGTAGGATGGATTGGGAGCGAAGAAGTGAGCACTTTGGACCTCAGCCTCCTCCATCTCCATCAAAACGTCGTCGTCGGCATCGTAGCATTCCATCTCTCTCTCTCTCTCTCTCTGAGTGATCTGTTTTTGTAACCGACTACTGAGTATCGGTACGGGCTTGAGCCTTTTTATTTCGCTGAGTGAGTTCCCGCCAGTTTTGATTTGGGACTGTTTGAAGTGCTGCGTAACTGTTTCTTGGACACGTCACATGGGGGTTACAGCTGGGTCACTTCAATTTTTTTTTTTAAGGTTAAATTTCAAATTCAACCCTCTAATTTTGACAAATTCAAATTAAGGGTATACTGCTTATTTTGCTGAAAACTGAAAATTTATTGCTGAAAATACTATAACAAAATATTTTTTAAAAGGCAAAATATTGTTCACGCGTTTTTCAGGTGTTAACTGGTCCATGAACAGTGTCATGGAATCAACCAAAAGAAAACACAAAACGCAGAAACATCTCTACACAAACACACGCTTAGTCATCTAACTTAACTTTTAGTTTTTTAAGTTTTAACTTTATTTAATTCAATCATTTCATTAATTTCTGTTAAAATTGCACCTTAGCAACCTCTAAAATGACGTATTTTTTATTTTAGTTAATTTGTTAGTAAAAAATATTATATGTATATATATATATATTATTTGGAAGAAGTGAGTTACAAAATTTATTAATTTCCTCTGAAAAAAAATTCCTGATGAAGGGGTTTGTAAGTATAATAATAATAATAATAACAACTTAATCCTAATAATAGACATGTTTTATGTGTGTGGGATCATAAATATGCCGACCAAAACCAATGTCACAGAGCAAGTGTGATTTAGGATCAAATAAGTGAGAATATCCTTAATATGGTTTCCCGTTAACTCAATTGATAAAGTTTTTTTATGGTTGAATAAGAGATTTGAGTGTTTAATCCCTACTTACACCAAAAATTGATTAATATTTTGGTCTAATAATAAAGAGCTCTCAAAAGAAACGGACGAAACTTGCTAAAAAAAATGAAAATATCTTTTCAACCTCTAAAAAGTCATTAAAATCATCTTTTCTTTCGGTAATTCTAATATAAAATTTATAAACTTAGAGTTTACTATGTCATTAACGTCAGGAAAAAATCACCAAATCATTTTGTTGATTGTATTGGATCCCACAACAATACAAATAGTAAAAGGTTTTCGGTGAATATCTCAGTGAATTCTTAGGTGACTTAAAAACTTTGATAAAAAAGAGTTTAGATTGAATCTCAATTTCGCATCAGTTGTCCCATGATTGTGTCACTGTACTTATTAGTTGGGACCCGTTTAGGCTTTGATGAATATGATTTTGGATGGTGCTTGGAAATCCCAATTGAGGTGATCATACAGATGGGGCAGGTACATTTTTTTGGACTTACTTCATTTCTTGAGCCATCGGTACAGCGAGTCAGCCTGCCCTACTTGTGGGAATTTAATAATGAGACTTTGTATTATGCACTTGTATTTGAGTTTTCCATAGAAGAAGATGCTGAAGTCATTGCTACAAACTTCAATTTGGTAAGCTGCCCCTCCACATGTTAATCATTGTACATGTTTTGTAAATTTTTTATTTTTTATAAATTGCTACAAATAGGTGAGATGATATTTAAATTCCAGTAAACCATTTTAAGAAAATTGTGACAGTTTTTCAATTTTCGATAAAAACTTTCCTAAAATAAATTGTTAATGTATGCCTTGAAAGCATACATTAACCGAAGTCATTTATAATTGTTAAAGAAGACAAGTCAAAACCAAATGCCACCAAGCTACAAGAATCTTGACAGTAGAGGAACCTTCTTTAGAAATGAATCATGCACATGTACTTTAGGGCTAATAAATTAATCATCTTCCCTCCTAACTATTCTCTAACCTTAGTACCTTACAATATGAACAGTTTGTCCGATTTTCATTCTTAATCATTCATAAATAACTTTTCGAATAGTTAGTGCAAACTATTAAGCCAAATTCAGGCACCTCAAGAATTTGTGAGGACGTATATGAGTATATCATACTTGGTGATCCAATCTGAATGCACCGAATCATGCCAAAAAGTCACTCAGCATTTCCACAACTTGCACCAGGTTCATGCATATGTTATATCAGTCCCAGTAACAAATAAATAATATCACAGTAGAGTGCAAGGAAAAGAGAAGAAAGAAGACGACTTCTTCATTGTTTGTATGTAAGAGTTTAAAATACATACGATAAAACGCCTCAAATTAACTTCAAGTTACTAAATATTCCCGTTATTGTTTGCTCTATATTCAAGGGCTGCAAAGATTCTTCAGATCCTCCTCCTTAGCATACCAGCTTGGTATTATCTTTGATACATGGGGATAAAGATCCTTGTAGGAATTTCTTATTGTCCCTTCTGCAACTCCAGTGGCAACTGAAATATCTGCATTTTCACATGGTATAACATTTAACACGTTGAACAATGAGATGTCCAAAACAGCACATTCTTTGCATTCATTGCAAGGGCACAGCCTGTGTCAGGCCTCGGAAGTTTATTTATATAACTAAAATGATTCAACAACTTGGCACATCTAGCTCAAACTGACAATATAACGAAGTTTAAAATCATTTTATAAAAAATATATATAAGTAACAGCATGCTAAAAAATAAGGATATAATGAACCTTTGAGAGGTTTCTTGTCATCTGATAGCTGAGTGATAATATAAATTACTGCTGCTGCAATTGATATAGGGCTCCTCCTGAAAATTAGGAAAAGGAAGATTCATTGATATAAACAATTGCTGACCAAATAATAATATCAAGAAGCCCATTATATAAAATGTCAGGATAGTTAGGCAAACCACAAGTGACCAATATACAAGACTATATATAACATCCACATGGTAATACTGAGAACAATAAAGTTTAAAACTGCATCTCCACCCAATTCTCCATCATATGTTTTCAGAACAATCAATCAGCTCCATATTTTTTCCATCGCAAACTGCAATAGTGGAGAACAAAATGGGTTTGCCCTCCCCATGCCCCAAGTCCCCACCCCCCCCTCTTCTCTTCTTCCCAAAAATGAGCTGTACCCAAAATCTCCATATGGCAAACAGACTAACAGTACACATCATTAAGCTCTTTATTAAAATTTCATTGTTCCTGTGGTTATTTCTTTCACATGCATCCTTTTCACACGCACACCAAATCATTGGTTCACATATCATGAAACCTTTTTCAACAAGAAAAATTTAACTATTTGATGTTGCATAAGGAATCTGCTGTAATCAAACTCCAATGAATATATATATTCTATAGAAAAAGAGAGGCAAAACTTCATTCATGAATGTATGTTTTAGTTAATGCATAAAACATGAAAATACAAGAGAAAACCAGAACTACCTTATATCAAACTCTTCTGATTTTGTAACAGCTTCCTGGGCAGCTTTAACCGCTTGATTATTCATACCAAGATTGGAACAAAACCGCCTCTATAGATTATGTTAAAATTAAATAATGTCAGTCACTGCCTATAAATTTAATAATTCTGTAAAGAAGTTATGATTTATGTCCTACTTCAAAGAGAGAAAAAACCTCACCATAAAGTCCCCAGCATGTATTGTTCCCATCTCCACCGACTGACCATTCTCCAACCCCAGTTGTTTCACTATGTATTCTTTTGCTCGGCCAATTTCCTTCTTTGTGGCTCCATTAGCGACAGAGCATATTTCTAGTTGAAATCCACATGTTCAGGGAAGCTCATTCACTTAGGGAAAGAAAAATCAGGAAGCATCCAGATGTTAAAAAATTCATAGGCTGTACCCTTTACAGTGCGTGGCTTGTCTTCTTGCCGACAAGCAATGTACAGACAAGCAGCCAATAGAGCATCCTGATTTCTTCCTCTACTAGACTTCTGATCTTCCACCCTCTTATATATCTCATTAGCCCGGTCCTTTAAAACCATCACAAAATCACCATCAAAGAAAAGGAGGGATAAAAAAACCCTCAAATCACATGGCTATTGAAACAGAGTAAACCAAAGAGAACAGGCATGAACAATCCTGAAGGCAAACAACAGGGAGTACCAGGTCTGACTTCTCTGCTGATTTTCTGTTATTCATTTTCCAAATTCCTTAGGTCTTTTCAGAAACAATATTTCCCTTTCTAACATAGTTTTATAATGCACGGTTGAGACCATAACCTTTAGGTCCAAGTTTTTAATCACATTTTTTCACATTGGAGATAGAAAGCATAGATAGTGATCTGATTCCATAGTAAGTCCATTTTTATTATATCTCTGGGAATTGCTGTCACGCATTTCTAATTCCTTCAGCAATAATACACAAATAATGTAAAAGAAAAACGATAGACAAACAATTTTTATACTTCACATACTTCAAGAATAGCAAGGATTTGAATACAATGATAAGAGTGTTGGTATGACATTGTCAAATGAGTGTGCTAAAAATTCACAATCACGTAATCAAACATCATAACATTGAGTAAATAGCTTACCTTAATGGTTGCAACAAGGCCCAACCTGAAACATAATGTCACCACATTAGCTTCATATTTCAGTATTCATTTTACCAGAAAATACAACTTTTGGCAGAGTAGCATTTCAAAAGCATTTAAAATAACAGAAATATCACATTGTTAAACAAAACAAAAATTTAATGCAATTAAAAGAACAGATAAAATGTGAAAAGAAAGAGATTGTATCTAACTAAAGTGTGGTAAACTAACAAACTCTGTCTGTATTTTAAACACTCAATGTAATTATATTGCAGTTGTGAAAGAGTCCTCATGTTTGTGTATAAGTTATGACCTTAAAATAAGCACAGTTTGAATCATAGATCAAACTCAGACAAATTCAAGTTAATTTAGTTGATTGGACCACTAAAGCTCTAAGTTACATGGTTGGAGTATCACTACCACCAGTGAGCCAAGTTGAGATGTAAGAATTGTGCCAGTCCAGCTCAAGTTGTTATTAGAGAGCTTTTTAGCGAGCCTGTGTGGACTCAAGCTCAATTATCTTTATGAACAAAGTTAGCCAAGTAGTTGACCAATCAATATTAGTATATTTATCTTCTAAACAAAGCAGGTATGTTCCTTCCTAGTCCCTTAGCAATCCATTATCAAGAAGCTTAATTTGTTTACAATGCCATAGATTATGAATATAAGTAAAATGATTACAAAGATCAGAATCACTCATATGTGGTGGACAGATAATCAAGCACAATCTTGGTAAACCAAACTGAATTGACGCATAGGAAAGAGGTATAAAAATCAAATCTTTGAAATTTTCATTATCAAATTCTTCAAACATAATGAGGTTCTAGTGGATTTTTTACTCACAGAATTTTTTTTTATTATTAGTTAGTTTTAGCCCCAAGGATGGGGGAGGGGAGTTTCAAATTCTGACCTCGCTTCAAGAGGGCTCCCAACCAATTGTGGTATCCCTTGGGGATTACTCACTATCAAAGATCTGATTATAAACTCATCAAATAATTACCAACTTGAAGGTGCTTACAATCACTACAATTATCTCAAACAATCAAAATCAGCATGAGAACAACAGCATTGAAAATTTTCAAACTGGGTTTTATGTTGAATTATCAAAAGCAGATTACAATTCTTAGTTTATAAACTGAGGAATAGTTCAAAGTCCAGAAATTTCAATTTCTATCTACCAACACTTGCTCCTCAACCAAATCCATATCTAACCTAATGCTAATGTCATTTCAGCTTCCAAATACTACCAATATCTCAACCAAACCTAAAAACTCGTTTTCCCACATTCAACAGTCCCAAACCATGAATAACCCAATATTCAATTTTTCTTTTGCCCTTCCCATACTTTCTTATCTGCCAGAAAATCCAAAACCCAAATCCAATAACCCTATATTTGTTATAAAACCAGCTCAAGCAAGATTGATTCCAACATGTTTTACTTTCCCCATACTTTTTCAGCATCCAAACAAAAAAGAATTAACATTCAAAGTTTCACAGAAAAATATAACCTTTATGCTGATCCAGATTTAAACTCACTAAAAATCGAAAATTCAGTTCAAATTTCCCTATAGTTTTTACAAAACTATCTCAAGCTAGGTAGTTCCAACAATTTTCCTCACTTTCTCAGCACCCCAAGAAACCCTTTAGTTATCCAATAAACCACTTCACCAAAAGTCTTCCAAGTGCCCCCTCCCCTGCAGAGAAAGTTCAAAAAAATCCAAAACCCATTTCTGAATCCTCCATAGTTGCTACAAAACCAGCTCATATAGTAGCACTTCTTTAGCATTTAAACAAACCAACAAATTTTTAAGCCGATCCACCTTAAATCTTAATTTTTTTTGTTTAAAAATCCAAACTTCCCAATATTTCTAAATTTGCTACAAAACCAGCTCAATCAAAGCCAATTCCAACACGTTTCCCCCACACTTACTCTTTATCCACACAAACCAGCTCAAACAAAAATGTCAAGCCAATCCAAAACCGAATTCTAAATACCCTTTATTTATTTTTCCAAACAAACCCTAACTAATATAAAAGCCTGCAAAATCCAATGCACTAAAAAAAAGCCCAATTTTCATCTAAAAATCCAAACTTCAATCCAAATATCCTTATATTCAGCTCAAGCAAAAATGTCAAGCCAATCCAAATTCCAATACCTAATAAAAGTAGCTCACACAAGCTACACATTCTCAGAATCCAAACAAACCCCAACTAAAACCTAATTCCAAACCCAATTTTCATCTAAAAATCCAAACTTCAATCCAAATATCCTTATATTCAGCTCAAGCAGAAATGTCAAGCTAATCCAAATTCCAATACCTAATAAAAGTAGCTCAAACAAGCTACACATTCTCAGAATCCAAACAAACCCCAACTAAAACCTAATTCCAAACCCAATTGTCACCTAAAAATATCCAAACTTCAATTCAAATATCCTTATTTTCAGCTCAAGCAAAAATGTCAAGCCGATCCAAATTCCAATACCTAATAAAAGTAGCTCAAACAAGCTACACTTTCTCAGAATCCAAACAAACCCCAACTAAAACCTAATTCCAAACCCAATTTTCATCTAAAACTCCACCTTACTTTCAGTTCAAGGAAAAACGTCAAACCGATCCAAATTCCAATACCTAATAAAAGTAGCTCAACACTTTCTCAGAATCCAAACAAACCCTAAACTAAAACCTAAATTCCAAAAACCCCCCCCCCCTGTATATAAAAATCCAACGCATTCTTAAAACCAAAAAGAACCGATTTTGATTATTTTCGATTGTACCTATCGGACATAGTCGCAATCGTTTTGAACGCTAGAATGAGGCCACGATCGGGATTGGAACCGCGATTCTGCCATCGGCCGAGGGAGGAGGAGAGGAACTCTCCGGTGGCGCCGTTGGGCTTGGCGATGACGGTGGAGAGCCCTCCGTCGGCCAAGAGCGGGTTGGTCGGCCCGCCGACACGAACCGGGTCGTTATCGCCCGACTCGTTCGCGAAAGTCCTCCACTCGGAGGTCTCGTCGATCGAGTGCGACTCCAACACCAACCCGCACTCCGAACACACGGTGTCGCCGGCCGAGTGGTCGAACACCACCTCCGTCTGCCGCTTACAGTCTGAGCAATACGCATCTGACATCTCTACCTTCTTCTTCTTCTTCTTCTTCTTCTTTCTTCTTCTCTATGTATCTTTTTGTGTAAATACCAACGAAACGACCTCGTTTTGGATCAAATTTGAAATTTCAAATGGTGGTGGTGGTGATGATGTTTTTGGCTTTTTGGGTTTTTTTTTCTTTTTTTTTTTGGGTTTTTTGTTTGTTCTTCTCCTCTATCTCTTTCTCTCTCGAAGATGGGAGCTTGAGGAGAAGAACGGAGAATGTGGAAAAATGAAGAGAAGAAAGGGGTATTTATAGAGGTGACTTGGTTAGGAAAGTCATGGGAGTTTCGTGGGTGGTGTGCTAAGTTGGACTACTTGCTCGCTAGCATGTGGATGTAAGATTTGTTTTGGTCCGCTTCTTGTTGCTACGATACGAATGGATCCACTCAAAAATATACAATAAAATATATAATATAATTTTTTTAAATATAAAATATAAATTTTTTATTTTTTATTATGGAGTACTTTTTTTTGTTACAATTTATTTATTTTAGACTCTATAATTTTTATACTTAATAACTCACTTAGATGAATATTAACTCACTTAGATGAATATTTATGATATGATCTCACATTTTATTCTAAAATTAAGAAATAAAACTCTTTAAGAATAAATAATTTAGGATACATGACGCAAAATTGAAACTCTAATTTGAAATTTTAATTTGAGTTTCTTTCAACTTCATTTATTATTTTATCTTTCACACAACAAATTCTGATAAATTGTTACGGGTTTCTAATTTGGGTCTATCGCTCACACTATTTTTTTTTACTCACAAATAACATTTTATTGTCTATAAATTTTGTGAAAATATTGTAGATCTTGTCATTTCTTGTTCTTAAGTCCTAACCTAATTAGCTATGTTGTTACAAGAAATACTATAATCATAATATTTTTGCAACAAATCGTAAATGACATATTATTACTAGTTATTATTGATGGGTAAAAAGGAAATTTTAATGATGGGTTCAAATTAGAATTAATAACAACTTATCACTTAGAATATGTTGTAAAAATATTATGAATGTAGTACTTATCATATTTTCACTTATCATATTTTCACTTATCATACTTGCTCTTTTTTTTAGGTAATGCGTGTTAATAATGTCAAAATATAAAATTATTAATGTTAAAAAAAAAAAAGAGAAACTATATTTGCTAATAATTCATTTCGATACTTATTTAGGTGGTTGAACTCATGTCATTTGTGTTGCTTGGATTAAAAGAAAACTATTGGGCACTTGCAAATGAAGAACAACAATTATCTCTTTTTTTTTAGGAATAACGTATCTTATTTTATTAAGTAAAACCAGCTATGTCAACCAATACAATAAAAATTAAAAGTGATGGAACATCCTCCATCCATACTGCAAATTCAGAACACAAATAGCATGACGAGCTAACTTGTGAGCAACAATTATCTAGATTGTTCAAATTGTTAATTCCTTCTATTTTTGTTGTAAGTCATCTTCAGCCTAATACATAGTTTATTACTTACTAGAAAGTATTCGGTAAACTTGGTGAATTAATTATACAATCCTTTCAAATAAATGTGAGTTTTATGTGCAAGACACACATGTGAGGTCCACATTATATCTTAGAGGAGGGCGTAATCCACCATATATACGAAATAATTTCACGTTACTTACCACATGCACATTTCTATTGATGTTTAATTTATTGTTATCTTCTCCCTTTGTATAAATAATAATGAAAAAATAATTAAATCTCCGATTCCTTGTGCACAATATTTATGTGATTTTATTCTGTATTCTAATAATTACTTTAATATGTGCTCCACACTCTTTTTTTTTCCCCCCTTTTTTTTGTTGAGGTAATAGCATTCAATTAACAAATTCAAAAATATATAATTTCTCTCTCTCAAAAAAAATATATATATATATATATAATTTCTTTTGTTTTTGTTTTTTTTTTTTTAAAGAGAAACTATACTCATCAATAATTTACGTTGATGCTATTTAATTGGCAAAACCGACGTCGGTTGCGCCACTTTTACTAAAGGGGCATCTGTTGTGCCGACCTGCTTGCAAAGGAAGACGTCATTTATCAAGATCGTTGAATGTTTTTGTTTCCTGTACTTTTTTTTTTTTTAAAGAAACTTGTACTTTTGTTTTAAGTCAACTTTAGGGATGCATAGGTGTTACAAATTACAATAAATCATTCGGTTCAAATTCTATGGACTACGCAATTCTCTCGCATATATATGAGTCTTATGTGTGTAAATCATGTGTGAGGTTTATTTTTATGTAAATGTGAAATCCATTGAATGCACTTGATATTTTCGTGGATGGTATGCTTAATTGGATTATTTGCATGTGTTTGGATGTAAGATTACTTTCACCCTTGAACTTCTTAAATCTCTAACTTAAATGTGTGTGTGGGCCTTTTTTGCAAATGTTGGGTTGAGCCGCCTCTTACTGCATTAGGCCCAAAGTTTTCTAGATCAGGGAGTGACCGATCCAATAGCAACCCTCCTTGGTCCGGCTTGTGTGCAAACGATGAGTCCAAGTCCCAGGGAAAACGTTGCGAAGTGAGCTTATTCCTCTGTTTCATCCGCAGAAAGAACATTTCTCTAGTTTCTGCCGCAGCCCTGACTTTTTTGGTATGCTGTAAAACTGTCTACTGCACGATAAAGTTTTCTGTCGTGCAATTAAGCTTTCTGTTGTGCTGATAAAGCTGTTTACCGTGCAATTAGGCTTTCTGCTGTGTTAATAAAGCTGTCTGTTGTAAAGCCTCCTGCTGTGCAATAAAGCTGTCTGCTGTAAAGTCTCCTACTGTGCAATAAAGTTGTCTGCTGTAAAGCCTCCTGCCGTACAGTAAAGCCTCCTGCCGTACAGTAAAGCCTTATGAAACATGAATGACTACTCTTTGTTTTTTACTGTAGAAATATTTTTGTACTTCCTGCACATAAACAAATCTAAAACCTAAAGAAAATACCAATCAAGTAAGTGTTAGTTTACATGGGTTAGCATATTCTCAAATATATACATACACATATTCATAAATATACTTATACGTCTTCACAGAACGTGAGAAACAAAATATATGTATATATATACTTATAGTAGAATAATGGGTCAGAAGTAAAATACGTAGCAACAAACAAAGAAGAAAGCTTCGGCAGGAAGGGTATAGATAACACGGTAAATACAATAAAAATGTGCTACAGCAGAATAACTAGTACAGCAAGTAAAAATACCACAACAAAATAACTAATGCGGCAGACATGATAAAAAATGTGCTACAGCAAGATAACTAAATACAGCAGATATAAGTTTTAATGAGTAAAATCAAATATATTTGTGATCAAAATCAAATATTGAGTCTTCCCATAGAATAAGTAAACCAAGAAAGAACCGAAACCCCAAATTGAACAACCTTGTTATAGGCTCCTGCCATAAGCTTTTGCCATCAAAGTTGTGTATTTTGGAGAATAGGCCTAAATGGCTACTAGCTATCATTTTTTTGGAGACTTCAAAGTGTGGGTTTGCTAAGAGGGAGGGAAAAGATGGTCTATTGATGCATGCCCCTATTCCTGCTGTGTTTTCTCTCTTCTTTTTACCACTCTCCGTTCCTTTTTTTTACACTTAGTTTCCTTACTACTCTCTTGCCATAAATTATTTTTCTCACTTAGGTCTTTTCCCTTAGGTGCTTCCTCCACTGGGTCTCCCCCTATTCCCGTCCCTTCCTCCATCCGAGTCCCCTTTTCTTATTCATGGCTACCTCCTTTATAATGAACAAATTCAATGGGATTTCTCCCTTTTACCCCTTGGGCTTCACCAATTGTTTTTGGTCCGTTGAGGGCATCCATTCAAGACTACCCATTGGTTGCCCTGACCACTACCATTGCTCTGTTTGCTGCACCATTCTCATTTCACGACAAAATTCATTTTGCTTGTTCTTGTTGTATACCTCTACCTCTTGGGCTATCTCACTACTTAGCTCTATGGCATGCATCAGATGGTCCCAACAATCTATTACTTCTTTTGTGTAAGATACCATCCCAGCAAGGTATACTCCCAAAAGAAGTTATGGTAGGAAACCAAATATAGACCCCCTTTTCCCCCCACCACCAAACCACGCCCTCTGAATCTCCTTGGCTATGGGCCCACCTCCCTTGTATTGGTTGGGTATAGGTTGATGGTCCTCCGGCCCTTCTGTACTTGCTCTATCCTCTTCTGTTTTTGTCTCCCACGCCGTTTCTGCCGTAGCAGATTAGTTCTGTTTCATTCTGCTGCGTGTTTTTTGTTTTATTTCTTCATGCGTTCCTACTGCATTTGTCATTTTTTTTTTGTTGGACTTTTCTTTCTTTCACTTGATTCTTGCTGCTGACACTTCCTGCCGCTCCTTGTTTCTTTTCACCGTGTCTCTCCATATTAGTTTTTACGCCTATCTCTTTTATACAAAATGATTTGGGCCTTTGTGGGCCAAATAATAATGAATGGATCAAAAAGGTCTTGGGCCCAATTTATCTTCATCTGCCGAAGCCATCCTGCCAGAAAACTACATTCTGCGGCAGATTCGTATTCTGCAGTAGATTCGTATTTAGCTGTAGATCGCTACTTCTTTCTTCAGACCTTGCTTTTCATTGGGCTTTCCTTTTATGGGCTTTTGCGTATGGATTTGCAAAAAGGGCATCAACACTATGTCATCAATTTTATCAAAAAAAAAAACTGCCCTATTTATACTTGTTTTTCTTTTTTGCTCATTTTTCATTGAGATAAGGTCTATTTAGGATCCGCTTATTTTACTGAAATAGTACAGTGAGACTCATAAATAGTACCAAAAAGTGCAGTGCGGCCCATGAATAATAGCAAAAATAAGTTGAATAATAAAATAAGTTGACAACTTTCATCAATAACTATTGGTGGGCGGTCGAGTTATGTCATTTTCTATTACTTGTACTAAAAGGAAATTGTGGGGCAGAACTGCTTGTAAAGAAAGAACATAATTTTTCTAAATCATTGAATGTTTTTATTCGTCGTACTTTTGTTGTAATTCAACTTTAGGTTGATGCATAAGTTGTTACTTGTGAAAAATTATTTGGTACATGGGTAAACTACACTCTTCTCTCATATAAATATAATCTTACCACCGCAAACCTTTGGTGCAATGGTCACTCTACAAATATAAAATACTTGTGGAGTGTTGAAGGCAAATGTTGGGGTTCAAGTCTCTAGGAGGGAGTTTTACACACATGTATACTTAGATGAGGTTAGAGTATAAATTCTATCTTGTATAAATATATATAAATAATTTTATGTGTGAGACTCACATGTATGTAAGTTATCTAATCGCACGAAATAATTTCACCTGATTTACCATATACTCATTTATATTTATGTCATTGGTTCCACGTGCACAAATTCATTCTTGGTATTTATATATGTACATTTTATTTGTTTTATAATAAATACAATTTAATTTGTGCTCCCCCATCCTCTACAAAATCTTTCAATGAACGGTTACAAATTTAATAACTTTAAAGTAGGGTTATCTACGAACTCAAATAAAAATAAAAATAAAAATAAAAATAAAACAATATTATCGTTTTATCTGAAGTTGGATTACGTAGACACGCGTGTCAAGTTGGGAAGGTGGGAGAGGTGTAGTCCAATGAAAGAAAAAAAAAAAAAAAGCAAAACGCTTTCTCTTTCTTTTGTTTCCATTTTGAGACATTGGGGATAAGGTTTGTTCAGCGTCCATTCGGTGAGCATGTTTTTTTTGCCAGTTTTGAGACATGAGAGTGATGTGAGGGAATGGTTTTTGTTTTTGATTGGTTAACTGGTAACTGGCAAAGTGGCAACTAATTCTTTTGGAGTTACAGCCAATCTGGACTGGTCTCTTGTGTTGAGACTTGATTGCTGCATTTATAAATATAGATGCTTGGGTTAATTAATTTGATTTATTTTAAGTTTCAGTTTCCTAAATTAATAACTTAGATTTTATTGTTGCTTTAGATTTGAGTTTTTGTGAAGTAACTGTAAAGGAATTTAATGACACGTTTTTTTTTTCTGTAAGAAGGACCGACCTGTGTCATTATGACACTGACGACCTATATTCAGTTTCAACATCAGTAAGAGTCATAAGACTAATGCCACAGTTTTTTTTTTGGGGGGAAGGTGGATGGTGGTAGATTGTGATTGTGATTTGGATAGTTACTAAAATTAGTGTTACATTAATTGTAATAGGAATTTATTAGTGTTACATTCGATTAGGGGTATATGATAATAAACCATTTAAGAAAAAAAATTTATCAAAAATTGAAAAAACCGTCAAATTTTTTAACAACTTTTTCAATTCTTAAAAAAAAAAATTTAAATGAATTGTTAATATATTAAGAGCATACATTAATTGAACCTATCATAATATATCATTTTTGTCAATTGTAAAAAAAGATTATTAAAAAATAAAAAAGTCTTTAAATTAGACTAAGGTGGAATTATCATTAATCACCGATATTTGTTCAAGGATAAAATTTGTGAATATAACTTTTGTATCACAATTTTGTTATGGTTGACGGTAAAAATAACAGTTATTCATAACTTATCATGTCAAAATTGTGACAAAAGTTATGATTTTACCGGAATTCGAACAGAGTAGGGGATTTGGTCGCCCAGTCTTTATTCACATCATACAATTTATAACTAGAAAATGTATGTCAAAGCTTTGAAGAAGATATTTTGTTTTTGCTTTCTTTACTCACCGTCTTCTATGGTGCTGTGGAGAAGCCCAGTAGCAGAGCTAAATTGGGCTTGGGCTTTGCTTTCCACTAAGCAAAATAAAAAAAATAAGAAAAAAGTAGATGAGGGAGGCCTAGGCTCAACGTGGACTAGATCCAAGCTTGCTTTGGAAGCTTGAACCACACTCAGACTCTTGCTTTCACGAAGTAGGAGTAGCTCAGTATGTAGGGCCTGAGCTTTGCATGAAAATAAAGCTCATACTATTCAGGCTGGGCCGATTGATATGAGCCTGAAACTCAGCCTAAATTATATTTGAGCCAGGACTTTTCCTCTGTATAGCAAAAACACAAACTCATAAAAAATGGATATCCTCTTTTTATACTTGTTTAATTACGGTAAGAATATGAACAAAATAAACTTATAAAAGTGTTTAGGAAAAAATTTGAAGAACAAATAAAATTTATGCGTTTTTTATGACTTTTTTTTTTTTGAGAGAGAGAGAGAGAGAGATTTTGAGGATTTTTTATTTTTATAATTATTATATATGCATGAAGAGTGTTTTTTTTTCTTCCCCTTAGATACTTTTTTTTCCTTATATAAGGCATAATAACTAATAAGTAATATCTGTTACAACACATTTAAAAAATAATAGTGAAAATAAGTAGCATGAAGCTTCTGATTAACGGGTGCCCTTAAGATATTTGTTAATAAATCATTTTAGAAAACCTTTAATACCACTTTTATGTAAAATATAAAAAGCTATTAAAAAAGTTAATTGCATTTTTTTTTATCATAAAAATTTTTCAAAAAATAGTTCTTAAACCAATTTCTTTAGACATTCTATAACTTTTCATGAATAACTATTCTATTACAAGATCTATTCAATTCATACAAACTAAACATGTCTTAAGCAGTGTGGATTTTTTACTCACCTATAAATATATATGGACAAAGTTTAGCAATAAAATTGGTTATAGTCTTAGGCTATAACCTTACTCAATATCTTTTTATTGGAGATGAATTTTGACAAATCCACCATTGGATCACATCTTCTTTCTATATTCTCCATGCTTGCAAAAATTTTAGAAAATTAAAGATCAATATCTATATCATCAATAAATTATATAAATTGCAAGTTTTTATAGTTTAAAATTATCTATAAAATATAAGTTTATAGATTATAAAGTAAAGAATATCCAATTGACACAAAATTTGACATGTGTAATAGGAGCGAAAGAACATGCAATTCAACTAATAATTTTTAATTTATTAAGTAAAGTTGTAACCTTAGGTTACAACTAATTTTGTACCTAAATTTTGTCATATATATATTAATAGTCCAAATCTTAGAAAAAGTCCAATTAGATTTTAATTGGATTCTCAATTTTGTGCCACATGTCCCATTTTATTTTTAATTTTGTGCCAAATAAATTATTGAGTGTAAAAATTGAAAAGTTCAAATCTAAGTAGATTCTAAATTGGATTTCAAATTGAGTTTAATTTTTTGTCATGTGTCTATTTAAGTTTTGAATTTTTGTGACGAGTGAATTATTGGGTGCAAGATTTGAAGAGTTTATAACTAATTAAATTCTAAATCGTGTATATATATATATATGGTTTTAAAAAAATACAAACTAATACTATATATAATTTGAACATCTTTTATTTAATAAGATATAATTTTAACTGTATAATTGTGATTATTTTTAATTGTACCTGTACATGTGTACAAACCTACACAATAATAAAGATAATGGGAAGCATTAACAGTGTCATCACTTCTTTTTCCCAAAAGAACAAGTGGGGTTCCATTTTTTCCAAGGTTAATTATAGTTTTCCTTTATGGTCAATAAACTCAATTCCCTTGGAGGCTCTAAAGGAAATTAAATGACCGCCATTGCCTTGAGGATAATGGCATTGAATGGGACACCATCATGATTCATGAGCTCATCTTGACATTTTCCTCTTAATTTCAATCAACATGACATTAGTCTACAACTATAGGCACCTCTCTCTCACACACACACACACACACTGACACACAAACCTCCACTAAGCAAAATCAAACTTCATGTTATCTGAACAGACTCAAATAGTATGGAATACAATATAAGTCTACAAGGATGATAAGACCCTAGAGAATTTACTTACTCTTACAGTGCTATCATCATCTGCAACCTTATTCTAGTCTAGTGTGTAATTATAAGAAAATTCCCACATTTAATTATGGTATTGGGTTTAGGTTTTGTCATTTACCTGCCTCAACTCAAAACTGTCTCCATCCAGTGGAGGCTAATGGAATTGGATTAATCAATAATGTGCATCTACAGGATGTCTGAAAATGAAATTTCGATAGATTCTGTTCCACAAAAACTGCACCAGGTTAAACATATTTTTGAGGAAAGAATTGAATTCCAACTTCCAATATGTGAAAAAAGAGAGTTTAAGGAATGGCCTAGACAGAGGCGCGTGTGACTTTAATCTCCACACTTATATAAAAGCCTAAAGGGTTGGCACCAATCAAGAGCTTGTCCTTTTCTCTTTTTTTCTTACTTCCCAGAAAAAAGGCTGAAATCATGGGTCATCCTTTGTAAGAAGCTCTGACAAAATGGTTTTTGCTGTAAAAAGAAAATAGGAAAATAAAATTCTGATAACTTGGTTACTGTTATTTAAGTATTGTTATTCAATTTTTAATATTGTAAAAATATGTGTTTGGGTATTATAGAAATAAGTGTTAAAAATGTTATTATTACTTGAAAAAAATGCTAATAAATGTTCTTAGGGTATTGATTAATAATTTATTTAAGAAAAGTTTTTATGGAAAAATAAAAAAAGTAATTAATATTTTAACAGTTTTTTTTCATTTTCTATAAAAATGGTGTTAAAAATTTCCAAAAATAGATCGTTAACTAATGCTCTAAAGACACTCGTTAGCATAACCTTTATTTAAATACTGAAAACTGTTGTCAATAACAACTCTGAGTTTAAAGATTAAAAAAGTTGTTCACTCTTTTTGTAATTTAATATCTATTGTTCTTACTTCTTAAAGTATATAAACATTTTTTTTGAATACGAATAATCTTCAATTCCACAAACAAAATTTAGCACTTTATGAACCAACAAGGGCAAGCGGAAAATAAGTATATCACATTGTATTCTATATTTATTGTCAATTTATCACATTGAATTATTTATTTGACAAATGACATTAATTATTTATTACATTATAAAAATAAGTATAACTACTTGACTTGGGATATTGTCAAGTAGCTATACATTTTTTGTTTAATATATTTATATTATAATTTAATTATATATATATATATATATATATATATTACTTATAATTTTATGACTCTCACACAGTTATGATTCTCACTATTAGAGCATCCGCATTGATCATGGTAAATGCCAATGCCAAGCACCATTTTTTCCATTTCCATCCAAAAAAGTGGCTCCATTGAAACTTGTAAAATGTTTCAATTGTAAATTTTTTTACAATATTGCTACAGTGTCATTCTACAAGTAGAATGCACTTAGCACTATGGTATAGATTTTTTAATCACTTTTATTCTTTCTCTCTCTCCTCTGTCTTTTCTTTCTCTTTTCTCTGGGCAGAGAAGTCTTCTTTCTTTCTCAACTCACTCGTCCTGTTTTCTCATCTACCCTTTCTCACTCTTTGACTCGCTGCTAGCCGAAGCAAGGTCCGACAAAGGCGTGGCGGTGATGGTGTTTGTTGATCGGTGATGGCATGGGTTTCAAATCGGCGACATGGGTTTCTAATTGGTGATAGTGTATTTTCGACGGCCTGGGTATCAAATCGGTGGCATCGGTTTCAAATAGGTGATAGCGTATTTTCGACGGCCTAGGTTTCAAATCGGCGGTGTGGGTTTGCTGATTGGTGGCTTGAGTTTGCTGATTAGTGGCTTGGGGTTGCTAATCAGTGGCTTGTGGAGATCGGCAAGTCGGCGTGGTGGGTTTGAAGTGATTTCCTCGTGGGTTTGAAGTGAGTTTTTCTCTTGGTGTGTTTTTGCTTGTGTTTCTTGGCAATTTTCTCGATTGGTAGTGGTGGTTTTTGGCAATTTTTTGTGTTTCTTTCCCTCTTGGTGGTTGTTTCTTGTGGTTGTTGTTGGTGGTGAGTTTGGTTGTGGTGGTGGTTGCTGGCAGGTGGCGTGGTGGTGGCAAGGTGGATTTCTGAGTTTTTCTTTTTTGGAACAGGGTGTCTCTAAGATGCATTTTGTTGGTTATATATTTTAATGTGTAAATATATTATTTTAATAAGTAGAATAATAAAATAGAAGTTTTGATGTTAGGTGTAGTGAAAAATGGTATTGTATGATTGAAAAAGTGACTTTTTGAGATTGTAAAATATGATAGAATTGAAATAATGAATGCAAATGCTCTTACTTCTTCCTTTTCCTTCTTATTTCTATTTCATTATTGACAGAGTTAAGATTTTCTCAATTCTCACTATAAAAAAGAGAATAAAATATCACGATCCAACCTGATTTGTCTAATTCGATCTGTTGTCATTCCTAAATATTGGATCCATGGATTATAAAGAAAGCAGAAGCTATAAATCAATATCTTAATATTTATAATTTATTGCGTAGCCGTTAATAGTTTTTAAATAAATTTGCTATCATGCATATTGTCTACTTGTCCAGAATTCTCACGTGAGTCCCCAGTGGTCCAATCGCTAGGAAATTGAAATGCATAATTTTATCTATAACAATAAAAAAAGGAGTTCTTAAACACATCTTCTTTTCAACGGTCATTTTCTCCAAATAAATGGATCTCGTTGCGTGCACACATATTCTACACTAAAGGGTGTTATTTGCAGTTATCTACCCCAAAAATTTCCACCCTTTACTTTATATCAAACTGATACATCTTAAATTTCCACCCCTTACTCTATATCAAACTGATACATCTTAAATATTTATGATCCTTAGACCAACATTATTTTTAAAAATTCATAACTCAGAAGTAAAGAAAAAAAAATCAGAAGAAAATAGTGCTAATGATAAATTTATCTGAATACAATTATTTATTTATTTATTTGTTAATCTTTCAAGTTTTAGATCTTTGAGCAATTTCCTTGTCTTGTACTGTAATAATGAATTGTGTTGAAGGACTTGCAATTTAAAAAAAGAAGAAGCAAAATTATAGGTGATGAAGCCTTTTATGTTATTACATTTCTTAATATCTTTAAATTAGATTAAATTTTTATTAAAAAATATATCTCACTGACTTCTTTTTTTTTAATAATTCAAGTGTTACAAGTTACAACACGGTCAACAAGTGGGGGAGGAGGATATTTAGTTACTTTATTAATTTTTATTGACCATAATAATCACTTTGTTTAATTTCTCCCTATTTTTCTTTATTATTTTATTATCATTTTTCAATTCCAGCGAAGTGGTGGCAAGTTTTAAGTTTTAATCATTATCCTCTTTTTTTTCTTTTTTTTTGGCTGAGAATGAGATACTCATTTTCCCATGAGCTGGTAACACTATATTAGTAAATGGAAACCATTTTCAAATAATTTTATAAACTCTGTATAGGCATATCTTAAAAAAATTTGATTCGAATTATTAGAACTATTTTTTTTCACATGAATTTTAAGTTGTGAATGGCACTATATGCATATGAAAAAAATTATAAAAAAAAATCTAAAGGAAAAACATTTTAAAATATTATTTTCACTTTCTTGTACTAATGTATATGTGTATAATTTTAACAATTTAACATATTGATTATCTTATATTCATACAAATTTTATTAATCTAAATAAAAATAGGTTAAACTCCATCAAGGTCTATGACACATAGTTTATCTCCTATCTTGAGGGGGGTAAAGAATCTGTCCCATCTCATGGGGTTCAATGATTCAATCACTTCGAAGTGAACATAGAACCCCACATCATCCCTGGCTTCTCCATCATCATATGTCTCGAATGATATATCTGCTCATGGCACTAATGGTTTTCTAAAAAGGAACAAAATGGAAAGGGACTAAGGAGAAGGTATGGGTTTCTCTTCTGAGTTCTGACACTAAACACATGGTTCACATGTGCTTAGATTCAAACGCTTTGGCCTTGAATTGATGTTAAATAATTTAGCCTTGAATGGACAGGGCTCTTGACTATGATTATTTTTCCAAATATGTAAAATAAATAAAAAGATATGCTCAAGGCTCGAGAGATGCATGGAATCCCATTATATTGAATATACATAAAGGAAAATTTTAAATATTTCTTGATCATTCCCGTGCTCTCTGTTTTGAATTGCCCAAATGGTGAATTTTTATTTTATCTTAATATTATTATACTTTAGTAAACAAAGTTAAATTGGTTGTTTCATGTTTGACTATTGGACCATGAAGTGGCTGTTTTTGTACCATATCGACCAATCCATTTATTATTATTATTATTCTTTTTTTTTTTAATTTTAATCTTATGAGTTGTCAAGTACCTAGGATATTCAAGAGAATCAAGACTGGGAAAAAAAAAATGCCAGAAAGCTATTGACCAAATCAAATTTGTTTGATCTATCAATTTACAATATATCCATTTTCAACCTTTTTTTTTTCTTAATTATTTGCTAATATTAAATATTACGTATAAAATTAGAATTGCTATATTACAATTGTTAGCAAAACCACTATTATCTTTCCTAGTGTATTGCAACGACCGTTCTCCTTAAAATTGGTTCACAAGTGCATATAAAATGGGGCAGATATTGTTGACAAAAGCTTAAACATGTTGCATCCATGAACTTTTTGTAAAAACTAAGAATATAAGTACTTATATTAAGTTACATTGAAGTTTAAAGATTGTTCGGAGTCTATAAACTTCATCTACAATTCTTTTCTTTTTCATTTGGCCAAAAATAATTAAAAAAAATAAAACCTTCAGATCTTATGGACTTAGACTTTTACATTGCTAGAGAATGAAAATTGGTTACAATTAAGTTACCTCAAGAGTATGGTTTCAGACTTTCAGTTAACTCAATGTTATCAAATAAAAGATATTAGATAAAACCTGTCTTGACTAAAATATGAAATTATGAAATTAATCCATTAATATCTTTAACTTAGTGGTAAAAAGTAATCATCATCGTTGTAAAAAGGACGTCATATATAAGTGACCTCAAAAGTTTTGAGGAATACTTGGAGTAAAATCCTAAAAACTCTTTCACACTTCTTCCCTACTCCGTACAGAGAGTACTTAAAAAAATAATTTAGAAATATATAGATGTTCTAAGGTAGGTTCGTCTAGAATATCAAATGACTCAAAGTTGTAGGGCAGCAGCGAAACCTTTGATTTCTAATTGCATTATTTCGCCGCCAATGATGGTCCTGGTCTGATCAACACCTTGACCTGTATTGTTTATTCGCACATTGTTGTTGCCTGCTATTTTTGAATATCTTTTAACCTCCCCAATGGCCAAAGTTCAAAGCCCTAATGCACACGGGACGTCCTTTATGATCTAGCTAGCATCTCTCCTCTTATATGTTCGGGGCCAATGATCATTAGGTTGCTTCATTTCCTTCGCGTTTAGTCCTTCCCTGCACACAATAATTGTTAGGGGGATAAACATGTTTGAGAAGTTTTTTTGAATAATTAATATAACATATAAAAACATACTTAAACTTAAAATGCATAAGCTTAATGGCTATGTACTCAATTATGTTATATTAACTACTCACTATTCTTATCATTATTCAATTACGACTTTACTCACATGTGTATACTCAACAATAATATATTTACAGCATGGGAACATGGTCCTTTTCATTTCATCTAAATTTTTTTACAATTAAAAATTTAGGTCTTTTCATTCTCAAAAAAAAAAGAAAAAAGGTCTTTTAGATTTAACTACGTACATGCCACGTTATTTTAAAATATTAAATGACGTGTTAGTTTGTATACGCTTTTAAATTTATAAATTTTAATCTAAAGTAACGTATACATTTCAAATGGTAAGAATCATTTTCCTATGGAAACATATCTTTTGACTATCTATTTTTTGGTTTAAGCAATATTGTCAGATTGTCATTTTGTTATTAGGATATTTTTACACCTGTTACCCCATATTATTAAAGTTAACAACAACAAAAAACCATGTTAAAATTTCTCTCAAATTTTTATTTTGAAAGTTTACCCTTATGTATATGTTCGGGCCCAATGATTCATAAGGTTGCTTCATTCCTTAGTGTTTACTCATCCTTAGCTGCACACAATAATGGCATGGGAACACTTCATTTCATCTATTTTTTTGTTTACAATTAAAAATTTAGGTCTTTAAAATTTAACAACGCGTGCATAATGCCATGTTATTTTAAAATTTTAAATGATGTGGTAGTTTATATATACTTTTAAATTTAATCTAAATTAATGTATACATTTCAAATAGTGGGAATAATTTTCCTATAGGATTATATCTTTTGACTACATATTTTTTGGTTTAAGTAATTGTCAGTTTGTCATTCCATTATTAGGATATTTTTACACTTGTTACTCCATATTTTTAAAGTTTACCAAAAAAAAACCATGTTAAAATTTCTCTCAAATTTTTATTTTGAAAGTTTACCATTCTGTATATATATACTCATATATACATTTTCCTAGGAGCTTGAGTTAAATAATTTGCTCTTCTTAGATCGTTAATTACTTTAAAAAAAAAAAAATTAGTGGGTGAGGAGGAGATTCAAACCACATACACAAAACACTAGAAAGGATATCATTAGGTTTTGTGAAATTTGAATAGAGAGTTTGTTTAAAAGAATCAAAATACTACAATATTGGCAAAGTAGAAATTCGGCGTTTTGCTCTTTTTTTTTTGTTTTTTTGTTTTTTCCTGTACCCATCAGCACCTTGAGTAGATTGGATTATGGCTATATGAATTAGTAGTTACACACTTACCTTTGTTAAAACAAATTGGTGCTTTGCAGAAAGACCTTAGACAGAGTAAACCAATTGAATGCTTTAGATTTCCATTAAAGCATAAGATGGTAATCTTAAAAATTGAGGAAAAACATAATAAAGGTAAGAGCCAAACCTAATGGGAAGGTCAAAGAAGAACATTACTTTTGTAATGCACCATGAACCATCACCTATTAGTGCATTTTTATTGTAGTTGCTCTAAATTTCCTCAAAGCATAGTATAGTAATCATAGAAATTGAGGAAAAAATGACAATAATAAGGGTAAGAGCCAAAACCTAATCGGAAGGTAAAAGAGCAATACTTTTGGAATGCACCATGAACCATCACCTATCTATTATTCCAATTCTTCAAGTACCACATGATGAATGCTTGTTTCAATTTAAAATTGAATTTATTTTTATCATTAGTTTAATTATGTACATATTTTTATGATTTCACTATTTGTTTTAGACAACCATAATTTTACTTTTTTTAATATAAAGAACAAAAAAAAAAAAAATTGATCCAAGTTCCAAACACAAAATATATGTTGCTTTCGCCCTCTTTTAACTTTTGGTCGTATTTTTCCCTTTTTTTTGGGGGGAAAAGATATATTTTCTTGTTTCATATTAATATATATGCATTTTTGGTGCAAACGGTTGAGAATCTTAGGGGGTGTTTGATATATATGTTCAAACAACAATTTTCAATGTTTAAATACTAAAATATACATATTTTCATAATATTTTTTAACCTACACATATTTTTACAATACTATAAATCTTTAACTAAACCGGTCTTTAGTCTCAAGAGGATATAAATTAAGATTAGGACACAATAGTGACAATACGGGTCCGTTTGGATAGAACTTATTGCTGAAAACTGAAAATACTATAGCAAAATAATTTTTAAATGAGTAAAAAATACTGTTCATTTCAAAAGTTACTGTTCATAATTAATGAACAGTAACAAACATGCGTTGAAAAAAAAAAAAAAAAAAAACGTGAACGCAGCTAAAACGCTGAATCCAAACGTATTCTACATGCCTGCAATTTTAGACTTTTTTTGGTTCAAGCCAACCACGCTTCAGTGGAAAACTGCTGAGGTCACGTTCTCTCACGCGCCTAGAACTTGGCGTGGGGCTAGCAATAGCATACCATAAGCCATAGCCATTGTCCATTAATACGAAATTTCCTAATTATTCATTATTTTCATATGAGTCTGTGACAATGACTATAAAAATAATTTAAAAACAATATATAAAGTTCTAAACTATTGCAACTTGGATTGTATTGTGAATATTCTTTTTCTTTTTTTGAGTATATCTATGTTCACATCATGTGAGCTTTTTTTTTTTTTTTTTTTTTTTTTTTTTTTTGAGAATGACACATCATGTGAGCTGAATCGACTGATTTTATTTTATTTTATTTTTATTTAACATAATATCTCAGTATTTTTTTTCTTCTTTTAAATACATTTTTATGGGTTTTTTTTTTCTTTTAAAACATTATGTTACGGGCTTAATAATCGTACTCCAACTTGTCTATATTTATGACTTCATTCATAATCTAAAATGATAGATTATGACAAATGAAAAAAAAAAAATCTAAAAATATGAGAAAATCTAAATGGACTAAGCCACATGAAATAATATTCTCCAACATCAACATCCAATGCACAATGCATTGGATGTGTATATTCAACCTTCAATTGAGAGACTCTCATGTATACAACAAGATGCATGAGTTGTCCTTTCAAATTAACCACATGTCTGTATCACATTTGAATTGAGTTGTATCATATAGGACTGTGCTAGAAACTGCATATCTCACATTACTTTACAACAAGCCATAAGCCATTGATACAAAATATCCTAATTATTCAAGTGAGTCTGTGACCCAATGACAATTAAATAATTTAGACAATATCTAAACTATTGCAATTGGATTGTACTATGAATATTCATCTCGTTTTTTGAGTATGTCTAGGTTCACAACATGTGCGCTGAATTAATTGATTTAAAAAAAAAAAATTAACATCATTTCTTAGTTTTCACTTTTCCCTCTTTTTCATACATATTTTATGGGGTTTTTTCCTAAACATTCTGTTATCGGCTTAATCATACCCTAGCTTGTCTTTTGCTTATTCCTAATTTAAAATAATATATTATGACATAAGAAAAAAAAATTAAACGAGAGAAGATTTTTTTTATAGATAATATTTCAAATTATGGCATTGTTCAATGATAATTATTTTTTTTATCATTAATTTAAGACACCAATTAGTTTTTGACATAAACAAGATTTGAATCTCAAATTTCTTACTTGAAGACAAAATTTTTTATCAATTAAACTAAATGAAATCTACGAAAAAAGATTTAAATCAACTAGGCCACATGAAAGAACCATTTCCAGCATCCTATGCATGCACACATGGCTGTCTCAACACATGTAAGTCTCAAGAATGTGTGGATTTCATCAACTATATATGATCAGACACCTGAAGTATACAACAATGGGTGCATGAGATGTCATTTTCAGACCATATGTCCAATGTATCATGCAGATTTGAATTGAGCTCTATGATCATATAGGGACTGTAGCATAATAAAAAATTAATTATCACGTGCAATTTTGCCACCCTTTTGGCCAAAAGTGCTACAGCAATATACTAAATCCATGCTATGTTACAATTTCCATGCAGTCACATTTAATTGTATTAGGCTGAACAGGTACAAATATCATACACAAATTGCTCACTTTCATATTATTCTAATAATTAAATTGAGACCACAATGTTTCAAAAATAAATAAATACATAAATTGAGACCACCAGTGCCTAATTGTATAGAAACAATGAAACATCTCCATGCAACAGTTATAGGAATCTATTATTCTATATTGAAAAATCATTTTGTGGAGGGTGTGCTTTGACAGCTTGTTTCCATGGGCAGCCGCAGCATTAAAAAGGCTATTAGTTGGCGTAACATGGTTTGGGGCTTTATTCTGTGCGATGGACTTCGATAACAATCAAAGCATAGCTTCCAATCATAAAATTAGTATATATTTTTTCAACATTTTAATATAACAACATCAACGGTTTTTAGTATCTTCTAGCCAACTATTTGTATTTATGGGGGGAGGCCGGAGGGGGATCTACCTAACTAATTGTGGGATGGAGAATCTGTACTTTCCTAGAGATTGTTTGGCTGCTCAAATGGGGTTTCAAACATTAATCTATATATCTGGATAATAATAAGATCACGAAGAAAATTTTTTAGGGCCTATCATGAGTCATTCGTGTTAGAATCCCGTTTTCTTTCATTGTGTGTGTTTGTTTCTAAAAAAAGAAAAGAAAAGAAAAGTAATTGTCTTACATTGGTTTAGAGAGTATATTTGTGTGTAGTGTAACTTGCTATATGTGAGAAAGAGTTTATTAAACACAAGAAAAAATTAATTAAGAATATTTTTTTTTATTAATAGCCAGATTCAATGGTCGGATTCTCCAGTGTCGACAATGAGAAAAAGGGTAGCAGAAGGCAATGAAGGTAAGAGAGATCTTGATCTCCATGGTCATGGGACTTCTTGTTACTACTTGTAGCCTACTAGACATTGACCTCCATGGTCTAATAATAAGATCTCGACCTTGTTGATGTTGGAAAGGGCAAGGTCTCAACATAAACTACTATAAAAATGGGCAAGGCAGTTTCGAAAAATTAATGGTCCATTTAAAAACATTTTATATAACTTTTTACTGGAAGTATGCTAAAGTATACTTCTATCTTTAATTTTTTTTTTGATGAAAAAAATGAAAAAAGATAGGAAAAAGTTAAGTTTTAAAAAGTTATATATAAAAGCTAAAAGTTGATGCCAAACTCATCCTAAGTCTCTTGACCTAATATTTAACTGAAAATAGTTGGGTTTGACATTAAATAACATGTCACTTACTAAAATAATGGTTGAAAGTTGAAACTAGTTAAAATGTTTCAATTTAAACCAAGTTAAAAAAAATAGTGCATTTTATGAGATCCAGTAAACTGGTATCTTTATAATATTTATTAATAAATAATTTGTAAAAAAATTAATATTATATTCACAATAAATATAAAAAAACTATAAAAAAATCACTTTTTTTTTGCTTTGAGAATGTTTTTTCCTTCGCTTCATTCGATTGGAGAAGCAAGTTTCTTCGTTAAGGATACACGCTCGTGACAAGTTGAACGAGGCTTCAAAAAGCGCGTAAGGTTTAGCAGTCGCTTTTGACGTGTGTTTCCTTCCACTTCCCACCTCCCATAAGCCAAAGGGCCAATCGAGAATCCGAAAGTCTTTTCAAGTTAATAGTTTCGCTTTACACGCATTTGACTATAAACAATTATAATAAACAGGTTTGTCATTCAAAAGCTGTATCACCCTCGTTTGACAGCTCCAATACTATTCCACCATTTGATTCTCTCTCCCAACGAGAATACATCAACCCCAGAAGCAACCTGTCACAAAGCACAACACCACAGCATTTTTCACCAGCTTTTTTTTTTCTCTCTCTCTCTCTCAAGAACAAACAGTAGAGCCCAATAAATAACCTTAAAAAATTCATACTACACATATCAACTTGTATTTTTTCTATTCTCCAACAAAAACCCTATTCTTGTATATACCCACTTCTCTTTCTTTTTAAGGGTTTCAGTTTAAAACCTTCAAATAACATAAATCTCTCTCTCTCTCTCTTCTTGGGTTCAGTTCAAAGTTCAAAATCAAAACCCAGTTCAAAAGGTTGATCACATAAAGCAAAAATAGTAGTAGTAAAAGAAAGAAAAGAAAAAAAATCAGAGCTTTACATAGAAAATGGTGCACTATCATCGGTACCATCACCAGTTCTGCAGAAAAGGTCAGAAACATGTTGAAGAAGATGAGGAGTCTCAAGTCCTCATCATGGAGTGTGGAAGCTCTGGTTATTTTCACAAGAGAGCAAGGCCTAAGCTTCTCTCTCTCCTCATCATCTCTCTTCTCTCTTGTTCCTTTATACTAGCTCCACACCTCTTCTTCAACTCTGTTTCCACTTTCTCTCTACTCTGTAAGCTTTTCTCTCTCATGGGTTCCCTTATCTTCCTTTGGTTTGTTCTTGTTTTTCTCTGTTTTCTCTGTTTTATTTGAGACTTGACGTGTATTTGTGGCTTTTGTAGATTCATTTGGAGACCCCTTTGCTGATATGGGTGCAAATACTCCCCTGTGTTCTTCAGTCTCTAACGGTTAGTAATACTATCTTTCTGTTTTGTTTTTGTTTTTGTTTTTGTTTTTTTAAATTTCCCAATCTGGAATTAAGTTTATCCAACAGTATTGATGTACTGGAAAACAGTTGACCATGTGAATGATGTGATTATAGAACCCTCATAATATAATCTCTATATGTAGGTGAGAACAATTAATTTTAATCTTAAATGGCTGTATGTTGGTTGTGTGTTTAACTGTTTAAGGTTTGGTGAATTAAATTTTGGGATTTGGGACCCCCTCGCATACCCCACCTCTTTAGCCCTCAGCAACAGAACAGGGGCTGATTTTTGTCTTTTGGATTGAGTTGGATCCAACAATAGTTACAATATAATCATGAACTGTTATTAAAGTTTAGAAAGATACTAATTTTATTGTTACTGTTCTGTAATACATGTATGGGTTTTTAATTAGTGATTTTTCTTTTTGTTATTATGTATATGCAGGAACAATATGCTGTGATAGGAGCAGTATTCGTTCTGATATTTGTGTTATGAAAGGCGATGTTAGAACACACTCTACTTCCTCTTCAATCTTCCTTTACACCTCAAGAGACGAAAATGATTTCGTTAATTATGGTGATGAAGAGGGAGATGAGGTAATCCAGCACGAAAAGGTCAGACCATATACACGAAAATGGGAAAAGGGTACTATGGACACCATTGATGAATTAGACCTTATTGCAAAGAAAGAGCATTCTGGTGTTAATCATCGTTGTGATGTCCGGCATGATGTTCCGGCTGTGTTCTTCTCAACTGGAGGTTATACGGGCAACGTTTATCATGAATTCAATGATGGGATTCTGCCTTTGTTCATTACTTCCCAGAATTTTAACAAGAAGGTTGTGTTTGTCATTCTTGAATATCATGATTGGTGGATTTTGAAGTATGGAGATGTACTTTCTCAATTCTCTGATTATCCAGCAATTGATTTTAGCGGGGACAAGAGAGTCCATTGCTTCTCAGAAGCCATTGTTGGTTTGAGAATCCACGATGAACTTACTGTGGATTCTTCATTGATGGAGGGGAATAAGAGCATTGTTGATTTTCGAAGTCATTTAGACCAAGCTTATTGGCCTCGGATTAGTGGTTTGATCCAAGATGAGGAGCGAGAAGCAAAAGAGAAGCTGGAAAAGATGCTTCATTTATCCCCAACATCAGAAACATCATTGAACATTGTAAAGGAGGAGCAAGAGGATCGGTCAGGGAAGCCTACACTAGTTATTTTATCGCGAAATGGATCTCGGGCGATAACTAATGAGAATTTATTGGTGAAAATGGCAAAGGTGATCGGGTTTCAAGTCAATGTTTTGAGGCCTGACCGAACATCAGAATTGGCAAAGATTTATAGGGCTCTTAATGCGAGTGATGTAATGATTGGGGTTCATGGGGCAGCCATGACTCATTTTCTCTTTATGAGGCCTGGATCTGTGTTTATTCAAGTTGTTCCCCTTGGAACTGATTGGGCGGCGGAGACATATTATGGAGAACCTGCAAGGAAGCTTGGTTTGAAGTATATTGGTTATGAAATTGTTCCTAAAGAGAGCTCGCTGTACGAAAAATACGATAAAAATGATATTGTTCTAAGAGATCCAGAGACTGTGAACAAAAAGGGTTGGGAATTCACAAAGAATATCTATCTTGACGGCCAAAATGTAAGACTAGACCTCAGAAGATTTAGGAAACGGCTGGTTCGTGCTTATGACTATAGCATTGCTAAAATGAACCGACAGGCTCATCTTCAATCGCAGTAATTTGCAATTGTTTCACATAGTTTAATCTGTTGTCCTTATGTATGTCCCACTCTTTATCATTGAGTTTGTTGATAAGCAGGAAATGAAAAGTAGGAAGAATTCTTTGTAAAGATTAGTGAAATTTGTACATCCAGCAGCAAAATGAGCTTTCTAGTAAATAATAAAACAAAACAGTTTTTGGTCTATTTTGTACAATTTTGGAGTACTTTAATGTATCGAACATGTGTTTACTCAATTTCTGTTTATTCATAGATGAAATATATTTCCTTAATTTGATAATGTAAGAGTTTGCTATATTATGAATTTTGTTGGTGATGGACTTCCTTGAGCTTTCAGGTTCTACTTCATTCATGTTATTTGTTTTTCAATGGAGCAATGGACACTTCTGATCAACCATGATTTGATATTTTGGTTATGGTTTTTTGTGCTCAACATTTGATATATTTTTGGTGTTTTGATGTTCTAATTTATTCAATTTACATATAATGACTTTATCTTTTTCCAGCATTAGCAGCCATATCAACTCTGTTCTCTTTGGTTCTTTCCTTTAACATATAAATTATGCACTTTAAATTGGATGCAGTTCTTTTGTGAAGACTGAGAGTCTAATAACTTATATATAGAGCCCCAGCTCATCGTCAGTATTTAAGGGAAGTTCTTGACACTCAGAACTTTTCATTCCAAACTTTTCAGGAAGCAAGTGTATTATGAATTTCTTCATAATATATTAGATTTTCATCCACCCTGTTTCCCCTGTTTTTGCTTCTTGGTGGATACCTGATATTAGTGTGAACAACGCAGATATTTTTGAAATTTTGATGTGAGATGCTTCAGCATGCATTGTAGTTTATAAGCACTTCTTTGGTATTTTGAGATTTCCCTTATAGAATTCTGCCATCTTTTTTCCTAAATTATGAACTGGTGAGACTAACATTTCCCGAAACTGTGTCCTTAACACTTTGCCTACCCTGCTATAGGCAATTTCTTTTTACCCGATATTCTCATTTTGATGAACTTCTGAAGCAAAATGGTAGCCAAATCCATTCAAATTTTAACTTGACTATCATTGGAATCAAGTGGTGTAGATGTATTCCAAATATATCTAGAATACTATCATTATTGCCATGTGTGCAAGTTCTTTTTAGTTATTTTAATCAGCACAAGTCCACAACGTATTGATTTTTCTTTTACAGGCTGTTCATACAATTATACAAAGATGTTATCAGTTTCCATGTGGACATGTTTGTGTCAGAATTATTTTTGTAAAAAACCACAAGTATGAAAAAGGGTTGCTCCTTTATGTTGGGTCTTAGATAAGCTAAATATTTTTGTCCTGTACCTATAAGAGAGACACTGACTTTACAGTGGAAGGATAATTGCATTGCACCCAGGCAACAAGGTAATCAAGAATGAGTTGTCTTAACGGCCGTTAACAGTACCCTTTTGTAGTTTTTTGTAGTATTTTTTTTTCTTTTTGCAGTTTTTTGTTCTTTTTTACAATTTTTTAAATCCTTTTTAACACATTTTTTTTAATTACTTTTTGTCATTTTTATTAAGTAAGATATATAAAAAAATCTTAATAAACATTGCACAGTATTTATTAACATTTTTCATAAAGAATTTACAAGACACTGACACTAAAGAACTTATATGCTATAATTGTTAACAGGCCTATGTCCTATATATGTTGGTGGAGTATGGAAGAATCTATGGAACTTATGCTATAATTGGTATTTTTTTGAGGTAATAATGGTCTAAAGTGTCGATTAGAAAAAGCTTAACCAGTAAGTACTTGGCCAAACATTTCACTATCAACTTTTTATAGTGGCTTATAAAGGAAGGACAACTATACAAAAGGCTTGAATAATTCCCTGCCAATAGATAAGTGATAGTAGGACCTAATTTATCATTGGTTTCTACATGAGATAGGTTCCTAACTCCTCAAAAAACTAGTGGCAGTCAGCCAATTTCAAGCTCAGTAGCTAACCCATGGTAGCTTCATTTCCACATCACCTAGTATATGTCAAATCAGCTGCCTTATCACTGCCTCCCACTTTTGAAGCTAAAGGTTCCCATTTTTATACCTTGCTGTCTTTAAATGATCCAACCCTTCTGCATTTTAAAAATAGAACTAATCTTTAAACAACAATAGATTAGATGCTACCTCTTGGCTTCAGTATCTTTCACAGAAGTAACAATTTTGTAGGGGAAGATAGAGATCTCAACCAATCAAATTCTAGATGCATCAGGATTTGCTTAATATGATCATGTACGGACCTATGGGGCTAGACTTCTGTTACAACTAGGCCTTCGATATTTTACCCTCTAAACTGACTCATTCCTAATTTTTTATTGATATTTTTACATTGATATAACATTAAGAAAGGGAAATAGAATCGAGGAAACATGGTTGGGGTTTTTAAAAACTGTTTTGTCTGTAGTACTACTAGTACATACACAAGCTCCCAATGCGCGCCCAAACCAAGTCTGTTTTGTTCAATTGCTTTGTCGCTGGAAGTACTAATACAGGTGTGGGTTATGAATTATTATCAACATAATATAAATTAATGAAGTCCTCAGTCCTCACTACTACTGACAGTACGATCGATCAATTATGCAACAGTTCTATTAGAATTTTAAAACCAATTATGCAAAAATAATTTGTTCTTGATGGAACTGAAAGAACAGATTAAATGAAGTAAAAGCAACAGAATACAGAAATATTAAAGCTAAAATAAATAAAACCATGTCAAACAAAAATTGAGAATGGAATTTTTTTGAGGGGCAAGGATAAATTTAGCAACCCAATGCTATGGTGTACACCATCAAACACGTGCAAACCAATCAGATTAATTTGAGCTCAATTGCTTACTCAAAAAAAAATTTGATCTTCCATGGTTTCTTTCCTGTGAAATGTGAAATTACCCGGCAAAATATGTGTACTATGCAAGGATAGAAAGTAATCTAATGTACAAAACAACCATGACAAAATCATCATAATAGATTAAGCACCCATAGCTACAAAAGTTGAGAGCAAATGTGATTTTCAAGTATAATTTTGTCAAGACTGTACAGTAATGGATAACACTAATGAGCCGAATCATTCAAATATTCAGTCATTAAACTTTGGAGTTAGAGATCCCATGTGCAGTTTTGGAAGAAATAATGAAAACACATAATATATAGGCAGAACATGCACATGACTACTATACTATGTTACTATTAATATATAGGCAGAACATGCACATGACTACTATTACTATTAATTCTCAGCCAAAAAAAAAAAATGTTACTATTAATATTTTGTTTTTTTAAAAAAAAATGTAATTAGAAAGCAAGGAAAGCTTAAATAAGTGCACCAGAAAGCCAGTTATGATTAATCTAGTGTTTGATTCGCATTAAAAAAGCTGACATACATACGGAATACTGATTAGCATTTATGAGCCGAATAATTTAATATATTTTCATTGAATTTTAGAGTTAGAGATCTCTTGGGTAGGTTTTTGCTCTGGATTTTTAAGCACTCTCTAACCTTCAATCTCTGGGTGTTATATAGAGGGGGCAATGGTCCATCTTGTTAGAGCATCCACATTAGTGGGTGGATAATAATGTATAATGTAAAATTTTTTCAATTTTATACATTTTGAGCTACATTAGTGGAGCTCAAACTGGGTAAAATAGTGTAAAATTATCCCCGAGCTACAGTACCGTGTATATTTACACGGTTACTGTAGCTCGTTTATACAATATTTTATCATTTCTCCTTCGCTCTTTTTTTTCTCTCTCTGATCCGTTTTCAACAGACTCATTCTCTCATCTTTTTCTCAACACAGAATATACAGAGATATACTTTGCTCAAAAAAAAAAACACAGACATACACAAACAAACACGGATCGGTGCTTGACTGGTCGGAGCTCGTGGGTCTTGCCGTGGATCGGAGTTGGCGGATCGGCGATCGGAGCTGGCGGATCGACGATAGGAGCTCACGGATCGGCGATCGGAGCTCGCGGATCGCGATCAGAGCTCTCGGATTGCCGATCGGAGCTCGCGAATGGCGATCGGAGCTCTCGACCAGCTCCGATCGGCGATCGGAGCTCGCGAATGGCGATCGGAGCTCTCGGATCGCCGATTGGAGCTCGCAGGTCACCGATCGGAGCTCGCAGGTCGCCGATCGGAGCTCGTAGATCGCAATCGGACTCGCGGATGGTGATCTGAGCTGGTGATCGGAGAGGTAGTTGATGGAGAGGGAGAGGGAGAGGGAGAGTCTGAGAGATGGGTTTAGAGAGAGAGAGAGCAAAAGTAAGAAATGAGCTGGGAAAGAGAGAGAGAGCGGTAATTTAAGAGGTAGTTGGGGGAAAATAATAAAATATTAAAGAAAATTAATTATTTAATTAAAAAGGGTGGTAGGATAGATGAACTGATGTGGAGGTTTTGTAAAATTAAATGTGTAAAATAGAAAAAATGAGTTTTTAGTGTAAAAGTGAATGTGTAAAATGAAGGAGCTGGTGTGGATGCTTTTAGACATTTTGAGAGAGCATTTTTAAAATTCAAAACTCTGTTTTACAATAACTCTTCATAGTTTTTTTTTACAAACACTCATTTTAAACTCAAAATATAATTTTCCAACCGTTTTTACAAATACACCCTAAAAACAAGTACAATAAAGAAGTTGTAACTGATTTATCTCAAGGACGGATTTTCGTAAGTAAGAGAGAGAGCCGAGTGAGGTGTGAAATCTCTGTTCCAACTAAATTTCAAATAGTGAACTCGATCTTCAATTTGTCTGACAGCTTCATTTTTGTATGAATCAGATTATGCAGATGTGATCTTCAATTTTTTGCACTTGGACCTCACCAACCCAATACAAATCTAAATCCACACACTTACAAGATACAATGAAGAAATTACTTCCAAATTGTTATGGAATTAAGCCAACAACTAAAGATCCTAACAAAAAAAAAACTTTTGGAGGGAACATGAAATTATAATTGCAATAAATGCAAAGTTGTTACACTACCAAAAGCTCAAAAAATCCTTGGAGGTGCCTCTTGTCAATGAGTCTATCGCTTTACTTGTTGTAAATTTCTAGAACACTCTCTCTCTCTAATTTAGAACTCAGATTTTATTGAATGGAAGAGAGAAATACAAGCAGCTGAGTTTTGATACATAACATTACAATTATATATCTAAGAAGGAAAAACAAAATAACAACCTCCCTGATTTAATGGGAATTTGGAGGGAAAAACAGTTGTAACTAACTTTTATGTACAAGTGGAGCTTGGTGATTCTAATCACTTAACTAACTACTCTAGCCATCTGATATCATCACCAGGGATGTATGAACTGTTCATGAAATGGCATGGCTTCAATCAAATTCATTAAGTCTTTGCTACCCAAGCTACTTGTGAGGCTTGACTTGTGCATCCACTTTCTGCATTAAGCTTAGGTCTGCTTTGTTGTACAAGTGTTTCAGCTTGAAGCTTGCTCTGATGTGCAAAACCTTCTTCTTTATTCTCAACACTCCCCCTTAAGAGCAAAGCTCTTGACACTTGCTTCTTTGTTGCACATTTTGGACAAGCTTTTGACACTTGCTTCTTTGTTACTCATTCTGGATACACAACAGTCTGAGCAAAAACATTGATGATGCTTAATCTTCTTAGTAATCTTAAGAAATTATCCACTCTAAGTGTCTTGGTGAAGATATCAGCTAGTTGATTCTTTGTTGACACATGAAATGTCTTGATTGTGCCATTCAAAATTCTATTTCTAATTATATGAAAATTAGCCTTAATATGTTTAGATCTTTCATGAGAAACAAGATTAGCAGTTATATGCAAAGCTGCTTGGTTATCATATTGTGCAAAACACGAAGGTCCTCCAACAAATACAGCAACTGAGTCACTTCACAAGTGGTATTTGCCATGGACCCATACTCAGCTTCAACAGAAGACCTAGAGACCACACTTTGGTTTTTTGGCCTCCAAGAAATCAAAGCATCCCCTAGAAACACATAATACCTAGTTAGTGACTTCCTAGTGTCAAGGTACCTTGCCTAATTTGCATCACAATAGGCTTTAAGCTGCAAATCTGACTAAGTAGGAAAGAACACACCTTGTCCTGGTGTGCCCTTGATATACTGCAAAATTCTAGTGGCTGCTTGCATATGTGGTAGTCTAGGTTGTGATGAAAACTGACTAAGCCTGTGGACAACATAAGTAATATCAAGCCTACTCAATGTTAAGTACATTAACTTCCTTATAAGCCTCCTAAATTGTCTTGCATCTTTAAGCGATTCTCCACTTCCCTTAGACAATTTTAATTGTTGTTCCATGGGAGATTTAGTAGGTTTACATCCAAGCATGCTAGTTTCTTTTAGGACTTCAAGGGCATACTTTCGTTGATAACACTGATCCCTTTCTCATTTTTAGTAATTTCCAAGCCCAAGAACTACTTGAGTGAACCAAGATCTTTAATTCCAAATTTCTGATCTAAAAGAGACTTCAAAGTTGCCACACAAGCTAGATCATTCCCTGTAATGACCATGTTATCTACATAGACAAGTAAGACAATGAACAATGCTCATTTGGTATAAACAAAGAGAGAGTGGTCTGATTGAGACTATGTAAACCCAAGCTGCAAGATTATAGCTAAGAGCTTGGCATACCACTATCTAGAAGCTTGCCTTAAACTATATAAGGATTTAACCAATCTACAGACCAAAGGAACAGAAGATGAGGCAGAACAAAGCTCCCCCTTACTGTGAAAAGTAGGTGGTAGGGACATATACACCTCTTCATCAAGATTTTCATGAAGGAAGGCATTGTTGATGTCTAGTTGGTACAGTGGCCAACTGTGATGCTCCAATTTGATTGATTGTGTGATGAGTCCCACATCGGGTATTTATTAGGTCGAACTGAGCTTTATTAACAACTGTAAGGAGCCTCAATTGTGACTAGTCCTTTTGAGGTATAGCGTAGATGTGGCTAGTGCTTTTTCTTGGGTCGTTACATATGGTATCAAAGCCGACCCAGTAACCCCGTGTGGGCTCAGAGACACTACTCTACAAAGTGGGCCCTTACGAGGACGTTAGGGATTTAAGTGGGGGAGATTGTGATACTCCAATTTGATTGATTGTGTGATGTGTGTGGGTGTGTGATGAGTCCCACATTGGATATTTACTAGGTTGAACTGAGCTTTATTAACAATTCCAAGGAGCCTCAATTGTGACTAGTCCTTTTGAGGCATAGTGCAGATGTAACTAGCACTTTTCCTTGGGTCGTTACACCAACCTTTGGTTGCAGCAAGTTTAAGTAACATCTTAAATGAAACAGTTTTGGCCACAGGAGAGAAAGTTTCTAAGAAATCAAGCCGCTCTCTCTGTGTGTACTCTTTAGCCACTAGCCTAGCTTTATATCTCTCAACTAAGCCATTAGGATTGAGCTTGATTTTATACACTTATTTACAACCAATGGGTGTCTTGCCAGGAGGTAAAGGAGTGAGAACCCAAGTATTGTTCTTCTCAAGGACACAAATCTCCATATCCATTGCCTTTCTCCAAGCAGGATTCTTAAAAGCTTGGAAGAAATGCTCAGGCCCTTTAGCATTAGAGCTGATGGACATTAGATAAGAATGATAAGAAGGCTCCAAATGTGAATAGGTGAGTGATATTGCAATGTCATAAGGTGTGCTAGAACTGGTAGTAGCAACAACATTACAAGAATAATCTTGTAAGTAAATAGGTTGTTTATGGACCTTGGTAGATCTTCTGGTACAAAAAAATGGTGGCTCAACAATAGGCAAGGGTGAATCATGTAAAGGTTGAACATCAAGAACAATGGATAAAGGTTGAGAAGGGGATGTAGTAGCTAAAATTTGATTAGAAGTAATTGGTGAAGGTTTAACAGTAGAGGGAGTGATGAAATTATCATTTGAATGGGGAAATGAAACATCAAAAACACTCAAAGTTGGATTAGAAACATCAGAAACACTAATAGGAGTGACAAATGTGTCCTTTATAACTAGTGGAGTAGAGTCAGAATTATCTTCAAGTATAAATGGATCAGATTCAACAGTGGGAACATAAGAAAATAGGAAAAAATTCCTTATGAAAAATAACATCCCTGGAAACGAAAAGGGTGTTTGTCGACAAATTCAAGACTTTGTAACCCTTAACACCAAAGGGATAGCCTAAGAAAACACACTTCTTAGCTCTAGGGGCAAACTTGGATTTATTGTGTGAAGGAGTAGAGGCATAACATAAATAGCCAAAAACTCTCAAGTGTGAATAGCTAGGAACATGACCAAACAGGATTTCAAAGGGTGTTTAATGAGACAAAGCTGAATTAGGAATTCTATTTATCAAATACACTGTAGTGAGTATACAATGACCCCATAAATGTAATGCTAAGTTGGATTGAAATTTGAGTGCTCTTGCAACATTCAGTATGTGTTGATGCTTCCTTTCGACAATAGTATTCTGTTGTGGAGTTTCAACACAACTGAGTTGATGCAAGATGCCTCTTTTAACAAAAAAATCCTTCATGATGAATTCAGTACCATTATCACTTATGATGCATTTCACTTTAGTATTGAATTGTGTCTCAACCATTGTACAAACTGTTCTAGAGTAGACTGTGTTTGTGTTTTAACAAATACACCCAAGTACACCTAGAACAATTATCTACAATAGTCAAGAAGTATTTGGAACCATCAATTGTAGAAATAGAGAAAGGACCCTAGATATCACAATGAATCAAATCAAAACATGCTTTGGATACATGAGAACTTGATGAAAAAGGTAGTTTCTTTTGCTTATCTAAAGGACAAATTTCACAATGAAATTTTTTATTAGAAGTGAAAAGAGGCTCATTATTCTCATACATCAAAGCTAACTTGGCATTTGATAGATGCCCCAAATGAGAATGCCATACTTGTGGCTGTACATTATGAACAAAAAACACTGCAGAAAAAAGAAACTGAAGCTAATTTGCTCTCTTCTAGCATATAAAGGCCATTGAACTCCTTACACTGACCAATTGTGCTCTAGAGAGCAAGGTCCTGGATAAAACACATGTTTCCAATGAAAATGAGGCAACAATATATGGTTTTAGCCAATTGACTAACAAAGACAAGATTGAAGTTAAAGGTAGGAATACAAAGAACATTATGAAGAACAAGTTTTTCTATGAAATTGATAGTCCCTATATGGGTTACAAGATCACCATTAGGTAAATTAACATGAGTGTTTAAGGTAGAAGTAATGGAGGTAAAATATGTAATAGAGTGTACCATATGGTTAGTTACTCCTGTATCAATAACCCAATCAGTGGATCTAAAAGCTTCTCTATTAAAGTATTTCTCTACTGTATGCCCAAGCATATAGCAATAAGTGCAAAAAGGCCTCTCCTTTTTGTTGTTGCCTATATTCCAATTGGAATTACTAGAATTTCCCTTAGAATTGGCATACATTGCCATTGTGTCTGATTGTTAAGAGAAGAACCTCCATGACCAATGCTCTTGTGTGACTCTTCTTGAAGAACAAGAGAATAAACCTTGCTAATTGAGGGAAAGGGCTCTGTCATGAGAGTTTGACTTTGAAGAGTGTCAAAATTCTCATTCAATCCCATCAGAAACCTCATGACATAGGCTTTATCATGACTTGCACTCAATATCTTCATAGCTCTACAAGAACATTCTGGTAGGGGCTCAAAGTTGAGAAATTGATCCCACAAACGCTTAAACTTGGTGAAGTAATCAGTCACTAACATCTGATTTTGAGAGATATGAAAAATCTCCCTTTGTAAATTGTAAATCTTAGGACCATTACCTTGAGAAAACAAATTCTTCAATTCAATCCACATTTCCCTTGTAGTTTCACAATACATGATGTTGCTAGAAACATCTATGTGCATGGCATTGATCATCTATGAGAGAACCATAGTGTTGCAGCTTTGCCAGTCCTCGTACAGTGGTGAATCAAGATCTGACATAGGTATTTTTCCATTCACAAATCCAATTTTCTTCTTGGCAATGAGAGCCAACACCATAGCTCTAGCCCAAGAATGGTAATTCTTCAACTCTAGTAGTGGTTGAGTGACTAAAATACTTTCTGGATTCTCATTGGAACTGAGAAAATAAGGATTGGAAGGAATTGGATTGTTGCTGGAATCAGAAACAGGTTGTGCAGATTGATCATTCGAAGACTCAGAGGGATTTGTTGTTTTAATGGTTGCCATTGATGAAGCTTTGAAGCTTTAGAGCTCTGATACCATGTAAATTTTTAAAACATTCTCTCTCTAATTTAGAACTCAGATTTTATTGAATGGAAGAGAGAAATACAAGCAACTGAGTTTTGATACATAACATTACACCTATATATACAAGCTCTAAGAAGGAAAAACAAGATAACAACCTCCCTGATTTAATGGGAATTTGGAGGGAAAAACAGTTGTAACTAACTTCTATGTACACGTGGAGCTTGGTGATCCTAATCACTTAACTAACTACTCTAGCCATCTGATATCATCACCAGGGATGTATGAACTGTTTATGAGGCTTGACCTGTTCATCCACACTCTGCATTAAGCTTAGGTCTGCTCTACTGTGCAAGTGTTTCAACTTAAAACTTGCTTTGATGTGCAAAACCTTCTTCTCTATTCTCAACACTTGCCTCCGCTACCTTGTATATTGTTGAATCCGTGGTTCAAAAATAATAAAATTACATAATTCATAAATATGTAACAAGCTTGCAACAAATTATATAAGCCATTTTCATAATATGAATAATTATATAAGCCACTAGAAAAACTCTATTCTTCATTCAGCCATTTTCATAATATGAATAATTGTAAATCACTTTTTAAATGCATAGATATTTTTATAATATAGACATATGTGTATTGTTATCAACATATGAAGAATGGTGCACATATAGGCTCATTAAAATCATTAAAGAACAATGAGCATTATCACTGTATTTTATCTTTATCTATATAATAACTAATAGTCGAAACGTTTGATTTTTTGTTGACTAAGCCTCATTGCACCACGTGTCTACATAAGTTGCAGCCATGTTTACCCCATAAAACACCCAAAGATCGTGACTTTTCATGTAATTCAATTTGTTTTAAATACAGTTTTTAAGAATTAACTATAAATAACACTAAAAACTCCCAATCACATTCTATTTATTTTTGGTTTGTTTTAGAAACTGTTACAGATAAAACGTATATATCATATCAAAATCCTTTGTATCCTATTTCTCAAAAAATTAAAAAATTCCTTCATATCCTAAACACTTCACAGAAAGAACTCCTCGATGACATTTTGAACATCGTGCAACTTCATTGGACAAGCCCAATTTTAGATGCATTTGTTGATGTTGTTCAAGGTGGCCGATCTGTTGAGATGCGAGCAGTTGATGTTAACAAAGGTGATTGCATGTTTGAATAGTTAAAATTTCTAATATTATGTGTTTATTTTTAGTTTATGGGTATTTCGCATTTTCGTTGCTATCTAATGATATTCTATACAATCAGGGTACATCAATTGACTGCATACTTGGAGACATAGTTCACAATAAATCCATGACAATGCCAATAGACTATGTCCAGTGTGACGGACATTTTCTGACAAAGGTATCATTCTCTTCTCTCTTAATGCATAAACACATTCTCTATCTATACTTTTCGCGTTCCCTACTAAATTCCTTTCCTTCCTCTACATCTCAACATTTCCATCACATACTTTTTTTTTTCTTTTTTTTTTTCCGATTCCCAGTAAACCACCAATCATGAGTTTACAAGTCCTTGGTAAAAAAAAAAAACTTTGATTGCCATATATCCATAGATTGCAATCAAGAAAAAAAAAGTCTCTTAATTCCTCTAAAAAATTATTCATTTTAGTTATGCTAAAACGAGTATTAGACTTCACCAATCTTTTTTGAATTTTTTGGGAACATAGAGGAGTCATATAATGAAATAACAAAATGACCTAGTAGGCAAATAGAAAATTAGATTAACTTGGAGGCACAATTGAATGTTATTCTTAGACATGTTCTACAAATTGCAAATTCGTAGAAGACTCATAAGTTTCTTATGTTTCTAAGAAAAATGAAAAAGAAGAAGTTGAGAAGAAGTTACCAAATTAATATGAACTACTATTTATACCGAAATTATTGTGACCCTTCAATAGGTACTTTTCCATTAATATGCACATTTTCGGTCGATAGATACATTTTCATTAAATAAACACATCTTTAGTCACTGGGTATGTTTTCATTCAATAGACACCTTTAATATGTAGCCAATATGAAGAGTTATGACCCTTCAATAGACCCCTTTTGGTATAACCAATATAAAATGTTATAACCTTTCAATAAAAACCTTTTGGTATATATATTACAATCTATCTTGTATACACCTATCTATATATATAACACTAACTAAACTAGTGACACAACATTGAACATTCTTTCTCTTATTCATTCCCACAAAAAACTAATAAATAAAATAACATTGTTTTCTTATGCCTAACTAATAAAACTTTGTGCTATTTTTTAAACATCATTTTTAATATATAATTTCATGCATTTTTACTTACTATTCTAACTCACAATTAATGTTTTTTTTTTCTTGATACTTATTCAGCAGCTATTCCCGTGCATCGCACTGGTTAATGACTAGTATATAATAATAGGTGAAACTGAGAGAAATTCAAATTAGAATTCCAAATTAGAGTTTAATTTTGATCCATGTGTCCTATGGGGCACAGGAATTTAATAAGATAGCCACGCCATGTGTCATACCCATGATCGAGGAGTCTAGTGCAGTTCCGAGGAGACCATCCCCTTGGACAGTGAGGCTAGGGAGGCGAGCTATGGCCATGTCATTGGCACATCATTAGAGGAGGCCACATTGTAGGAGAAGAACTTCAGAAAGGGGGTTAAGTCTGTCATGTCTAAAGGAATGGAAGTTACCACCACATTAATTGCACCCCACCAAACCTTCTGGCCACATTTATGTGGAGAAGACCCTTGAATAGTGTCATCTTGGTTGCCACAACTCACAAAAGATTTGGGGGCATGTCTGATGGGACAAGCACTAGGGTGATGGTTTATGTGATTAACAAATGGAGGGTCAAGATCAACGGAATGAGGCTATATATCGTAAGAAACCCACTAGAACAAGGGGGCATCTGAAAATTGTGGACGAAAACACTGTAGCAACTAAGAACTAAAATTGTAACCAAGTCTAAAGAAATATATTCAAGAACTACTCTCCTCGGACTTTGTCAAGGAGGGATTTTCTTTGCACACAACTTAATTTTCTTTGCTTTCTTACTATCCTTAGTCTATTGTGAGCATTACTCAATCCATTGAAACCCTGTCCATAAGCCCACTCTCTACAAATTCATTGTGTTAAGCTCTCTGGGCCTTAACCCAGTTACTTTTTTGGGCTTAGGATTCGAAACTCTTACATGTCCTAAATTATTTATTCTTAAAGAGTTTAATTTTTAATTTTAATTTTTTTTTAGAATCAAATGTGGGACTACATCATAAATATTCATCCAAGTGAGTTATTAAATACAAAAACCAAGGACTTTAGAATAAATGAAACGTAAAAAAAAAGTGCTTCACAATAATATAAAAAAATGGACAATTTACATTTTATATCTAATAATATCCTTGCAATTTTTTTTAAAGAGTTAACAATATATAAAAATGACTATCAATAGTATTTAAATTATATATATAGAAATTATATTATGCATTTTATTGTATATTTTTAAGTGTATCCATATATAGCATGGAGTTACAAGCTAGTTATTTTAATGGTAGGAGTTCCTAAAATTAAAGATTGAAGTTAAATTTTTTTTTTTTTTTGTCAGAGACGGTTTCAACCTATGGCGTCCGCTTCCGATGATAGTTCTTTATCATCAGACCAAGACACCAATCAGTTTTTGGTGTAGGCGGGGATTGAATATCAGATCTCTTATTCAACCATCAGAGATTTTACCAGTTGAACTAACTGGAACCCACGATTGAAGTTAATTCTAATACAATAACTCTCCATTATGTCTAAAACTCCTGTACATTTTCAATTAACACAAAAATCAATATAAATAATTAATATAAAAATAAATATCTCAATTATTTGTCAATTAATATTAAAATGCACGAATTCTGGATGCACATGCATGTACATATTTGTTCTGCAAATGTGTATAACATTGTACATAATTTGTTTAGTCTAAAATGTTATATACTTTTTATAAATATATACAATATTATATACATTTGTTTAATTTACTATATAAATCTTACATTGTTAGTATAATCTAAACTCAGAATTTTATCAAAAATACATCATCTCTTATCTATATATATATAGGCAAAACTCAGAGAAAGTCTAATTAAAATTTCAAATTAAAGTCAAATTTTGCGTAATGTGTCCTTAATTATTTATTTTTGGAGAAAGTTTTATTTAATAATTTTAGAATCAAATTTGAGACCATATTATAAATATTCATCCAAGTGAGTTATTAGGTACAAAAACCAAAGAGTCTATAATAAACGAATCGTAAAAAGAAGTGCTTCACAATAACAAAAATTAAAAAATAGTAAAAAACAAATAAATAAATATGGACAATTTACATTTTATACTTAATAATATTTGAACAAAAATTTTTAAAGAGTTAATAAAATATAAGAATGATTATCAATAGTAATTAAGTTAGATGCATAACAATTATACTATACATCTTTTTGTATACTATGAACATTCTTAAAAAAAAAAATGTATTCAATTATATGCTTTCCCCAAGCTAATTAAAGATAAAGAGTCACCCTCTTTCACGAAAAGTCCTCTTTGTTATTTACTGAATTTGATCCGGATTCTCAGAAAAAAGAAAAAAAAAAAGAAAAAAGAAAAGAAAGTCCTCTTTGTTATTAACTAAATTTGACTGTGGGCATATGCTCATGTATTTCAGCCCGGCCCAATATCGAAGAGAGACAAAAAGTCCCTTTAATGGCAAAGACAACAACAGATCAAAAACGAAAAGAAAAGTAAATACAGATAGCAAAAGCTAACAGAGAGGCCAACATGCAAGGCCTAATGACAGCAAAAGCAGAAAAAACCAGAACCCCACAGTACCATGTGCAACACTGAAACAGCATACGAGGCAGGGAGCTGGATCATTCAAAGTAACAGAGCAAAACAAAAGCATCTGATAGCAACTGACGCAAAGAAAACTAAGAACAAACAAGCAGGCCGTACAAAGGCTAGGATGCCATTAGAAAGAAGAACACAGCTCTTGATCTCAGGAATAAGCTAAGATGAAAAAGCTCTACCCAAAGAGATAAGAAACATTATTTTGGGTGAAAAAGAGCTGATTGCACTTTGCACCTATCATCTTCGAGGGACCAATAACTTTTCTGCTCATGGGGTGGCAGGCAGCGCGGTAACCTTTCGGTGTGGACATTAATTTGTCTTAAGTATTTCAATCATTTGATGCTGAATTGAGATACATGCCCATCAAGTTTTAAATGGTAAGAGTTCTTTATGTAGATAAGATCCATGGAATTTAGACTGCTTTGACGAAGCTCCCATGTGAGGAATGAAGGACAGAGCTGAAATGAATATGACATTTGCTGCATGGTGATTGGTGAGTAAACATCTAACAAGTTTTTGCTTGCATGGTGCATTTGCTGGCCCACGCTGGGACGCTAGATGGGTTTATGGCCGTGCTTCCCGCCAAATGTCTCTTCTATTACAAAGACCGCCGGGTCGTGAAGTTCGTCCAGGAAATGTTTTTTATTTGCATATCCCTGTATTATTAGTTTACTACTTCGAGTTTTCACTATATAAAGGATTTGAATTAGCATTTAGAAATCTAATTAGATGAGGTTCGGTATTGGGGTATCATAGAATAAAAGTTTTCACTATATAAAGGATTTGAATTAGCATTTAGAAATCTAATTAGATGAGGTTCGGTATTGGGGATATCATAGAATAAAAGGGTTTCAATTTTTATCGAAATCCCACTGTATTAAATATTTAGATATATTATATATTGATAATGATCTATAAAAGCGATTGAGTGTTTAGAAAATTACAAAATAAGTTTTAAACTTAATAAATTAGTTTCAACAATTCATTAATTGTGATTAAATGTCTTATTTATATATGCTTTTAGATAAGAATCTTATAGAATAAATAGTATAAAAAATAGAAAAAATAGCTTTTTATCTTATTATTTTGTTGATGGGTAAAATATGAATTCCCATTTATAAAATAATTAATGATACTAAAGAGGGGGAGGGGGGGGGGGGATGTTGTCCAAACGTTCAAATCCTAATTACATCAAGCAGATGTGCAAGTCTTAGTTAATTACATCAAATCAAAGTAACGTGATCATGTAGTTTTGAATCTATAGACTCTTCTACCTAAATAGTAAGCACCTTACTCACGACTTCAAATGTCTACTTGAAAATTCATTCCAACAATTTTTTGTTAACCAGATGCGACAACTTCACCTTAACTACCGAATCTTAAAAAATGTATAATTTGATCTCTGATTTATGCTTTAAGAGAGTTTGAAAATATCTTATTGCTTGTATACACCACATGACTCTCCAAAAGTGAAATCCTAGGGTTACTTTTATACCTTGGCATGAAAACTACAAAACCCTAACTTGATGATGGCCGATTGATTGAGATTAGTGATTCTTGATCGATTGAGTTGGTATTGATCAGAATATAGAAACTTGTTTTCTTCTTGAGCTTTAATCTTGTTATCGCCTTGGACTTAGAACTGGATTTCAAACAGACTCAAGACTCACTAAGATGCTTACACTCAACACAAATGAATAATTATGTTGAATAAAGAGGATTCTTATTGATGAAACTTGGAATTTTCTTTGGAGCCAAATATTACTAAGATTTTTAATAAAAGATATACTATCTAAGTTTGAAAATTAAATTAATAAATGAGAACCAAATACTACAGAAAAAAATCAATAATTTATTTCAACACATTTGTTTTGAAATGAGTCACTAAAAACTTCATTTATAAAATCTTTTTACTAAAACATCAATTAGTATTACAAAAAATAGGAAATAAGAATAAATGATGATTTCAAGAAGAGCACACTAAACATAAAAATATAATGTTTCAAGAGTGTTACTATATCAATATCCAAAGTTTAGATTCTAGCTATGATTATTTAATTTACTTAAGACTTAAGAGCAATATTAGAGATATTACAAAATTTACTACATAGAGCTTATAAACTGACATGTTACTAATTACCAAAAAATAATTCAATATATTAGGTAATATCCATCTCAAAAAAAATTTATTAGGTAATATAAACTCACTTATCACATTCATTATTACACCAGTTTATAAGATTTATATAATAAAATTAGTAGTACTTTTAACATTTTTCTTTACTCAATAACATGAAGAACTCATTGTCGGTGGTCTGCTGTGAGTGAGTTGGCAATAGGTGACAAGGGACAACTATATATATGGCACTAAGGTCTTTCTGGTATCAACCTTCTAGAGAATTTTTTTTTTATCAATAAGCTTTTCAAGATTTCTTAAAAATAATTGTTTTTGTTTGTTTGTTTGGTTTTTGTTTTTAGATGCAATCATATATATATATATATATATACACACACACACACGAGTTGACCATTTTATTTTTGGTTGTAATATAAGTATTTTGTGAATTCAAACTTTATATTACTAAATATCTTTATTTTCTTTTAACAAAAAAATTAAGAATGGGAGGGTGTCATGCACGCGCCCCCCCCCCCCCCCCCCCCCCCCCCCCGCGTTTCCAAAAGTAGTTCTCCTATGCTCAAACTAGCTATCTCCAATCACAGAAAAAGTACATGCTTCTAAATTGAATTGTCGACACCTTTTAGTGACAACAAGTTATTCCACATTTCTCAATCATTTTGTTTTGTTTGTTTGTTTGTTTTGGGGCTAAAATCTTTCACTTGATTACATGTGTTCCTCATTACATACCAGCCCAATGATATATATTGGCATTTGTTCTTCACCAATTTGTTCATAAACATCTCTGCTTCTATCCAAAGATGCTTCTGATAATAATCACAACAGTGTTTCTTTTGAGCACCCATGCACATGAGGCTAGCAGCAGAATCTTACATGCAGAAGAACAAAATACTATGAACAAAAACCATTTGTTAGGGTCACTACAGCAACATGAAGTCCCTCCATTAACAATCACCCAAAAGGCTTTTGATGGTCACAATCTCTCTCCTTTGATACGCAGATTGCTGAGGGCTTACGTCCCTCCATTTGCACCTAATCCAGGCACCCATATCCCTGCTTCAACAATCAGTCAAACCTTGGCGAGTCACAATGCTTCTGCTTTTGTAGGGTCGCAGCAGAAGAGTCCTTTGCCTTTCTCTTTGCCCTAAGGGGGTACCTCCATCCCATAGCTCCTCTCCAACAATAAGCCAATGCGAGCTGTCATGCTTGGCCCACAAGGTCAGCAACATACGAAGCAACTCAATCTTCTCAACCTCATTGTTACTGGGATATTGAAAATGTCATCTATACTAGCTTGAATGTGTTTTTTTGGGTGAGACTTTCGTCCAGGAGTCTTGAATGAGACACAGGATCGATATGTGGCCATTTTAGTGTTAGAATAATATGGCCCAACATAATATATATGATGCCTTTATTATTAACAAATAAATATTCAGTCTCTTGTGAAATTATGTAATATTTATGTGATGTAAGATATTAATATCTTGAAATAGGTCTACTTGGTTTAGTAGACTAAGATTATGAATGCATTCATTGTAGTCCTTGACTTGACCATATCTATCATGATGTAACCTATTCTAATAAGTACATTGTTAGACCATGATGGAAAGGAGGTGTAAGTTAAAATTGCTTAGACTATGGAAGACAATAAGGGCTAATATTTCGATGGTTAGTGCGCATAATAATCTCGAAAGTCCTTTCATAATGAGATTCATGCACGTTAAGTGTTGGCTTTAATAAATCTATTGTGTCATTACCAGTAACTTGAACTCCTATTAAAGGTGTTGTCATTATAGTAGTTTTGAGATATGAATGATAGATGAATCCATGTATTAGCATGGAGTTACAAAAGTAATAACACATTAATGAACTTTTTCATTAATAAATCTAATTAATAAAGTTGTTTATTAACAAATGTAACATATCTATTACATGAGGTGTCATTACGATAGGAAGGATTTTATGGCTGGTCATGTTCTTTCTGAGTATTATAAATATTGTCAAGGCTGCACTTGCTAGGGGGTGTGAAAAGAGAAAATAAAGCTCTTGTTAATCCTGATCAGTTGGGGAGAGCATCCTAATTACTTGTGAGGTTCTTGAATAACATAATCTAGTATGTATATTCCTCACATTTTATTGTTGAATTTTATTACATATGCACGTAATATAATTGTTAATAGATAGATGTATTATACGTGTTTCTCTTGAATTATTATTTTTTAAGTATAATTCCAACATTTAGGACATGTCAATCTCATGTTGTCACCAAGATAATGCGCAAATACCTTGGAGGAAAGGGAACTCCCTTTTTTCTTTTTCTTTTTTGGGGTTTGGGTTTGTTAGTCATACTTTTTAGAGAAGTCAATTTGTCACCTTATCTTGTTTTTTAACAGTAATGGATGATTCCCAGTCCTTCTGTCCTTTTAACTTTTACTTTTGTTCTCAGGAGATATAGACGGTGATAATTTTTTTTTTTCAATTTCAAAATTTCTTGTTTTAGTTAATTGAAAGTACAGTATTATTTTGGGGAAAAAAACTCATTCTTTTTCATCATTCATATATACATATATATATATATATATATATATATAATTATTAAGGCACGAAGGTTTAGGGATCCATACACAACACATTTATTGATAGTCTTAACAATATTTATTTTATAATTTAACTAAAATTCATACGATGGACGATCTTAGTCGGATGATTTAACAATAAGAACTTAATTAATTGTCTAAGATAATTTCATGAAATTGATTGATTTTAGGCAAAACAAAACTAGTGAATTAATTCGAAGGGAATATCAAGTATTTAATGTGCCCGGAATTTATGATAAACCAAAGAATTATACAGAACTAAACATTTTTCTAGATGAGTAAAAAAATCAAAACATAAAAAAATAAGCATTAAAACCAATAAATAATTGTTAAAAACATACCAATAAATGGTTAGGTTTCACCCTTTGCCTTAGCAAGACTTCTAGTAAGCCATAAGACAAATAAAACTCTAAAAATTGTAAAGAAACTTTAAGAAAATCAAAATTATGTTCTAAAAATTTGCCCTAAAGAGTTTTTAAATAGGTCAAAGAATCCTATTACAAGTTGAATTCTTGTTTGGAGAAAATCTTAAGTTTTTAGCTTCATTTAACCGACGTTTTCAGCCTATTTAACTTCATAATTCTGACTTTTGGTAAACTACAAATTTTAGCCCTTTAAGTTAGCTTTCCAGCCCAACTTGAATTATCTTGATTGGACATCTGAGCCGAAAGTTATGCTCCAAATACTAAGTGGTGCGTAGGCTGGAATTCTAATCTGAATTGGACTTGGATTTGGTTTAAATTTCCTCTAATTTCTTGCTCCAATTGGACTCGAATTTAATTGGGTTGGCCTTCTTTGACTTCATCATGGCTCTTGTAAAAGTAAAGTCCATTAGTTTTCTTCTTCGCACAAATTCAATTATTTAATTTCATTATCCTACAAAAGACAAATTCACGCATTAAAATTTAATTAAGCACAAAATTGATTGTTCAGCATTATTCTAAAACTAACTATAAATGCATGAATTAACTTAAAATAAATTTGATAATGCTTTATAATAATGATATAAATATGCAAAATTAAGCTATTATAACTTTTGTTTGCTACAAAAGTCTTGTTATAGTACTTAGAGCTTGTAAAATAAACCCTGCATAGACAGAGGAATGTTCAACTAAGGCTACATTTGGATGGGGGATGAGAAAGTGGGGGGTAAAAAAATGGTGTGAAGATAGAAAAGTGGAGGATAGAACAATTTAATTTTTTTTTTCTCATATATGTTTGGTTGGGAGGATGGAAAAGTGGAAAGATAAAAATTTTTTAAGAAGAAAAATGAGAATATAAAAAATGTAAGTTATGTGAATTTACTCTCATACTCCTATACTATATATATAAAACATTATATATATATATATATAAATTACTCACAAACATGTTCAATGCATTTATAAGCATTTCAATCTACCTTTTTATTTATTTATTTTTTAAACGCATATACTTACACTAGACTAATCTGTAGTCTTTCTCAATTTCTCATTCTTCTGCAGAAACATTCCCCCTCAAAAGGAAAAAAAGAAAAAAAAGTTAGCACCTTTTTATAATGGAAACCAGCACGTTTTAATTTCTTTTAATTTAAGATTATGGTTCCTGCTGCAACAAATGAAAACATACGGACAAGAAGGAAACCAAAACGAAATGATAAACAAACGAAAAAAAATCGTTGCTTTGCAAAATTTGTTTCGATCGATATTTAGGAAATCGAATATCTGACTATTGGGTATTGATCATTGGCTGGTAATCGTGATGAATGTATTCTATATGTGTGTGTATATATATATATATAAAAGCATATAACTCAGTTGGCCAATTAATGATAGTGGTACTGGTTGCCCTATTATATTATCTAATTATTATCTTAGACCATAAAAGTGAAAACCATTATTACGTGGGTTCCAGTTAGCTCAATTAGTAAAGTCTTTGATGGTTGTATAAGAGATTTGGGGTTCAATTCTCGCCTACATCAAAAACTGATTGGTATCTTGATCTGATAATAAAGAGCAATTATCAGGAGCGGATAACATAAGTTCAAACTCTAAAAAAAAAAAACTATTATTTTTATTTTTTAAATTAAAAAAAAAAGACTACCATAACATCTTTATGACTATATATTTGTTTATTTTTTAGAAGAGCTAAGTAGTTTCCACCTATTATTATCTTTATCTAGACCATAAAAGTGAAAACCATTATTATTATTAAAAAAAAAAAAAACTAATACCTAGTAACAACTTTACGACTCTTTATTTATTTATATTTTTGAGAAGAGGTAAGTAATTTTAACTTATAGTGTTCGCTTTTGATGATCGTTATTTGTCATCAGGCTAAAATACCAATTGATTTTTGGTGTAAGTAGAATTCGAACTCCAAATCTCTTATTTGATAACAAGAAATTTTACCAATTTTTTAAGAATAAGATTTATCAATTGAGCTCATGAAACCGCATCTTTAATTATGACTATTTAGATTGGTCATTTCCTTTTACTTTATTTATTTAGAGGAGCAAACCTAAATGGGCACTAGTTTTACCTTTCCTTTTTGCCAAAAGATAAATCAAACCAAACTCCACTGCTCCCTTTAGAACTGGAACCCGAGACCTCCACGTTATAATAGGAGAAGAAATACAACTAAGCGAGGAGGCCATTGGTAAAGACTAGTAAATAGGGTATTAGGTATTCTTTCTCTTCTTTCTTTCATGGGATACAATATGACATCTTCGTTCCTTTTTATCAATTTACAAAGCTGGGCTTTGTGTCAAATGCCAACATGTCAGTATGCTTGGTATCAAAGCGCCACTACAGTCATTTTCACGTAGTTGATGGGTGTGGACAGGAGGAGGTGAAGTTGCTTCTTCAGTTGAATTCTTTTTCTGTTTAGTATTTTATGAGTTCACATCCATTCAGTGGTACTGGCGGCTCAAGAAGTGGCCACTGGCCTACGCCTAAGGCCCCATTTTTTTTAATGGTTTTACCTCTTTTTATAAAGGCTTCACCTAATACGGGTAGAAAAATGTTAGAAATATATATTATAAATTTTATTACATGAAAGTTTCAAATTGATGCATTACCAATAAAAGAAGAAAATGAAAAATTCATACATTCATTTATCAAGTGGTTGAGACCAACTTAGCATTTATTGTCATATCAATTTGTATGTTTTATATGGTAAAATTTATAGTATTTTTAATATTTTCTAAAAATTAAATAACGATAAGTTGTTTAAAAATAAAGAAAGGTCGTGCAATATTTTTCTCACTTTCAAAAAGGTCTCCAGAATATCAGACAAATAGAAATTCAACACAATTGAAAAGTGAAAACCATAAAGTTTTTTTTTAAATTTTTTGGGGAGAACGTTTTGAGGCTGTTAATTTTTGTAAGCCAATATCCTGTACTATAAAGTGTCAACATTATTAGCCACCCTAATCTCTCACATGGTCACACACCATTGATACCAAACAATCTCCATCTCTTTCCCAACTCCAAAATCAAAATTTATAACTATACATTGCTTTATCAAATACAAAGGAAATCTCCTTTCTAAAAGAATAATAAAATTTCATTTCTTTTTATTAAATTTTATTTCTAAAGCATGATATTTTATTCATTATATGAAATTAACTTTAGTTAAATTAATATATATTCATCAAATTAATCTTAGTTTCTTTAGTATTAACTTAAATTTATGTTTTTAATGTGTGGCTTTGTGAAGCCTAGTTGTGTTTGATCTGGTTGACGACTCGACTCGATGCAAATAATGTTGCGTGGTTTTTAATGGGAGATTTTCTGAGGCTTAGTCTATGGAGCCCAAGTCGAAATTTTTTTGGGCCTATTTTGTAGCCCATTGTGAATCCTGTGCGAATGATATAGAAAAATGCTGTTTTGATGATTAGGGTTTTGGTTGTTGTTGTTTTTGAGAGAGTGAAAAAACTGTAGCCGCACTTTATATTTTTTTCCTGATAATAGTGAAATTCTTGCAACTCCATGGATATAGACAAATTGCCGAACCGCGTAAATACTGTCTTGTGCGAGTGATTATTTTTCTTTGGCGTGTGTTTTCTCTATTTTCTATTTCTCACAGGTTGAGAATTTTGTGGTAATTCCATACATTTAAATGTATTGAGACAGCCATACATGCATTACTCAAGCAAGCCAATTTAGTCCAAATCAATAGTCAAATTTTGGGATGCCAATCTTCTATAAGTCAAAATAGTAGGGTTTGTTTGGTAATATTGTTCTAGCAACGTTGTTTAAGTATTGTAGAAATATGTTTTGTGTTGTTTAAATAATACTTACGAAAATTGTTGTTTAAACAATACAACCAAACAGACCCTAGGTTACACGATATTCTCAGAACGCGCGCGCGCGCACACACACACACATATATATATATATAATTTTAAAATTTATTTATTGGAACTTGGTTGTCTCACTTGGTTGGTCCATATGCTCCACAGTCTTCATCAAATTTTTCTGAACCATCTTTGCTTCTAAATATGCTTGCCCTAGTTATCACAGTGCTTTTAACTATTATAAAGGTTACAATATCAGTTGTAATTTTTACCGGTAGCGATGAAAGTTTCTGTGTTTTTAAATTGTAAAAGCAAAGAACAGGCCAGCTGAATTTTTAGAAACTTATTTTACTGGCAGTTAGGAAAGTTTCTGATTTTGCATTGTGGTGGCAATTAACAGACCATATAGAAGCCTCTGTTGTATTTTAGTAATAACATCCTTAAAACAATAAATCTAATACACCACAAATTTCAAAAACTTTTTTTAAAATCTATATATAATAACTGTTGAAGTTACCGATTTTGATTAGTGTAAAATAAAAATAATGTTAGTTTATAAAAATTGTTGAAGTTGCCGATTACGATTAATGCAAAATAAAAATAATGTTAGTCGTGACCATATGTAAAATTAATGTTACATCATTTACAATTTGCTACCTCAACCAATTATTATTATTATTATTATTATTATTATTATTATTATTATTATTATTATTATTATTATTATTATTTATTTTTAAAATTATGAAACTTATGGTATGTGTATGATGGTTACTTGTTAAAAAAAAGACAAAACATTAGGTTAAAGTAGTAGAGCCTTCTTGCGTTTTTATTTATTTATTTATTATTATCAACATTCATGGAACTTGAAGTTGGAGCTCTTTCACTTGGTTGGTTCATGCTTCAGGTCTTTTTATAAACAACCACTGCTCCACACATTCTTCATTAAATTGTTCCTTTACATTGAACCATCTCTTCATTCTAAATAGGTTTCTCATAGTCACAGTAGTGCTTTGTCTTATGAGCATTCCTGCACACAAGGCTAGCAGAATCTTCGATGTGGGAGAACAAAAAACAATGAACAAACACCATTTGTTAGAGTCACTACTGAAAGCTCAAGTTCCTTCATCGACAATCAGCCAAAAGGCCTTTACCGGTCACAATGTTTCGCCATTGCTCCGCCCACTGTTGAGGGCTCATGTCCCTCCTTCAGCGCCTAATCCCAGCACGGAAGTCCCAGCTTCAACACCGACACACAAAGCTTCTCCATTGCTGCCAGCCTCACTGCAGAAGAGTCCTCCACCTCCTCCCTCTATGCCAAAAGGAGGAACCTCAATCCCCTAGCTCTGCTTCAACCATCAACCAATGGGTTTTCACAGATTGCAAGAATAAGCACTTGAACTTGTATTCATCCAAAATAAAATAAGTACTTGCAGATGGAAAACCTAGGTCAATGCAAATGCTATTGTAGACTTGTGTCATTATTAGTAGATGAAGTGTTCTTGTATCTCTGATCTTGCGGAGTAAATCTTAACCTATTTAAATTTTTCTACAAAATATTAATCAAAGCATATTTAAAGGTATCAAGTATTGAGAGAGAACTGAGATAAAACTTGATCTAATTGAATGAATAATTACAAGTGGTGCTCTCTGTTTTATATATTTAGGTTCTAAGACCTTTAGGTTTAAATGTATTAGAACTCTAAATTGTAATGTTGGCGAACCATGATCAAAACGTTTTAGTCTTGTTTAGACTGCTTAAAGTATATATGTGTCTTATATGTAAAGTTGGAATCGAGTTGCTGTAGAATATACTGTGCAATTCTGTCTGGCTCGATCGATCGAAAATTAGACTCAACTGATCGAAAGTCGTGCAGATTGTTTTTCTGCAGAATTTTCCAACTCAGTCCAAACCTGTTTTACGTGTAGGGTTTTATGTTTTGCCCTAGGTATAAAAGGGAAAACCCTAGCCACATTTTCAGAGTGGCTACTGTTGCTCTTTATGCTGGGTGTGTGAATCTTTTGTGAGATCTAGAGGTGTTTGCCTTCATATACACTTAGGGTTATCAAGATTTAGATTATGTCAAGAGCTTGGTGATCAATTCAGTTGTAGATTCAAGAGCTTAAAGATATACAAGTAGGAGTGTTTGTGCTTGCTGGGAATTCAAGAAAGAAGTAGTCTGTGGACTCGGAGCTGTCACGTGGTCGTGGTTGTAAGTTTCCTACTTGAGGTAGCAATAGGATGTTAGTGGTCTAAGTCACTATTGTGTAAACTTCAATTTTTTCATACTGGATTTAGTTTTACCTTGAGGATAGTTAGGTTGAATCCTCCTCAGGTTTTTTACCGATTTAGTTCTCCTAGGTCATCCTATCATTGTGTTCTTTATTTTCCGCTGCTTTGTATGATATGATTTATATGTGTTAACCTAGATCTGCATAATTTACTTAAGTTAATCACTTGGTTAAATAACTAGGTTAATCTAGTTTTGTTTAAGGAATTTAAAAACGTACATATACAACAGAGGTAAAAAAACCACTAACTAACGAAACCGCCAAAATTCTGTTATACAATCAAGCCAATAGGCATAAGACATCTGTACTAGCCTCATGCATGCACAGTTTAGTACTTTTTCCTTTTAACTTGATGTTGATTCTGCTTTCATTTCCTTAATTTTTTTCTTGGTTTGATCTTTGCCTCTATTCTGAGAAGTGCCCTCTCTCTCTCTAGTGTTAATCTATGTTTTAGTTGTGAATGTTTCTTTGGGGAAAATATAGCAATTGGAATTAACAAGAATATTAGAATTCTTCTCCTTATGATTTTTATGATAGAAAGTAGGAGAGAGAAATTTGTGAGGCTGTGAAGATATGCAAAGCATCAATGCAAGCCAAACATCAAAAGGAAAAGTTCATGCAGTTTGTATATATGATAACTCATCCCAGTGATGCTACGTATTAAACTCATTCTCTCTCTAGTGTTTTTTAAAAAAAAAAAAAACAAACAAACACACACACACACACACAAGGGAGAGGGAAAGTGTTCTAACTTAAAGACACACCATAATTCCACCCAAAAGCTATGATAACTTTTAACGGAAGGTGAAACAAGTTATACTACACAAAACAGACCCTCTTAAGCAACGTAGGACAATTACCCCTTTTTTTTTTGTAGAAACAAACACATATACACACAAGAGAGAGGGAAATGAGTTTTAACACAAAGGCACACTACAACTCCACTCAAAAGTCATAGTAACTTTTAAGGGAGGGTGGGGCAAGTTATACAATACACAACACTCTCTCTCTAATGTTAATACATGTTTTAATCTTTCTCTTTTTTGGTAAATAACAACTAAAATTAGGGCAAAACTTAGGTAAGATTCTTAATATTAAGGTGCTTAAATTACTAATTTAAATTGAAACAAGTGTTTACATTGGCAAATGACACACAAATAGTGTTATTCCACTCTCTGCATTAAGCTCAGGTCTACTCTGCTGTGCAAGTGTTTTAGCTTGAAGCTTGCTCTGATGTGCAAAACCTTCTTCTTTATTCTCAACACTTGCCTCCATTACCTTGTATACTGTTGAATTGCAGGTCAAAAATATAAAATTACATAATTCATAAATATGTAACAAGCTTGCAACAAATTATATAAGCTTTCATTTGTTATATTAATCACTCAAACAAATATTTACATATAATGAGCAAATGAACTTTTAATAATAAGAATAATAAGATAGATATCATCGTGGTACATGATTTGGTTGAGGTGCAACACTCGCTCTAGGCATTTAACACCATTGCAAGAGAATATCAAATATACATCTTAATCAGTGCAATAGATTCACTAGTATGATACGCTTAGGATACAATAGCTTAACCACATACATTGTAGGCTCCATGAATTTGCACTACTACCTAGAGCAAGAACTCCACTAGAAAAACACTATTCTTTGTTCAACCATTTTCATAATATGAATAATTGTAAATCACTTTTTTAAATACAAAGATATTTTTATAATATAGAAATATGTGTATTGTTATCAACATATGAAGAATGGTGCACATATAGGCTCATTGAAATCATTAAAGAATAATGAGCATTATCACCGTATCTTATCTATATATATAATAATAGGTGATACTAAGAGAAACTCAAATTAGAATTTCAAATTAGAGTTCTAATTTTGTGCTATGTGTCCTAAATTATTTATTCTTAAAGAGTTTAATTTTTATTTTTTTAGAATCAAATGTGGGACCACATCATAAATATTCATCCAAGTGAGTTATTAAGTAGAAAAATCAAAGACTTTAGAATAAATGAATCGTAAAAAAAAAGTGCTTCACAAAAAAAAGGACAATTTACATTTTATACATAATAATATCCTTACAAATTTTTTTTTAAAGAGTTTACAAAATATAAAAATGGCTATCAATAGCATTTGAGTTATATATATATATATATATATATATATAAGAATTATATTGTGCATTTTGTTGTATATCTTTAAGTGTATCCATGCATAGCATTGGGTTACAAGTTAGTTATTTTAATGGTAGGAGTTCCTAAAATTAAAGATTGAAGTTAATTCTAATACAATAACTCTCCGTTATATCTAAAACTCCTGTACATTTTCAATTAACACAAAAATCAATATAAATAAATAATATAAAAGTAAATATCTCAATTATTTGTCAATTAATATTAAAATGCTCCAACATATATAATACGGAATTCCGGAAGCACATGCACGTACATATTTGTTCTGCAAATGTGTATAACATTGTACATATTTTGTTTAGTCTAAAATTTTATATACTTTTTATAAATATATACAATATTATATACATTTGTTTAATTTACGATATAAATCTTACATTGTTAGTATAATCTAAACTCAGATTTTTATCAATAATACATCATCTCTTATTTATATATATATATATATGCAAAGCTTAGAGAAAGTTTAATTAAAATTTCAAATTAGAGTCCAATTTTGTGTAATGTGTCCTTAATTATTTATATTTAGAGAGAATTTTATTTATTAATTTTAGAATCAAATGTGGGACCATATCATAAATATTTATCCAATTAAGTTATTGAGTACAAAAGCCAAAGAGTCTATAATAAATGAATCGTAAAAGAAAGTGCTTCACAATAAAAAAAAAATTAAGAAATAATAAAAAACAAATATATAAATATGGACAATTTATATTTTATACCTAATAATATTGGAACAAAACTTTTTAAAAAGTTAACAAAATATAAGAATGACTATCAATAGTAATTAAGTTATATGCATAACAATTATACTATGCATCTTTTTGTATAGTTTTAAGTGTATTCATACACATTCATTAAAAAAAAAAAGTATTCATGTATATACATGAAGTTACAAACTAATTAAAGATAAGGAGTCACCTCTTTCATGCAGGGGTGTCAATGTTCAATCCAACTCGCGAACACGACACAAACCTGACATGGGTTTTTGATGGTTAGGGTTGGACTTTAATGGGTTTGGATCATAAACTAGTTGACTCGAAAATGATACAATAAGAAACATGTTATAAGCGGGTTAACCCGCGAAATCCGCAATAGACACATTTGACACGTTAATTTATTTGTGTTAACCTGAAATGACCCACTTAACACAACTCGTTTAGCTTGTATAACAAATAAATATTCATTTTATTTTAGATTTGTTAAATATCTTTTATATCCAACATATATTTAAAATTTAAAAAGAAAAGTGAGTAATTACAAAAACTTACAAGGGATATAATTGAAAATTGAAACTTTACAAACCCTCTATTTCTAAGCCCTACAAACCTTGAAACTCTAAACCTTCTTCTAAATATCTTTATTTATTATTTATTTTTTTATTTCAGTCGTACTACTCACTCTACTATCTTATAGTCTCACGCCCAATTCTCAAAATCAAAATCTCAAACTGGTTATTACTCTCTCTCTCTCTCTCTCTCTCTCTCTCTCTCTCTCTCTCTCTCTCTCTCTCTCTCTCTCTCTCTCTCTCTCTCTCTCTCTCTCTCTCTCGTTTAGTGAGTTTTAGAATTAAAGAAAATTGTTTTCTTGTTGTTTCAAAATTCTGTAATAATTTTTTTTACATAACGTTTTTGTTCTATAAACTTTAGTCTACTGTTTACTCCAATTATTTCAATATTGATACTTAGCATTTGGCAAGTTCCAATGATATTATATTTTTGTTGAATTATGTTATTTTATTTTTGTTAAATTATGTTTTGTTGAATTTGTGGAAGTGTGTGCACTTCTTTTGGAGTGTAAAAAACTTATTTCTAGATGAATGTTATATTTTTGTTGAACTATATTATTTTGAATGTGGATTGAAAACTTGAAGTGTGTGCATTGCTTTTGGGATGTAAAAAAAATTATTTCTAGATGCATGTTATATTTAATATTATGCAAGTTGAAATGGGTTGTATTACATTCATGTTAACCCAACACGACTCGTTTATTAAGCGTGTCAAATGAGTTGGATCAGGTCAACCCGCCTTATTAACAAGTGGAGTTAGGGTTAAAGAATCATGACACGATTATTAAATGGGTTGGATTAGGGTTGAGCCATTTAGTTGAATACGTACCTTATCTCGACACGACACGAACCCGACACGCTAACCCGAATTGACACTCCTATTTTCATGAAAAGTCCTCTTTGTTATTTACTGAATTTGATCCGGATTCTCAAAAAAAAAAAAAAAAAAAAAAAAAAAAAAAAAAAAAAAAAAAGGAAGAAAGTCCTCCTTGTTATTTACTGAATTTGACTGTGGGCATATGCTCATTTATTTCAGCCCGGCCCATTATCTAAGAGAGACAAAAAGCCCCTTTAATGGCAAAGACAAAAACAGATCAAAAACGAAAAGAAAGGCAAAGACAGATGGCAAAAGCTAACAGAGAGGCCCACATGCAAGGCCTAATGATAGCAAAAGCAAAAAAAAAAGAAAAGAAAAACCAATACCCCACAATACCATGTGAAACAGCATACGAGGCAGGGAACTGGGTCATTCAAACCAACAAAGCAAAACAAAAGCATCTGATAGCAACTGACGCAAAGAAAACTAAGAACAAACAAGCAGGACGTACAAAGGCTAGGATGCAATTAGAAAGAAGAACACAGCTCTTGATCTCAGAAAGAGGCTAAGATGAAAAAGCTCTACCCAAAGAGATAATTAACATTATTTTGGGTGAAAAAAGAGCTGATTGCACTTTGCACCTATCATCTACGAGGGACCAATAACTTTTCTGCTCATGGGATGGCAGGCAGCGCGGTAACCTTTCGGTGTGGACATTAATTTGTCTTAAGTATTTCAATCATTTGATGCTGAATTGAGATATATGCCCATCAAGTTTTAAATGGTAAGAGTTCTTTATGTAGATAAGATCCATGGAATTTAGACTGCTTTGACGAAGCTCCCATGTGAGGAATGAAGGACAGAGCTGAAATGAATATGACATTTGCTGCATGGTGATTGGTGAGTAAACATCTAACAAGTTTTTGCGTGCATGGTGCATTTGCTGGCCCACGCTGGGACGCTAGATGCCTTAATGGCCGTGCTTCCCGCCAAATGTCTCTTCTATTACAAAGACCGCCGGGTGGTGAAGTTCGTCCAGGAAATGTTTTTTATTTGCATATCCCTGTATTACTAGTTTACTACTTCGAGTTTTCACTATATAAAGAATTTGAATTAGTATTTAGAAATTTAATTAGATGAGGTTTAGTATTGGGTGTATCATAGAATAAAAGGGTTTTAATTTCTATCGAAATCCCACCATATTAAATATTTAGATATATTATAATTGATAATGATCTATAAAAGTGATTGAGTGTTTAGAAAATTACAAAATAAGTTTTAAACTTAATAAATTAGTTTCAACAATTCATTAATTGTGATAAAATGTCTTATTTATATATGCTTTTACATAAGAATCTTATAGAATAAATAGTATAAAAAAAAAAGAAAAGGACAAATTTTTTTATCTTATTATTTTGTTGATGGGTAAAATATGAATTTCCACCTATAAAATAATTAACGATACTATAGAGGGGGGGAGGGGGCGTTGTCCAAACGTCCAAACCGCAATTACATCAAGTAGATGTGCAAGTCTTAGTTAACTACATCAAATCAATGTAACGTGATCACGTAGTTTCGAATCTATAGACTCTTCTACTAAATAGTAAGTACTGATAGGTTAAGAATGTATTGACTCATTGTAATAAATTAACCAATTAGTTAGCCAAGTTAATTAATTAATTCAATTAACATGCAATAAGCGTGGTAGCACAAACAAATCACCAACTAAGTTAAATGTAGCGGAAAATAAAATTGACACGGTAATTTGTTTACGAATGGGGAAAACCTCCAAGGAAAAAACCCCACCGGGTGATTTTATGGTCATCACTCTTGAGAATCCACTATTATCCAATAAGCGGTTACAAGTAAAGGAATCCTAGTACCTTATTCTAACCTACAATTGAATCCTTACCTTAATACACAATTGGATTTGTTCTGTAGTGATAATCTCTCATTTTCAATGTACAGCCCTCAATACATGACTAACCAATTGATACATGAATCCAAGTACGTGACTAACACACCAACTTGAGAAGGATGTTGGCTGCAAAGTTCTTCACTTCATCAACACGATGAAGATCACGAATCTCCTTGGTTACAAAACCCTACGATGTACAAACGCAGCAGCTTTTTCAAGAGAAAGATGAGCTAGGCCATATGTCTTCGGTCGCAATATGCTTGCAACAACAAGTGCAACAACCTTTGCATTAAGTGAGACGACCCTTAAAATAATCTATATATATGTTTAGATTTGTGAGAAAAGAAAGCATAAACACATATACATGGATATGCGTGAAATCAGATTTGAAAAACCGATTTTCATAAATCTCGATCAGATAGGTTATCTATCAAGCAGCTGTCAAGTATCGAGTTTAAACTGCCTTTGAAATTTTGATAGATGCAATTTGTTGAGCTAGGTGTCGAGCTTTAAAATACAGCACTTCTTCATTTATTTCTTAAACAGATTTGCATGGTTTTAATTTTTGACTTGAATAACATGTTTCGTGAAGACTTAAACCATCCTAAATTAACCCAATTACAAGTAAAGTGCGTTTTTTTTAAAGGATTAGCCAATTCTAAATGACATATGTTCTTAATATGATTCACATATGTTCTAACAAACACCTTACTCATGACTTCAAATGCCTACTTGAAAATTCATTCCAACAACTTTTTGTTAACCGGATGTGACAACTTCACCTTAATTACGGGATCTTTAGAAATGTATACTTTGATCTCCAGTTTATGCTTTAAGAGAGTTAGGAAATCTCTTATTGCTTGTATACACCACATGACTCTCCAAAAGTGAAATCCTAGGGTTTCTTTTATACATTGGCATGAAAACTACAAAACCCTAACTTGATGATGGCCGATTGATCGAGATTAGTGATTCTTGATCGATTGAGTTCGTATTGAGAATATGGAAATTTTTTTTCTTCTTGAGCTTTAATCTTGTTATTGCCTTGGACTTGAACTGGATTTCAAACAAACTCAAGACTCACTAAGTGTGCGTTTGGATACCACTTATTTTGCTGAAAATTGAAAACTGAAAACAATAAAAAAAATATATTCCGGTTACTGTTCACATGAATAGTGCACTATTTATTTTCCTTGATGCACTGTTCATGTCCCATGAACAGTGCACTAGGTGCTGGTCCCAAAAAAAGAAGAAGAAGCTAGACGCAGACGCATTTGACGCAAACGCAAACCAAATGGAGCCTAAGACTCTTACAAATTGATTACATTTGATATCTTGTCCTACAGACTCAACACAAATGAATAATTATGTTGAATAAAGAGGATCCTTAGCGATGAAACTTGGAATTTTCTTTGGAGTCAAATATAATTACCAAGATTTTTAATAAAAGGTATGCTAAGATTGAAAACTAAATTAATAAATGAGAACCAAATACTACAGGAAAAAATCAATAATTTATCTCAACACATTCGTTTTGAAATGAGTCACTAGAAACTTCATTTATAAAATCTTTTTTACTAAAACATCAATTAGTACTACAAAAAATAGGAAAAAAAAAGAATAAAAGATGATTTCAAGAAGAGCACACTAAACATAAAAATATAATGTTTCAAGAGTGTTACTATATCGATATCTAAAGTTTAGATTCTAGCTATGAGTATTTAATTGACCTAAGACTTAAGGGCAATGTTAGAGATATTACAAAATTTACTAAATGGACATGTTACTAATTACCAAAAAATAATTAATATATTAGGTAATATACATCTCAAAAAAAAAAATTTATTAGGTAATATAAATTCACTAATCACATTTATTATTACAATAGTTTATAAGATTTATATAATCAAATTAGTAGTATTTTTAACATTTTTCTTTACTCAATAAACATGAAGATTGATCTCATTGTTGGTGGTCTGCTGTGAGTGAGTTGGCAATAGGTGACAAGGGACAACTATATATATATGACACTTCGGTCTTTTTGGTATCAACCTTATAGAGAATTTTTTATTTTATTTTTTTTTATCAATAAGCTTTTCGAGATTTCTTAATGTTAGAAATACTGAATAATTGTATTGTATTTTTCAATTAAAGAATATACATGTGTGCCTTTATATAAGATGCATAGGAGTGCAGTATAAATAAAGATGTAGTACAAGAATGTGTGTTATACAAGTAATCTAATTGGGCCTAAACCCATAGCACTATACATGTTAACAACCATCTTCAAACTCAAGGTGGATGTGAGACTAACTTGAGGTTGTCAACTAAAGTACGAAGGCGTCCCTTAGGATGTGACTTGGTGAAAATATCTGCAAGTTGATCTGTAGAAGAGACTAAGATTAGCTTAAGAGCATCATGGAGAAGATGATAACGGATAAAATGACAATCGATCTCGATGTGTTTAGTCCGTTCATGGAAGACATTATTATGAACAATATGAATGACACTCTTGTTGTCACAATAAGGAGGAGTAGCAGAGGATATAGACACACCTAAGTCTTTGAGAAGTCATCGTAGCCAAAGGAGCTTAGATGTGGTATCAGCAAGGGCATGATATTCTACTTCAGTACTGGAGTGGGCCACATGAGTTTGTTTCTTACTTCTCAAATAAATCAGAGAAGAACCAAGAAGAAAGTAATAACCAGTGATGGACCTGCGATCAGTATACACGTTAACACTTAAAAATAATTGTTTTTGTTTGTTTGGTTGGTTTTATGTTTTTAGAGGAAGTTATATACACACACACACACGAGATGACCATTTTATTTTAAATTATAATATCATTATTTTGTGAATTCAAACTTTAAATTACTAAATATCTTTATTTTATTTTAAAAAATAAATTAAGAATGGGAGGGTGTCATGGTCCCCCCCTGTTCCAAAAGTAGTTCTCCTATGCTCAAACTAGCTATCTTCAATTACAGAAAAAGTTCATGTTTCTATATTGAATTGTCGACACCTTTTAGTGACAACAAGTTATTCCACATTTCTCAATCATTTTGTTTTTTTTTTTTTGGGGGTTAAAATCTTTCACTTGATTACATGTGTTCCTCATTACATATCAGCCCAATGATATATATTGCATTTGTTCTTCACCAAATTGTTCATAAACATCTCTGCTTCTATCCAAAGATGCTTCTGATAATAATCACAACAGTGTTTCTTTTGAGCACCCATGCACATGAGGCTAGCAGCAGAATCTTACATGAAGAAGAACAAAATACTATGAACAAAATCCATTTGTTAGGGTCACTACAGCAACATGAAGTCCCTCCATTAACAATCACCCAAAAGGCTTTTGATGGTCACAATCTCTCTCCTTTGATACGCAGATTGCTGAGGGCTTACGTCCCTCCATCTGCACCTAATCCAGGCACCCATATCCCTCCTTCCACAATCAGTCAAACCTTGGCGAGTCACAAAGCTTCTGCTTTTGTAGGGTCGCAGCAGAAGAGTCCTTTGCCTTCCTCTTTGCCCTAAGGGGGTACCTCCATCCCATAGCTCCTCTCCAACAATAAGCCAATGCCAGCTGTCAAGCTTGGCCCACAAGGTTAGCAACATACGAAGCAGCTCAATCTTCTCAACCTCATTATTATTGAGCTATTGAAAATGTCATCTATACTAGCTTGAATATGTGTTTTTTTGGGTGAGACTTTCGTCCAGGAGTATTGAATAAGACACTGGGTCGATATATGTGGCCATTTTAGGCCATATGTCAATCTTATGTTGTCACCAATATAATGCACACCTTGGAGGAAAGGGAACTCTTTTTTTTTTTTTTTAGGGTTTGGATTTGTTAGTCATACTTTTTAGAGAAGTCAATTTTGTGCCCCACGTTGTCACCTTATCTTGTTTTTTAACGGTAATAGATGATTCTCAGTCCTTCTGTCCTTCTAACTTTTGCTTTTGTTCTCAGGAGATATAGACGGTGATAATTTTTTTTTTCAATTTCTAATTTTCTTGTTTTAGTTAATTGAAAGTACAGTATTATTTAGAGGGAAAAAAACTCAATCTTTGTCATCATTCATCATCACACACACGTGTATATATATAGACTCATATTGGATTTTATTAATATGATTCACGTTTTGCTATCCCCGTAATAATAATGAGACTTGTCCCATTAGTTTATGACCCTGCCAGGAGAGAATTGTAAGATGCAGATGAGAACTGATAAATGAAGAGACACGCTTAAGCATTTCTGTCATGCGTCTCTTTCAGTTCATTTGTGTATAACAAGGTAAAGTGCTTATATAGTGTCCCATCCAAAATTGTCAACTCTTTTTGGTGCGATTTAAATAATGCTCTCAAGTGCAGGATTGTCGCGAAGTAATAACTCGGCAAATCTGAGATTGAATCCATAGGAAAAAGAGAATTGATTAACAAACCACAAGAAAATAAAACTAAAATAATAAAGTTTAATTAAAGAGGTTTTTGATGGTTTAGTAAAGATAATTTAAATTGAAAAAAAAAAATATTAAGGCTCTAAAGGTTTAGGGATCCACATACAACACATCTATTGGTAGTCTTAAAAATATTTATTTTATAACTCAACTAAAATTTATACGAAGGACGATCTTAGTCGGATGATTTAACAATAAGAGCTCAAGAATTGATTGTCCAAGGTAGTTTCATGAAATTGATTGATTTTAGGCAAAACATAACTAGTGAATTAGTTCGCAGGAAATACTAAGCATTTAATGTGCCTGAAGTTTACGATAAATCAAAGAATTACACAGAACTAAAAACTTTTCTAGATGAGTAAAACAATCAAAAAATAAAAATATAAGCATTAATACTAATAAATAATTGTTAAGAAAATATCAATAAACGGTTAGGTTTCACCCTTTACCTTAGCAAGACTTCTAGCAAGCCATAATACAAATAAAACGCAAAAAACTGTAAAAAAACTTTAAGAAAACCTAAATTATGTTCTAAGGCAGCTCCCCTTTGAATTTTGCCCTAAATAGCCTTTAAATAGGTGAAAGAATCCTATTACAAGTTGTATTCCCGTTTGGAGAAAATTTCAGGTTTTTAGGCTTCTCTTAACTGAAGTTTTCGGTCCATTTAAATTTAGAATTAGGACTTGTAGTAAACTACAAAGTTTTAGCCCTTTAAGTTAGCTTTCCATCCCAATTTGAATCATTTGATTTGGATATCTGAGCTGAAAGTTATGCTCCAAATATTAAGTAGTGTGCAGGTTGGAATCCTAATCTGACTTAGACTTGGATTTTGTGCAAATTTCCTCTGATTCCTTGATTCAATTGGACTCGAATTTAATTGGGTTGACCTTCTTTGACTTTATCATGACCCTTGTAAAAGTAAAGTCTATTAGCTTTCTTCTTCGCATAAATCCACTTATTTAATTTCATTATCCTACAAAAGACAAATTCATGCATTAAAATTTAATTAAGCACAAAATTGATTATTCAGCATTATTCCTAAATCAACTATAAAATGCATGAATTAATTTAGAATAAGTTTGATAATGCTTTCTAATAATGGTATAAATATACAAAATTAAGCTATTATTACTTTTGTTTGCTACAAAAGTCTTGCTATAGTATTGGAGCTTGTAAAATAAACCCTACATAGATAGAGGAATGTTCAACTAAGGCTACATTTGGATGGAGGATGGAAAAGTGGGGGATAAAAAAATGGTGTGAAGATAGAAAAGTGGAGGGTAGAACAATTTAATTTTTTTTTCTCATGTATGTTTGGTTGGGAGGATAGAAAAGTGGAGAGATAAAAAATTTTTATGAATAAAAATGAGAATATGAAAAATGTAAGTTATGTGAATTTACTCTCATACTCCTATACTATATAAAACATTATATATATATATATATATATATATATATATATATATATATATATATATATATATAAATTACTCATAAACATGTTCAATGCATTTATAAGCACTTCAATCTACCTTTTTATTTTTTTTGAAAGGGAATTATCATTTATTTATTCATTAGAAAGGAATCCTGATACATAGTTTCCACAACAACTTGAGACACCTCCTCCATCCAATACAGATCCTCATCTAAAAGTCTAGCATACTTTGCCAATTCATGAGCTAACCTATTTCCACCCCTTTTAATACAACTGATTATTTATTTATTTTTAAACACATATACTTACATTATACTAATCTCTAGTCTTTCTCAATTTCTCATTCTTCTACAGAAACATTCCCCCTCAAAAGGAAAAAAAGAAAAAAAAGTTGGCACCTTTTTATAATGGGAACCAGCACGTTTTAATTTCTTTTAATTTAAGATTGTGATTCCTGCTGCAACAAATGAAAACATACGGACAAGAAGAAAACCAAAACGAAATGATAAACAAACGGAAAAAATCGTTTCTTTGCAAAATTTGTTTCGATCGATATTTAGGAAATCGAATATCTGACCATTGGGTATTGATCATTGGCTGGTAATCGTGATGAATGTATTCTATGTGTGTGTCTATATATATATATATATATATATAGCTCAGTTGGCCAATTAATGGTAGTGCCCTATTATATTATTATTTTGGACCATAAAAGTGAAAACCATTATTATTATTTTTTAAATTAAAAAAAGACTAGCACAACATCTTTATGACTATATATTTATTTATTTTTTAGAAGAGGTAAGTAGTTTCCTATTATTATCTTTATCTTGACCATAAAAGTGAAAACCATTATTATTATTATTATTATTAAAAAAAAAACTAATACCTAGTAACAACTTTACAACTTTTTATTTATTTATATTTTTGAGAAGAGGTAAGTAATTTTAACTTATAGTGTTCATTTTATGATGATCATTATTTGTCATCAGGTCAAAATACCAATTAATTTTTGGTATAAGTAGAATTTGAACCTCAAATTTTTTATTCGATAACAAGAAATTTTACCAATTTTTTAAGAATAAGATTTATCAATTGAGCTCATGAAACCGCATCTTTACTTTATTTATTTAGAGGAACAAACCTAAGTGGGCACTAGTTTTACCTTTCCTTTTTGCCAAAAGATAAATCAAACCAAACTCCACTGATCCCTTTAGAACTGGAACCCAAGACCTCCACGTTATAATAGGAGAAGAAATACAACTAAGCGAGGAGGCCATTGGTAAAGACTAGTAAATAGGGTATTAGGTATTCTTTCTCTTCTTTCTTTCATGGGGTACAATATGACATCGTCGTTCCTTTTTAACATTTTACAAAGCTGGGCTTTGTGTCAAATGCCAACATGTCAGTATGCTTGGTATCAAAGCGCCACTACAGTCATTTTCATGCACGTAGTTGATGGGTGTGGACAGGAGGAGGTGAAGTTGCTTCTTTAGTTGAATTCTTTTTCTGTTTAGCTTTTTATAAGTTCACATCCATTCGGTGGCACTGGCGGCTCAAGAAGTGGCCACTGGCCTACGCCTAAGGCCCCATTTTTTAAATGGTTTTACCTCTTTTTATAAAGGCTTCGCCTAATGCGGATAGAAGAATACTAGAAATATTATAAATTTTATTACATGAAAGTTTCAAATTGATGCATTACTATAAGTGCACAATTGCACCTGGCCCCAAGAACAGTTACGGGCCCAGGCCCAATGAGCCTTAAACAATATGAATTTGTAGAGTGTGGGCTTGAAACCCAGGTTAGAAGTACGTGAGGATTAAATGACAAATAAAGGATTTCGAATACTTGGAAACAATAAGGAATATTGTAAATTGGCCTCCTCGGACGTAAACCGAGAGCTGTTCTTATATTATATCCCTTTCTTAGTCTTTTCTTTCTTTTTAGGTTACAAAAGTCCTCTCTCTTTCTGCCTTAAATTCCTCTTTATATACTACTCTTTTGAATGCTTTGTACACGTGTTACCTCACCTCCCCCTTAGCCTAGATATTTCTTTTCTCAGTGCCTTTGAATAGTAACCAGAAGTTTCTCTTCCACTGTTCAGGTGTCACTTCCCCATAAATGCGGCCAGGGTGGTAGGTGCAGGGTCTTTAATGTGGAGGTAGCAACCTTTATCTTTGACATTTCTTCAACACTGGTGCTTCTGGGGCGTTCTAGGGTTCACCCCTTTTAACCATTGGCCTTAACTGTGTCATCCCCTAACCTTTACTATGAAATCCCGAGTTCTTAGGTGCTCGTCCGAGGGTAAGCTCACCCTCGGCTGGATCCTCGTATCCTCGGCGTATGGGCCGACCCATAGCACTAACAACTTCCAAACACAGGGTCAGGTCGGCCTTCCTTAACACGGCCCAAAAGGCCCACGTTCCCATCAGGATCTTTTTACTCCCCACAATTACCAATAAAAGAAGAAAATAAAAAATTCATATATTCATTTATCAAGTCGTTGAGACCAACTTAACAATTATTGTCATATCAATTTATATGTTTTATATAGTAAAATTTATAGTACTTTAGTATTTTTTAAAAATTATATGATGATTAATTGTTTAAAAATAAAAAAAGGTCGTGCAATATTTTTCTCACTTTCAAAAAGGTCTCCAAAATATTAGACCAATAGAAACTCAACACAATTGAAAAGTGAAAACCATAATTTTTTTTTTTTTTTTTTGGGGAGAACGTTTTGAGGCTGTTAATTTTGTAAGCCAATATCCTGTACTATAAAGTGTCAACATTATTAGCCACCCTAATCTCTCACATGGTCACACACCATTGATACCAAACATTATTAATATAAATATTCATAAATTATAGAAACTTCAATTACCAGCAGTAAGTAAAATTTCTGATTTTTGTATTGTGGCAAGAAGGAGCAGACCATTTGGAGGGCTCTGTTGTGATTTTAGTGATGTCATTCTTAGTAAAAAGACAAATTTGGGTTCAAGTTTTCTGGACATTCTTGGTTTTTTTGGGAGTTCAAGTCTTTCACTTAGTTGGTTCGCCCTTCGGGTCTCTATATATAATAACCATGACTAGCTCCACAAATTCTTCATCAAATTGTTCTTTTACGTTTAAGTATCTCTGCACTCTAAATATGGTTCTCATAGTCATAGTCACAGCGGTGCTATTTCTTATGATTATGCCTGAGCATGAGGCTACAAGAATCCTCAAACCAGAACAAGTTCTAACGAACACAAACCAGTTTTTTGAGTCAGTATTGCAAGTTCCACCAGCTCCATCAACAATCGGCCAAGAGGCCTTTGCCGGTCACAATGTTTCTCCATTGCTACCCCGACTGCTGAGAGCTTATGTCCCTCCGACAGCGCCCAATCCAGTCACCCAAATGCCATCGAATTCAACTATCGCGATTAGCGATGCTTCTTTTTTGCTAGGCTCACAGCAGAAGAGTCCACCGGCTCCATCTATGCTTAAAGAGGGCACCTCAATCCCCTAGCCCCGCTTCAACAATCAGCCAATGGGTTTTCAAATATTGCGAGAATAAGCACTAAATAAGATGAAACCTTAGGTTTAAGCAAACGCTGTTGTAGTTACTGTTTTTATGTCACTCTTTGATGAATTGAGTTCAAGTTTTCTCAATTTCTAAGATCTCTTGGCCTTGATAAGGAATCTAACTAAACTCCAATTGCTATCTATCCTCACGAAGTAGACATCATATATTAATGTTTTACGGTATCTAGAAAAAGTCACTTTGGACCATTGCATATTAAACTCATTCTCTCTCTCCCGGGTTTTTTTTTTTTTTTTTGAGAAACAAACACACACACATAAGGGAGATGAAAATAGATTTTAACACAAAGGCACACTACAACTTTACTAAAAAACTATGGTAACTTTTATGGGAAGGTGTGGTAAGTTATACTACACACAACATACTCTTTTAAGCAATATGAGACAATTACCTTTTTTTTTTTTTTTTTTTTTTTTTTTTTTTTAAGAAACAAACACACACACACACATAAGGGAGAGGGTTCTAACACTAAGGCACACTACAACTCTACTCAAAAGCCATGATAACTTTTAAGGGAGGGTGTGAGAAGTTATATTACACACAACACACTCTCTCCAGTATTAATACATGTTTTAATCTTTCTCTTTTTTGGTAAAAAACAATTAAAATTAGGGTAAAACTTAAGTAAGATTCTTAATATTAAGGTGCTTAAATTACTCATTTAAATTGAAGCAAGTGTTTACATTGGCAAATGACACACAAATAGTGTTATTTACAATTAAATTAATGTAGTTATGTGTTTAATTTTAATTAAAGAACTTATTACATTACACTTAAGGAACACTACATAAGCTTTACTTTTAAAATTATACAGTTATGATTTTCTTTTTTTAAATTGAGATAAAACTTAAAATTATATGGTTATGATTTTTCTATTTTAAATTGGGATTAAATTTTTTTAAGACATGAAAATAAGTTAACCTCTAAGATCTTAAACCCGTAATGCCTAACAATAATTACAACCCGAAGATGGGTTCCAAAAACAAATACAAGCCAAACATCAAAAAGTTAAAGTTCATGTAGTAGTCTTCTTGATACTAACTGATCATCCCAGATATTCAAGCTAGATGTCGCTGTTTTTTCTTTGGATGGAGATAGGCCCCATCAATATTTACAATTTTTTTTTTTTAGAATCTCCATCAATATTTACATGATAGAGCTCTTTATGTAGATATATTCCATAGAACTAAAGCAGTTTGATTATGCTCCCACGGATCGTCCATGGCGCTAGTGCCACAAAGCCATATGTATTTAAGTGGGTGCAATTACACCTACTGAAAATTTTAGATATAAAATATAAAAATATTAATATTGTATAATTGCACCTACTGAAAATTAAAAAAAAATAGTATAAGCAAAACATTCAAAAGATTAATATTGTACGTATTATTGCACTCATAGAAAAAAAAAATCTTCTTCTTTTTTAGGAGCAGTTATAAGAACAACTTTGAAAGAATTAGAGTTTCTTGTTTAAACTTTCAATAAATGTCCAAAGAGGAAATCGATATCAAAGTAAATACCACTTGCTTGAGGAACAACTAATCATAAAATATATTATATATATATATATATATATATATATATATATATATATATATATATATATATATATATATATTTTTTGAGAGACACATACGCACATACAATGCAGAGGGAAATGAATTCTACTTTATAATTCATGAATTGTGGCTTAGCAAATGTCTCTCATCTCTTTTCTTATGTAAAACCAAAGTTTAAGATGGGAAAAGAGAACGACAATTGGTGGAGTATGATTAAGATCCTTTAATTTCTTTTAGGATTACTTCATCATAAATTTTAAAAAGTCATATCCATACATTTTAAAATGAATAGATTAGATTTTGTCATATCATTAGCAATATACATAAATACCAAAATAGTTATAATCAATATTTATTTAGACACTGATGATGGACAAAATCCAATCTATTGATTTTAGAATATATGGATAGAATTTTAAACATTTACCTTAGGAATTATATAAGATCCTAATTTATAGTATATAAAGTGGAATACTAATACTCAACTATGAAAATAGTTATGTTTGCAGTAAAAAATAATTGGATGAATGGTTCATAATTGTCTTACTCTTATCAACAATATATATAAAATGAAAGATTTGGCTTTGTGTTGACTTCTTGTAAAGTTTTTAATTTGTTTCTTTTGGTATTATAATTAAGGAATGAATTGAAAAAATATTTAAGCAAAAGTGAAGATTGAAGATATTTATATTGAATAAAGGAGTATTTTAAGGTAATCAACTTTAGAATATCATAGCATAAATCAAGACAAGAAATAACATCTAGCTCTAAAATGTTTTTTATTGGTTAATGTACTTGTGTTATTATTCTCCCTATATATAATAATACTTTCTTAATATTATGCTCTTTCAATATTATGGTTGTTCGAAAATCATAATCAATTCATATATATAATATATATTCAAAATTTTTTATGCCATGGCCCCAAGTTATAACTAGACTCCACCAATAGTTTTGAATCTTTTTATGGAAAATTAGAAGTAACATTTTATTTTCGTTTCCAAAAACTAACAATGTGAAAGGTATACAATTTACAAGTTTTTACACAACATCCAGAGATATTGATTGTAATTAGTGCGTTATAATTACTTCACATGGGTGCATCTTTGAAATCACTTTCATATTTTCATTATATATTAATCACAAGATTCACATCAACGAATCACCTCAACAATGGTAAAATAAAATTTGATAATTGCTTTTCTCCTATTGCATGTTTCAGAAATCACAATACTGAGTGCTGTTTGCGTTTGCTTTTTTAGTATTGTGGTACGTCAGCTAATAAAAAATTCCTCTTCTTTGATTCCAAAAAATTCTGGCCAGATTCCTTTATCACTTTAATGGAATTGTATCTTGATCACCAGATTCCTTATTTTATTGAAATTCTATCTTGTTTCATACAAAAGACAAAAAAATGAACTTAGTGTTTGGAGAAAATCGGAGCAGTAATTAATATTATAGTTAATATATTTTTTTTTAAACTTTTAAATTTAGTTGTCGGTTTCATAATTATTTTAAGGTCAACTATTACTTTAGTTTGCTTTTTACTGAATCCACTTAACTTCAATCGAATTGGGAAATTCTCTGATGATATGCCGCGCCAAATTCTTTATATCCACTTAACCAAGATGTTACTTGCCCTTCATTTTTCGGTAAGGATGGAGATATGCAACATCAATTTTTAGATGATATCATTCTCAAAAAAAAGAAAAAAGAAAAAAAAAAGATGATAGAATTCTTTATTGTAAGCTCCATAGAATTAGACAGCTTTGATAAACTCCCTTAGTTCTGTTTCCCATAATGTACATTGTTGAGGTGCAGAATAAATGATAGAATTCAATTTGTTAGAAATGGTAAGACATAAATTTTATACCATCTCAGAATAAAAACACATTAGAAAAAAGTAAAGAGGAGGAGATTCAACCAAAAAGAAAAACAGTAAAGAGGAGATTAGAGAGAAAAAAAAATGACATTATAGATCCATATTTTGTAAAGGAAAGTCCCAACCAATTATAGTTTTACTTATACCATTGTATATATGGTAGAGTAACTTAAATGTGCTTGTGTTTTTTTTGGGGGGGGGGGGGGGGGGGTTGTGTGGGGTTGCAAACCCCACTTGGATCATTTAATTGTGATTGTGACTCTAGTAAAGTGAGCCTTCTTGGGCCGGTGATATCGAGTGGTCTTCTTTGATTCAAATATCCATTATCTCCCATATTTTATTGTTGATCTCTTTTTTGGAAAATTAAATGCAATGATTTTCAAATTATGAATGACACAATATTAATAATTGTCTTAAATTTTTTTTTTAAATTAAAAATGTCAATATCAATTTTTTTATTACTTTATTTTAGTTTTAAAATAAAGTGGATTTAAATAAGTTAACTTAACTACTAAAATTTCTATCATGAATTTTGTAACTCAACTAGTTACCACCTCTAGGTGTTTTTATGATATCCAAAAGTTCAATCCTCTTTTCATCTGTTGTAATTATCGAATAAAAAAAAAAAGTAAAGTCTCTTGTACTCAAATAGTACATGCGATCAAACCCCATCTACGTCAAAATAAAACTCATTAATGTCTTGACCCGATAAGAACCGTTGTTTACGCATGTGTTAGGTTAATTTAGAAAACTTATACAATTTTAATTTATTTGTGAGAAATTGTTTTAAATGATATTGCTTAAAAGTTGGGTTTCTAAAATGACGAAAAATATGGACAGGATAAAGTAATAAGTAATATTTTGGATGTTGTTCCTTTTTAATATTTTTGGTGAATAAGTTGATTCACGTTGGGTAGTTTCTTAATAATTTTTAACTTTCTTATAAAAAATGCTTAAAGAAAATGAGTTAATAATTTTTTAATTTTCTTATAAAAAAAAATCATGCTTATAGAAAATGAGTATATATATAAAAGGTTTACAGGTATTAGTCTCAGGACCACTTTAAAAAGAATTTTGTAATTTCTAGATAGCTTAGGCATTTGTTTTTTTTTCTAATAATTTGATAATTGAGAGCCGAAGAATTTAAACTCTAGATGCATGTCTCAATTGAAAATATAAGAAGATACTAATTAAGTTATTTACATTGGCTTTATAACAAAGGTTTGAATGATTTCTCTTTTTTGTCTCTATCACAAATGTACCTAGTTAATGATTGTTACTTCTAAGCAATTGTTAGTTTGTTACTATGTTTAGTTTTTTTTTCAACCTATTTTTATAGTTAATAAAAAAAAAAATTCCTACATATACACATATTTACGTGTACGTATATTTTTCTAAGATCGTGACTAAATAATTCTTAATTTAAAATGAATAGCAATTGTGTTTCAGAGAATCAGATAATACTACCATACTTGCAACATGGTAATTTTGGTTTCAATTTTACTATTATAATTTTCTTTTTCTTAATTTTTCAGTACTCAAACTCAGCATCTTAAATAGACTGGATTAAGGCTATGAGAATTATTATGTAAAATAAAAAAACTCATTGGTGCTTTTTAGAATGACTGTCGATGGAGCAAAGTACTTGATGAAGTGATTATCAGAGTTTTGTATGAATCCAAACAAAGCCAATCCATTCTTCATAGGCCACATTGGAAGGCACATCTATTGGTATATCTTTTCTCACTATTCCTGAAACACGAGATATAGGGGGTGTTCGGTAACGTTGTTAATGTTGTTTGTATTTTTTAAAAATACGTATGAGTGAAAAAGTATGCAAAAATATATGTAATATTGTTTAAACACTGAAAACTGTTATTTTAGTTATACTACTAAACAGCCCCATAATCTTTTACTTATCATTGTATCTTCCTTTTTTTCCAATTATTTTTGTCCTTTTTTATCAATTCTAAGAATATTACTAAAGAAAATTGGGGCTGTTGATCTTGCTAACTTCTCCAAATATCAGGTTATGGTATTGGCCTCTGCCTGCCTTTTTGGATAACCAATGGTAGTGGCTGTCTCCCACTGTTGGTGTCACGACCAATTGCGAGTTATGGTAGTGGATATCCTCTCACAACCTTTCTTTTATTTAGTTGACATTTACTTCTCGGTGAAGGTAATGTAAAACTTTTTGGAAAAAAAAAAAAATCAAATCTAAAGTTTTATTTATTTATTATAATATTTTAGTGTGGATGTAGCGAAGATAACAAAGACACAAAGATAACAAAGACAATTCTTTAACAAATACTGATTATTTAGATTTATTGATGGTTCATCGGGACACTATCAAACGTTTGATTTGTTCTCTAAAACACCAATAGTCTTATTAGCATGTGCTGATGTGCATGAACCAAAAGCCTACTCATAATATGTCCAAAGCTGGAAAAATGAGGATCGGGCTTTAGCAAGGCTCCAATCACTCTCTAAAGCCAACATGGTCGCTAAGATAAAATATTAAAACTCCCTACAGCCAAGCTCTCCTTAACACTTTGATCTGCATAGTTTTGCCTGAGATAAACAATGGATGCCATGTTTATCAACTGGATACCCCCACCAAAGTTTAGTATCCCATGTTGTTAAGCTCATGACAAAAAGGTGATTGAGAGTCTAAAAACACTGATGGCATAAGTTAGAGTGGTTTGTGCCATGGATTTAATGAGGAATTCTTTACCAGCAAATGACCAGATACTTCTCCTTCCAACCCATAAGTCTCTTCCATAATCTTTGCTTAATACTGTCAAATTTGGCTAGCTTGGTTGTACCCATGCCAAGAGAGAGTTAGTAGAACAAGATATATCTCATAACGATTAATCAAATTGGCTCCCAGAATTTCCTGTATCAGTACTGTTGATTAAGGGTGGGTGTAGACTATGTAGTACTGCCCTCATTCAAACACGCTTAACTGCAGAATTCTAATAAGATCTGATGCATTAGTGCTATAATGATCGCACCTGGGTGTTAATAATAAAGAAGATGGAGGTCTTACCTTTGTTGATTTGTTGAGCGGAAACCCTCTTATACATGGAAGGAATTCCAGGACTTTGTATGCTGTTGGGGTAGCATCTACCGTCAGCAAAAAGAAGAGTGATTAAGCCAAGGGCCTGCTTTATTGGCTGGCTGCAAGTCTACGAATATGTTAAAATTCAATTAAAAAATCTGAAATAATTTTCTGGGAAAGTTGGTCATTAAACTGCCTTTTTGGGTATTTCTCATGACGTGCTATAATTCCCTTAAAAATTGAATTTTAAATTGATTGGAGAATTGATTTTTCTGAATTACGCTGTGATAATTTTTATTAGGTACAATTATTGGTTTAAAAATTTTTCTCGTATATTATCACGCCGAGCCTATTAGATTTATTAGTTCTTACAACTGATTTTTTTTAAGTCCACTTAATTTCTCATAATAAGATAAACGTGTCAAGGTTTTATTAATCATATTAATTGTTTTTTTATTATTATAGAAAAAGAGTCAATATCATCTATACTACTATTTAAGGGGTTTCTTTTGTTTGGATTCCTCATTTTTTTGGTTAAAAAATGCCTCATTCACCCCTATGTTTAAGTAAAGACAAAACTAAAAGACAATTTGGTAAAAATATAATTCTGACTCCTACTAAAACATTGTTAAAAAATAGAACTACTCTCCTGTTAATTTTTAAATTGATTTATTCATTTTTAAATTAGATTTTTAAAATAAAAATTATATATATAAAAAATAATTAAATACAGTTTTTTTTCTACTAAATAGGACCACTCAAGAATTTAAAAAAAAATTAGAATTGCTCTCTAAATTAAAAGAGTCTTTGGGTAGTTACAGATTTTGAACGTTACATATGTCTTTCCAAAACATGAAAACCGCTTCTTTCTTCTCCCTATCTCCCTCTCTATGCAAGTTCTTCTCCCTCTCTCTATGCCATTATGAGGAGAAGTGGACCCTCAACCTAGTAACACTTCTCTTTGTTTATTACATTTTTTCTAATAAGAATCTCTCTCTTGATGTTGATTTATGCATTTTTATTTTATTTTTTTGGGTTTAGTTTCTGTGAAAGACTATATAAAATACAAAATAGTTGGGTGTGATGTAGATGTAGACAAATCAGGCCTTGCTTATGCAATTCACAGACAAGAGAATCCAGTTTGTGCATATCTCTTCAATGGGGTTGAACTGCAAACACTGTAAGTCCCATGTTTCCCTCTATCTTTTTAAATTTTTTTTTTTTATCGAATCTAATATAATTATTTTTTGTTGCCCCAGCAAGAAGGGCAAAAATTTGGTGGCCAAAAGGTAGGTACGATCGTTTTTTTTTTTTTTTTTTAAGATTTCTCTTCTATTATTATTATTTATTATTGAAAATTTTCAACTAAATAACTGAGTTGTTGATTGTGTAATTCAGATATTGCATATGATTTGTAGACCTTAGCGATAATTATAATAATGTGACCCAATTCTTTTGTGAATTATATGTAGACATATGGCTTGAGAAAAGAATTTTATTCCTTTGGTTACTATTTTTTGAAATTGGAATATAAAAACCAAACTCTATTAACAAGATACAAATCTTATTTCCTACTTGATTTGGACTTCTACTTGGAATAGGAGTAGAAATTTGTTTTGGTTTAAAGTTTCAACAGTACGTGTATCTCTATTGGATCTAGCCGACTATTGTTTTGGATTACTATATTTTTTAATCACAAAAAAACACCTAAGAGTGTGATGAGTATTATGTGTGGTAAAATAATTTTTCATCATATCCTTAGATTTTTTTTATAATTGAAAAATGTAGTAATTAACCATTACCTAAAAAAGTAGAAGAGCCTCATGACACGCGTGAAGCGTGTGTGATGAGGCTAGTAGTCCATAATGTAAGTGCACTGTAGTCCATGTCTAACTTCCTTGCACAGTTAAAAAATCTCATTTCAATGAAAATTATGAGCCAATCTAAGATCTTGACACATGGTACCATTCTTGTGTGACATGTGTCCTGTGTTCTAGGGCATTCTATATGCTGACATCATTCAATAACATCACCGAGGTAATATCACCATCCTTGTCTTTGCCTTAAATAGTTGTTTAGCATTGATGACCCCGTAAAGGCACAAAGAACAAAATTTCTCTTAGGAGAAAAACTTTTTAAATTTTTTAAATTTCTTTTTTTTTTAATATAAATTTTGAAAATTTAATTATTTAATTATATATTTTTTATATTTTTCATAGGCATATTAAATTTCGTTTAAATTGAATATTTTACTATTTGATTAATAAACTTATTTTTTATACACAATTTTAGATTAACATTTGTATGATAAGATAGTAATTAATTTTGGATTTTTTTGAAATTTTGCAAGTATGAAGAATATAATAAGAACATACCATTTAATGATTAGATTTTTAAAATTCATACTCAAATTGTAAATACACCCCCACAAACATTCTCTCTTAAGTGATGCTAGATTCATAACTTTTGCCACAATTTACTCACATAACAAGTTATGAGTGGTAGAGTTGTAGACCCACCATATATTTTTACTCGACCACTTACAAATTGCCATGTGAGTAAGTTGTAGTAAGAGTTGAGCAAAAGTTATGACCCAACATTTGCCTTCTCACACACAGGAAATTACATGTCATATTTTGGTTGTATATAGCCAACCCTTCAAAACACATGCGCCGCACATATTGGTGGGATCCACATATTCTAAGAGACCTGCTACATAACGGATACAAAACATACTTTCTCATCCCAGTCTGCCTTGGCAAAGAGAAATTGCTACCCTTGTTCCCATTTTTGTAACGTCACCATCTTCATTTTGAAGTCCAAAAATACCCATTAAAATCCCAAAAAGAAAGGCCAAATACTCAACAAATCATGAAATCAGAAAAGTCCCCCATAGGCCATAACATAACCCAAAATTCCCAACCATATAAGTAGAGAATATGACTCAACAAACTGAAGCTGAACATTTGAAAGCCCTAACAGCCTCCATCCCTTTCTAGGAAGGGATGATATGACATGATCTGATTGGAGAACCAATCAAAAACAAGATAATGTTATTACAAAGAGACAAAGCTAGTGTTTGGAAAGTAGCACATATATATTGGCAAAATGGGGATATACCGCTCTTGCTGAAACTTTCTAGTAAAATGCCACTGTCTAAAATTATTTAGGGATATGTCCTGTTTTAAACTCGATTTTCTAAAAATCAAGTTTAAATAAAAAACTCAATTTGGTGAAAATTGAGTTATAGGCTATCAAACTTAAAAAAAAAAAAAAAAATCTACATGGAACTCGAGTTCCATGCAAGATTTTTCAAGAAACTCGGTTTTCAGCAAATCGAGTTTTTTATTGAAACTCGATTTTCTGAAAATTGAGTTTCAAAATAGAGGTATATCCTTAAATAGTTTTAGACAAGGAGTATTTTACTGGAAAGTTTCGGTGAAAGGAGTATTTTACCATTTTGGCCCATATATATTGTAGATGCAAGGAATCTTCCAATAGCACACATATATAGATAAGTTCAAGTTACACCTGATGTAACTCTTGTAAAATTATACATTTTGTAAAATTACACATTTTTTACACGGTATATTTCTAAGAAATCTAACGGTTAAAAAAAAAAATCATTAAATATTATTACTTTTTACCTTATTAATAGTATTACCTAATTAATACTAACATTCTCTCTCTCTCCTTATTTATTATTGTTTTCCACTTGATCCAAAACTTCAAATGTGACCCTATCATATGCTAAACAAAATATCAATTTAATTTAAGAGACTGTCTAGTATATCCTTTATAAGGAAATCATTGCAGTAAAAATCATTCTAGTATAAGAGGTGTACGATTTCCATTTTCAAATGATTTGTTTATCCTTTATAAGAAAAGATTTTTATATTATATATGGAGAACCAAAGCATGAGCAGGGATAATACTTTTTCACTATTGTTGCATTTGCAATGTGAAAACTTTTAAAAACCAGTAGATTACTTTTGACTTCTACTTCAATAGTATACATAATTGTATAAATTATATATTTATGCTCTGTGCATAACATCCCACTCTCTGTTATTTAATGGAAGTATATATTGTTGCCTCACACAAAATACAACAATAAATTTACAAATTGGCGTTCAGAGAATCGGAGTAATACTACTCTCCTCTATCTAGTTTATTTATTTAATTTTGATATTTACATAAAATTTAACAGATTTTGACTGAGTGGGAAAAATCTCTGGCAATTACTAACAAAATTACTAATTATTGTTGTTATGAAAACTTTAATGGAGTGTCAATTCATAAAATATTCAAAAGAATCAGTTTTCTCTTTATGCTACTCTGAACTTTTTTCTCTTTGGTTTTCAGTCTACAAGGCCAAAGCCACTGCAGTAGTTTTCACACTAGCGTCATATTGGTTGATACGTGGACTGCATGACGTGTAATTTACGTGCGATCCTCTGAAGCACAAACTCAAATTTTGTTTCAAAAGTTGTGGCTTTTTTTTTTTTTTTGAAAAGTTTCAGAAGTTGTGACTTAATATATGGTACTACAACTTTTGCATTCAAAATAGTTTGTATCATTTAATATTCTAATCTCTTTCAACACCGATTTTTTTCTTCCCCTTTCCCTGTCTACTTTCAGTTCGTTGGCTCGTACCTCGATTCTGGTTATAAAAACAAACCATCACCACACATTCATCATCTCATTGTTCTTAACTATCTCAACTTCTAAATATGCTTCGTGTAATCTTTATAGTCCTGTTCTGCATGAGCATGCATCCACATGAGGCTAGCAGAATCTTCCATGCAAAACACAAAATGATGAACAAAAACCATACTTTAGGGTCACTGCAAGATGTAGTCCCTCCATCAACAGTCAGACCAAAGGCCTTCACCTGTCAGAGTGTCTCTCCTTTGCCATGCAAACGGGCGCTGAGGGCTTATACCCCTCCATCTATGCCCAATCCAGACACTTATATTCCTCATCCAAGAATCAAAAGAGGAAAGAGCTTCGCAAGTCATAGTGTAACTCCTTAAACTTTGTTATGCAAGAGTAATTATTAAGTGCTCTTAGAGTATGGTTACATAATGTTCTTTCTTCTTATATTTATGGTAGATCTTATTGATTAAATGTATTATAAGATCTATCATGAATATAAGAGGATGTAGCACTACGTTACTATGCTTAAGGAGCACTTGATAATTTTCCAAGCAACAAAAGTTTGAGCCTGAACTCCATTTAGTCCATCTCTCTATCCCAAAATAATTGAAGGAGCTAGTTGAATGTCCTGGTACTATTGCTGGTTGCGCTTCTATCTGTAATTTTGCTTCGGATACACCCTTCTCTCCTCTATTCTTCCCTTCGTTCACTCTGTGGACTGGCCGAGATGTAATTCGGTGCAAGTAGCTTCTTCATAATATATATGGGATTGCGCAAATTTTTTTTAAAAAGAATTTCTTCATAATTTATAGACTTGGAGGATTAGATTAGTTGTTTCTTCTTATTCATAATAATATGTTGATTTTATATAAGCCTTTCAAAATTGGTATGGATAGAGAAATTTCAAACTTGTGAGAAAACATGCCAATCTATGGAGTATAGCCTGCCCGTAAAAATTAAAAATTATGACAAGTTGGTTCAAGTTGACCCTTTTTCTTTTTTCCTTTTCAAAAAATGAAAAAACAAAAACCATTATCTTTAATTTTGGATTTGAAGGTTGTGGGAGAATATTTTTTTTAAGGAGGAGATTTTTTTAATACATTAATCTTTTTATTTATTTATTTATTTTTTTATGGTTGCTAAAATACATTAATCTTGTTGAGTACTCTCATTGAGTTTGCTTAGCTTCTGTCGTAATGGACATGCTACAATATAGAGTATACTAGTCCTTGGCTGGTAACTTTCAATTGGTACTCGAATTGTGTTCCAAATAAATGATGATATACCTGTGACTTATCAACGTTACCGTTTGCATACGATCTTTTCTACTTATTATAATCAGCAAATAATGTATTAATTTGTATTTTCATTTACAATTCACATTGTCCATACTCCATACATATCGTTCTCCACGTGAAGATGTTTCGGTTGGAATTAATGCCAGGCCTTGAATGAGCTTAACATTTTTTATTTATTTTATTTTTTGAAAACCCAAATAAAGTGGGCTAGAGATGAGGTCATTGTCCCACATTACTTAAACTTTCGCATTGCAGTATAGTGTGAAATTACCTAGGCGTTAATGGAGTTTGTCACTATTCAAATTTATAACTTTCAAAATCATAGAATTAACGGGTCACATTAGATTCCTACCACTTAGCCACCATAACAGGTGGTTAAAAATTAAGGACACCGAGTTTGAAACCCTCTTTCTCTACTTATAAGGACATAATTTTATAGTGGAAGACGATTGTACAATGAAAATTGGGTAATGATTTACAAAATTTAGGCTCATGTCCTATATTGGTAGAGTGTGTAAGAACTCTATGCAATTTTAATCACCGCCTCAGAATAACTTTTCTACTCAACATTCCACATTTCTTTTGTTCAGCCTTAGATTCTTTCTTTGTTCTATCTATCAGGGATTCTCCATTGAGTCTCTCTTTGTTCAGCCTTAGAGTCCCTCTCTCTTATTACTATTATTATTTTTGGGTTAAGGGAATCTTAATAAAGTAGTTGATATGCTATTTTATAGTTTAATTTTTTGTCTTTTCATACCATTTAACCACTTGGAGAAAAAAGAAAAGAAAAGAAAAGAGAAAGATACCATTTAACCATAAGTATACTATTTTTTATCTTTAATGTTCACATTAGTGAGAATGACATTTTTTTATTCTATTTTATGTTCTACTAATCACAGTTTATTATGTCCATTAATTTTTTCTTATAAAATAACCAAAGTTTACAATAAAAAAGAAGAAGAAGAAGATATGTGACATATTGCAGCCGGTTGAATTTAAACTATAGAGTGGAACACTACCAACAACAGAAAGGTTTTCCTTTCTTTGTATGCATGCCCATGTTAGTCAAATATTGGACATTTTCAACAGTCTCATAAATATAATATAGTTGCTATTCCATTTGTTAGGTCGTCTTATTGCCTTTTGATACCATTTAATAACCAGAGTATACAAACTTCAATGTTGACATGATAAGAAAGGTGTCTTCCTTTGTATGGTATGGCTATGTTTCAACCTTATAGAATAGTCGATATTCCAATTTTCAGTTCTTTTAGAGCATAAAACTTATTCGTAAGAAAGGTGTCTTTCATTGTTTGGCCAAACATCAAAAAGGAATAGTTCATGTAGTAGTTTTCTTGATACTAACTAATCATCCCAGATATTCAAGCTAGATGTCGCTGTTTTTTCTTTGGATGGAGATATGCCCCATCAATATTTACTTTCTTTTTTTTAGAATCTCCATCAATATTTACATGATAGAGCTCTTTATGCAGATATATTCCATAGAACTGAAGCAGGTTGATTATGCTCCCACGGATCGTCCATGGCGCTTGTGCCACAAAGCCATATGTATTTAAGTGGGTGCAATTACACCTACTGAAAATTTAAGAAAAATAGTATAAGTAAAACATTCAAAAGATTAATATTGTAAGTTAATAGCACTCACAGAAAAAAAAAAAAACTTTTTCTTTTTCAGGAGCAGTTATAAGAACAACTTTGAAAGAGTAAGAGGGCTTTTGGATAGCAGTTTTTTACGTCCACGTTCAGTTTTTTTTTTTTTTTTTTCAACGCGTGTTTGTTACTGTTCATTGGCTATGAACAGTGATTTTAGGCCAATGAACAGTAACTTCTGGAATGAACAGTATTTTTTATTCATTTAAAAATTATTTTGTTACAGTATTTTCAGTTTTTAGTTTTCAGCAATAAGTTCTATCCAAACGGACTCTAAGAGTTTCTTGTTTAAATTTTGGATAAATGTCTAAAGAGGAAATGAATATCAAAGTAAATACCACTTGCCCGAGGAACTACTAATCATGAAATAAAAATCATTTGTACTACTTAGATAGTTCCACTTTATGATTCATGAATTGTGGCTTGCCGCATCTCTCTCATCTCTTTTCCTTTGTAAAACCAAAGTTTAAGATGGGAAAAGAGAATGACAATTGGTGGAGTATAGTTAAGCTCCTCTAATTGTTTTAAGGATTACTTCATCATAAATTTTAAAGATCATATCCATACATTTTAAAATGAATAATTTGGATTTTGTCATATCATTAACAATATACCTAGATACCAAAATAGTTATAATCAATATTTATTTATACGTTGATAATGGAAAAAATCCAATCTATTGATTTTAGAATATATAAATACAATTTTAAGAATTTACCTGAGAAATTATATAAGATCCTAATTTGTCGTATATAAAGTGAAATACTAATACTCAACTATGAAAATAGTTACATTTGCAGTAAAAAATGATTGGATGAATGCTTCATGATTGTCTTATCCACAATATATATATATATATATATATATATATATATATATATATATATATATATATATATATACACACACACATATATATAAAATGAAAGATTTGGCTTTTTATTGACTTCTTGTAAAGTTTTTAATTTGTTTCTTTTTGGTATTATAATTAAGGAATGAATTAAAAAAATATTTAAGTAAAAGTGAAGATTTAAGATATTTATATTAAATAAGGGAGCATTTTAAGGTAATCAACTTAAGAAATTATAGCATAAATCAAGCAAGAAATAACATGTAGCTCTAAAGTGATTTTTATTGGTTAATGTACTTGAGTAATTATTCTCCCTATATATAATAATTCTTTCTTAATATTATGCTCTTCCAATATTATGGTTATTTGAAAATCATAATCAATTCAAATATATATATATATATATATATATTTATATTCAAAATTTTTTATGCCATGGCCCCAAGTTATAACGAAACTCCACCAATATTTTTGAATCTTTTATGGAAAATTAGAAGTAACATTTTTATTTTTGTTTCCAAAACCTAACAATGTGAAAGGTACAAAATTTACAAGTTTTTACACAACATCCAGAGATATTGATTGTAATTAGTGCGTTATTATTACTTCACATGGGTGCATCTTTGAAATCACTTTCATAGTTTCATTATATATTAATCACAAGATTCACATCAACGAATCACCTCAACAATGGTAAAATAAATTATGATAATTGCTTTTCTCCTATTGCATGTTTCAGAAAGCACAATGCTGAGTGCTGTTTGCGTTTGCGTTTCGAGTATTGTGGTACGTCAGCTAATAAAAAATTCCTTTTCTTGATTCTAAAAAATTCTGGCCAGATTCCTTTATCACCTTAATGGAATTGTATCTTGTCATCGCCAGATTCCTTATTTTATTGAAATTCTATCTTGTTTCATACAAAAGACAAAAAAATGAAAGTGTTTGGGGAAAATCGGAGTAGTAATCAATATTATAGTTAATACTTTTTTTTATAAAATTTTAAATTTAGTTGTCGGTTTCTTAATTATTTTAAGGTCAACTATTACTTTAGTTTGCTTTTTACTGAAATCCACTTAACTTTGATCGGAATCCAGAGCCCCTATGGGCTTATAGGCCATTTAGGTCACCACCTAAGGCTCCACTTGTAAGAGGGCTCCCAATAGTAATAATATATATATATATATATATATATATATATATATATATATATATATATATTATATAATGTTGCTTTCTCATTTGAAAAAAAGAAAAATAAAAAGTAAGGCCCGCCCAGAAGATGTAAGACTCCGTCCAAATTATTTAAGCCCCTAATTGAAAATTGAGAACATAAAATTATTTCTAACTGTTTTTCACAAAGAAAAAAGTCTGAAATGACATGAAGTCCAATCACATCACTAAATCTTTAGCTTTTTCAGAAAAAAAAAAAAAAATCACCACATCCAAGTATCCTTTAGATCAACCTTTGTACCACATTTCATTAAGGAAACCCATGTTTATTATTTGAAATGTAGAGAGGGAGAGAAAGAGAGACATTAGTTTTCTCAATATACATGTAACAAAATGCAAAAGAAAAGATTACAAAAGGTAGAAAAAAGAAAGAAGAGACAAATAAGAAAAGACAGAAAAAAGAAAGAAGAAAAAAAACACTAACTCTCTCCATCTTGATTAAAAAAAAAAAACACTGTTTTTAGTTGGCTTACTCATCAATTGGTGTTGACAATAGATTTGGTGTGTTCATAGATCTTCATTTTAGGTTAGTTTTTTTTTTCTCTTCCTTTGCCTCTTTCGTCTTCTTCATGGTTTGCTCATTGCTGCTGGGTTTTTATTCTTCCTTTTGCTTTTGGTTTAACTTTAGTTTAGTTGTACTCTTTACTCTTTTTTGTTTGTACTCTTCCATTTTGATTTCTTTAGATTTCTCTAGAAGGCTATGGAATGGTCCGAATGGACCCACTTAAAGTATTGATTCTAGTCTTTACACGTTTATTTATTTTAAGAAATCAGATTTAGTAATATGCAAGTTAAAGTATTGATCCAGTGATCCTAGTCCTACACGTTTTTTAAAGTATTGATCTAGTGATCCTAGTCCTACACATTTTTTATTATTATAAAGAAATAAGATTTAGTGGAATCTAGTGATCCTAGTCCTACACGTCTTAGTGGATCCAATCAAGTTGAGTCCTACACATTTTGCTAAAAAAAAAAAGTTTACTGCTACAATCCTACACAAAAAAAAAAGAATATTGATAACAAAATTATAAATTTAGAATAATTTATTTTGTATTAATATTAATTTTAATTTATTTGTGTAGGTTTAAAGTGTAAAGTGATCATATTAAGTAAAGCTGCAATTGTGCTTTTGATAAACCAGATTCTATTTTTTTATACATTAAATTTATATTATTCTTGTTAAATTGTTTTTTTTTTATAATCGATTGTGTTTCATTTATTCATAAATATTTTTTAATTACAAATTTCTACTAGAAAATATCCATCTAGATATGAAAATCCAAAAAAAAAAAAAAGACAAAGAGAAGAACTAATTGAATCTCAAAAAGGAGCTATGAACAAATTTATTACTAGTAAAAAATAAAATCTTGTAGAAAATTTGAGTGAAGGTTTCATAAATGAACAAGAAATTCATCAAAAAGAGTTAGAAGATAATGAAAATATACAACAAAATGATAATAACGAAGGTGGTCATGATAATGTTCAAACATGTAATGTCACCATTCTTGATAATGAAGGTCAAAATAATTTAGAGGAGAGTGAAAATATCAATGATCAACCTAAATATATTCCTACCAATATTTTTGAACCAGGTCAATGGAAAACTATTGATATAAAATTAAGAGATTTGTTAGTAGAAAATGGTCCAATAAGAGTTGATGATCTAAACTTTCCTATAGATAAGAACTCTAGACATTTTTCTACTATGCATTATTTTCAAAAATTACCAAATGGGGAGAAACATGATAGAAAATGGTTAGTGTATTCGAAAGACCTAGATAAAGTATTTTATTTTTGTTGCAAGTTGTTTAATTCAAAATCTAATACAAATCAACTAGCTAATGGAGGAACTAAGGATTGGAAAAATATTAGTTCTATTCTTAAAAATCATGAAACAACCAATGAACATATTATTAATATGAATACTTGGATTGATTTAGAACTAAGATTATTGAAGAATAAAACAATTGATAAAAATGTCCAAGAACAAGTTAAGAGAGAGAAAGATCATTGGAAACAAGTGTTATTAAGAATAATAGTGGTGGTCACTTTACAAGTATAAATGCTTGTGAGGTGTGGGGGGCAAGAGCCGGAGTTTAAATTTTCAAGAGGAAACTTTACACACACATACACTTAGATTAGGCTAGAGTAGAAATTTTATCTTGTATATATATATATAAAGGACTAATAGCGGTGGTAAAAAATATTAGTAAAAATAATTTGGCATTCCGAGGAAAAAAAGAAAAGATATATAAAAAAAAAATAACGAAATTTTTTTAAGTATAATTGAAATGATTGCAGAATTTGATCCAATAATGCAAGAACATGTTCGACATATTCAACGTGGTGCAATCCATAATCATTATCTTGGACATAATATACAAAATGAAGTGATACAATTATTAGCAAATGAAATTAAAAGTAAAATTATAAAAAAGATTAAAGAAGCAAAATACTTTTCAATTATACTTGATTGTACCCCTGATGTAAGTCATTAAGAACAAATGACTCCCATACTAAGATGTGTGGATATTTCAATAAGTCCAATAAAAATAGATGAACATTTTGTGGAATTTTTAAAGGTAGATAATACTTTTGGAAAATGACTATTCAATGAAAAAATAAAAAATCTTGAACTTGATATTGATAATGTATGTGGATAAGGATATGATAATGGGTCTAATATGAAAGGGAAAATACAAGGGGTACAAAAAAGAATTCTTGATATAAATCCTAAAGCATTTTACACATCATGTGGTTGTCATAATCTCAACCTTGTCCTATGTGATATGACTAATTCTTGTCCTAAGGCTATATCTTTTTTTGGAGTAGTACAACTTATATGCACACTATTTTCTTCTTCCACAAAGCGATGGAAAATTTACAAGATAATGTGATAGGTTTAACTCTTAAGCCATTGTCTAAAACATGTTGGGAAAGTTGAATTGAAAGTGTAAACACAATAAAATTTCAAGCTCTAGAAATAAGAGATGCTTTGTTACAATTGGCAAAAACAAGTGAAGATCCCAAAACAAAAAGTGAAGCTGATTGTTTTTATATATGATATTGAAAGTTTTGAGTTTTTGCTAGGTATGACTATTTGTTATGACATATTATTTGCTGTTAACTTCTTTAGTAAAAATTTACAATCGAAAGACATGCCTATTGATGTTGCTATAGATCAATTAAAAGGTCTCATGTCTTTTAAAAAAAAATATAGAGAAGATAGATTTACATCTGCTATGAATTCATCTAAAGAAATTGCAACCAAAATGGAAATAAAGTCTATATTTCGTGAAAAATGTATAATTCGCAGGAAGAAACAGTTTGATGAGAATGTTAATGATGAGACAACACAATCCGCTGAAGAATATTTTAGAATTAATTATTTTTTATATATAATAGATTAAGCTATTTCTTCGATTGAAAGTAAATTTGAACAATTTCAAATATATGAAAATATTTTTGGTTTTTTATTTAATTTTGAAAAACTAAAATCACTAGATGATGATAATTTGAAAAAAACAGTCTTAATCTTGAATTTTTTTTCACACATGAAACTTATTTCGATATTGATGGCTTAAATTTATTTTCAGAACTAAAAGTTTTAAAAGAAGTTTTGCAAATAAATGAAAACTCTCCAATTAATGTATTAAATTATATAAAGAGGCTAGAATCTTTTCCAAATGCATATATTGCTTTTAGAATATTACTAACTATACTTATTACAGTTGCTTCTGTAGAAAGAAATTTTTCAAAATTAAAATTAATAAAATCCTATTTAAGATTAATTATGTCACAAGAAAGATTAAGTGGATTAACCATACTATTAATTGAAAAGGAAATGTTAGCGGAACTTGAATGCAAAAATTTAATTAGTAATTTTGCCTCTCGAAAAGCAAGAAAAATAAATTTTAATTGAAAAAAATATCTAAATTTATAATTAAATAGAATAAAAGGCCCCATTTGAAGCTTTCGCCCAGGGCCCTTAAATTCGTTGAGCTGGCCTTGAGAGTCTGGTTGTGGAACTGGACGCGAAAGTGATAGTGGAACTTCTTAATTCTAACAACAAGACTAATGGAATTTTGTCTTTTATCCTTGATGACTGCAGATTCTTAATTACTAGGCAAGTTTCACCGAGTTTGTGTGAGAGCATGTATACCGGGAAGGGAATAAAGGAGCAGAGATATTGGCCAAATGGGGCACAACCATGTCAGAGAATTTTAATTTGTTATTTTTAACTTGCCCCCTAACTCTGATATTCTCTTTATTGTTAATATGGATGCAGCTGATGTGTATTATTGTAGCTAGAACTGTGAACGCTAGCCTTGCCCCTATGGTGTGGCAGTAATTGTTTGTGTGTTTGTTTTATTTATATCCACTCTAACCAAAAAAAAAAAAAAAGGGAAATTCTCTGGTGATATGCCGCGCCAATTTCTTTATATCCACTTAACCAAGATGTTATTTGCTCTTCATCTTTCGGAAAGAATGGAGATATGCAACATCAATTTTTAGACGATAGAATTCTTTATTGTGTTAAGCTTTATAGAATTAGACAGCTTTGATGAACTCCCGTGGGTATGTATAGACTGGATTAAGGCTATGAGAATTAGTATGTAAAATTCAAAAACTCATTGGTGCTTTTTAGAATGACTGTCGACGGAGAAAACTAATTGATGAAGTGATTATCAGATCTGTTTTGTATGAATCTAAACAAAGCCAATCCATTTTTCACAGGCCACATTGGAAGGTACATCTATTGGTATATCTTTTCTCACTGTTCCTGAAACCCTAGATATATAATCTTTTACTTATTATTGTATTTTCCTTTTTTTCCAATCATTTTTGTCCTTTTTGTTCATGAAAGTTCAAATAGCGTATAAAATACCAATAAATGTTTAGACCCCTAATTTCAAATTAAACCAACACAAGCTTATACCCAAATAATATATGTGCGGAATAATAGGTACAAGCAGAAACCCAAACAAATAAACAACTTTACACTATAATTAATCACAACACAGCAGCAATTAAAAGATAAGAGTAAGGGTTAGAGAGATGCAAATACAAAGATAATAATGACACTTGTTATTGAAGAGGAAATCGAAGAACTCGGCGAAAAATCTCTCAGCCACCCTCCAAGCGATCAAATGATCTGCTAAAAAATAAAGTTGGGATATACGAATAGCAATAGACCCTTCAAGCCTAATTTACCCAATGTACTTAAGCCCTCCAAGCTTTTTGCTCCAACCGGGTTAAGCCTAACCATGTCTTCTTTAACTTTTCGGATTCCATAATAAGCCCATTTTATCAACTAAACAAATTGGTCCTCTCTGAATTGCTTTTCAAGTATCAAAATACCTCCTCATTGATATGAGTATGGTGAGATAAGGATTTAACTAATGTATTTCTCAAGGATATGTCAAGGGAGAAGGTGAGAGTAGAGGAATTTGGAGAATCTAAAGTTTAAGATTGTGGATGAGTTAATCTTGTTTTTCTCTAGGATTTCTCATTCAAAATTCTCTCTAGAAACTTTCTACATTTCGTGGGTATAAGGGTATTTATAGTAGGGTACGTGAGAAGTGTAAAAAGTCAGTTTTCATTCAAATAGGGTATTCTAGTAACTTGATCTCGCGACTGGGACGAGTCACAAGATAACTTTCAGGTTAGATTGTACTTTTTGTCTTGTAGTATTCCAGCTGTTATGACCCTTCAGCTTTCTGTATGCTTCACATGTGTGCTACTTTGGTGACTTGCTAGTCACGAGATTCAGTCGTAAGACTCCTTTGAATGCACGCATCTTGATTTTTCTTCACACTCCTTCACACAGCCCTTACATAATTTCCACCTAAATACAGGATATCTAATTACTAAATTACAAGTAAATTTGACATAAAATAAAGTCAACATATGATTGAATAAATTCAACCTTACGGTTCAAATCTAAGAATATTACTAAAGAACATTGGGGCTGTTGATGTTGCTGACTTCTCCAAATATCAGGTTATGGTATTGGCCTTTGTCTGCCTTTTTGGATCACCAATGGTAGTGGCTGTCTCCCACTGTTGGTGTCACGACCAATTGCGAGTTATAGCAGTGGATATCCTCTCTGATTAAGTTCACAACCTTTCTTTTATTTAGTTGACATATACTTCTTGGTGGAGGTAATGTAAAACTTTTTGGAAAAAAAAAAAAATCAAAGCTAAAGTTTTATTTATTTATTGTAATATTTCAGTGTGGGTGTGGCGAAGAGTCACCTGAGACATGGTTATCTAACAAATGCCCATCATATAAAAAGTAGGACACAAAGATAAGAAAGACATAATTCTTTAACAAATACTGACTGTTTGGATTTATTGATGATTAATCCGGACACTATCAAACGTTTGATTTGTTCTCTAAAACACCAATAGTCTTATTAGCATGTGCATGAACCAAAAGGCTCCAATCACTCTCTAAAGCCAACTTGGCCGCTAATATAAAATATTAAAACTCCCTACAGCCAAGCTCTCCTTAGCACTTTGATCTGCATAGTTTTGCCTGAGATAAACAATGGATGCCATGTTTATCAACTGGATACCCCCACCAAAGTTTAGTATCCCATGTTTTTAAGCTCATGACAAAAGGTGATTGAGAGTTTAAAAACACTAATGGCATAAGTAGAGCCGTTTGTGCCATGGATTTAATGAGGAATTCTTTACCAGCAAATGACCAGATACTTCTCCTTCCAACCCACAAGTCTCTTCCATAATCTTTGCTTAATACTGTCAAATTTGGATAGCTTGGTTGTACCCAAGAGAGAGAGTAGACCAAGATATATCTCATAACGATTGATCACATTGGCTCCCAGAATTTCCTGTATCAGTACTTTTGAATAAGGGGTGGGTGTAGACTATGCAGTACTGCTCCCATTTAAACATGCTTAATTGCGGAGTTCTAATGAGATCTAATGCATTAGTGTTATAATGATCACACTTGGGTGTTAGTAATAATGAAGATGGAAGTCTTACCTTGGTTGATTTGTTGAGCGGAAACCCTCTTATACATGGAAGGATTTCCAGGACTTTGTTACACGGTGTTGGGGTAGCATATATCTACCGTCAGCAAAAGAAGAGTGATTAAACCAAGGGTGTCCTCTATTGGCTGGCTGCATGTCTATAAATATGGTAAAATTCAATTAAAAAATCTGAAACAATTTTCTGGGAAAGTTGGTCATTAACTGCCTTTTTGGGTATTTCTCATGACGTGCTATAATTCCCTTAAAAATTGAATTTTAAATTGATTGGAGAATTGATTTTTATGAATTACGCAGTGATCATTTTTATTAGGTCCAATTATTGGATTAAAAATTTTTCTCGTATATTATCAAGCTGATCCTATTATATTTATTAGGTCATACAAGTGATTTTTTTTTTCAATGTCCACTTAATTTCTCTTAATAAGATAAACGTGTCAAGGTTTTATGAATCATATTAATTGTTTTTTTTTTTATAAATTATATTATAAAAAAAAAGTCTATGTCATAGTCCATAGTTCAAGTGCACTATAGTCCATGTCTAACTTCCTTGCACAGTTAAAAATATCTCATTTCAATGAAAATTATGAGCCAATCTAAGATCTTGCACATGGTACCATTCTTGTGTGACGTGTGTCCTGTGTTCTAGGGCATTCTATATGCTGACATCATTCAATAACATCACCCACGAAGTATCATCATCCTTGTCCTTGCCTAATAGTTTGAAGAGAAACTCATCAAACTTCTCATATATATATTTTTTGTGAATTTTGAAAATTTAACTACTGAATTTTATTTTTCTTATGTTCTTAACATATATATCAAATTTCGTTCAAATTGGATATTTTACTATTTGATCGATAAACTTATTTTTTATACACAATTTTATATTAACATTTGTATGATGAGATAGTAATTGATTTTAATTTTGATCTTCTTGAAATTTTGCAAATATGGAAAATTTAATAAGAACATACAATCTAACGGTTAGATTTTCAAAATTCACACTCAATATAGAAATATATGAGAAGTTTATAGAGTTTCTCTAGTTTGGAGAGAAACTTTGTTCAAATCGTAAATACACCCCCCATAAACATTCTCTTTCAAGTAATGCTAGGATTATAACGTTCGCCACAATTTACTCAAATAGCAAGTCGTGAGTGGTAGAATTGTGGACCCACCATATATTTTTACTCCACTACTCACGAATTGCCACGTGAGCAAGTTGTGGTAAAAGTTATTGAAAGTTCAAATAGTGTGTAAAACACTAATGAATGTTTAGACTTCCAATATCAAAATTACCAATACAAGCTTATACACAAACAATATATGCGTGGAATGATGAATTTAAGCTAAAAACAAATTGGTAAAACACTTTAAACCAAAATTAATCACAAATACAACAGTAATTAAAAGGTAAATAATAAAGGAAGAGAGATACAAACACAAAGATAACATGACGATGTGTTATCGAAGAGAAAACTGAAGTGCTCGGCGAAAAGCCTCTCCGTTGCCCTCCAAGCCTTTTCGCTGCCCTCCAAGCCTCTTCGCTGCCCTCCAAGTGTTCAAATGATCCACTAGAGAATAAAGTTAGGATACATGAATAGTAATAAACTCTCCAAGCCTAATATACCAATACACCTAAGCCCTCAAAGTTTCTTGCTCCAATAGATTTACGCCGATCCTTGTCTTCTTTAGCTTACCGAATCTCGCAAAAGGCTCATATTGCATCTGTCATCCTTGGCATCTTCCAATACTTCCCAAAACTCCAAAAACACTCTTAACACTTTGAATGGGTGTGGGTAGTGTTTAGGTACAAATCTCCTCTCAATGAGTATAATAATGAGAGATGGATGGAGAAGAAATTACAAAGATTTCTCTCTAAGAATGAGTAGCACTCTCTTTAATAAGGTGAGTGTGTTGTAGAAACCTTTCTTATGATTTTTCTCTCTGAATAGCCACACCTACATTTTGTAGGTATAATGGTATTTATAGTAGGGTATGTAAAGAATGTGAAAAATTAGTTTTCATCCAAACAGGGTATTCTGGCGATTTGGCCTCGCGACTGGAACAAGTTGTGAGATAACTTTTAGGCCAGATTGTACTTTTTGTCCTATAGTGCTTCAACTGTCATGACTCTTCAACTTCTTACATGTTTCACACGTGTGCCACTTTGGCGACTTGCTTGAATGCACACAACTTGAGTTTCTTCACATTCTCTCACAAATATAATCCTTATATTATTTTTACCTAAATACAGGATTTTTACATGCTAAATTATAAGCAAATTTGATTCGAAATAAAGTCAACACATAGTTGATTAAATTTAACTTTACACTTATAATAAAAGTTATGACCCATCATTTTCCTTCTCTCACAGACAAGAAAATACATGTCCTATTTTGGGTGTGTATAGCCAACCCCTCTAAACACATGCGCCACACATGTTAGTGGGATCCACATATTCTAAGAGACCTGCTACATAACGGATACAAAACATACTTTCTCGTCTCACTCTGCCTTGGCAAAGAGAAATTGCTACCCTCGTTCCCATTTTTGTAACATCACCATCTTCATTTTGAACTCCAAAAATACCCATTAAAATCCCAAAAAGAAAGGCCAAATACTCAACAAATCATGAAATAAGTCCCCCATAACATAACCCAAAATTTCCAACTATATAAAGTAGAGAATATGACTCAGCAAACCGAAGCTGAAAAGATCGGAAAACCCTAACAGCCTCCATCCCATTCTAGGATGTGATGATATATGACATGATCTGATTGGAGAACCAATCAAAAAGAAGATTATGTTATTACAAAGAGATAAAGCTAGCGGTTTAGAAAGTAGCAGATATATATGGCAGACGGAAGGAATCTTCCAATAGCAACAGAATCGAGAGTTTCCTGTTTTAGGTATATGAGAGTTCTTCTGAACCAAGGCTGGCTGTAATAAGATCAGATTAGTCCACTCGTTCACTGTCTGTAATAAGATGCAGGCATGGGGCAACTATATACGTTCGGAGAGTGCTTCCCAAAATATCTTTGCCATGCACATCTAGTACGTACTGTGAGGACAATGCACGTACATGCATGCAAAATAGCCATATGACTTTATTACACTGATGATTGAACTACTTATTTTATTCATTGATTCCTTTTTCAAACTTCAAATATTTCCGTAGAACTGACAATATGATTAACCTCAAATGGTTTCATTCGTTTCAGAACATCAGTGATATATAGTACGTAGAATCTGGAAGACTTAAGCCATTCTTGTCACTAGTATATGTAGCTCCAAATCTCTAATTTGTGCTCAGTTTTTTTTTTTTTTTTTGGTTGAGAAAACTAATTTGTGCTCAGTTAATTAAGATGTTTGTGAATTAAATTAGTGCCTAAGATTTATTTTTGTCAATTGAGTCCCTTATTTTGCATTAATAAATCAATTTGGCCATCATCCCCAAATCTATTAGCAAACGACATAATTTAAACATTCTTTTTTAATAAAAAAATAATCTAAAAACATACATAAGATGCACCCTACCATTTAACGTACGTATCTTATTGTTTGATGAGTATGATTTTAAAAAATAAAAATGAACATTGTTTAAATGGCGTCTTTTGAAAATAAATTTGGACGAAAGTATTAGATTGATTTATCTTGATAAACTGAGGAATTAAATTGATAAAAACCAATTGATTAAATTTAATTTCAGCCTCAATGGTAATATATATACTTATCAATGTTGCCCGGCCGTTTATGCAATTTCTTTTCTACTTGTTTTAATCATCACATATCGTTTTTGTATTTTTGACTATTTTTTTTACAATTGAAATTGTCCATGCATAAATCTGATAAAAGAAAAGAAAAAGAATTGATTATTATGTCTATAATATTTTCACAACAACTATTAAGCGGTAGATAATTATTGACTGTTACTAGCTAGTGAATAAAAAAGTAATTTCAATGATGAGTACAAATTAGAACTAATAATAACTTGCCATTTTAAATTTATTGTGAAGTCAATATAAAAATTTTGTGGATGTTGTACTTCTAAAAAAATAAAAAAATAAAAATTGTCCATACATATTAGTACTCTGCATGTGAAGATGTTTCGGCTGGAATTATTATTATTATTATTTTTGTATCAAAGTACCACAAGTATTAAAGTATATGGTCCTGTATGCCAGGCCTTGAATGGGCCTAACATTCTGCTTCTCTGCTATTTTGATACCAAATAAACATGCATATATATATTAAAAGGAAGATGATTGTACAAAGGCAATTAGGTAATGATTTACAAAGCTCAGGCTCATGTCCTAGAGTGGACGAAGAACTCTACGTAATTTTCATCATCACCTCAAAAGTATTTTTATATATATTCAACATTCCACTTTCTTTTGGTCAGCTTTTGTATCTATCTTTGTTCTATCTATTAGGGATTTCCATTGAGGCCCTCCTCAGTATGATATGACCTAAAATGCAACAGGTAGAGGATCATGACTTGGCATAAGCATTAACTTATTTGGTTAGATCTTTTTCCTTTAAATGGCAAGGCATCTCTTCCTTGTGATGCAAGTAAATTTAACGGGTCTCTTTAATTTCCCTAAACAAAATACAAATATAAATATAACTGAGGCTCTGGCCTTATCCTTCAAAAAAATTCTCAATTGACCTGTCCAATCCAAAATGCTATTTTGGTTATGATTATGTCGGTTTTACATTTCCGTGCAAAGATAAGTTCAAATAGAGGGCATTTTTCAACCGTCTCTTACAGATTAGTTGATATTCCATTTTATAGTTCATTTTTTTTTTCCTTCTTATACCTTTTAGCTACGATTATACAGCATTTCAATGTTGACATCAGTAAGAAAGGTTTTTTTGTTCCACTTTTAACTCTAATTTTCCGTAAAAACTGGCTTGAAACATTTGGGTACAGGGATGCTTATGAGATAATTTTTAAAACAAAAACAAGATCTCTTCCTTTTCTTTTTCTTTTTTTTTTAAATTTTTTAAATTTTTTAAATTTTTATTTTTTTTATCTTTTATCTTTTTTCTTTCCCTTTACATCTCTTGATGATATTTGATATTAAGTGCATTTCCCTTTGGTATATAAGTGCTTGGGTACCAGGATGCTCAGAGATTAATTTTAAAACACCTTATGATATTTGATGTTCAATGCATTTTCCTTTGGGATATAAATGTTTGGGTACCAGGATGCACATGAGGGAATTTTTAAGACAAAAGCAACCTATTCCTTTCTTTCTTCTTTCTCAGAACACCATGATGATATTTGATCTTATGTGCATTTCCCTTTGGAATATTACTGATTACTGTTTTGGTAGTTTCGGCTGGTTCCGGGATGCTCATGAGAGAATTTTTAAGACAAAAACCAGATCGACTTGGTCTATTCCTTTCTTGCTTCCTTCTCAAAACACCTTAATAGAATTAAAAGAAAAAATTATTCTCCCAATCGATCGGTGCATACCAAATGTCTTTTTTTTTTCCCGTTACTATTACTATTATTTTAATAAATAAAAAAATCAAACATATGGCATTTTGTTGTTGATGAAGTATGTATAAATAGGAAAACTAAGAGTAGGGCATATTAATTTTATTCCTTACTTTCTTTGCATAGTATGCCCATGTTTCCCAATTAGTGGACATTTTTCAAAAGGCAGCTTACTGAATAATATTCCATTTTTAGTTCATTTTCTTGCCTTCTAATACCATTTAACCAAAGTATACAGAACTTGATGTTGACATTGGTAAGAAAGGCCTCTTTCTTTGTATGGAATTTGGTGAAACTACACTGTTGATTAGTAAAGTTTACTTTATGAGTGCAATTGGTTTCTCAAGTTTTAAATGTGTGCTATTGGTCTCCTAAGTTTTAAAGATAAAGCAATATTAGTCCTTCTGTTAGCTACCGTTAGTAATATTGGTTATGTGGCTAACAAAATAGTGATCTAGAATTTTTTTAATAAAAATTTACAAATATTATTTTACACTACACAACTGACCGGTTTTCAAAATCAAATTTTAATCTTACTCGGTTCTAAATCAAATCCAGCTTGGCCATCCCCATCTGATTTTGAAATGCAAGAGAGAGAAGATCTCTCTTCACCTTAATCAATCCAAGAAGAAGAAGAAGAAGAAGAGGACCCTTGATGGGCTCTGTCGTTGGCTGGCAGTGCACTTCTTTCTCCTTGCTTCTCTAACTAACGCCACACAAAAAACGATGGTCCAAGAAAGACTTCTCTCTTTCTTTCTCTAAGAAATCAACGACATTGTACTTTGTTATTATCTCATATAACATGTGCTTTGATTGCTAATTATTTAATTCCGCTTCTTATTCATTTGAAGATTGTTGGAATCTGGATCTATATTCCTACTCTATCCATTGTTTTCTTTTTTGATCATTCTATAATTGAATTGCAAGCCAAACTTTTTCTTTAGCGAAGACTTGTCTTTTCTTTAGCTCTAATATTGATCAATCAATTCAACATGAAATTAAACGAAGATTCGGAGCTCTAGTCATTAGACAACATGAGAAATATCTTGGTCTCCCTTCGCTGGTTGGAAGAAAAAAGCGAAATACTTTTAATGACATAAAGGAAAAACTTGCAAAGAAGCTAGCTGGATGGAAGGAAAAATTGCTTTCTAAAACTAGTTAGGAAATTTTGATTAAAGTGGTGGCACAGGAAATTCCAACTTATATTATGAGTTGTTTCAAACTTCTTGATACTCTCTGTGAGGAATTGACGAGTATGATTCGTAATTTTTTGTCGGGTCAAAAGCATGATGAAAGAAAACTGAATTAGATGAGTTGGGATAAACTTTGCAAGCCTAAGGTAGATGGGGGAATGGGTTTTAAACAATTGAAACCTTTCAGTTTGGCTTTACTAGCTAAGCAAGGTTAGAGATTGCAAATGAGACAGAATTCTCTTGTTTATCATGTCTTCAAAGCAAGATATTTTCCTAATCGTGATTTTGTCAAAGCTTCACTTGGAAATAATTCGTCATATGTTTGGCAAAGTCTTATGGCAGCCCAAAAGCTTGTGCAACATGGTTTGAGATGGCAGATAGGTAATGGTTTCAATGTGCAGGTGTGGAAGGATAAATGGTTACCAAGCTTCTCAACTTATAGAGTTGTTTCCCCAAGGCTGAATTCCCCAGCGGATCTTCGAGTTTCTGAGCTCATTAATTTGTATAATAAGTACTGGAACCTCAATTTATTGCAGCAAATGTTCCCGCCATTTGAGGTGGGGGAAATTAGAAGCATTCCACTTAGTACTTCTCTTCCCCCTGATAAGCTAATCTGGACAGGGACTTCTCTCTTTCTTTCTCTAAGAGATCAACGACATTGTACCTTGTTATTATCTCATACAACATGTGCTTTGATAGCTGGTTATTTAATTCCACTTCTTATTCGTTTGAAGATTGTCGGAATCTGGATCTATATTCCTACTCTATCTATTGTTTTCTTTCTTGATCATTCTATAATTGAATTGCAAGCCAAACTTTTTCTTTATTGTTTTTATTGCTTGGGATCATTTAGAATTACTGCATTGTAAAGACTAAAGACATAGAAATTCATCATGCCTATCCCCAATCTCAAATTGAGTCAGTCGGCACTGAGAATTGCATTGTGAGATCCGATTTTTGGGCCGTCTGAATTGAATGTGAATAAGGTCTGTTTAATCACTCTGTCTCTCATTTCAAAATCTAAGGGCCAAGTGGGGTTTTGATTTGGGACTAAGTAGAATTAAGATTATATTTTGGAACCGGGTCAATTTGCTTCTTGTATAACAATATTTGTAGCCACGTAAGCAATACATTAATGGTAGTTAATATTGTGCATTTTTAGACCCCTTAAAACAACCAGTTTAACCTAGTTATTTAGCCAAGTGATTAACTTAGATAAATTATGCAGATCTAGGTTAACACATATAAATCATATCATACAAAGCAACGGAAATATAAAAAACACAATGATATGATGATCCAGGAAAATCAAACTGGTAAAAAACCTGGGGAGGATTTAACCTAACTATTCTCAATGTAAAACTGAATCCACTATGAAAGAATTGAAGTTTATACAATAGCGACTTAGACCACTAACATCCTATTGAGTAGGAAACTTACTACCACGACCACGTGACAGCTCCGAGTCCATAGACTATTTCTTTCTTGAATTCCTAACAAGCACAAGCACTCTGCTTGTATATCTTTAAGCTCTTGAATCTGCAATTGAATTGATCACCAAGCTCTTGACATCAATTTAGATCTTGATAACTCTAAGTGTATGTGGAGGAAAACACCTCTAGATTTGTCAAAAGATTCACACACATAGTATAAAAATCACCCTTAAAACATGGTTAGGGTTTTCCTTTTTATACTTAGGGCAAAACATAAAACCCTACACGTAAAACGGACTTAGGCTGAGTTGAAAATTTTTGCAGAAAAACAATCTGCACGACTTTCGATCAATCGAGTCTAATTCTCGATCGGTCGAGTCAGACAGATTTACATAGTAAATCCTGCAGTAACTCGATTCCAACTTTACATAAAAGACACATACTTTGAGCATGTTTAAACAAGACTAAAATGTTTTGATCATAATTTTCCAATATTACAAATTAGAGTTCTAATACATTTAAACCTAAAGGTCTTAGAACCCAACGAATATAATAACTAATATAGTTCATTTTAAAAATTTGACGGGCTAATAGCACACACTTAGAACTTAAAGGATTAATTGTGCTTACTGTGTAAACTTTAGGAACTAATAATATAGTTTCGTCTATGAAATTTTCATGTTTCCCAAATAGCGGGCATTTTTAACGGTCTCTTATAAAATAGTTGATATTCACATTTTTAGTTCATTTTATGCCTTCTGATACCGTTTAACTATGAGTATACAGAATTTCAATGTTGACATTCGTAAGAAAGATGTATTTTTTTGGTATGGTATGGCCATGTTTTCACTTTTAGCCACTTTTTTGCTTTCAAAAAAAGAATGAGATATCACTAGTATATTATTTTCATAAAGTTATAAATTTCACAGTACTTTTTAACAATGATTGTCATTATTAGGTCTCAAATAATATTATTACCAAAACTATCGATTCAAAATAATAATCATACAAAAAAAAAGTACACATATTAATGTTAAAAACCCTTTTTCCTTATAGGAAAAACTACGAAACAAATTCTGAATAATTTTACCATTATAAAATCAATTACAATAATTCTCAAATTTATGCCTAACTTGAAATCCACCAAAAATCAATAATAAATCATCTTGTGTATATATCTCATAGCTGAAGGAAATTTTATTGTTTTCTTTATTCTCAAGCACACTAATCATTTATCTCAAAGACAACAGCACTCTGCCTAGCTCTCTCTATGGCTGTTTCTTTCTCTCAATTCCAACAGCACTCTTGTGCTACTTTCTTCTCTTCTATGCCGCAAACCCTGTTGCTGCTATCACACCTTTTCTTATGCGGCGTACACATACTTTTTATATGCAAAAAGCCTTAGCCTCAGTCTTCTTCTAGCAACACACTAACTCCTAATTACAGTAGGAGTATCTTCTTGGCATGTCCCACACGTTCACTTAATTAGTTGGGCTCTAATAGAATGTGGGCTGGACTTTGGTGCCGTGTACCCAACAGTCATAAGGAGATAATTTTAAATATAATCCTAACATATTAAATTACTTTGTTATGACTTATGAGTAACATTGAATTATTAGCGAACTCCTTTAATTATTTTGATAATATTGGTCCGTTTGCTACTGTACTGACTGTTTCCACAAATTACCATTTCACAAATGCCTGTTGGTGCTCTTGTTAGAAAATTAGAGCAAAACATGGACAAGCCATAACCAGAACCTCTACTCAACAGCTAAGGATTTGTATCGACCTTTATTGGCATTGCTTTCTGGATATTAAAAAAAACTACAGTGCGGTTTCCGTGGACAAAAGTAATTGCTAGAAAGGATACATTTTTGTCTACTACGATTTCCTTTGTTATAAATTGTAGTTGCATTGATATAAAAGGTTACCTCTGTGTCTGCCACTGTTTCCTTTGTGCTAAAACTTTAACTTCTTGCCAGATTCTCCTAATGCCTCTGTGGTGAAATTTCCTCTTTTATAAAGTTGAGACGTTCTTAATTCGTAAACTCTCTATACTCACAAACAAGACCTGGCTTCTGTATGCTTCTAATTGTCACAGCAGTCCTTTTGAGCGTGCCTGCACATGAGGCTAGCAGAGAAGGGCAAAAAATAAAGAACAAAAACCTTGTTTTGAGTCTCAGCAAGGTCAAGTCACTCTGTCTGCACTCAATCTGAGCACCAACGTACATCCCAACACCAAGAATCAGTCAAAGGACCTTCGTGAGCTACAATGCTGCTCCGCACACGAGGCTAGCAGAATATTCCATTTGGTGTATCTTTGGGTGTGTACGTAAGAGAACAAAGCCAGTGTGTACAAAATAAGTACACAATTCATCGAAGTGGTGTATCTTGAGTGCATGTGTACGATTATATATATACGTAAGAGAACAAAGGCAATGTGTAAAAAAATGTCCACAACTCCCTGGTCCGGAAGCATTGTGTACGTTTAGGATACACAACTTCGGCGAATGTGAATAATTATTTCCACTTCCCAGAAAAAATGTACACTTTGCTCCTAGACCCAGCACAATTGTGTACAATAACATACACATTTCCACGAGAATCATACACATGCACTCAGGATACACCATTTCGATGTGAATAATTTTTGGCACTTACATTGCTACTCGCTCACCGTAGAATAGTCCTCTGCCTCCGCTAGGTCCGCTTCAACAATAGGCCAAAGGAGTTTTACTGATTGCAAGAATAAATTCTTGAACTTGAATTCATCGGGGATAATGATAATTAAAAAATAAATAAAAGCACTTGCAAATGAAAACTTATGTCAAAGCCAATGGTATTGTATAGTTTCTGCTTTTATGTCACTGCTAGTAGTTAAGCGGCTCCCACGGATCGTCCATGGCACTAAGCTAATTAAGCCACACATATTTTAGTGGGCGCGGTAATTTGTAAGAACGATTTTGAAAGATTGGACCCCCATTTCTATTTTTAGAGATTTATAAATATATTAAAATATAAAAAGAATGAATATATTGTCCCAATTCCAAAAACGAAAGAAAAAATTGGTTCCCTTAAAGTAAATCTTGTAGGGATAAAAAGCTCATAAAGTGTAGTGGGCCGTGGGCCTTGTCTAGGGACGTCTAGTAATCCGAAAATAAGAATGAGGAGGAGAAGACATGCGAATCAAACACTTGACATGCATCTTAAGAGATTCATTTTCACATTTCAGCTCATCAACTAGTTTGTTAGACAAGACAAGTTTAGCATTCAAGTCCATATTCAAACACTCAAACTCTTTCAACTTTTCAAAAGAATTTTTAGCAAGCTTTTTATAAATTTCAACCAATTTATTGGATTCATTGAGCTTAGCAATCAAATCATCATTTTCACAAAAGAACTTGCAGAATTTTTTTTGAAACTTCTTAGCATTTTTCTTCAAGAGTTTGATGTTAGGAATATCAACAATAACACCCACAGATTCATGTAACATGTCATCACAAATTTGAGAAATAACACTCATAGAGGCATTTTCACAAACACATGCAATGTTACAATCAACAACATCCATAGAAGCATACAAAGCATTATGCATGAAAATGCACACAAAGGGGTCAAGGATCACACTTAGGTAATGAAACAAAAACAAGTGTACCCGCTCTGATACCAATTGAAAGCTTGGATTTGTGTTAAAAGCACAAAAGTTATTTAGACCCCAAATTAAAAAAATAATTACGGCTCGGTTGATTTTACTCTTACTTAAACTAAGTGCGGAAATAAGAGTAAATATGTGCAATGAACTGATACTTCTCTAGTGCATAAACATGAACAACAAACAATAAAATTAAAACACAAGAGTAAGGGAAGAGAGATGTAAACACAAGATAACACGTCGATGTGTTATCGAAGAGGAAACTGAAGAACTCGGTAAAAAACCTCTTCGCCGCTTTCCAAGCGGTAAATCGATCCACTAGAGAATAAAGTTGGAGTACATGAATAACAAAAGACCTTCCAAGCCTAGTCTACCTAATGTACTTGAGCCCTCCAAACTCTTGCTACCAACAGACTTCACGGAGTCATGTCTTCTCTAGCTTTTCGGATCCCGCAATATGCACGATTGCTTCCGCCAAGCCTCACCGGCTTCTCTTGGCAAATCCCCAAAGCTTCCCAAGTTTCGAAATACTCTCTACACTCCGAAAAGGTGCGGGCTGTGTTTGGGTACAAATCTCTTCTCAAGGTATGACAATGGGAGAGGGAAGGAGAAAAGGCTATGATGATTTCTCACTAAGGATTAGTAGTTCTCTCTCTAAAAGATGGGTGTGTGTGTGTTTTTGAAAACCTATCTAGGGTTTTTCTTTCTGAATTGACCCCCTTACACATTTGTGGGTAATGAGGGTATATATAATATGGGTGAAGGGTAAGAAAGTCACAATATAAAAAACCTTCAGGCAGAGAGTTTCGCGGGTGTCTCGCGGGAAGACCTTACCTGTGAGACAGTCGCGAAATCTTCTAAGCTGGCACGACTCTCCAGCTTCCAGCATGTGCTTCTCACGTGCTCTTTTCGCAGGATACTCTTCTCGTGAGCCAATCGTGAAAATGCACTGATTTTTCATTTTCAGCTTGATTCTTCACTAACTTAATACTAAACCCAATACAATAAAATCTCAAAAAATACAATAAACAAATTAAAACAAATACAACACTTTTTGTCATGGAATAAAACCAACATATAACATAATTTTAAATTATAACTTTACACATATATATAAGATTTAGTCTCCTCGAACTGTGCCGAGGACGATTTACTTCGTGCGAAACAATCATATTCTTGTTTTCTTTTCATTTGGGCTTACTATATTTATTTTCCGATTCATTAATGCCTAGTTTTTCAATTCACTCTCTATAAATTTATTGTACTGGGTTTTTTGAGCCTATATCCTTTTCACTTTAGGATAGGGAACCAAATCTAGTCCTTACAAATCTCATCAAAAGATAAAACCTATTACCCACCTATCCTCTTCTCCCACTACAAAAAAAAGGTTCTATAGCCGCGTTTTTAAAACGTGGCTATAGGTCAGAAAAACGTGGCTATAAGTCAATTTGGTCTATAGCCGCGTTTTTTTAGGCCGTGTTTTTACCCATGGCCTAAAATGCGTAACTATAGGCCTATGGCCACGTTTTCTGTAGCCGTGGCTATAGGCAGACCAATGGCCACGCTTCTAGAAACGTGGCTACAGGACATACTGTAGCCATGGTTTCAGAACCGCGGCCAAAGCCACGTTCTATAGCCATGTTTACAACGTGGCTATAGGGCAATTGGTAACTTGCCCTGAAGCAAGATTAGAGAGGGGGGGGGGGGGGAAGAAGAAATTATATTAATGTTAAATTAATTATGGATACTCTAGAGAAAAACTAATATCAAAGCAAACACCATTTGTTTTTTTTTTTTTCCAATAGTTTTGGTTTTTGTAATTTTAGGCGTTCTTTTTTTTTTTTTTATAGAAAAAAAATTTTAGTTCTTGAATTTCTTGAGCTCTTCTTCTTCTTCTTCTTATTATGAAGTGAGCATTCTTATATACATTTTTAATAAAAATATTAAAAAAATGTTATTTTTTGTTTTATATAATAGGAATATGATTGTAAATTTATACAAACCACATTTTCTATCGTACTATTTTTCTTCTCAATTAAATAAATAAAAATTTCCATCGCTTCATTTTTCTACCCTTCCAACTAAATAAAAATGAAGGAAATTTAAATCTTTTCTATCTTCACAAAAGTAGAAAAAAAGAAGTGTTTTCTCATTTTTTTTTCTAAATTATTTAGTGCTGAAAACTCATTTTAGAAGCAGCAACCATACAAAATCAAAATCAGTATTTTATCAAATTAATTCGGCGTATAAAATTAAACTAGTACAAGCAGCCTGAAATTTGGAAGTACATATGTACTACTACAAAACAACATTTTTACCGGCTGTCAACCCAGCAATACCTTAAAACACAAATCCGAATAAAGATTCCCGTATCAAGAATCCACCAACGAGGCCACATAAGCAACCCGTAATTAACACTAAAATTTCCTAATTAATTAGGAGACCCTTTTTATTTTTTATTTTATTTTATTTTTTAAATCATGAGTCCTAACCTAGTTATAATTCCTATAAAATTGTTTAACCTTATCTTTCTCATTAGTTTAAAGAAATTGTTGTTTACTAGTTTAACCTATATTCTAAGTCTAAACTATTAACGTGAAATACTGAAATGGATTATACTATATATGTAGTTTTTTTTTTGTTTGTGTGGTCATCGATAGGTTCTGAACTATGGATTTATGCTAAAATGATATGCCTAAAAGGGAAATGTTATTTTCCAGTGAGATGGGAAGCAATTAGTTACATGTGGAAAAGAAAAAGTAGTCTAAATTATATATATATATATATATATATATATATATATATATATATATATATATATATATATATATAAAATTGTTTAACCTTATCTTTCTCATTAGTTTAAAGAAATTGTTTACTAGTTTAACCTATATTCTAAGTCTAAACAATTAACGTGAAATACTGAAATTGTGAAATGGATTATACTATGTAGGTTTTTTTTTTTTTTCCTGATCATCGATAGGTTCTGAGAACTATAGATTTATGCTTAAATGGTATGTCTGAAAGGGAAATGTTATTTTCCAGTGAGATGGGAAGCAATTAGCTAGTTACATGTGGAAAAGAAAAAGCAGTGTAAACTATATATAGATATGTGTGTGTGTTTGCGCCCTGTGCATAACATCCCACTCTCTATTATTTAATGAAAGTACATATGGTACTACTCTCCTTTTTCTAGTTTATTTATTTATTTTTGATATCTACTTAAGATTTAGCGGATCTCGATTGATTGAGAAAAATCTTTGGCAATTACTAACAAAATCACTAATTATTGTTTTTATGAAATCTTTAGTGGAGAGTATCAATTCATAAAATATTCAAAAGAAGTTTCATTTCATAAAACTTTAGCGAAAGTTAATATAATTTAATTTGTACTACCTTTAATAATGCTTGCAATTTAACCATTCGACAGTCTTCCTCTCCATAACGATCTTATCAAAGTTATTGTCTCTTTCCTTTTAGATGACCAGAAATCTAGCTTTGGCCTAGAGCTCATAGCTCAATGACATTTTCTAATATTTTCAACATAGACTCCTCTCAAATTGTATATATATCAAATTAAAATTTTTTTTTTTTATATATAAAGAAGCCCTACTTTCGTTTCCAACTCCTTCAAATATCAATGTTATGGTTGGTTTGTGCCTTTTTGGATTACTAATAGTGTGGTTTCTCCCATGGGCAGTCGTTGGTTTCACGACCAATTGGCATTTGCTTCTTATAGTCGTGGACATTCTCTCTGATTAAATTCACAACTTCTTTTGCTATTTAGTTGACATAAACAAACTAATTTGCTTCTTAATTGATTAAGGAAAAGTGTAAAGTTTTTAACATAAAAATCAAAATTTTTATTTATTTATTTTAATATTTTAGCGTAGCAGAGAGTCACTTGAAATAGAGTGAGTGATGTAATAACAGTGGTGGCTCCAAGATTTTCTTTAATTTAGGGGGGTCAATATATAGTGTCTTGAGCTAGGATTTTGTTGTGAGGAGAAAAAAAAAAAAATATATATATATATATATATATATTTTGTATATACAATTGTCATAGTACACAATACTCTAAATAGTATACAATACAACTATATTGTAAAATAGTCTAAAAAATTATTAATAGTTTAAAGATCGGTAAGAAAACAACGATAGAATGCATAAATAAATATAAATAAATAACTAATCATAATATTTTTCAAATTAATAATAATTTATTATAATCATATGTAATCTCAATTAAATAAAAATATATGATAAAGAAGAATAGTAACACACCTAAGAGTAGGTCTAAGAGTAAATGTTAAACTAAGGAAAGTAAATGGATTTAGATCCTCTAGATTTTCTAGGGTACTCTACAAATAGATTTTCTTAAATCCTAAACACTTTTTAATGATTTAATAATCTAGATTTTGCCATGTCAGCATTCTACTAATAATATTCTTAAAATAATAGAATAATGTTGCAAACAAAACAATTAAGAATATTATTAGTGGAATGCTGAAATGGTAAAACCTAAACCATTAAATCATTAAAGAATGGTTATGTACGTTTTTAGACCCCTGTAAAACTAGATTGTTTAACCTAATTAATTAACCAAGTGAATACTTAGGTTTATTATTCAGATTTAGATTAAAACAAAACAATTATACCATGCAAAGTAGTGGAAATATAAAGAATACAATGATATGATAACATAGGAAAACCAAATCGGTAAAAAACCTGGGGAGGATTTAACCTAACTATCCTCAAAGTAAAACAGAATCAATTATGAAAAAATTGAAGTTTACATAATTGCGACTTAGACCACTAACATCCTATTGCTACCTCAAGTAGGAAACTTACTACCACGACCACATAACAGCTCCGAGTCCACGGACTACTTTCTTCTTGGATTCTCAGCAAGTATAAGCACTCCCGCTTGTATATCTTTAAACTCTTAATGCAGCAACTAAATGATCATCAAGTTTTTGACATAATCTTGATCCTTGATAACCCTAAGTATGTGTGAAGGCAAACACCTTTAGATCTCACAGAAGATTCACACACACAGCATCAACAACTTCTAAAAACGTGGCTAGGGTTTTTCCTTTTATACCTAGGGCAAAACATAAAACTCTACACGTAAAACGGGCTTGGGCTGAGTTGGAAAATTTTGCAGAAAAACAATTTGCGCGACTTTCGATCAGTTGAGTCTAATTCTCAATCGATCGAGCTAGGCAGAATTGCACAGTAAATTCTGTAGCAACTTAATTCTAACTATACATAAAAGACACATACTTTGAGCAGTCTAAACAAGAGTAAAACGTTTTAACTATGGTTTGCCAACAGTATAATTTAGTGTTGTAATACATTTAAACCTAAAGATCTTAGAACCTAACAAATTAGAATTTAAGGAAATTTATTTGGTAGAGTACCTTAGGAAATCTAGAGGATTTGAATCCAAAGTAAATAATAACCTATATAAAATTTTGATTTTGATGTGTATGGATTTGTAACCACACATGTGGTCATTCTCTTGGAATTGGAGCAAGCACTAAAAGACTTTTTGGACTCGAAAAACTATAAAACACTTATCAAACTACTTGATTAGATAGAAAAAAAAATAGAAGGGAGAAAGAGAGAATGAGAAAAGAATTGTAGATATAAATACATATCAATTGGTTGTACAAGTGGTGTAATATTTTGTTGATGAAGAAGAAAAGTACAGGAAAAAATAGTTTCATTCTACCATCAACAGTAAAGTAAGCCAAAATCTAGAGAAAATGTTTATTTATTTTTTAACAAATGAGCAATTTTAAAAATAGTGTTGTTGATAAAACATTAAAATCTAGATGGCAAGTTGTTAGTGGTATGTAAAAAAGTGATATCAGCTATGAATTTAGATAAAAAGTCAATTGCAACTTGTCACTTAACCTTTATTGTGAAAATATTATGATTATATTTCAAGTTTATTTCAATTGGGTTTAAACAAAATTTATAGTTAGGGTGCTCAAAATTTTACTTTAAGGGTCAAAACAAAAAATTAAAAATTAAAAATTTTATATATAATTTTTTTTTTGGGGGGCCAAGCCAGGGGTTCATTTGAACCCCCTGGGCTGGCTGTAGAGCCACCCCTATGAAACAAATGTTTATAACACAGAAAAGTAGGACACTAAGATAAAATATACATTAGAGAATAGTAGCTACATCCATAGACACTTTCGTGACAATGACATTAGAAAACTCTCCAGCCATACGTTAACCCAATCATATATTCTCACTAGTTGATTAGCAAACAACTTTAATTAGTAGTCCTATTAGCAAGTTGATGAACCAAAACCAATTCGCTAGTTTCTACACAATGTGTTCAACTCCTGACTCCTCCACAACAAAATTTAAGGTTGACCTATAAAATCTATTGGCAATCACTTGACTATCCTTGTCATGAATAAGGCTTCAACAACCAAACAGTGTAAGTCTGGGAATGAGGACATTAAACCAAAGCGACTTAAGGGTGCAACAGCAAGCGGTCCTGAATAAAAGACTGAATCCAAATAAACCAAATCATTAACCATCACAGCTAAAGAATACATATATATATATATATATATATATATATATATATATATATATATATATAAAGTTTTGCATCAGTTCATGACATATATATATAGCTACATATATAAAATGAAGAAGAGCTCTATTCCGCTTATGAGGTGACCATATATATCCCATTCACATGAGATGTCAAATTGAAAAAAAAAAAAATTGAGTTTTTGAGAGATGGATTGAAATAATAATTTCTTACAAACGATTATTCTTGGTTTGTGGGTCAAATAATTGTTATATATACTAGAAATCTAGTGTATTGAAAAAATTTGTTAATATTTAGAGTAGTAAATAAAGTTATTTTCTTGAAAATAAAATTAAAAAATGTTTAAGATGGTAAAAGATTGGATAAAGCCAAATTTATCTCATCACTAGTGAATAAAAATAAAAATATATTACAAATTTTATACAAATGCTCAATTTAAATTTAACTTTTTTATATAAAACTTATAAATCTTTCAATTACTTAATAATTAATATGTGACTAATTCGATTTTATATAAAGTATAGCATCTAATCAAAACATTCGATGTTAAAAAATTATATAAAGAAATTGAATTAAGAGTTTTTGAGTAGTTTTATACTTTTACTATTTGTCACAAAATATGAAAATTTTCATTCAACATTTTAAGCAAATAGAAAACGCAAACGTAGACGACTAAATTTCTTAGTTCGAAATAAATCAAACAAGTAAAATAGTTTCACAAATACGAATTTGTATTGATAAATGTGTGGTACAATTCTCTGTAATTACAAAAGAGTGATCCTCTGATTCGATCTCCTTGAAAGATTTATTGATTGGAATTGTGGTAATGTGATTTTGATTTGAACATAAGATATTCTTCAATTTGGCTGAGGAATGGATCGAAGATCTTTGAAACGAAATTACAATGAATCTCTGGCTATGAGCTTGTTAGAAATTCTTTGTTTCTTCGTGTTCTTCGTGTGTTCTTCGTGTTCTTTGTGTTCTTCGTGTGTTCTTCATGTTTGAAGGTTTGTGGTGGAAGTTCTTCGATACTTTAGAGGCTTGATTCCGTAGAGCTTCGTTGATTTATGGTTTGTTGAGGTTTCTGGAGGCTTTTGAGCTTGATTCCAGTGAACTTTGAGATTTGGACGAGTAGTTTGGATGATTTTGCTTCGAATGTTGTCTGTATTCGAGGTTGAAGTTCTTGAAATTCTTGAAGGTTTTGGGGTTTGATTCCGGCGGAGCTTCTGGATTTCTGAACTCAAGATATCTTCTTCCTTCTCTGTCTGTGTTCTGTGTGTTGTCTCCGTCTGTGTCCTCCTAAATGTCTTAGGAAGGCTTCTATTTATAGGAGTTTAGGGGTAGGTGAGCGACACGTGGCGGAGTCTGATTGGTGACACTTGTCACAGCTTGATTGGTCCGCTTACGTCATCGCTTACATGTGCAAGGCTGCTTGTGTCATCGCTTACACGTGCAGGGCTGCTTGTGTCATCGCTTACACGTGCTGATGCAGTTTCATGCCTTTATTTCAATGACACTTGGCAAATTTCTATTGGAATCCGAATAGTGATGGCAAAATCTAGCAGCAGTACGTAGCGCCTTGTAATTGGCTGTATTTTGTGGACTTGGTAGTATGATGTGTCAGCTTGTGATAGGTCGGGAATTTTCCCTCTCCACACATGACTACATAATCAGTTTCATATAATCATCTAGAGGTCAGTCCCCTAGATCAGATTCCTAATTCCATTCCTGCATATTGGGTAAGTTGGAGTAAAGCACTCCTGAAGTAATTTTTACTTTATAGTTGATGGTGGACTGGATGAAGTCATTATATATTATTATCATTCATTTATACCTTCTGTTTAGATTTGATTCATTCATGCCTTCCTAATTCAGTCATTTTCACCTTGCATCAAACCCATCTAAATTCTATTCCTGCCCTTCAATTTTATATTTAAGCAAGCTTCCAGCCAAAACAGCATGAGTCATTTTCACACTTGACACTACTAGACTACTACTTATAGCGGTCAAAATTTAGTCTTCTTTTATTGATAGTGAGCCGGACGAGGTTGTCAAATATATATTTTCTTCTTTAAATAGTTTAACTTTTTTGCTGTTTATTTTTCTACAAGCCATATTACATAAGTACTTATGTAATATGCATCGTGCCAAAGCACCTGAGTCATTGTCACATTATTAACATAGTATATATTGTCATCTTCTTGGTTGATATATATATGGACAGGATGAGTTATATACAAGGGCGGTGCCAAGTGTAGTCCACGGTGGTGACATGACTACTTGCACTTGAATTTTTTTTTTTTTTTAGTATACCTTAAAAAAAATTAAATTTTAAATTAATATGGGTCATTGATAACCCTTTATAAAAAAAAAAAAAAAAAACCTTGATCGACCACCCTAAAAAAACTTGAACACCTTAAATAACAATTTGAGTCCATTGAAAATTAAATTCTACCTCTTCAAAAAATTGAGAGAAATGTTATGAATATAACATTTTCATAACAAATTCTAAGTAGTAGACTGTTACTAATGGGGAAAAAAAATTTCAGTGATATGTTTGAATTAGAAATAGTAAAAACTTATCATCTTGGTTTTGTTGTGTAAGTGTTGCACAAACGTTGTGGACGTAGCATTTCTTAAAAATTTCTGAAACGAACAAATTAGCCTAAAAGCACAAATCAAATGTTAAATTGTGATTTTTTAAATTGTGTTTTCAAATGGCATATTTTAAAATCACTATTTTTTTATTAAAATAATGAACACTTTTCAAATAGATAGTCTATTAGTACTTGATTTAGTTTTTAACCGAATTTGTTGGATTTATGTGATATATTTTTTTCAAAAAGATAATACATTTTGTTTATATTGTTACTTGTTTAAGCAATATGTCAGTAATTGAACGAGAGATCAAGTAGTTTAATGGTTTTTTAATTGTGTACATTGAAAAAGATGTTGCTAATAACATTGATAATGAAGGTATCATATCATACAACAATTTCAAAATATGGAAATTTGTGAAGGAAATTTTAAAAATTTATGTATTTGCGCATGTTTTTTTTATGATGTTAATATATTCAAGTTTTATTTTTATTAATTTTTTAAATTTAAGTTTTTTTAAAAATCACCCTAAAAAAAATTCCTAAAACCACCATTGATTATATATAATATATATTTGCTCCATCGAACTTTTTCCTGGTTAGTATTTACATTTTACAAGGCCTTGTCAATTAAGTTATCAGTGGCAGAGATACTAAGGGGGCAGTGGGGGACTATGGCCTGAAACTTGACAGTGCGATGGTCACTCCACAGGTATAAATGCTTGTGGAGTGTGGGGGGAAAGGATCGGAGTTCAAGTCTTCAGGAGAAAACTTCACACACATATACACTTAGATTAGGCTAGAGCAGAAATTCTATCTTGTATCAAAAAAATATATATATATATATATATATATTTCAATGAACTAAAAGTAGGCAAAAATTAATATAAATATACGAGAAATAATATGGAACATGAATAGTTTTAGTGTCTTGCATATATTCTAATTCTAACTCCATTAATTTTAGAAACTCTTACCAGGGAAAAATAAGTATAAAAATTTATGTGAAAGAATGGGTTATAATTCCCCTTAAATCATGACATAATAAGTATATAAATGGGTTGTAATGCCCATTAATCTAGAGTAATACCTATGAATCTATAAATAAGATTATTTGACTATTCATCTATACACACACATTCATCTGTGTGATATGTATAACAAAACACACTATAACACGCAATACTACAAGCATTTTGACTCTAAATAATACAGAGGTTTTTGGCAAAGATGGGTATATTTTCTAGTGGAGCTTTGGGCTTTAATACTTTGTGCAGATGTTATTTAAGCCACAAAACATTGTTGGACTATTGTATATTAGAGAACATAAGTCAAAGAGGGTTAGCAATAATTTTAAGTTTTTCCAATCGAGAGTTTGAATCTCTTTAAAGAGAGCAAGTGTTGCGTCTAAATTCAATTATGTTGTGTAATTTTTTCCAATTAAAAATATTGTCAAAATCATTATATTTTTTTAAGTTTCTTTTGTATTATCTCCACTTTTCTTGTATTTGCATCAACAACAATTTCACACACACAGACACATACACAAAGTAGCATGTACACAATTTGAAGATTTTTTTTTATCTCCTCTAATTTTTTTCTAAATATAAAATTAGATAATTATAATATTTATTACTTGATATTCATTAGATTGTATTTGTATATGTGAAACTATATATTCTAGTATTAGGTATTTCGTATGTTTATATTAATACATGACTCTCTCTCTCTCTCTCTCTCTCTCTCTCTCTCTCTCTCTCTCTCTCTCTCTATATATATATATATATATATAAAATAAAATATCGAGTAAACTTGTGAGGCCTTAAAAGTTTCATTCTTGTCCCTTAAGTTTCATTCTGTCATTTTATTCCTTAATTTTTATGTGTCTTATCAAAGTTACTCTTCTTGTTTATGAATTATGTTCACTGTTAAAATGTTTTTTAATACTAAAAATTAATAAATTTTTATGTTCATAATATAAATATTTTTTAATGACAATTCACCAAATTTAAAAAATGTAAATTGTAATTTTGTCAAAAATAAAACAAAATTATATTAATTTTTAGTATTGAAAAAATCATTTTTAATCGCCAAGGGATTTTATAGATGGAAGGACTAATGTTAATAACAAACATAAATCTTAAAAAAATAAAATAACAAAAATGACAATTTATTAAATTTAAAGGGTCAAGGGTGTAATTTGTATCTCAACAAAACAAAATAATCCTCATATTTTAATTTGATCTCACATAGATAAATTTTTGGTTCCACCAATATAAGTGAACAACAGCTCATATTGGTTGAAAGTGGATTGGACTAGGTGTAATATATAGATTTGCTACTCTGAACTTTTTTCTCTTTGGTTTTCAGTCCACAAGGCCAAAGCCACTGCAGTAGTTTTCACACTAGCGTCATATTGGTTGATACGTGGACTGCATGACGTGTAATTTACCTGTGATCCTCTGAAGCACAAACTCAAATTTTGCTTCAACCATCTTATAGGAAAAATTATGATAAGTTGTTTTTTACTTTCACTTTCACATGATTTTTTTTTTCCCATTATTCACAGCCTGTCATATATGGATTGTTGTTTCAAAAGTTGTGACTTAATTTATGTTACTACAACTTTTGCATTTAAAATAGTTTGTATCATTTAATATTCTAATCCCTTTCAACACCAATGTTTTTCTTCCACTTTCCCTACTTAGTTTCAGTTCGTTGGCTCGTACCACGATTCTGGTTATAAAAACAAACCATCACCACACATTCACCATCTCATTGTTCTTAACTATCTCAACTTCTAAATATGCTTCGTGTAATCTTTATAGTCCTGTTCTACATGAGCATGCATGCACATGAGGCTAGCAGAATCTTCCATGTAGAACACAAAATGATGAACAAAAACCATACTTTAGGGTCACTGCAAGGTGTAGTCCCTCCATCAACAATCAGACTAGAGGCCTTCACCTGTCAGAGCGCCTCTCCTTTGCCATGCCAGCAGGCGCGGAGGGCTTATACCCCTCCATCTGTGCCCAATCCAGAAACCTATGTTCCTCATCCAAGAATCAAAAGAGGAAGGACCTTCGCAAGTCAGAGTGTAACTCCTTAGTTTGTTGTGCAAGAGTAACTATTAGGTACTCTTAGAATACGGTGGCATGATGCTCCTTTTTATATTTATGGTGGACCTTATTGATTAAATTCATTATAGGATCTACTAAGAATATAGGAGGATGGAGTATCACGCCACTATGCTCTAAGAGCAACTAATAATTTTCCAAGCAACAAAAGTTTGTGCCTCAACTCCATATAGTCCATCCCTCTATCCCAAAATAATTGAAGGAGCTAGCTGAAAATGTCCTGGTACTATTGCTGGTTGGGCTTCTATTTGTAATTTTGCGTGGGATACACCCTTCTCTCCTCTATTCTTCCCTTGGTTCACTCTGTGGACTGGCCGAGATGTAATTCGGTGCAAGTAGCTTCTTTATAATATATATATATATGGGATTGCGCAGATGGTTTTTTTAAAAGAATTTCATCATAATTTATAGACTTGGAGGATTAGATTAGTTGTTTCTTCTTATTCAAAATAATATGTTGACTTTATATAAACCTTTCAAAATTGGTATGGATAGAGAAATTTCAAACTTGTGACTTGTGAGAAAAGATGCCAATCTATAGAGTATAGCCTGCCCGTAAAAATAAAAAATGATGACAAGTTGGGTCAAGTTGACCCTTTTTCTTTTTTCCATTTCAAAAAATGAAAAAACAAAAACCATTATCTTTAATTTTGGATTTGAAGGGTGGGGGAGAATATTTTTTTTAGGAGGAGATTTTTTTTAATACATTAATCTTGTTTTTTTTTTTTTTTTGGTTGCTGAAATACATTAATCTTGTTGAGTTATCCCTTTTATTGAATTGTTAATTTGTATCTTGGCTTGACTCTCATTGAGTTTGTTTAGTTTTTGTCATGACGGACCTGCTACAGTATAGAGTATACTAGTCCTTGGCTGGTAACTTTCAATTGGTACTCGAATTTTATCGTTTGCATAAGTTCTTTTGGAATAAAATACAAAAGAACTTGCGAGTTGAATTTATTTATTTATTTTTTTTCCGGTTGCTGAAATACATTAATCTTGTTGAGTTATCCCTTTTATTGAATTATTGATTTGTATCTTGGCTTGACTCTCATTGAGTTTGTTTAGCTTTTGTCATGATGGACATGCTACAGTATAGAGTATACTAGTCCTTGGCTGGTAACTTTCAATTGGTACTTGAATTTTATCGTTTGCATTAGTCGCAACTCGCATGTTCTTATGCAAACGATAACATTTATAAGTCGCAACTCGCAACTCGCAAGTACTTGAAATGGTACTTGAGCTTGTTATCGTTTGCATAAGTTCTTTTCTACTTATTATTGTGGACACGGCCATGTGACGCTTCTCGGGAAAGGTATTTTTAAAGAAAAAGAAAAGGTTTGATTTTTGGAGTATTTTTTACTACTAAGAAAATCATGAGTCTAAAAAAAAGTTGAGGAGTCGCCACTTGTTTTATTATTATTTTTTTACAAGGGAAAACAAAACAAGAAATAAAAACCCTTTCTTTTTTATTTGGTTGACTCAATGGATAAGGAAAACGGTCTACGTCCACCAAGGACAAGTTCGGGAGTCAAATTACGCCGTGGGAAGGTATGAGGCACCCACGCTCGCCCGATATGTCTACCGGCCTCTACTAAATAAGTAAGGACTATTTGATGTTTGATTAATTGTTCAATGGGTACAATATTATTAACCAAATTCATTACACCAAATCAAGCAAGTAGTTGATTTTATGGCATGGTGGCCTAGAGCTAGATCATAACACAAGACAACGATAAATAAAAAGAAGCGGCAAGTTAATAACAAAACAAAATGATGACCAAAAAAATTAACAAGCATGTTAAGAAAATGACATAACAACTACTATATTAAAAAAAAAAAAAAGTGTAAGCTTAAGATATAATCTGAGCAATATGAGAACATATCATTTTAAGGAACTAAAAGAATTGTAATCTTTTTAAATAAAAGAGTGGGGCTTAATTAGATTGACTTGTGACTTGACTTTGATTTGAAGTAAAAAAAAAGTTTTATTCTTATTTTTGCTTGTGAAAACCGAAACCATGGACTTGGTAAGAAAAATGCATATTTTTGTTTTTTGTTTGTGGGATCCGGAACATGGAGTTGCTTTTGATTTGAAGTAAAAAAAAAAAAATTTTTATTTTGTTTGTGAAAATTGGAATCAAACATTTGTTTTTTGACTTGAAGTAAAACAAAAGTATATTTTTTTATATTTTGTTTGTAGAAACCGAAATAGTGGGGTTTGTTGGGAAGAGCATGGGTCTAGGCAAAGGGGAGCTACGGTGAGAGAAAAAAAAGAAAAAGAAAATAGTGGGAGTTGTTGGGAAGAACATGGGTCTAGGTGACTAGGGGAGTTACGGTGAGAGAAAAAAGAAAAGAAAAAAAAAAGAACCTATGTCAAGCCATCAATGCATGGTCCACTTTCTAAGAAATCACATGCTTTAAGTCCACCCTTTCACTTTAGCTTTCTTTTATTACAACCAAGTTTCAAACTTTGACATTCAGACAGAAAAGAAAATACCCAGCAAAGCAAAGCAAAGCAAACAAGCTTCAAACAACTGAAACGCAAGAATAAAGAGTGGGAAGGTTGAAGACATACCCAACACCCTCAAATGAGTTTGATGGTGACTCCACTGAGATGAACAGCGACGGCAGCGGCGACGGCGTTCTCTGACGGATGGTCCTCCCACCACGCGACGCTCCATCAGCAACGGTTGAGGGAGAAGCGCTGAAAAAAGCCGTATACAGTGTGGGATTTGTCCCCCCTCAGGACTGGATTTTCCCTTAAGAAATCTCAATCTCTCAATGTTTTTTTTTTTTGGAAAGCTTTTTTTTTTTTTTTTTTTTTGAAGATTAGAATCAAAGAGGTGTGATGAAAATGAGTTTTTCAAATGAGGAAAAAAAAATGGGTCTATCCTCTTTCTAGAATCCAGTGGAAAACCAAAGAAAAATGGTCTCCTTGTTTTCCTCTCTTCTTTTTTCTTACTCTCTGATGCCTCCCCCCCATTTTCTTTTCTTTTTTTTCGGCCTTATATCATCTGCTCCTCTCTCTGTTGTTTTTTTTTTTTCAAAATTTCAAAATCCACCCCCTGCCCTCACTGGAACAGTGGTATGACAGCCAGGACAAAAAATTTCCAGAGGAGGGTATGCCAGACCTATGTGAGAGGTGTTTGTCCTGTGTACCCTCTCACCATTTTGTTGTGTTTTTTGTCCTTTTCTTTTTCCCCCTAAAGCTGGGTTTATACCAATATATTTTGAAATAAAATGCAATTTTTTTAACGTTAAATTAACAGAGAGGGAGATTGAGACACAAAACTTGATTTTTTATTTTTATTTTTATATAACTTTCAAAAAATTATGGATTTTGTGAAAAAAAAGGAAAAAGATAGAGGCATGCATGAATTAAAATAAAAAATGGTTGGTTCAAATGCACTTAAAATAAAGAATTGACAGTTAAAACTAAGAATAAACAAATATAAGAGTTAAAAAAGTAAAAAAATAAAATAAAGATGTGCCAAATAAGAGAGAGATTAAGGAGTTACACATACTATTTAATCAGTTCATCATTGGGGAGATGCATGCGCAAAGATATGCATTATAATTGAAGAACGAAATGGGGTGTCTACAAATATGCCCCTCTTCGACGGAGATCGTGAGTGAGTGAACGCATGTGTGCATGAGCAAAAGAATGAGTGAACGTCGAAGTGAAAGAAGGCAACCAATTTCGTTCTTATTATAATGCACAATCATTTGCCACCGGGTCACTGAGCATGCGTTCTCGCCGGCTAGCTTGCATGGCTAAAACAACGAAATTTAGAACACAAGAAACGAAATATACATAACAGTATGTTAAATGTCATAGAAGATAAAAGAGTTTTTATTTATTATATGTTTTTCTTGTTTTTTTCTTGTTTTTTTTAATACACTGAGCCATGCAAGCCTTACGAAAAGCCATAAACACAAAATAAACATGCAGGTGGTGTGATGTCAACAATATAAACATGCAATGTGATAGGAAAGAAACGACGTGATTCCATGAAAATTATGCAAGCATTGGTATAGAGCTTTGAAAAAAATAAATCACAAACAAGGGGTGGAAAGATGCCGGGCTTGACAAAAAAGTAAAACATGGGGTGGAAAGATGCCCATGTGCCGGGTGGAATGATGCCGGGCTTGACAGAAAAAGTAAAACATGGGGTGGAAAGATGCCCATGTGCCGGGTGGAATGATACCGGGCTTGACAGAAAAAAGAAAACATGGGGTGGGAAGATGCCCATGTGCCGGGTGAAATGATGCCGGGCTTGACAGAAAAGTAAAACATGGGGTGGAAAGATGCCCATGTGCCGGGTGGAATGATGCCGGGCTTAACAGAAAAAGTAAAACATGAGGTGGAAAGATGCCCATGTGCCGGGTGGAATGATACCGGGCTTGACAGAAAAAATAAAACATGGGGTGGGAAGATGCCCATGTGCCGGGTGGAATGATGCCGGGCTTGACAGAAAAGTAAAACATGGGGTGGAAAGATGCCGGGCTTGACTGAAAAGATAAAACATGGGGTGGAAAGATGCCCATGTGCCGGGTGGAATGATGCCGGGCTTGACAGAAAAAGATAAAACATGGGGTGGAAAGATGCCCATGTGTCGGGTGGAAAGATGCCGGGCTTGACAGAAAAAATAAAACATGGGGTGGAAAGATGCCCATGTGCCGGGTGGAATGATGCCGGGCTTGACAGAAAAAATAAAACATGGGGTGGAAAGATGCCCATGTGTCGGGTGAAATGATGCCGGGCTTGACAGAAAAGTAAAACATGGGGTGGAAAGATGCCCATGTGCCGGGTGGAATGATGCCGGGTTTGACAGAAAAAATAAAACATGGGGTGGAAAGATGCCCATGTGCCGGGTGGAAAGATGCCGGGCTTGACAGAAAAAGTAAAACATGGGGTGGAAAGATGCCCATGTGCCGGGTGGAACGATGCCGGGCTTGACAGAAAAAATAAAAGCGATAGTGATAGTGATAGTGTATGTGTATCTGTATGTGTATGTGTATGTGTATGTGTGCATGTATATATTTAGAAGCAAGGTAAGTGAAGGCAAGAAAAAAAAGTTTTGGGAGCACATCAGATCATCTTGAGTTTTTTTTGAAAAGCCAAGCCAAATTTGTATGTCATCTCGCCTTAGACCATAGATGGATATTGATAAATGTCCATGCCTCTAGTTCAAAATGTTCACCAGCGGGGTCAAACCTTACCACCAAAACTCATTAGTGCCCTCCTCCAGCCATTTCTTAAGCTTGATTAAATCCAAAATAAAGGGGTTTCCATGCCCCTAGGATGAAAGGCTTTTGTCGCAAGAAACTCAAATCGATTACCGCAAACCAAGAGAACGTCCAGGCCCCTAGTGTTCAAACTTTGGAAAGTCACTTGAATGATGGATCTCCATAACACTGATTCAAAACTGAATGTGAGATTTAAGGCACCAAACTCCAAAGTTATCAATTCTAAGCCAATATGTTGCTAGAAGATAAAAAGTTTGAAGTAATGACCATGACCTCAGGGTGGACCTATGGGTTGCGGTGCCATATGTAGATAAATGTGAAAGAAACAAAGGAAACTAAATCCAATAACACACCCATGCCCCTAGTGTGGACATCTCAAGGAATAGGACAAGGTCAAGTGTGACAAAGTGACAACAATTGGTTGATGGCAAGATAATCATGAACCAACGGTGAGGTTTGATGATAAGCAAGTGGGGAAAGGGATGGTGATATGAGAAAATGAACATGTGAGCAAAGTTGGGGATTAATGACAAATGAGACCGAACCTACTTTTAAATAGGTTGCCTACGTATCCAGTGGAATAAGGTCTAACGTAGTTCCAGGGGAATAAATGACTTTCTTTTTCTTTTTTCTTTTTTTTTTTCTTTTTTTTTTCTTTTTTTTGGGATGAATTTTCTACCATAGACTCCAAAAAGTAATTTCAAGAGATGTCGCACTTTGAAGGCCCTACCCAAGGTGAACAAGGGGGGAGTGGGTATCGTAACAACAAAGTTAATAGTATAGGATCAATGAGGCTAGGTATGTAAGAATAGGCTTAAGTAATGAAGATCATCCATCATTTGGTCATTACTTCAAACATGATATCTTTTAAGCTGGTCAAGATTAGTTGGCTCAAAGAATTGATTCCCATCTAAGTCCATTAGCCAAGCCGCACCTTCGGGGGATAGCTCTCTAATGATAAACGGACCACTCCAATTAGGCCTAAACTTGCCTCTTGGGTCTTTCACCAAGAATTTGATCATCTTTACAACCATATCCCCTTTTTTAGTCCACGAGATTTCACCCTTTTGCTAAATGCTCTAGCCATCTTCCTCTGATAAGCTTGCATGTGATTTACGGCTTGAAGCCTTTTCTCATCCATTAGATTCAGTTCATCAAATCTGGATCTAATCCAATCTTCCTCTGATACATGGTGCTCCAATGACACTCTCAATGAAGGAACTTCAATCTCAACTGGCAATACCGTCTCCATACCATATACTAGAGAGAAAGGTGTGGCTCCAGTTGCTATCCTAAAAGATGTTCGATAGGCCCACAATACGAATGGTAATTTCTCTGACCAATCACGATGTGACTCAATCATCTTCTCTAATATCTTCACCATGTGCTTGTTTGCTGCTTCCACGGCTCCATTGGTTTGGGGTCTATAAGGTGATGACCTGTGATGTTGGATGTTGTATTTTGTCAAGAGGGTCAAAACCTTTTTCTTGAAATGAGAGCCCCAATCAGATATCAACTCATGTGGCACCCCATACCTACAAATAATGTTCAACTTGAAAAACTTGGAAACTTCTACTGATGTCAGCTTGGCGTAAAATGCTGCTTCAACCCATTTTGTGAACTAATCAATAACCACTATAATGTAATCATAGTCATTTGATACCTTAGGGGTGATTTTCCCAATTTTGTCAATGTCCCATATTGAGAAAGGCCAAGGTGTAGTCAGGTAATGAAGTTCCAAAGGTGGTATGTGATTGAGATTTCCATGGATTTGACAACTGCTTAGGAGGGAGTGGTGTGATTTTTCTAGTAGCCAAAAGCTTTTCGAAGGTACAACTGAGAAACATCCCCAAGTTTGTAAATACACGCGGTGCTCTATCCTGTGGAGGTCGTGAATCAAAAGGAGGTGGAGTCTGAATGGCATGGACATGTGGTTGGGTGGTTCGAGGACACCAAAAGGTATGTTGGGGGTATTGATGATGAACATGATTATATTGGGTAGGTATAGGCTGGTGATAGGCAGATTGATTAGGCCTATAATGAGCAGACCGGTGCCCCTTTGGGTGTGAGTAGCCTGGGCTAGTGGGCCCCCGTTGCTGAGTGTTAACAACATTAACCTCGGGTTGCCTAGCAAAACCACTTGCCTGTCTTTTCCCTTTCTGATCATTCAAAGTAGACTCTGACTATAATCCTCTAGAAAATCCCTCCTCAACATCAATACCAGCTTGGACTAAAGCCCGAAAATCGGGATAGCTATTCCCAACCATTTGCCTGGCAAAACTGGGGTCTCAAGTTCCGTAAAATCATCTGAATCTGCTCCTGCTCTTTAGGTCTATCAACCATCTCAGCTACCTTAGCTCTCCACCGACTAATACAGGCACTAACAGTTTCCCCATCCTCTTGTTTTGTGGTCTCCAATTCTCTTCGTGACAAGTCAACATCATTGTTAAAAGAGTACTGTGAGAGAAACTCATGCATCAAATCATCCCACGTTCTCAGCCTAGATGGACTAATAGAATAATGCCACCATTGGGCAGCCCCAGTCAAAGAAAGAGGAAAAAAGCTTAACAAGCAATTGTTCATCCAACTATTTGGAGCTCATCAACTTTGGTCTAGCCTTAAATGAATCTTTAGAGAACCTATCCCATTATATTTCTCCATGTCAGGCATCTTGAACTTAGGCGGCAACTTAGTTGCAATCTCTAACCCAGAATCTTCCACGTCAAATAAGAAATCATCCATTCCTCTAAACTTCTTCAAATACCCTTCAAGTTTCATAAATCTTGCATCATGTTCAGTGAACTTAGAGTTAACTACAGGAGACAGAGCCACAGGATTAGGGATAGCAACATTATGATCAAAAGCAACGGGCTAAATGGGGACTCCTTGATTCACTTGAGGGGCCAAAACGAAAGGAATGGCCTCAGGAGGTGGTTGTTGCACATGCTCAGGTGGGGGTACAGGAACATATGGTGGGGGTTGAGGTGCAGGTTGTGGATCGTTAGGAGGGAGCTGTGCATTTTCATTCACTGTTGTCTCCATGTTCTCAACTCGTACCAGCAAATTTGCCAACATCTTCTGAATATCCGTCAGAGTTACTGGATTGTTACCCTCTTCTGCCATATCTAACAAATGCGAAAAGACCACCAACCCCAACAATGAACCTTGCTTCCACTATTGCCAAACCTCTTCACTAGTTCACCGACAACTGATCCCAAATTTCCAAGCTTTACTGAAGATTTAGTATTGACCCCATTCATGTATAATATGGATGTACCCATGCACGTGGGAATGTTCAATCAAAGGGACAAGACCGAAATGACAAACGCATTTGACTTGGTTGTGGATGCAAGATATTTAGGCGAAATGATGAGCAGTTTCTTAAAAAATATATTTTTAAATGGAAGCCTAATTAAGGATTTGCCTTATCATTCATCCAAAAATAATACCAAACCATATATATGTGTATTTTAGTAAAATGTTGAAAGGCAAACTCTTAACCATGGCGTGAAGCATGGTTCATCCAAATTTAGCTTAAATTACTTGCATCCACTTTGGCGTTTGATTTTTAAATCGAAGTCATTTGTTCAGGGGAGCCCCAAGATGATCCGAATGCATCCAAGATAAAAACTTATCGAGTACACCATAAAACTGAGAGCATCCATCTTAGCAAAATTTCGAAAAATTAAAACCATGTGCAGAATACCAAATGTGATCCAAACAACCGTGGAGAAATCATTTAATGTAAAACTCTGAGAAGACAAGTTGTGCCGAAGAACAGAGAATGTTGATGAACTTTTGAAGCTTCACATTTCCTGCTGCGCAACAATGCACCCATGTGACGGCAGGTACCCTAACCATGGTTCTAAGTCCATTCTTAAAGGATAAGGTGGGCTCTAAAGGTGGGTAAAAGGTGTCCCCGCATACAGTGTTTACACACCTTCTGCGCACCTCCTAGGAGGTGTGGGTGGCGTCCACACGACAAGTCCGAATCCACTTCCGGGATCAAGATGCTACTTGGCCAACCCAAGGAAGTTCCTATGTTTCAGGTTACCTGCTGGTTTAACGCACCTTATGACTCCCCATACATTCAAGCATATCGTTCTAGGGTGCTCAGTGTGTGAGGAAGGTGGATTCTCCCATCCTGTCAAACCATAAAAATAATAATATATAACAGAAAAAGGCGCAACTAGGAAATAGGGCTAGTAAATATCCGTGTCATAGGGAGGGCTATATAGGTCTTCTCAAAAGGTGATTTGGACCATTCACGAGAAAGCGCTCTTCACAAAACGATAAAAGGACCTCCACATTGCGTAACAAATGTGCTTCTTTTATATCAATGGTCCGTCTTTCAAATCTTCATGGTACAACTATATAGCCCAAGCTAATGACCAGGTTCCAAACAACCAGCTCGCCGAGAAACAAACAAATTATACAATCAAGGCTTCAACCCGGCCACTTAATTTAATTACAACCCAAATATGTAATACATAGATATTGAAATGTTACATCAAAGCCCAAAGAATCGAATTACATAATGCGACCAAGTTTGGTTGTTTGGAACAATGGGGATATGAACGAGCCCACAAACGCATGCAAGAAAGAAAAAAAAAATCACACGAGCGGAGAAATAAACATACTACCCAAATGTATCACTGGATCTCAAATGGCAAGCTTGGTCGAAAAGCAAACATGAGTACACGCAAAGACCGTGATCCGGCCAATAATTAATACAATCCGATATCAATGAATTACAAGAGAGACAACCATTACAAGGAAAATTGAATTACATTGAATTTTGTTACATGGAAGGGGTCGACCAAGTTGTTACCATTCGTAATGCCAATGATACAAACTAGCCACACATGCAATCACACAAGTGCGAAAATCCACCATGCCATTATTCTCACATGCATGTGCACAACCATCATAAGATTAACACATATTTAAAGAAGACAAAAGTAGCCAACATGTAAATATATATGATAAAGCAAGACAATTCAAGCAAATCACAGTATTTTCAGTTTAAAGATTGCACGTGAGAGTTGCGCCCATCAAACAATTAATTAAAAATAAACAAAATTGCCCCTACTCATGTTCGAGTTTGACCCTCTTAACTAGTCCCCAGTGGAGTCGCCAGTTTGTGGACACGGCCACGTGACGCTTCTCGGGAAAGGTTTTTTTAAAGAAAAAGAAAAGGTTTGATTTTTGGAGTATTTTTTACTACTAAGAAAATCATGAGTCTAAAAAAAAGTTGAGGAGTCGCCACTTGTTTTATTTTTTATTTTTTTGCAAGGGAAAACAAAACAAGAAATAAAAACCCTTTATTTTTTATTTGGTTGACTCAATGGATAAGGAAAACGGTCTGCGTCCACCAAGGACAAGTTCGGGGGTCAAATTACGCCGTGGGAAGGTATGAGGCACCCACGCACGCCCGATATGTCTACCGGCCTCTACTAAATAAGTAAGGACTATTTGATGTTTGATTAATTGTTCAATGGGTACAATATTATTAACCAAATTCATTACACCAAATCAAGCAAGTAGTTGATTTTATGGCATGGTGGCCTAGAGCTAGATCATAACACAAGACAACGATAAATAAAAAGAAGCAGCAAGTTAATAACAAAACAAAATGATGACCAAAAACATTAACAAGCATGTTAAGAAAATGACATAACAACTACTATATAAAAAAAAAAAAAATGTGTAAGCTTAAGATATAATTTGAGCAACATGAGAACATTTCATTTTAAGGGACTAAAAGGATTGTAATCTTTTTAAATAAAAGAGTGAGGGCTTAATCAGATTGACTTGTGACTTGACTTTGATTTGAAGTAAAAAAAAAAAGTTTTATTCTTATTTTTGCTTGTGAAAACCGAAACCATGGACTTGGTAAGAAAAATGCATATTTTTGTTTTTTGTTTATGGGATCCGGAACATAGAGTTGCTTTTGATTTGAAGTAAAAAAAAAAAAAAAAAAATTTATTTTGTTTGTGAAAATTGGAATCAAACATTTGTTTTTTGACTTGAAGTAAAACAAAAGTATATTTTTTTAATATTTTGTTTGTAGAAACCGAAATAGTGGGGTTTGTTGGGAAGAGCATGGGTCTAGGCAAAGGGGAGCTACGGTGAGAGAAAAAAAAAGAAAAAGAAAATAGTGGGAGTTGTTGGGAAGAACATGGGTCTAGGTGACTAGGGGAGCTACGGTGAGAGAAAAAGAAAAAGAAAAAGAAAAGAACCTATGTCAAGCCATCAAGCATGGTCCACTTTCTAAGAAATCACATGCTTTAAGTCCACCCTTTCACTTTAGCTTTCTTTTATTACAACCAAGTTTCAAACTTTGACATTCAGACAGAAAAGAAAATACCCAGCAAAGCAAAGCAAAGCAAACAAGCTTCAAACAACTGAAACGCAAGAATAAAGAGTGGGAAGGTTGAAGACATACCCAACACCCTCAAATGAGTTTGATGGTGACTCTACTGAGATGAACAGCGACGGCAGCGGCGACGGCGTTCTCTGACGGATGGTCCTCCCACCACGCGACGCTCCATTGGCAACAGTTGAGAGAGAGGCGCTGAAAAAAGCCGTATACAGTGTGGGATTTGTCCCCCCTCAGGACTGGATTTTCCCTTAAGAAATCTCAATCTCTCAATGTTTTTTTTTGTTTTTTGAAAGCTTTTTTTTTTTGAAGATTAGAATCAAAGAGGTGTGATGAAAATGAGTTTTTTCAAATGAGGAAAAAAAAATGGGTCTATCCTCTTTCTAGAATCCAGTGGAAAACCAAAGAAAAATGGTCTCCTTGTTTTCCTCTCTTCTTTTTTCTTACTCTCTGATGCCTCCCCCCCTTTTCTTTTCTTTTTTTCGGCCTTATATCATCTGCTCCTCTCTCTGTTGTTTTTTTTTTTCAAAATTTCAAAATCCACCCCCTGCCCTCACTGGAACAGTGGTATGACAGCCAGGACAAAAAATTTCCAGAGGAGGGTATGCCGAACCTATGTGGGAGGTGTTTGTCCTGTATACCCTCTCACCATTTTGTTGTGTTTTTTGTCCTTTTTTTTTTCCCCCTAAAGCTGGGTTTATACCAATATATTTTGAAATAAAATGCAATTTTTTTAACGTTAAATTAACAGAGAGGGAGATTGAGACACAAAACTTGATTTTTTATTTTTATTTTTATATAACTTTCAAAAATTATGAATTTTGTGAAAAAAAAGGAAAAAGAGAGAGGCATGCATGAATTAAAATAAAAAATGGTTGGTTCAAATGCACTTAAAATAAAGAATTGACAGTTAAAACTAAGAATAAACAAATATAAGAGTTAAAAAAGTAAAAAAATAAAATAAAGATGTGCCAAATAAGAGAGAGATTAAGGAGTTATACATACTATTTAATCAGTTCATCATTGGGGAGATGCATGCGCAAAGATATGCATTATAATTGAGGAACGAAATGGGGTGTCTACCGTTATAATCAACAAATACTGTATTAATTTGTATTTTCATTTACAATTCACATTGTCCATACTCCATACATATCACTCTCCACGTGAAGATGTTTCGGTTGGAATTTTTTTTTTTTTTTATCAAAGTACCACAAGTAAGGATCTGATTCCGTAGGCTAATTAATGCCAGGCCTTGAATGAGCTTAACATTTTATTTATTTATTATTATTTTTTTAAAACCCAAAAAAAGTGGGTTAGAGATGTGGTCAATATCCAACACTACTTATACTTTTGCATCGCATTTTAGACTTATAGCGTAAAATTACGTAGACTTAAACGGAATTTGTTACTGTTCAAATTTATAACTTTCAAAATCACAAAAGTGATGAATCACAATGGATTTTTACCACTAAGCTACTGTAGCAGGTGGTTAAAAATTAAGGAGACTGAGTTTCAAAAACTCTTTCTTTACTTACAAGAAGTACACTTACTTTATGGTGGAAGACGATTGCACAAAGTGAATTGGGTAATGATTTACAAAATTTAGGCTCATGTCCTATATTGGTAGAGTGGGGAAGAACACAATTTTAATCATCACCTCAAAATAACTTTTCTACTCAACATTCCACATTTCTTTTGTTCAGCCGTAGATTCTTTCTTTGTTCTATCTATCAGGGATTCTCCACTGAGTCTCTCTTCAGTATAACCTAAAATGCAAAAGGCCGAAGAGGATCATATATAACTTGGCATTCAATTATATTGGTGAAATATTTTTTTTCATTTTGATGGCAAGGCATCTCTTTCCTTGTGATGCTAGTAAATTTAAGGGGTCTCTTTTTCCTAAACAAAATACAAATATAAATATAGCTGAGGGTTTGGCCATATCTTTCATAATGAGGCACAACTTTTTCCTTCTAGATTTATTCTCAATTGAACAGTCCAAATTCCTAGATGCTATGTTGGTGATTATTATGTCGTTTAACATTTCCGTGCATAGAAAAGTACAAATGGTGGGCATATTTCAAAGGGGTCTTTGTGTTCCACTTATTGTAGCTTACCATACTTGCCTCTTTCTCTTCCTTTATAAAATAACCAAAGTTTAAAAAAAAAAAAATACATAGCAAATATGTGACAAACTACAGTTGGTAAGGTATAATCTAGAAGGTATATGGTGTTCCGCTCCATGCATCATCACACTCAGTGTGTGGGTCTCATAGCTGAATGTGGCCCACACACTGCATGTGAGCGTAATGTTGTATGAAACTGAAACATAATATGATAATATATTTTTACGGATATAAACTATAAAGTGAAATAACAATTGTATGACATAGGATTTTATTCATTTTGTTAAGTTTTAAGACCTTAGGGACTAATATATTAGAACTTTAATATGTATTATGTTGATAAACCATGATTAAAACATTTAGTCTAGGTTTAGACTTGCTCAAAGTTTGGTTTAATGTGAGTTTGTAATCGAGTAATTGTAGGAAATTACTGCTCTATTTTTGCACGGCTCGATCGATCGAAGAATAGACTCGATCGATCGAGAATCATAGATCAAGAATTTTCTGCAGAATTTTAAGTCGACAGAAACAGTAGTTCAAGCCCATTAAAGATTAGGGTTTTAGATCTGCTTCTCCCACTATATAAAGGAAACTTTAAGCACGTTTTTAAAGGCTTCTAAGAGAGAAAGGAGTGTGCCTCTTTTTGTATTTAGGGTTTGTACCCAATAGCTTTCTAGAGTCTTTTTGATGCTCTTTATACTATGTGTGTGAATCTCTTGTGAGATCTAGAAGTGTTTGCCTTCACATACACTTAGAGTTATCAAGATCTAGATTGAAGTCAAGAGCTTGGTGATCAATTTAGTTGCAGATTTAAGAGCTTAAAGATATTCAATCGAGAGTGCTTGTGCTTGTTGAGAATTCAAGAAAGAAGTAGTCTGTGGACTCAAAGCTGTCATGTGGTCGTAGTAGTAAATTTCCTACTCGAGGTAGCAATAGGATGTTAGTGGTCTAAGTCGCTATTGTGTAAATTTCAATTCTTTTATAGTAAATTCGGTTTTACGTTGAGGATAGTTATGTTAAATTATCGCCAAGTTTTTTACTGATTTGGTTTTCCTAGGTCATCATATCATTGTGTTCTTTATATTTCCGCTGCTTTGTATGATATGATTTATATGTGTTAATCTAGATCTGCATAATTTACCTAAGTTAATCACTTGGCTAAATAACTAGGTTAATCTGGTTGTGTTTAAGGGGTCTAAAAACATACACCTTTCATTGTGTGGTATTCCCATGTTTCCCAAATAGTGGACATTTTTTCCATTAACACTTATAAAATGCTTCTTTTTTTACCCTGTCTCTTATTACTATTATTATTTTTGGGTTAAAGGAATCTTAATAGAGTAGTTGATATTCCATTTTATAGTTCAATTTTTTGTCTTTTGATACCATTTAAACACTTTGAAAAAAGAAAAGAAAAGAGAAAGATACCATTTAACCATAAGTATACCATTTTTTGTCTTTAATGTTTACATTAGTGAGAAAGGCATTTTTTTTATTCTATTTTATGTTCCACCAATTACAGTTTATTATGACCATTAATTTTTTCTTATAAAATAACCAAAGTTTACAATAATAGTAATAAAAGTAATAATAAAAAAAAGATATGTGACATATTGCAGCCGGTAGAATTTAAACTATAGAGTGGAACACTACCCACAACACAAAGGACTTTTATTCCTTTCTTTGTATGCACGCCCATGTTAGTCAAATATCGGACATTTTCAACAGTCTCATAAATATAAAATAGTTGCTATTCCATTTGTTAGGTCGTCTTTTTGCCTTTTGATACCATTTAATAACCAGAGTATACAAACTTTAATGTTGACATGCAGGGACGTAGCTATGCTTGGACCAGGGGGGGCAATGGCCCCCCTTGGTCCAATAATAAAAAGCAAAATATAAAATATATATTTATGCTCCATTTTTGTTCCATGCTTTCACAAAAAATATACTTTCTTTATTCAGTTTTTCATTAAATTTTGATTCTTTTTGTGAGTTTTTGTCTGAGTTCTAAATGATTTATGAAATTTATCTTAAAGCATTAGCATAGGATAAGTGCAGCTTAAGTGTTTGATGAAGTTCTCCAAAGAAACTTGAGATAAAAACACACACACGTATATTCTTTTATAAGTAGCTTGGATAAAAAAAACATGGTTGTCTTTTGGTTAATCTAGAGCTACAATATGAAGGTTTAGGGTATAACACATTTTTTAAGCATTTGGGTTTGAGTGTATATCGCCCCTCTCACTCAAAATCCTAGCTCCGTCCCTGTTGACATGGATAAGAAAGGTGTCTTTCTTTGTATGTTATGGGTATGTTTCTACCTTATAGAATAGTCGATATTCCAATTTTCAGTTCTTTTAGAGCATAAAACTTATTCGTAAGAAAGGTGTCTTTCATTGTTTGGCCATGTTTCTACTTTTACCCGCCTATTTTGCCTTTAGAAAAAGAATGGGATCTAACCAGTATATTATTCTCATGAAGTAATAAGTTTCTCTCTACTTTTTAAAATAGTTCTAAGGCATTGAATATTTGAATTACTTTTTTATAATTAAGTAACATTGAATTATTAGCCAACTCGTTTAAATATTTTGATGATGTTTGTTCGTTTGCTACTGTTGTCTGTTTCCACCAATTAGCATTTCATAAATGCTTGGTTGCTCTTGTTAGAGAATGCTCAGGACTCAGGAGATTGTGCTTTACTGCACAAAATATTAGACAAAACATGGAAGGGCACTTACTCAAACTCGCTCCAAATTCTATTAAATGTTAGCAATTTAATCTTAAAGTTGTTCCAAATATATTTAATGAATCCAAACTCATTTCAAACCCATCTTTTTTTCTTTTCTTTTTTTTCTTGCTTTAAAATTAGTCAACTTAACATTACTTTTTGTTAATAATTGTTGCGCTATAAAACACTATTAGATCACATTCAAACCTAGAGCCACTATATTTAGACTTGTGGCCTAAAATATAATAAGTAATATATTTTTGGACAAAATTTAGTTATATAATTGGTTGAACCTTAAGGCTACAACTTTTAATACCATTCACATTACTACATATTTTGAAAATCTAACCGTTGAATTGCATGTTTTTTATATTTTTAATACACATATCAAATTTTGTGTCAATTGGATGCTATTTACTATATGATCTATAAGCTTACATTTTATGCATAATTTTAAACTATAAAAACTTGCAATTTAAACAATTTAATGATAACATAATTATTGGTCTTTAATTTTATAGGAATTTTGCAAGCATGGAGGATTTATGAAAATAATGTAATTTAACGGTGGATTTTTCAAAATTTACCTATAATAAAAAGATATTAAGTAAGGTTGTAGTTTTAGACTATAGCTAATTTTGTAATTAAATTTTGTCCTATTAATTTATAAATATTTGTTAAACATTTTTTGTGTTGTAACAACTGTTGTGATCAAATGTTCATATAGTGATGTGATTTTAATATTCAAATATGGATACAAATAATTTCAAGAACTTTACTACAATCTATAAAGACTATGCTTTGTTTTAAGCACTTAACCAAATCGTTGGTATGCACATTGAAAAACATATTCAAATACTCTCTCTCTCTCTCTCTCTCTCTCTCTATATATATATTATAACAACTAAATATTAAACTCTGAACAAACCAAAATGATAAAAGGAGAGAACATGATCGTGAATGTATTTTAATGTGATCGAAATTGTATTTTGGTAATCTGTAATTGAGGAAAATGACCATTAGTGAAACACAAAAGTAGAAACAATAAAAAATTCACCTAAAAAATAACAAAATAGAAGAAAAATTGAGAATATTGTAAGCATATTGAAATACATAGCGAACTTCGATAAGAGTGGTATGTTGGATTTTGGAAAGAACATCTCAATCTTATGAAAGCAAATACACATTTTCATTATGGTTGTCTTTTCTACCAAGGCAATTGGGTAATGATTTGCCAAACTCAACATTCCTCTCTTCTTTTATACCAACATTCCTCTCTTCTTTTGGTCAACCTTACATTATATCTTTGTTCTATCTCTATCTATTTATTATGGATTTCCGTTTAATTTCTCTTCAGTACGATACAACCTAAAATAATGCAGGAGGCCGAGGATCATGACTTGGCATTCAATTATATTGGTGGGATCTTTTTCAGTTTTATGGCAATTGGCAAAGCATCTCTTTCCTTGTGATGCAAGTAAATTTAACGAGTCTCCTTTCACTAACAAAATACAATAATAAATATGAGAAATGATATGTCCACAACATTTTCACAACATTTTTACAACAAATCCTAAGTGGCAGAATGTTACTGGTTGTTATTGTTGGGGCAAAAAAGTAATCTTAGTGTTAGGTTCAAATTTGAACCAATAACAACTAACCACTTATGATTTGTTGTAAAAATATTGTAAAAATGTTGTGGACGTAGCACCGCTCAATAAATATAGCTGAGAGTTTGGCCTTATCCTTCAAAGCAAGGCAGAACTTTTCCACCCCTAGTTTATTCTCTATCGACCTGTACAAAATGCTATGTTGGTGATTATTAGGTCATTTGTCATTTCTGTGCATACTGCCAATTTTTATATCTTGTACCCGGCATATATGCCGGGTGTGAGACACAGGGGCGAGCCCCACAGTGTGTGGGGCCCGCCCCTGTGTGAGACACCCGGCATATATGCCGGGTGCAGGATATACCACCTCGCATACTGCATTGAAAAGTACAAATAGTGGGCATATTTCAACAGACTCTCGATATTTTATTTTATAGTTCTTTTTTTTCTTTTCTTTTTTTTTTCTTTTCTTTCTTTCTAATACGACTTAACCACAAGTATAGAAAACGTCAATAATGTTGACATAGGTAAGAAATGCATTTTGTGTTCCATTAATTGCAACTTAACACATGTCAAGTATATATATATATCAAATATGTGACAAATTAAAACTGGTAGGGTAGTATAGATGAGAATATATATAGTGTTTCCACTCTATATAACATCACACTCCTGTATGAAGTGGAAATATGGCATCTTTATATACCATTGATTATAGCTTAACACATGTCGAATATATGTATATCAAATATGTGACAATAAAGTTTGTAGAATATAAATGAGAGGATATATGGTGTTTCCACTCCACACAACATCACACTCTTGTATGAAGTAAAAACATAATATTCTTACACAATTATAACTTATAGTGAAAAAAAACAATTGTATGACATAATATTTTTATTCCATTCTTTGAGTGGTACGTACATGCTCCCAAATATGGACATTTTTCCATTCACTCTTATAAAATACTTCTTGTTGTTATTTTCTCTCTCTCTTTTCTTTTATTCTCTTTGGTTAAAGGATGCTTCTAGAATAGTTGCTATTCATTTAATAGTTCAATTTTTTGGCTTTTGATACCATTTAACCACTTTGAATAATAATTAAAAAAAAAAAAAAACTATACTACTATTTAACCACTTGTATACTAAAACTTCAATGTTTATGTTGATAAAAAGACAATTTTCTGTTCTACTTTTTGTTCTACCAATCACGACATACTTTGTTCGTTAATTTTTTCTCATAATATAACTATAGTTTAAAATGGATAATAAAAATAAGATATATGGCATCTAGCAGTCTGTATGATATAAACTATAAAAAGTGGAACACTACCAACAAGACAGGAATTTTATTCCTTTCTTTGTATGGTGTACTTATGTTAGCCAAATAGAGGGCATTTTTCACCTGATTCTTAAATAGAATATTTGATATTCTCAAAAAATAAAAATAAAAATAAAAAAAGAAGAAGGAGAAGAAGAAAAAGATATTCCATTTTTTAGTTATTATTTTGTTTATAGCGTTTTGATACCATTTAACTTCTTTTTTCTTTTTTCTTTTTTTTGAGAAAATGATACCATTTAACTAGAGTACACAAAACTTCAATGTTAACATTTGTTTTAAAAAAAAAAGTGTCTTTTATGATATGGCCATACTTTCCAAGTAGCGACATTTTCAACTGAACCCAGTGGAGTTGACCGAGTAGTTGGGTACTCGGTCTCAAAGTGATTGTCTTGGATTTGACTATGAGCTCCCTAGTTCAAGTCCGGACTCCAGCACTTTGAAAAAACTTTCTAGACCAGTGATTTACCCTGCTATGGGTCTATCCATCACGAACATTAACTAGTCTAACATTAACTAGTCTCTAGTTGAAAGTTTCAAGGAAACATAGTAAAAAAAATATATATATATTTTCAACTGTCTTTTAAAGAATAGTCGATAATTCACTTCTTCGTTCATAGAGTATAAAGAACTTAGACTTTCACATTGAAGAAAGGCGTCTTTCATTGTTTGGTATGGCCAAGTTTTCACTTTAATCCGCCCTTTCTGCTTTCTGAAAAAGAATGAGAACTAACCGGTATATTATTTTCATTAACCAGTAGATAATTTTCATAAAGTTATAAGTTTCTCTCCACTTTTAAAAAGTCATAAGGAGATCATTTTAATTCTAACACATTGAATTGCTTTATAACGTAAAACTGAAAAATTAGCCAACTCTTTAAATATTTTGATGATGTTGACTCGTTTGCTACTGTTGTCCGTTTCCCCCAATTAGAATTTCATAAATGCTTGGTCGCTCTTGTTAGAAAATGGTCAGGACTCAGGAGATTGAGCTTCACTACACAAAATATTTGAGCAAAACACAGCCAAGGCATAAGCAGAACCTCCACTCCCAGCTTGGGATTTGTATGGACCTTTATTGGTGTCACTTTCTGGATATTAAAAAAAAAAACTTAATGCTGTTCAAATGGACAAATTTTTAGTTGCGAGGATGGAAATGGATTCCTTTGTCTACCATAGTTTCCTTTGCAGTAAAACATTGGCTTCTTGCCAGATTCTTCTAATGCCTGTGCGGTAAAAATCACTCTTTATAAAGCCAAAAGCCTAAGACATTCTCCATCAAATTATTCTCAACTTTCTATGTATACTTACAGAACAAGATGAGGCTTCAAAATATGCTTCTCATAATCAGAGCAGTGTTTCTTCTCACGATCATCCATGCATATGCACCTGAGGCTAGCAGAATCTTCCATAGAGAAGAGCAAAATATAGTTAATAAAAACCATTTGTTTGAGTCACTGCAAGGTCAAGTCACTCCATCATCTATCCGTCAAAAGACCTTAGCCAGCCACAGTGTCTCTCCTTTGAGACACCAAGTCCCTCCCTCGGAGCCCAATCCGCCCACTTATATCCCTTCTCCAAGATTCAGTCAAAGGACCTTTGTGAGCCATAACACTGCTCCATTGCTAGGTTCACATCAGAAGAGACCTCCACCTCCCCCAATGCTCAATGGGGGCACTTCCAGCCCCTAGCTTGCTAGGAGCCCTGATTCAACAATCAGCTAAAGGGGTTCACAAATCGCAACAATAAGCAACAGCAAATGAATTTGTCCTAGTAATGAATAAGCAGTAGCATATGACATATGACTATAGACCAGGTACAAAAGGAAAGGCAGCACAATTGGAAACTTATGTCAAAGTAAATGCCATTGTAGTTGCTGCTTTTATATCACTATTAGCATAACATATTTTCTTCTTTCTGACCTTTTGGAGTAAATCTTAATCTGTTTAAATTTCTACAGAATATTGATCAAAGTAGATTCAATGGCCAATCTCTCTCTCTTAAACAATCACCCTCGGGAAATTCCACTTTCACATACTTGTCAAAAGAAGCATAAAACATCTTGACAGCCTTTGACATCTAGCTGAAAATCATCAAATGATTTTTTTTCAATATAATTCATACGGTCCACTTAAAATAACAGCTGTGTTGTATGATGCACCCTCCACATCAGGCCTTTGTCATTGCAATTTGTCTCATTTGGTACATCAACTGCTGAGGGCTTATAATCCCTCCCCTAGCCCACTTTAACAATCAGCTAAACGGGCTTCACAGACTAAAACTTAAAAGAATTAGAAATAGCAAATGAAACTATCCAAGCAATGAATAAGCATTAGTAGATGACATTGACTATAGAACAGGTAACCCCCCAAAAAATGTAGGCCGCTCAATCTTGTTAGACAAATATAGTGCCTCAACAGCTCAATTAGAAGATTTTAATTGGAAACATATGTCAAAGAAAATGGCATTGTAGTCGCTGGCTTGCTGCTTTTATACCAGTATTAGTAGATTAAATGTTCTTTCTCTGAACTTTTGCTGGCTCAGTGGTTGCTGGAGCCAACAAAGCTCAAGTGTTATTATATGCACAGAAAAACAGCTCAAAAACCAAGCTAAATGAAAGCTTCAAACCGTCCTTTTATGCATCCAACCTGCATCAATATATCATTCTTTCTTATTTTTTTATCTGAGGAAAAATTATAAAGCGTAAAAGAAGTAGAAAGTTGAAAATGGAGAGAGGGATTGCAGTTTTGGATTGACGAAGGCTGAGAAGTTTTGTAGCTTCTGAGCTTGTCACAACTCTGGAAATTGTATAAGGTAGTTTATTTATTAATTCCAGTGAATTTCAATGTTTTAGCCCATTGGAGGATACCCAAAAAGACTAGGTAAATAAAAGAGTACAATCTTCGATATTAAAAACTAGAAGCAGAGAGTTAAAACAAAAAGGATCCCAACTTTAGATAAGTAGAAATGTCAGCTAATAATGACCATTTAATAGATTAACAGCTGATAGCAAAGTTCAGTACTACGCCAAGTTTAGGAGTAATTAATCAGTACAATCTAACCCAAATGCATAAGGCCGAGGACCATGGCTGCCCCTACAATTCTTTTTTAGGCCATTGAAAAGGCATGGAAGAGAAATGATATATATGACTGATACAAAGTATATTCTTCGAATTTATTGGTGGGATCTTTTTCCTTCAGATTGCAAGACTTCTCTTTCCCTTTGATGTGACTAAAAGATTAAGGAGTTAAAGTTCAACACATACTCTGGTTCATAAAAGACTAGTGAGATCATTCTTGATTCAATCATAAATAGATAATGTATAAGACTGTGATTTTTGTAAAGCATGGATCACTTTTGATGCTAATTGACTACTGTATATTATGAGTCCTGTTAATTAATGCCATTAGTACAATTGTTAATAACCATTTTAGGAAAGTTTCAACACTACTTTCATGGGAAATATAAAAGGCCGTAGAAACAAATTTTTTTTTTTCTTGTAAAAAGTTTCTTGAAATAGTTCATATACTAATGACCTTAGGGCATCCGTTAACATTTTCCTTTATAATTATATTATCTATCTATAAACTATCTAATTATAATCACCTTTTCTTTCCCAAATGTTTTTTTCTTTGAATACTTAAAAAAGAACAGAGGGAGCTGACTACATCTATCTGCTTTCTCAAAAAGAAAACAACAACAGGGGAAAAGACTTGAGCTATATATTTGAACACTTAGAAACCCAATCTTTGAAACATGGGTTCTATATACCCATCAAAATAAATTTGTATAAAAAAGAGCAGATTACATGCAATCAAAGAATTTGATCACCTTCCACAACAAGACCCAAATTTGCATATACCAGGAGGATTTCGAATCAAAGCAGAGAGGGCAGAGTGTTATTAGTATTACCTTGGCTCATTGGAAGCGCTCTGAGAGAGAGAGAGAGAGAGAAAGTTGAAATGTACATCAAGAGGGACTGTGGTATTGGATCGACAAATACTTCACAGGTTCCGAGTTTCTTGTGGCTCTGAAAATTGTTTAGGGTAGTTTATTTACTAATTTTAGTGAATTTCAAAGTATTTCCCTTTGGAAGATTCCTGGAAAGGACAAGACAAATAGAAAAGAGTAATTAAAATGCGCTATATTAAAAACGCACACACACTAGAAGTGAAGAGCTAAACGAAAAGGATTTCAACTTGGGAAGAACTAGAAATGTCAGCTAATGTCAACCCTTTAATATATGGCTCAACAGCTCATAAGCAAAGTTTGAAGGAAAACTTCATTGCCAAGCCAAGTTTTGGTGTAATTATTCAGTACTATCTATTCCAAATGCATAAGGTCAAGGATCATGGCTGGGCATACAGACAAACAGTTCTTTTTTAGGTCATTGAAAACGCATGCAAAAGAAATGAAATGACTAAGGAAAGATACAAAGTATATTCTTAAATTTTGAAGGTGGAATCTTTTTCCTTTAGATTGAAAGAAAACTCTTACATTTTGATGTAAGTGTAAGCTTTAACAGTTCAAGTTCAACACAAACTCTACTTCACAATGAACTGGTGAGATCACTCTTGACAGTTGACACTTTTATAAATGGATAATGTATAGTATTATGATTTATGGAAAGCATGGATTACTTTTCATTCTAATTGACTACCATATATTTTATCATCCATCTACAATTCTATCTATATATCAGTACCAAGTGCTTCCTCAGAACCTCAAACAACAACAGGGGGATAGGATTTGAGATATCATGTAGAACACTTAAATATTCAATTTTGAAACATGGGTTATTCATAAAATCAAAAATAAACAAGACCCATCAAAATCAATTTGAATAAAAAAGAACAGATTGACATGAAATCAAAACTTTGATCATATTCCTCCACAAAACCCATATATGGATATCGCAAAATGAAACAACACTCCATTGAAATAAATGTGTACCCAGAAAATTGAAGAAGATCTCAAATAGAAGCAGAGAGGGGAGAGTGTTGTTACCTTGGCTCATTCGAATTTGAAAGTTCTCAGCGAGAGAAAGAGATAAACGGAAGTTTTATTTATTTATTTATTTCTGTCTTCTGGATTGGTAAAGACGTGAAAGATAAACGGGTTCCAATTTCCGAAGCAAGATGAGTCTTAAATTAGTCCCTATTGAAGTTTGAGACTGCTCCTGAAGTTCTTTAAAATTATAAATTAGCCCCTATTGAAATCCCCAAAATGAAATTACTCTACTCTTTTTTTTATAGGGAATTACTTTTACTCTACTCTTAAGTCTCTTTTTTTTCTTCTTTGAGAAGGAAAAAAAAAAAAAGACTTTAGAGTAGAGTAATTCCCTATTTAAAAACTGCTTCAAGAAACACAAAGGCGCAAAGCCCTTTTTTTTTCTTTTTTTTTCATGAACGGAAAAAATGATAGAGGTCAACTAACGTGGTAATCTTATCTGAGTGTGATTATAATAGTACCTTACTTGCCGGGTCTGAGATTTCGTTGGAGTGCAAGAGGATCACGAAGCAACTCAAGTGAGTCCATATTTAGACTTGAACCTTAAATCTCACACTTAACGTATCTTGTGCATCGCCCAAAACCACTAGACCACATCCCTTGATGGTAAAGCCCATATGCAAGTATACAACGTTATAGGATCTTACAATTTTTCCTATAAATGTGTAGGCTATTTTAGGAAGACTGAATTTGAATAAATTTTATTAAGAATAAAAGAGGTAATTACACTTCCTTTTTTAATATTTTTGAAGAATTGAACTCACTATCCAACCTCAAACACCTCAACGTTGAAAAATTGTACCTGAGACCTATCATCCCAAACCCATTGTTTTCTAACAATTCTGATGCACAAATTTTCTAGTCTTTGAATCAATAACAATTTTCGGAAAAGGTACTCTTGTTTGACACCGTTTTTTTATTTTGGCAATGCTAGATATTTCTGTTAGTAATTGACATTTTATAATATTTAATATGTTTTTCAGCCTACAATAATGAATTTCTTATAATTTAGAGTTAGTATTTTATGAACTAGTATTTGTTATTGCAATTTTTTCTAAAAGCAACGAGGCTTTAGCGTTTACTGTGGAAATGTTTACACACTTAATAATGAACGAAAACAGAAATGAAGCAAATAAAATAAAATAAAATAAAATAAAATGTTGAACTAGGACTAAATTGAGCTATAAAAGAAGGTTGTTAACTAGTTATTTTAAATTGGTGGCCTAAATTTGGTAACACAATCTGAACTCATTCACTCGTTTAAAGGAAAATGTATCTAACGTATCAGGCTTATGAGACATCTCTCTCAGATAAAGGTGGGTTCTACATTTGTGAGATCCAATCTCATGTGAAATGGACATTACATACGACTAAAGTTGGTTTCGAGTTTTGACTAAATATTTAATCAATAATGGATCCTTCACTCAACTGAATTGGATCATGGCGGGTATATATCAAAATGATGCATCCGACATGTTGACCATGCTATTGACCATAAAGAAAACCCCATAGGCTAGGCCTAACTACTTGCCTTTGTAACACAATAATATTCTTTATTAGAATTAAAGTTTTACTCGAATAAATGAAAACAAAGAATGATAGAGATCACCACTTCAATCCCCTTCCATATAGACTGAAAATAGAAAATCTTGCAGAAAGCTTATAGATTTAAATACAGTGATAATAAGTAACGTTTTATAAGACAATAGAGAGAACAAAGGGAAATTGATTCTCTATTGTGCTAGGCTGTAGTGCACGAGATAGAGCTAGCATTAACATTACAAGGTAGTTTAATGACGTGCAAGAAGAATGTGCTACGGTTGCTGTGTAATCCAAATCTTATGTTTCACTCTCTCTGCTCCACCCTATCATGAGTATCCATATTTATTTTTTAGGTTCGGGCAAATTAACATGACAGGGTTGGATTTTACCGGGTCTAGTTGTAAACGAACAAGTTCGGACTCAGCACTAGGAAAATATATAAATTCATTTATATAGTAATTAAACTCAAGTTCAAAGTTTAATTTCGGTAATTAAACAAAAAAATTCAAATAATAATGTCATTGCTGATTCTGTAAACATTGCTGGTAAGCCTGCTTCAATTCATAAAAGTACAAGAAGGAGACTCACTTAATAGTGTAAGAGGATAGTACAAAGGGAATTGTACAAGGCCGGTTCCATATAATTGGGAGCCTAATCAAGGAAAGAATTTTAATTTAGTGAGGCCTTTGTATAATATTTTGGGTTGAGTTTTTTGAAGGGAGAAAAATAGTACACAACCAAATTTTAGAATTTTTTTTTTTTAAAAATAACTTATTATCCTACAATCTTGGAAAACTCCAAAGGTAATACAAACTTTACTACATAATATAGCATACAAATTGATGTGTCCATAAATGTAATTGGTGGACTTCAAGCCTTCAACTATCTAATAAATGAATCTTTGATTTATTATTATTATATTTTTTGGTGATTATGGACATAACTTTTTTTAATATTTCTCAATGTTATTAATCCTGTGCCGTTTCGGCCAGAACGATCGGAATATCACGTACCATTATTCAAACTAGTACAATCGAGAATACCTCATGCTCCACCTCGAGTCAGATTTCGGCCCATTTCGTGTCATTTCGGCCAATTTTGGCTGAGATGAGGATTACGGCCGGTATATATATATAACCTAAACTCGCCGTTTTGGGCTTTGCTGTTTCTCCTTAAGTTTCATCCTTATCTTTTTGAGCCACCGCACTTCTCTATTGTTGACATTTCATTTGCTAGAGAGCACTTACTTGTTGGGCATGTTGGGGTCCAGCCTTGCTTGTGGGAGGAAGCGTTAAGACCAAAGAAAACATTAAAAAAAATAATAATAATAAAAATAAGAAGAAAAAAGTGGATTGAGAAGTTTGTGGAGAAGAAGAAATGAGGAGATCAGATGGAAAGGATATGATAAGTGAAAATGGAAAAATATGTGTGGAGTAATGGAGACAGTAAGGAAACTTCTAGGAAATTTCCTAGTTCAAAAGCCTAGATTCTTATTTACTTACAATAATGCCACAAGTAAAAAGTTAAAAAATATTCACATAATATTTTTCACAACTTTATTGCATTTGTTATTAAGATGAAAGAGTATACACTATACATTTATTAAATTGTTTACAATTATTCAAAATATGAATTTTATTTGTAGAAATTATAAATAAATATTTTTTAATCCAACTTTATTTAAATTTTTTTAAATAATTCATTATTTTATATAACAGTAATTTATATATATATATATATAGGAACCCGAAACACCTTGAAACGGTATGCCGAATTAGGCCGGTACCAATATATTCCGTTCCACTGGACAAAACGAAATAGGTTCCGAAATGGAATCAATAAAACACCTTGAAATGGTATGCCAAAATAGGACGGTACCAATATATTCTATTCCACTGAACAAAACGAAATAGGTTTCAAAACGAAATTAATAACACTGATATTTCTTACTTCATTTTACAATTTTGAGCATTTTTAAAAGGAGATGGGATCATTTTATAAAGGTGAAATTATAATATTAAAAAAATGGGAGTATTAAATAGACCTAGGAACCACCATTGGAATTGGGTAATTATTTACGTAGTGTAGATCGCTGCTCCTGTCCTATATGTCGAACTCTAAGCAACTTCGCCAAGAATAAACTAAAGGTGAAAGAAATTTCAAGTCATGAAATATATAGATTTATAGTGATTTACATAGCTCAGGCGCTTATTAAGGGTAAAATTATAATAATAAAAAAATTGGGGTATTAATTATAGGATTGACAATTTGTGTTTGGGCGTGAGGTTTGTGTTGTGTCAACTCATAAATATCCGATTATATAGGTCAACACTAACCTGACATGTTTATTAAACGGGTCAAGATTCCTCAACCCTAACACGATCTATTTATTAAACGAGTCAGTTGTGTCAACCTATTTATCAAATTTTATTAAAATAAAAAAATTATGAAAAACAATTTTTTTTAATATAAAATTTAGAACTAATGAGCAACTGTATTACAAATAATCATTCAAAACTAAAATATATCTCAATATCACAAATAGTTAATCACAATATGTCAAAGAAAATAAATCACAACAACTAATAAGTTTATATACCTAAGGTTTGAAGGGTAATTGGTAAAATATCATTTAATTAAACAAGTTAGACGGGTTAAATGAGTTCCATAGGTTGAACACTACCCAACATGTTTATTAAATGGGTCAGTCATATCAACCCAAATATGACATGAACCCATTAACCCTCAACTTATAACCTATTAATTTCATGTTGGGTTTGCTGGTCGTGTTCAATTTTGCTAGCCCTAATTAATTAGACCTAGGAACCATCACTATAATGGGGTAATTATTACATAGCTTATTGGCTTGTGTGCTATATGTAGAACTCTAATTAATTTCACCAAGAATATAAACTAAAGGTTAAAAAATTTTCAGGCCATGAAATATATAATTTTATCTAAAAAAATAAATAACACGTCACTTTCACCTAAGGAGTTAGTGCAGTAAATATTAAATTATACAATTAAATGCCACTTTATTACACCATAATGATAGTTGACAAGGATTTGCACGATTCATGTTCATGTATATTAGAATTAAAATGTGTATATTAGAATTAGAGTAAGGATTATGCTAATGAGTGCTCTTAGAGTAATGGTTAACGATTTATTATAAGAAATTTTTGACACCACTTTTATGAGAAATGAAAAAAGTTGTCAAAATATTAATTTTTTTTCCTATAAAAACTTTTTTTAAATAGATTATTAACCATTGCTTTAATACTAGAGATGCATATATTTTTTTTATAGATATGGTGAGTGATTATTGTTAAATGAAAAAGTGATGTTAATAGTGACCCTAGATGAAAACTAATAAAAAGTTGGTCACATTAATTGTTTGTAAAAATATTGTAAAATTGTTTGTGACAGTAGCATTACTCTTTGAATTATTACTTTGATCCTTTTATAACCTTGATTGTTGTTAGTATATTAAACATTACATCAAAATAGTTTAGCAAAAATATTTAGATTAGGCTAGAGTAGAATTTAAAAAAAAAAAAAAAACCCCTCTTTTCTCAACTGATTCTGATTTCACTTCTCTTAGGGAAAAATATACCATAGGTTGGGTATATGCTTCTCCTCTCTCATAGTTGGTAAGTCCAATGTTATTGATTTCGGGCCATTCTAGCTAGAATATTTCGTACTAGTATGCAAACCAGTATGGAAATACCTCACATTCCATCTCGGGTTATATTTCGGCCTATTTCGAGTCATTTCAGCCAATTCTGGCCAATTTCAGTCGAGATGATAACTTCGGCCAGTACTATAGTTTGCCTATTTTAAAAAAAAAAATTAAAACCTGAACTTGCTGTTTTGGGCTTCACTGTTTCTCCTTCAGTTTCATCCTTGTCTCTTTGAGCCACCACACTTCTCTATTGTTGACATTTCCTTTGCTAGAGAACACTTAACTGTTGGACATGTTGGGATCCATCCTTGCTTGTGTGAGGAAGCATTAAGACCAAAGAAAGCATTAAAAAAAGAAGAAGAAAAAAGCGGATCGAGAAGTTTGTGGAGAAGAAGAAAGGAGGAGATAAGATGGAAATGATATGATAAGTGAAAATGGAAAAATATGTGTGGAGTAATGGAGATAGTAAGGAAACTTCTAGGAAATTTCCTAGTTCAAAAACCAATCCAAGATTCCTATTTATTTACAATAATGCCACATATAAAAAGTTCAAAAATATTCACATAATTTTTTTTATTAACTTTACTACATTTGTTATTAAGATGAAAGAGTATACACTATACATTTATTAAATTTTTTACAATTAATCAAAATGTAAATTTTATTTGTAGAAAATTGTAAATAAATATTTTCTAATCCCACTTTATGTAAGATTAAAAAAAAAAAAAATTCATTATTTTATATAACAGTAATATATATATATATATATATAGGAACCCGAAACACGTTGAAATGATACGCCGAAATAGCTAGGTTGGTACCGAAATATTTCATTCCAATGGACAAAACGAAACAAGTTCCGAAACGGAATTAATAACATTGGGTGAATTCCACTGAGGAGTGGGACCCACCAGTTGTGAGAGAGGGAAAACATATACCCAATGTAGGGTATATTTTCTCCTTCTCTCAAAGGTTTGGTAAGACCTACTGAACATAAATGAACTCTCTCTTTTCTACCTTTGATAAGTTTGCTCTTCTTAATTTGTTAGTTTTTGAAGAATTTGTAATGCCCTTTTTTTTTGCCAAATTTATGTGTAATTATCATATTTTGATGTATGTTTCTCGGGGGAAGGGGGGGGGGGGGGGATGATTACATGTAGTTCCTTGTCTAAGTAGGTAAAATCTGTTGAGAGTGGGATCATGACTTATTGCTTACGACCAAGCTTGCCTACAAGGTTGCCATGCATTAAGAAAGGCAGAGCCTTTTGTCCTATGTGTGTTGTAACCTGCTTGCGACCTAGTCAAATGGTGACTTGGCTCAAGAACAAATTCCAGCTCTTTGATCTAATCTGCAGCCATCTCATTTGGTACTAACACACACCCATTCAATCTATTCCAATTATCTTCAGAAACTAGAGAAAACCCCGAGGAGAGAAGATTAATAGGAATTATGGAAGCTTATTGTGCTCATCCTTTTAGAGAGATAAAACTAATTCCTATTGAGTGAATCCATAGCTTTTTTTCCTTCTCTTCCCTCTCACCATGCTATATATATCCTTAGAGAAGAGATTTTTACCTTCACTATCTAAATCATTTCTAAGTGTTAGAGAGAAGTTGGTATTGGTAGGAATTTTTGGAGGTTCAAGCCACAAATCCAAGTCTGACTTAGTGATTAGTGGTTGGTCGCTCAACTAGCATGACTCCATAGAAGAATAAACTCGGTGAAGTCAAATGCTAGTATGAACTTGTAGGGCTCAAGTACTTATGGAGATTTAGGCTTGGGGGCTTTATATGAATCTTGTACTGTATCTACTCCATAATAGAGTTTTAACTTGGAGAGTCAGCATAGTGGATTTTAACTGGGGGCTCTAATTTGCTCTTCAAAAACATGTATGTAACGACTTAAGGAAAAACACTAGCCACATCTGCGCTATACCTCAAAAGGACTAGTCACAATTGAGGCTCCTTGTAGTTGTTAATAAAGTCTAGATCTACCTAGTAAATACCCGATATGGGACTCATCACACCCCCACATCGGGTAATTATAGTATTAGAGCCAGCCCCGTAACCCCGTGTGGGCTTAGAGACACTACCCCACAAGTAGGCCCTAACGAGGACGTTAGGGATTTAAGTGAGGAGATTGTGATGTCCAATTTGATTGATTGTGTGATGTGTGTGGGTGTGTGATGAATCCCACATTGGGTATTTACTAGGTAGATCTGAGTTTTATTAAAAACTACAAGGAGCCTCAATTGTGACTAGTCTTTTTGAGGTATAGTGTAGATGTGGCTGACGCTTTTTCTTGGGTCGTTACAATGTAGCTGTGTTTTCATTTAGTTTTATCTTTTTATTTCTACACTTTATATTACTTTGTTGCTTTGTATTGCTTATTTCCATCCATAGATTTTTTCAATTGGATAATCAGTTACACATGGATTAAATTGTTAGTTTAAACTAAAAGTGATTTAATTAGTTGTAAAATTGGATATTGGGGATCTTAATATTTGCCTAGGTTGTTAGATATTGTTCTTTCAATTTGATTTCACTTCTCTTAGTGGTTCAATAGGGCTATATAGGTCTTACTTAGTGGTGGCTCTAGGAATTTTTCTTAGAGTAGTTACTAAGAAATTTAAAATTTCCAATTCTAATAAAGAGATAACTTAAATTTATTAACCTTAAAAAAAAATACACGCTAATACATGAAGTAATATAATTTCTTTCTACTAACAAAAAGAAAAAGAAAAAAAAAAGACTGATAAGTGATAAAGTTGAAATTGAGAATGCTCAAGTGAGAGTAATAAAGTGAGAAAGAATCTGAAATGATAATAGAAAAGATAAAAATTGAGGGAGAGAGAGAGAGAGAGATTGATGATATTTGCTACAACTATGAGTTGAGTCACTAAGAAAAATAAAATTGTTGCAATTGTAAAGTCTAAGAGAGCATAATTGCTGACACTGCCAGGGAAAACTCTCTTGGTATTTTTCTTAAAGAAGGAAAAAAAAATGAAATTAACGATTATTTTTATGTAATAGGTTGAACGAGTTACAAATTTAAATGATTATGATTTTTATTTTTTTGATTTTGAATAGGCTTTTTGTTGAATAATATGTTCACTTCATTGATTCAATCTTATTCTTGTTTTAGTTATTTTTATTGTTATTTGGCCTAATTTTTATTGTTTTTATTTAAGTTTTTTCCCCCCTTTGTTTATGGGGTTAAGGATTATGTTTAGGGGGACAAAATTATTTTTAGAGTAATGCTGTGTTAAAAAAAATTTCATAGCAAATTTTATACAACAAGTTGTTACTAGTGGGTAAAAAAGTTATATTAATATTGGGCCTAAATTAGAATCGGTAATAACTATTATATAAGATTTGTTGTGAAAATGTTGTTAATTTAGCATTACTCTTATTTTTGTTGAATCCAAATTCTTATAATTCTTTAGTCAAAGTATTCTTTTTTTTTTTTTTGAAAGTCAAACCAGCATAATTTCATTCATTCAAATTCAAACTATCAAAATACAATTCATCCACCACTAGAGGAGGAGAGTCTTCCAGCCAATACAACTCTTCTGAGACATTTTTAGCAAACCTCGCAAGGGCATGGGCCACCATATGTCCTTCCCTCTTAATACAATTTACATAGACATTTTGCATACCATTCATAAGCCACTTAACATCATCAATGATTATGCCCAGTGAAGACTGGTTTGGGAGTGCTGAACAAATATTCTTCATAACATAGGCATTATCACCTTCAATGATCAGCTCCAAAAAACCCGCATCGATGGAAAATTCGAGTGCCATCCTGCAAGCTAATGCTTCTGCTTCATCACTAGATGTCACCGGCGGTCCCTTTGCTGACATGGCAGCCATCACTTCTCCTCTGTAATTTCAGATTATTGCACCAAATCCCGTACAGTTCAGCTCATCGAAGATTGCCGCATCAAAGTTGAGTTTGAAGCTTGAATGTGGAGGTGGCTTCCAGTTGGTTCTCCCTGTTGTTGTTGCAGGCAAAGCAAGTTGCCATTGTGCTTGCTGAAAATCCTTTAGATAGTCGCTTGCTCTTTGGTTTAGCCATTTTGGATCCTTAAAGCTTCCTCCATATACGACCGTATTTCTATGGTTCCATATGAACCAGGCTTGGACTAGAAACAACTCAAATTCTAAGTTTTCAAGTCTTGCTAACAGATTCTCAAAAAGCTCAATGACATTGCTGTGGCTGTTTGGCATCTTCTGGAGCCTAGGTACACATCCTGCCCAAACATCCTGCGCAGCCCCACATTCCCACAACACATGTGCTTCAGTTTCAGGTTCTCTCCCGCAGCACTGACATATATTATTAGAGATGATTTTTCTTTTTGCCAAGGTCACACGGGTTGGTAAAATTTCCTGACAAGCACGCCAGCCAAACAACTTAATTTTATTTGGCACTCCAAGCTTCCAAATCTTCTGCCATACTTGCTTTCCTGCTGGACTCGTGGAGTATTCAGCCCAATTAGATTCCCTTGCAATCCGTCTTGCAATTTGATACCCAGACTTGCATGAGTAAATCCCATCCTTACTATGAAGCCAAAAAATTGCATCTGGTGCAGACTTACGGCTCAAAGGAATTCTGCAAATTGCATCAGCATCACCTCTCTGAAATTTGGCATAAATGAGCTTACGGTTCCACCAATTAAGGTCCGGGTCAAAGTATTCAAACACTTTTATTAGAAGGTAAATTTAGTATATAATATTTGTTATAACCACAATCTAAAACACGTGCATAAGGCTGAGATTTATGATTTCATTGATTTGGCATTTAACGCCGCATCTTTTTCCCTAACAAAATAAAAATATGGCTGAGGATTTGATGACCTCACATTCCTCTAAAGTTATTCTCATTTGATTAATCCAAAATGCCATTTTCGCAGTGGGAAAATCCTTATATACACACAGTGTTTTACAACAATGTGTTGCCATACAATACATTGTGTATAAAATACAAAATACATTGCGTAAGACAAACAAAACTCTTCGGTGATGACATGCGTGTTAAAAAGTCCAAATAGTGGTCATTTTACCTAATATTACAAAATTCAAAATACCATATTACTGAATTCAACATACTATTTTGGTGATGGGAAAATAATATCACACGTATTATTATATACAATACACAGAGTGACAAAAAATAAGGAAAACCATCACTTATAAAATCACGATTTCGAAATTGTCATGCCCCGAACCTAACTATAAGATTGGCACGTGACAACTGCCATACACTTATAAAGTACATACTTTACAAGTGTGCAAGGCCTTCTTAGCAAATAAAATTTATCTTAAAAAATTAAATCAAATAAATCCAAAATACCTCAACAATTTCTTTATGAATAGTTTTCCAATAATTTAATGGGAATAAAATCCAAAACTCATGTACATAATGTAAATTGGCCAAAAGATATAAAACTATTACAAGGCCATCCAATTCGGAAAAAAAATCACTAAGCTTCTTTCCCTGCTCACAACACAACATCAAAACTCTCAAAACTTGCTATTCTTCACAATCTGAAACTGGAGGGGAAAAAGGGGGTGAGCTGACAACTCAATAAGTAACCAAAATCTTAATAAGTTCCATAAAACAATAAATCTGTAAAGTATAAGATGTAATATGTGTTTTCAAAAGTTATAATATACTATGTATTTTCAAAATAACTGAAAAAGTATCATAATTTTAAAATAATAAGTTGCACACAGATCACATACTTTAATCCTATATCATAGATGATTTAGAACATAGTAAGTTTTTCATATACCAAAAGTTATAACGTAATTCATATCCTTAACAATCTTATGACTATGGTCACGCTATATCCTTGTGACTGGGTATCAGAGTACCAATAAATAACCCTCATTAGCTGGATATCAGAGTATTAATGAATTACCCTCATTGATTGGGTATCAAAGCACCAATGAAAAACCTCTATTGCTTTGGGTATCAGAATACCAATGAATGACCCTTATTGTCTGGGTATCAGAAAATCAATTCATAGTCAGATTGTTCACAATCATAGATATCAAATCATAGTTCAAACCAAAAATATATCTCATTCAAATACATACATATAATCATATATTCAGTATTTAAATATATTTATGATATTTTTATATTCTTTATTTAAATCAAAGTAGCCCAAAAACAATTAAATAAAAATAAATCTTATATTCAATGCTCATATATATTTGTGAAAATTCTTTATTCTTTACTTTGAATCAGTACAGCTAAAAACAGTTAAATAAAATACATCATATATTCAGAAATTAGATATATTTGTAATAATTTTTTACTTGAAATCAGAAATACAATAGAAATAAAATTATAACAACTGTAAACAATTTTCGCAGTTAAAATATGCAAAATAAAACCAATTAGGATAAGGTTTCTTACCTCTAAAATCCTTAGATATCACCTAAAAAATTTTTCAAATATCATTTACTCAATAATCCAATATTTTTAAAATAAAACTTATATGAATACTCAGCCAGAAGAGAGACTGTTAAAAATATCTAATAATTGCCCACTATTATCTCATAGTTAAAAATCCCCATATTCATCATATATATATATATATATATATATATATATATATATATATATATATATATATATATATATTTCCTCCACTTTTTGCCACTAATAGTACCTAGGAATAAAGCCTAGCGATCGATACACCATAGGTATAGCCATATAGGGTCAAAAGTACAACACCTAATCTTCTATACGTGTGCTCATATAATTTTTTTTATTTTAATCTCCATTCACCCCTAGACCATCTTCTATAGTTCTACACGTGTTCTTCTTCTTCTTCTTCTTCTTTTACCCCTGCAGCCTCTAGTTTTCTTTTGGCACAAGGACAAATCACACAAACCAAGCTCTACCACAAGCTTTTATTGAAACACTATTCTTCCTCTACCAAGTCAATAAACAAATAATAATATATTAGAAAGAAGTTGGTGTTCCGATACAATTCCTTTAAGAAAAATTACTTAGGACAAACCCATACGGCCATGGCTAAAGAAAGTCTCACTGTTGGGCAAAATGCTCACATAAGAAAATATTCTTATACCACATAAAGTCTAAATTTGACAAAGAAATAAAATTTCTTAAGCACTTATCTCAAAGGTATAGTCAATCATTCTCTACTTCAGTCTTTTGAGTAGTCTCCTCTTTCAAAATATTTCTCTATATACGTTGACTTAATAAGCTTATATATAGCTAGAGTTTTAACCTTATTTTCTAAAAACTCTCATATAATTATAAATTATAAAATTGGCCCTACAAAAATTTTTACTTAAATACCCCTCCTTTTTTTTTTTTTTTTTTTTCGGGTATTACAGAAATAAACAATGCTCTTTGGTGATTACATGAATGTTTGAAAAGTCCAAATAGTGGGCATTTTCAACCGACTATTATAGAAATGTTGATAAACATTCCATTTGAGTTCATATTTTGCCTCTTAACACCATTTGCTTTTGATAATCTACTCCATTTAATTAACTAGCTCAGTGGAGAACCAATATTACATCCGTGTTAATAACCTGCAGCAAAATAAAATCTGGTTTTACCTCATTTCAAATAATAAGATTGTGAGCAAATACCGTGCTAACAGATTAGATGAGCTACACGATGTCCTTCTCTTCTGAGTTCGCATACTATTTAACCCTGAGTACTGTACCGAACTTCGATGCTGATATTGGTCTGGAAGGCGACTTTCTATTTTTGGTATGGTGATGCTTCGGCTTTTAGCTGCCCTATTTGCTTTCGGAAAAGAGAATCAGATCCATCCCACGAGTCGATTAGTTTAAAAAACAAATCATGTTCTTACGAAAAGTCATTGAAAATGAGTTGAAAATAATCAACCTTGCACTTAAGTTAGTTAAATGCCCATAAGACAAATCTGTGCTATGACTTGGAAACAACACTTGTGAAGTTCTAAATAATCATTCTCACATGTTGAACGCCGCTAATTTTCTGAGCTCTTATTGGTTTGACATTGATGGGTTTTGGCACAGAAATGGTGCCGTAATATTAGCATTGGTGTTCATGCTTCTCTCTCCAAAATTAAAGAAGAAGAAGCTCATGATGTCCAGTTTAGGGTCTTGTCAGAAAACTGGACTAAAAGATCGTTTTTCGCTACACAAATGAGAACAAGTTGCATATTGGGTGCAAGAAGTAATTAATGAGAGGATTACTTACGCGATCATTACAATTACTTTCACTCACACACAAACATTTGGTGGTATTTTTACTTATCGCCAATGCAAGCTAGTCCTTTGGAATCTTATCAACAAAAATTGCAGTCCACCGCGCACTTAAGTGTTTTATTTGAATTCTTCTTCAACTGTACCCGTATATGAGCTGGATTTCCTCATTGGTGAAGTATCCATCCACACGAGAATAAATTACATTATTTTCTTTGACATTAGCTATTAAAAAACTTCATGACGCTCAAAGTGGACAAATTACAGTTGAAAGAATACCATTATCTCCCATGGTTTTACTAATGCCTACGCGGTAAAATTTACTCTTTATAAAGCTGAGAAGCTCTCTATCAAATTGCACTTAACACTCTATCCTTACAGAATAAGATGAAGTCTATAAATATGATGATTATCATACTCACAGCGGTGTTTCTTTTTCTCACCGTCTCAGCTTTGCCCAGGGTTCAGGTTGCTCCACCTGCGCCCAATCTGAGGACCTATGTCCCCGTTCCTGTGCGAGGCTCACTGGAGAAGGCTCCTGTGCCACCCACTGCGCCCAATCCAAAGACCATTGGTACATCACCTAATATGTAACGATCAGAATAATAGGATAGTAATTTTTATGTATGCATTTTGCATGTAGCTTTTTTAATATTAGGTTGCTTTTTTTCTTTTTCTTAATGTGTGTGCAAATAAGAAAGAGACGTAGCTTACTTTAACAGGTGAGATTTTGTCTTTGATCTGATGTTTCCATCCGTACGTGAGGAAAACATGGCAACGTGGACATGAACTCATGGAGTTCTATTCAAATGAAGAAGCGTTGCTTTTGTCGACTGCACTTTTATATTTTTTAGTAAGTTCCCTGCTTTTAAGTGAGTGAATTTATATGGTTATTCCCACCTATTGCTGCGAGTGTGTGAGTGAAATAAGAAGCAATAGCATGAATGTTGTGTGACGTGTAGTACTAAAGTGTGTGTAATGTTGAAAGTATCAATAAAATTTCATCTTTTTTGTACTTTTCTTGAGTATGATTAGACTTATTACAGAGTATTTGATAAAATGCTTTCTTTTTAAGAGTTTATTAAATTTATTATTCTGAAAAAACTTTCATAGCAAGAGATCTCGATATGTAGTTTCGTGTGATGTCTGTAAGCTACTATTTTATTTTGAAAATTTTAATAAGAAATGATTTTATGGTTCATGTAAAATATTTATGATGTGTTATAATGTTTGTAAAATTAATTTTGATTATATTACACGTTAAAAAAATTTAAACTTTTTATATTGTCTATTTATATTTTTCATATTAGCAAAATATTAAAATAATCAGAGATCAATAACTATTTTATCTACAATATATATTTTCAATTCATAAATAATATTCAATTAACATGAAATTCAACAAGTTTTAGAACAATAAGAATGGGTAATCCAACAATGTAATTTTTAATATATGTATGGGCCCGATTAATGTGTGCCCTAAGGGCATACACGAATAATCTATTTTAGAAAACGTTTTATGTAAAAAAAAATATTAAAAAAATGTTAAAAAAAGTTAGTCACTTTTTTTTTTTTTTTTCTATTAAAAATTTCTTAAAATTAAATAGTTTACTAACATATAATTAATGCTCTTCTTTTGGAGTAAATCTTAATCTGTTTAAATTTTTCTACAGAATAATGATCAAAGTAGATTTAACGGTGTGGGGGTTGCGGGAGCCAGGAAAGCTCAAGTGTTATTATATGCTCTGAAAAACAGCTCAAAAACAGAAATACCCCACACCAAATTAAAGCTTTGAACCACCCTTCATGCATCTAACCTATATCATAATAACCTTTCTTTCTTAATTTTCCATCAGAAGAAAAAAAAAGCAGAATACAGGGAAGTCGAAAGTTAAAATGTAGAGCTATATAAGCCAAATTAAGATCTGCTATTTAAAAATAAATAAAAATTGAAAAAATTACAAGAACTAGATCTGCTATAATAATTATAAAAAACAAAAACCAAAATCAAAACCAAAACCTAAAAGCAGAGCTCTATAACTTATAAAGAAAAATTTTAAGCCACCATAATTGTTTAAATGACTAATATGACAATGATATAATTGATTGACTACAACAACCAAATTAATGAATGTTAGAATTAGTTTATTGTGATTAATAACACATTAATTTATAAACCTTATATCATAGAATTTATAATAACTGATACATTGTTCAAAATTAAAAGGATTTCAACTTTGGAATAAGTAAAAAGACTATCTTATAGCAATCACTTAGAGCATTCACATATGGTCTCTTAAAAAATGATACTATACTGTGGGTTCCAGTTAGCTTAACTGGTAAAGTTTCTGATGATTGAATAAGAAATCTGGGGTTCAATCCCTATCTACACAAAAAACCAATTAGTGTCTTGGTCTAATGATAAAGAGCATCATCAAGAGCGGATGTCATAGGTTGAAACTTTTTCCAAAAAAAAAAATGATACTACACCTAAAATACTACTTGAACACACCATTTCACAATTTACCTTACACTCCATATTTGTTTTCATTAAACCCATTAAAAATTAGTATAAATTATCTAAGAGAGATAAACGATTAAAAAAAGGCACTTGCTCCATTGAGCTACTACTCCAAAAAAATCCTTAAAAAGTTGGCAAATTTTTCGTAAATAGCACACCAGATTGATGAAGGCTTCTTTTTTGTAAACCCTAAACCCTTCTTCTTCTTTTTTTTATTTATTTTATTTTATTTTATAATATTTGGGGTGTTGAAACAGCATTTGGTATGCTTTAGCATACTAAAAGCTAAAAGTATTGGCATCAAGTGTGCCAAATACTAAAATTTTAGTATTTGGCATACCAAACACCAAAAACTATACCTCATCAAATGTGCCAAAAATCTAATTTTTTTATAACATGCTACACTGCTAAAGTACCCTTCTACTAATAGAAGGGAACTGTAGCATGTTATAAACAAAATTTATTGGGTTTTGATACTCCATTCGTCCCAAATTGTTTGGCCTAGTTAGGAAAACCCAATTATTTAGGGAAACATCATTAATTGCCTTATCTTTTTTAAAAAAAAAGTTAGAAATTTCCTAAATTACCCTTAAACAAATTTATCAAAAAATTATTTTAAAAGAAAACCATGTCTAGTATTGGCACCAACTACCAAGCAATTTTCAAAATTATTGTAGATTTCAAATTCGATTAGTGTATTACTCTTACAATTTGTAAACCTATATTCAAATCCAAATTCTATAGCCACCAAGCCTAATCCAAATTCAATGTTTATCTTTAAATCAAATTTTAATATGGTAGATTAGAAACTCTACTGGTGGTGGCAAAATAATAGCTTTAGAGGATTTCAAAATTTAGGTTCTTCATTTTTTTTTAATTAAAAGTGTAAGGTTGAATTTATTCAACCATTTGTTGGTTTTATTCCATGGCAAATTTGCTTGTAATTTCAGCAATTAGATACCTTGTATTTATGTGGGATTACTGTAAGGGTTGTGTGTGAAAGAGTGTGAAGAAATTCTAGTGTGTGTGCATTTAGAGGATTCTTGCGACATGATCTTGTGAGTGACTCACAACTGGTAACTCGCCAAAATGCCACATGTGTCAAACATGCAGGAAGCTGAATGGCCACGATAGTTGGAGCACTACTAGACAAAAAGTATTGTCTGGCCTGACAGTTATCTCGCGAATCAAACTCGCGAGAGTGAGTCACCAGAATACCCTATTTTTTAGAAAATGCCTTTTCACATTCCTCACGTACTCTACTATCAATACCCTTATACCCATGAAATGTAGAAAGCATCCAGAGAGAATTTTGTGAGAGTAACCCTAAAGAAAACCAAGATTGACTCATCCACAATCTTAGACATTCGATTCTCCAAATTCCTCTACTCTCACCCTCTCCATTGACATATCCTTGAGAGGTTCATTAGCTAAATCCTTATCTCGCCATACCCATATCTGTGAAGAGATTATTTTGGTGTTTAGGAAGCAATTCAGAGATGACCAATATACTTGTTGATGCAACGAGCTTATTGCTAGATTTGGAAAGCTAGAGAAAAAATAGTTAGGCTTAACCAGTTGGTAGCAGGAGTTTGGAGGGCTTAAGTACATTTGGTAGACTAGGCTTGGAGGGTCTTTTGTTATTTATGTACTCTAACTTTATTCTCTAATGGTTCATTTCACTGCTTTGAGGGCGGCGGAGAGGTTTTTCGTCGAATTCTTTAGTTTCCTCTTAGATAACACATCGCCGTTTTATCTTGTGTTTGCATCTTTCTAACCCTTACTCTTACCTTTTAATTGCTACTGTGTTGTGATTAATTATGATTTAGAGTTGTTTATTTGTTTGAGTTTTTGCTTGTACCTATTATTCCGTATATCTACTGTTTGGGTATAAGCTTGCATTGGTTTAATTTGAAATTGAGGGTCTAAATATTCATTAGTGTATTACATACTAATTGAACTTTCAAAAAGAAATGCACCCATAATTAAATTAAGGGCATAAAGGGAATGTTAATAAATTAATGATGTTTGACTTTTCAAACAATACATTATTTTGGGACATTCCAAAATGGAATACAGGCCAAACAATTTGAGACAGAGAGAGTATAAAATTTCTCTCTTCTCTCTCCTCTCTCAAACTCTCGTATCTCTCTTCACCGTCTCCCGCTCCTCTTCTCTCTCTCCTCCCTCTCCTCTTCACCCACTCCTCTTCGCCCACTCTTCTTTGCTATCTCCCTGTCACTCACTCTCTTTGCTCTCTCCCTTTTACTCTCTCTCTCTCTCTCTCTCTCTCTCTCTCTCACTCATCACTCTCATTCTTCTTCCTCTCTCTAGTTCACTCCTCAATAGTCACTAGTGTTGATTTTGGGGTTTTTTTTGGTGGTTTTGGCTGGTGGCGGTTGGATTGATTTTGGGAGGTCATTGGTGGTGGTGGGTTTGTAGATTCAGTGGGTTCTAATCTAGTAATGGGTTTTGATCTCTTTCCTCTCTCACTTTTTCAATGACTCAGTGGTGGGTGGCAGTGGGTTTGGCCTGGGCTTGGTTGATGGGTTGTATTGCAACTTATGGTTTGCTGGGATTTGTGTGCAGCTTGTGGTTGGTTGATTTTGGTGGTGTTTTGCATTTGGGTTGCTTTTTTTTTTTTCTTCTTCTTTCTTTGGTTGCATTTTTGCATCACGGTGGCCAGTGGTTATGAGTGGTAGTCATAATGGATTTGGATTAATGTCACAGAGTCTATGGTGAATGAGTTCAGGTTCAAAGTATAGAGAAGAGAGAAATGTTTTATTGGTTTTTTTATATATTATTTTAATGTATTATAATGTTAAAATAAAACATTTGATATAAGTGTTTTCTAAAATGATGTGGTAAAATAGATAAAATGATTTTTAATGTGTTAAAATGACATTTGACATATCACAACTGATACTAGTGGTCTGATGCTCTAGCTCATCGGCTCATAAGAAAAGTTCATTACCTGGCCAAGGTTTAGAGTAATTATTCATCTAACTTCAATGCATAAGGACAAGGATGAAAGCTGGGAAAACAAATTGTTATGGTCATATTTTATATAATTGACTAGTCCTTTGACAACATGCACTTTACTGTAATTAGATAGATTTAAGTTGGTTTAATACATCAAGAGATATATTGTTCAAGCATATCAAATATTCGTATTAAAGTCATAAAGATTGATCCAAGATACAAGTGAAGAAAATCTATTTCATTAAGTTTGACAAATAGCTCAATAGATTCTAATATTGAGACTAAATAAGAAGCTTGACAAATGGCTCGATAGAAGTTCAATCTATCGAAAATTACGATTTTCAAATTTCCAGATCTGAAATTTGGCCCAAGCTTATGTATTTGTTTAGGGTTTTTTTTTTTTTTTTTTTTTTTTTTTCTCATAACCCTAGAGATATATAAGACTTATTTTAAGAGCCGTCACACATAGATACATAGACCAAGAGTTTATTTTTCTCAATGAGAAGCTATTGTGTTTGTAACCGAGTGTTTCTTGATTTTCATTGTTGATGAAATAAAGAACTTTGCAGTCAACAACATCTATTCAAATTGCTAGAGTTAGTAACGTATTAGGATCCGTGCAAAAGAGATAGTCAAAGATTGGAGATTTGTGTATCAAAGGAAAGAAGGCTACTATAAGATCAAGTCCAATTGGGTATTAGAGCAAATGTTCAACTATAGGTTGATATTTTGAGATAGGCCAAGGTAGTGGTAAGATTCCTTATACTTATAATCACTTGATTGTTAATTAGTGAATTCTTAAGAGCGATGACCTTAAAATCAGCTGGTGAAGTTTTTGCCTTGTAAGAGGTTTTCTCTATATGTCAACAAAATACCGTGTAAATTTTATTTCCAATGCATTTAGTTTAATTGGTAATTTGTTAGTACCTCTACGATTTACATGTAATTTAATCTAATTAATCAACTTAAGTAATTTAATTAATTAACTGAAATAAAGCTATTTTAGTGGCCGGAACGGCATATGAATAGGTCAGGTACCAAAGGATGCCATACAATCTTTTAGACAACATTATGGTGCTTAACAGCTGTTAAGTGTTAACGTTGTAGTAGTCGTTTTCAACTTTTTATACCACTATGACTCTGAGTATATAATGTAACTCTTTCTAATCTTGGAAAAGGACACACAATCTGGTTAGACAATGATAGGGAATATTTTGATTTTGTGCATCATCAGACAATATAGTGTCATGAACTCTCTCGAGAACTCATTTATATGGTATTGGGAATTTGTTTATATTATCTCTCTCTCTCTCTGAATTTGTCTACGCAATGAATAAGCACTTGCATATGACATGACTATGAGCAGGTACCAAGGGAAAATGGAGGCCGCGAAATCTTGTTAGATTTTTTTTTTTTGAGGAAAAATCTGGTTAAATAAATAGCACGGGTTAAATAAATAGCACGCGTCAATAGATCATTTAGAATATTTTAATTAGAAACTTGGGTCAAAGCAAATGTCATATGAATACTATTTTTATATTGAATGTCTTATCTTACAAAATGAAAAACACACAAACTTGTTAGACCATACAGTGTCTCAAGATCTCATTTAGAGAATTTTAATCGAAAACTTAGGTCAAAGGAAATGTCACTGTAGTTGCTGTTTTTATACCACTGTTCGTATATTAATTCTCTTTTGGAGTAAATCTGATTTTGTTAAATCTTAATCCTTTAGCCTGAAAGGGATTTCTTTTATTCAGATGCACGTAAAACAATTTCAACCGTTCATGTTCAACACTTCAAGTCTTCAACAGAGACTCTAATTCACAATGATTGATGAGATTAGTCTTGATAATATAATAAATGGATAATGCATATTATTATGACTTCTGGAAAACATGGATGACGTTTGATACTAATTGGCTACTATTATTATATTTTTACACCATGAGACAAATAGATAATGCATTCTATTCCTTCTCAAAAAAAAAAAAAAAAAAAGATAATGCATTCTATTAGCCAATAGAAGAGATCTTGGTTTTTTTTTTTTTCTAGAGAAGGCCTTAATTAGAAAGTCTATTCTATAATTGAGACAAATTAATAGATGACATATTTTATTCTCATAAGAAAGAAGGTAACATATTTTATTGGTTATTACAGGGAACATTCATTAATTCGGAGAACTTAAGCTATTGACTAAGTAGCATAAATGCCTAATGGTTAAGCCGCCCCTGGAAAAGGCCTGAGCTATCATTTAGAACACTCTATTAACAATAAATATCCAATCTTTGAAACATGGATTCTACGAGGGGAGCTGTCCTCAAAATTCTATTGTTTCTGTTTAATCCATGAAAGTCGTGATTTACCTCCAAAAGAAGAAATAAATAAAACATGAGTTCTATATAAAAAATTTTTAAAGGAAAAAACAATTATTGATTTACATTGCACTATTCATATATATTTATATCGTAGATTAAACAAATGTGTACAATAATATTGTATAGGTTTGCAATTTTGCACAAAGTATATAATTAAAAATGAGTAAATATTTAAAAATATTCATCTTTCAATTAATTTGTACGCAATTATGTAAATGTCTCAATTGTTTCCTTAAGAACATTATATCTAAACAATGTATATATATATATATATATATATATATATATATATATATATATATAAACCAAATTGATGTTTTTCTTAAATAATAATAATAATAATAATATTGCCAATTGAGTTAGACTTGTGTACTGTAAAGTTTACAACAAACAATTAAACCAACAATGTCTTAATTTAATTTAATTTATTACCTAAAAAAAAGTTTAAAAAAACAGGTTGAATTACGAGTTAGCCTAGTCAAGTCAGGTTGACTTGCAAAAATAAGCCAGGTTACGGGTCAATTTGTTTTCTGTTAGATCAAAAATTCAAGTTCTGATTGGGCCGCACACAAGATATTCCAATCTTGAATAAAATACAGGTTTTAGGGCTTGCCAATCTTGTAAATTTTAAAAATTCAGGATATTGTAAACATATTTGTTACCTCACACTTTTTATTAAATACTTGGTCAAAATTATGTTACTAGTAGTCTAGGATAGCTGCGAAAATTATATAGTCACAATTTATATCATGATGCCCGAATTTAATTTTAAATCCAAAGTCACTTGTGTCGTGTACATGGCCATGCTTTTTTTTTTTTTTTGGTTGGTTTAAAATTCCCAGCACTTGCAAAATTGATGTGGAAATACTTTTACAGGATATATGGTTCATGGTTCCTTCAACATAAATTTATTGTTTGAATTAGATAGAAGAAAACAGCCCAGTAAATAATAGGGAATGAAACATAGGATTTTACATATTTGTTCCACACTTTTTTGGTTCTTCTTAAAAAAAAAAACATTTTGTTGCACTTGGTCATGGTGGTCAGGCTAGTTTGGGCTTTCTCATACATGATAGCAAAAGAAAAAAAAGGCCATAAATTATTGTCTTCGAAACTGTAGGGCGAATTCATAAATTCCACCAGATCTTCCTTGCAGCTATTAATATCTAACTTACATGCAATTGCATGGTCAAGGTTAGACTTAGAGTTGAGATTAGCTAGGTACTGTTCAATAATGGGAAATGGAATTAAAGTGGTGGGTATCAATTTAATATAGAGTGTATGTGATCTTATACCATGCTTACCCTCTTCACTCTTCAGTCTTTTTGGTACTTGAATTTGTGTCATAATTTTTTTTCTTAAGGATAAATAAAAGAAATTAAGAAGTTTTGCCAAGTATGATGTGCATATCTAAAATTTTATTGTGTGAATAAAGGATGTTCAACCACAATTTATTTTTGTTATCCAAGCTAATTTTGCTGGATTATCTTAATAAAAGTTCAGTATTTCCTCTATTAAAAAGAAAAAAAGAAAAAAAGAAGAAGCAGTTTGGCAAAAGAAATTAATAGTATTTTATTTATTTATGAAATTAATAGTTAATTTAATGTTAGTATCTTTTATTACATATGCTCATTTTTTCGGATAGAATGAATGGATATATGCTCCATAATTATGAGATAATTGTGGTTAACCCTTGCGATACATGGGATAATTAAATAAATATTAAAACTATTTATTTTATTTGAAGCTACTATAACTTGAATATGATAACAAAAAACATATAATTTCTCTTAATATAGTGTCTTCTTAAAACTAAGTCTATGACTTCTACCTAACCAATTGTGATTTGAAAAGTTCTTATATGTAGGCACTTTGAACAATCCTTTTTATATGAGATTTGTGAAAAAGACTCAAATCATAATTATTAATTATGTGCAAGGATACATTGATACAGTGGAAATGTTATAGAAAATGGACAAAAAACTTCTTCAACTTAGTTAATAAATATAGGCCTAGAAAAGTATATCTAGAAAACATTATGTCCTCATATTGCAATAAGAAAAGTAAGATTATGTTAATTAGTGAATGTCAACTGAAGGCACTTAGGTTCTAATTTATAGGTTGCAAGGTTCAACTCTCATATGTTCAAATAAGAGGCAATATTTAATTTGAGTTGCATAAAAAATTTTAGTGCAAACCTTATTTTGGGTTCCTGCATCTATTGGACCTAATTTTCAAAACTTTTATTTCCTACCCAACATATTGCAAGTTTGATTCCAGAGAAAAAAAAATGTACCCATTTGAGATAGAAAATTGTAAGTTTAAAAAGGGTAAAGGAAAAAACAAAGCAAACATGAGGTAAATGAAAGAGGAACATGCTATTATATCTACACTATCATATAAATCACCAACCCAAGTTGAAGGGTTAAAGCTTAATCCTATTTATAGAGAAGATGATATAATAACCACTATTTTCTAGGCCTAAAAAAACAACCATTGCTTAAAGCTTTTTAAGTTCCAAAAGTGGTGTTTCCCATTAGCTCAATACTATCATTACATCCCATAACCCGTTAATCAAATATTGTTACAATAGTCCTTTCTAGGAAAACTTCATCCTCATCTTCTAAATGGGCTTTTAAGAGGAGAAATATCTCATATTCTCATTATTCAAATGGTTATCTGCAGACAGAAGCTGAACCCAATACAAGATTTTTATCCAACCTATTTAAACTATTCATAAAATTCAACTTAGACATTTCATCAAATTGTGGAGTTCACTTTAAAGAACAAATAAATAATGCCAAGAAAATAAATAATTTTCCCGGCTAATGACATTAATCTAAGCTCAACATAACACTGATACATAATAGCTCCATATATCATACATATAACATTAATCTAAGCTCAACATAACACAAATAACCTGAATTTTGGAGTCTGGACTCCGGACCATATATTAAAAAGGAATATGAAAGTAGCCAAAGCTTTGAAATTTGAATCCTTCGATACATAAACAAATTGTAGCTTCCATTAAATAAAATAAAAATTTGTAGCCACAAATTCCCAAGTGCCGCACAAGGTATTAATGAATTCCATTACTAGCTAGGAAACAAATCTTCGCAAAAATTATACTCCGTCCATTTCGCCGGTCCTTGATCATGTTACGTGCATCTTTGAATTTTCAATTTTTCCTGTTTTTTGGAGGCCTTTGAACATTCAAATTAAAACTTGCCTCAATACCAAAGAAACTTGCTCATCAAGTCCTTGGGCTCGGTGCCATTCACAAAAATCGAAAGTGATATTCTTAATTATTTCCAGAAGACTTTCATTACCTACAATTAGGGGTGGCAAAATTGAATATAATCTGCAAATCTGATACGATATGACACGAAATTATTAGGTTATAAGATGAGGTTTAATGAGTTCATATCATATTCGGGTTGACACGACTGACCCGTTTAGTAAATGGGTTGAGTAAGTGTTCATCGCATGGAACCCGTTTGACTTGTTTTAACCCGTTTAATTAAATAATATTTTACCATTATGAGGGCGTTTGGATCCGCGTTTCTGCGTTCACGTCCGCGTTTTTGCTTTTTTTTTTTTTTTTTTAACCCAGCCGCATGTATTGACTTTTCAGCCATGAACAGTGCACAAATGCATTGTTCATGGGTCCTATAAATTTCATTTTTCAGCAACTTTTTCATTAAAAATGGGTCTCACAACACTATTAACACTTTTAAAAATTATTTTGCTACAGTGTTTTCAGTTTTCAGTTTCAACAAAATAAGTTCTATCCAAACGAACCCTATAACCTTCAAATCCTAGGTATATAAACTTATTAGTTGTTGTAGTTTATTTTCTTTAACATATTATAATTGATTATTTGTGATATTGAGATATGTTTTAATTTTGAATGATTATTTGTGATACAGTTACTCGTTAATTCTGAATTTTATATTAAAAATATTTATTTTTTTGGTTTTTGATGATTCATATAAATTTGGTTAATACTAAAATTACTTTTTTTTTCTTTTCATTTTGATAAAATTTGATAAACAAGTTGACACAACTGACCCGTTTAATAAATGAGTTGTGTTAGGGTTAAGGAATCTTGACTCGTTTAGTAAATATGTCGGGTTAGGGTTGACCTATATAGTCAAATACTCATAAATTGACACGACACAAACTCGACACGCGAACACGAATTACCACCCCTAGCTACGGTGTCTTGCAACTTGTTCTACCTACCTTATATTCGTGGAAAATTGCAAAGGCCAAGCTTTTCCATCCACTCCCCTATTGATGTCAAATTGCTTAAGGCACCTAGAGCGTTTTGTTTTTTGTTTGTTTGTTTTGTTTTGTGTTTTTTCTTTTTCTTGATGGGAAGAAACTTTTATTAAGAATGGAAAGTAACAAATACATCATGGAGTTGGCTTTATTGGATCCACAGTAAAGCGTTTTTGTAAAAATAATCTCAATAGAGATCATTCACACTTTTTTATTTAACAACAAATGATGGGTTAGGATTGGGGGATAATAAAAATTGTAATAGTGATTCTCTTAATACAAATCACATGCTCTGTTTTTTTTTGTATACCACTTAATGTTTCTTCAATTAGAATATGCCAAGAGGTTTATTATTATCCATTTTAAAACTTTGGTTATTTTATGATGAAGCCAAAAATGAATATATAAAGAGAATTTCTCTCTTTCAATTGGACTTTTATGTTGTTAAAAAATACCCTTATTAGTGAAGGGTAGTTTCATTTAGAAATAGAGTCACAAATGTCAAATAACAAATTTCATTTTGAATTCAAAAAGAAAATTCCTAAAATTTAAAATTTTTTTACCTTTATGGTCAAAAAAGAAATTACAGTTATTGGTTATCTCTAAAATTTATCATTTTTATTTGTTTGAAAAAAAATATTTCTAAATTATGATAGATGCAAATTATTAAGCTTTTGCTAAAGAAAAAATAATATATATATATATATATATATATATATATATATAAATGAAGATTCTCCTCCTTGAACTGAACTTTTATATAGTTCAAAAATACTCTCATCAATTAATGGTAATTTTTCTTAGAAATAGAATAATAAATATCAAATAACAACTTTTAATTTGAATTTAAAAAGAGAACTTCTAAAATTTAGGATTTTTTTTCCCTTTATGTTCATCTTTTTATTCTCTAAAACTTAGCATTTTTTTATTCCTTTTTCATCCAAATAAAAGTAAAACATCCCTAATTTAAAAAATAAAAAATAAAAAACTAAGAGAATTCCTAAAATTTAGCCTTTTTTTCCCCTCGCGTTCATCTTATTTTTCCTACCCAAATTTTTCTCTATATCAATACACATGTTCAAAGAAGAAATTACAATTATTGTTCATCTTAAAGTTTATCATTTTTATTTGTTTGAAAAATAAAAACATATATTTCCAAATTATAATAAATACAAATTATTAACGTTTACTCAAAAAAATAGAAGAGTTTCTAATCATGCGTAATGCGCGTGCTTAGAGGCTAGTGTGTGTGTATATTTGTATGTATATATATGTATATAAAAGTAATGATTGATAAAGTATAAATTAAAACACAAAAAGTGAAACAAGATTTGTATTAATGATTATCTAATGTAAAAATAATGTCACAAATATCACAATCTACCACCAATATATGAAAAAAAATGGTCATACTATTAAGTACGTATGTTGCATTGTCGTTGTATCCAAAATGGTGACAATGGATTATTCATTCAATTTAGTGCTGGTCATATACTCTCAACCGCTACGAGTTTAGCAAGTCAAAAGATACTGTTCCATTTCCAAACCCTAATTGAACCAGACTTTAATTCCCCTTTATAAATAACAACCATATGCACCATTCATTCTTCATCAGATAGCGCCTCTTAACTCTCTCTACTTCATCAGAATGCTCTTATTTACAGAAAAAAAAAGAAAAGCACACTTGGGGCTTCTAAATATGCGCCTTCTCATAGTCACAGCAGCGCTTTTTCTTATGAGCTCCATGCCTGCACATGAGGCTACCAGAATCCTTCACTTAGAGGAACAAAATCTGATGAGCCAAAACCAGTTTTTAGGGTCCAAGCAAGGTCAAGTCTCTCCGTCTGTGCCAAACAAGGTCACCAGCGCCAATATTCCCTCTTCAACAATCAGCCAAAAGGCCTTTGAAAATGGTCACAATCTCACCGTTGCTACGCCGACTGCTGAGGGCTGATTATATCATTCCGGCCTTTTTGGACTACAAAAGTAAACACTGAATGTTTTTAGTCCAAGAAATGAAGAAGGACTAGGTTAAAGCAGATAAGTACTGTACACTCTTTTTGAACAATATTGGCTCTCAAGAGCTTATTTAGTGTATTTTAATTGGAATTTGGAACCTTAGGTTAAAGCAGATGTCATTGTGGTTGCTGTTTAATGCCATTATTAGCATATCAATTACTCCTCTTTCTATCATGTTTAGGAGTAAATCGTAGTCTGTTTGGTGAGAAATTCAGCTGCTTCGGAGTTTTTCATAGCTATGAAAATTGTGATAGATAGTTTAATTATTTATTTGAAGTTGATTTCATTGTATATGTAATGGCTTTTTTCCATTTATAGTTTATGATTTATCTGACTTTATTGAAAAGGAAAATTATTGTGCACTTCTAGAGTACCATAATTAAATGTGTACTCTCTCCTTTCACATGAATGGTGGGTTCCACTAATTAAATTTATGTGGGACCTACCATTTATTTAAGAAGGGGAGTACCCATTTATTATACTCTGAGAGTACCTAATAATTTTTCCTTTATTGAGTATTGATGAATAATATTCTTCAAACTTCCTGGAATATTAATCACCCTGTTTAATAATATGATTACTTGATTCATGAAACCTTAGGTTAATGAGTCAGTTTCATTGAAACCTTAGGTTATAGCACTCTTTTTTTCTTTTTATAACAAAATTGCTTTTCTGAACTGCAATCACAAATGCATTTCAGAAAAATAAATAAATAAAAAAAATCTACTGCAGTATCATAAAGATCTTTTAAAAGAAAAAACAAAGATTGGTTGTAAATTTGATATTTGAAGGTTTTGTTCACACTAGATGTATAGACTTCTCTAGAAAGCTTGGTTTTAAAACCACATACAGTGGAAGGCTTTAAATTATACTCATGACAATTAAAAAGAAAAACAAAACAAAATTTACCAAACCTGCTGTGATTTTAAAACATGATTAGGAAAGTAGATTTTAGAGGGACTAAAAAAAAAAAGAAAGCTTTTTTTTTTTTTTTTTGAAAAATAAGAAAGCATTTTTTAAACTAGAATGAAGTCATGGCTATATGTATGAAGAAGATATATTGAAACCAAAAAATAAATAATGACAAACAAAGGAGGAATCAAGAGAAAGCAACTCACATCATCACTTGTTGCCCATGTTCACCAAAATTCCTTGCTGGGTTAGAATCTTAACTATAAAGAACAGCAACTGTATATAGGAAATTGTCTCTCCCTTGTGCAAGCAAATACTATAGGTTACATACCTTTTTCCAGTTCAATTTTGCACTGCTCTTGTTTTGGAATAGTAATTCTGACTTTGGTTATGCTTGTGTGTGTCTCGAGAATCTACTACTAGGGAAAACATCTTATACTGGTTTACATCAACTATTTTATATAATATTTCTAACTTATGCGAAAATGTGCACATTCTAACACATAAAATAAATGTAAAAAAAAAAAAAAAAACCCTTACTACTCTTCAAGGGCCCCAAATAAACATGGGAAAAAAGAAATAAACTTAGAGAGACATTTGAATTTGATACCATTTTTATAGGAAACATAAAAAACTATTAAAAAATTGGTGTCATTTTTTCTTTGGTAAATTGGAATTACACGCTTAAAATTTTGGAGTTTTTGGATTTTATACTTTGACATTTTTTAATTTGGATTTTACTCCCTAAATTTTAGGAGTGTTTGGATTTACTCCATAAATTTTGAGGATGTTGTGATTTTACACCCTAAAATTTCAGAATTTGGAGTATAAAATCCAAATATTAAGGAGTAAAATCAAAATTCTGAAATGTTAAAGTTTAAAATTCAAATATTCCCAAACTTCAAGGGTAAAATTTTAATTTTGAAATTTCAGGGTGTAAAATTCAAACACACTCAAATTTTAGTGGTGAAATTTGTAATTTACCAATTTTTTTCTTTTTCATATATAAAAAAGTTTCTAAACAGATTTCCTTAAGAGTTAAGACATTTGTTAACAAAATTCATTATTAAATGTGTTGTCCCAACACCTATAAATCCCCAAACAATTGGTCCTTAGGGAGTTACCAATCCGCTTAAAGTGAGGCTGGTAGGTTTTCAGATTTCTCCCTGCGTGCGTGATGCAAGCCTCATATATGAGGAAATAGGACAAAAGCTGTGCTAGTTGTCTACGTTCAACACGCAGACGCTTAAATGAATATAAAAACTATAATTTGGCTTTATAGTATCACTAGCAACTACAGTAGAAATAACCTGGATTTGGGAAGATTACCGTGTCAACAATCCACCAATGAGGCAATGGGCCAATGGCCAATAGGGCATTATCTGCAAATAATACAGAGTTTCCCAATTAATCATTTGATCTAATAACTTCAAATAGTTTAGCCCGTATTAACTAGAAAAGTGTTATATACACAATATTTTCATAATAAATCATAGGTAGTTATTATTTATTGCTTCTAATTTTAACGTACCACTGAAATTACTTTTTTCCCCATCGATAACAACACAAAACAACCCGCCACATATGATTTGTTGTGAAAATATTATAAAAATATTGTGAAATTCTCTATTAACTATTGTGAATTGGAATATACTATGAATTTATTTTGGATCCTCGGCAGGTTTTGTATGCTTGAATCTTTTTTTTTAGAAGAAAAAATCCCGAAAATATTATTTTAAATCGGCCATAACAAAGTTATTATTCAGTGAGATGGGAAGCTATATTGCTCACAACACATGTGAATAGGTTAAAGGAGTTTAAAATTTATATTCCCATGATGCCCTTTGCGTAACATCTCACATAATGCAAATAAAGGTTAAGGGACTAAGGAGGATTAAAATTGGTGCAGGAAATGCCAAGTATAATACAAGTTTTATTACATAAAGTTTTTTTTTTTTTTTTTTGAGAATGAATATTACATAAAGGTTCTAATGTATATAATTGGTAGACTTCATCTACCTAATTAATGAATGTTATAAATATATTTTGGTGATTGATGATATATTATCTTCCCACACCGATCATGGTGCATTGTCACGACCTCTTGGCACTTGGTTTAAAGTGATGGATTTTCTCAAGACTTCATACCTCTGCACCATACTTGCTGATAGTTGTCCCAAGTTACGTTCTTCCGGAAGAATGATCCAAATGGTGATAATTTTTTTATTATATTTAAGACTTGTTACTTTTTAAACGTAAAATAAAAAATAATTAAATAAATTATTTATTATATTGGTGACCAGAGATGATAAAAAGACCTGCTATGTTTTATCCATCTGTACAATGACTGTTGTTTGTTTAAATAAAAAATAATTAAATAATATATATATTTTTTTTTTACAATGCTATCACTTAAAAAAAAAAAATCCCAATCATTCTTTCTCAAATTTTGATTGGGATATTTTTTAAAAAAAGTGATAGCATTGTAAAAAAAAAAAAAGAAATTGATATTCCATAATAAAGTGCTAGGAATGGTGAAGGTAGGTAATAAAAGGGAGCATTATTATCATTTTGATATGTTTATTATTTACTGCCACCAGAGATTTTCAATTGCAAGAGCTTACTAGCGGGTTTGGTGGACGAACAGTGCAACACTTGACACTTAGATCAACTCTGAATCCAAAGGATGCTTGCCAATCTTTGATGCGGAAGATACATGCAACCTTGTTGAGCAATATGAACCTCTTGATTTTATTGAGTAGGAAAAAATTAATTTGAGACTTCAATTGAAGAATTTTGAAAATGATAGAATCATCCAAGTTTCAAATTTATCATATATCTAATACTGAATTATGTTGAAGGTAAGAAACTAAAAAGTCACTAGTGTAAATTCTTATTGATAAATTGATTAGTCTTATTTTGACTATTTGAGCATCCACAACAACTATTAAACATACATTTTCAACTATTAAAAACCAGGCAGGGCGATACCGTACCGTACCGTACCAGTTGTACATACCGTACTAGCCAGTGCACTGGTACATGTACACCCTCTATTTCGTACCGGAAAAAATACCGGATGTACCGGTCTCGTACCGGCCGTACCGACGAATTCTAGCCGGTAAGTGAATACCGGACCGAAATTGAATTCTGCTGGTTTTTTTTTTTTGTTGTGTGTGTGGCAGATTTTTAGGGCAGGATGGTAATTTAATTCCTAATTCTAACCCTAACGTCCTAAACACTTGCTCACTCTCTCTTTTGCCGCAACCCTCACTCTCTCTTCTCCCTCCCTCGGTCGTTCTCACTCTCTGCCTCTGCAAAAAAAAAAAAAAAAAACTCCCAGCTCTCTCACGCCACTACTCATGATTTAGGTATATTTTGTTTTAATCAAAATATAAGTTTGACAACTGGGTTGGTTAACGATTCAGGTATATGGGTTTTGCTTTGTTTTCTTTTTGGATCATTTTGTTTTTCGGGTGTTGCAATTAGAATTCTTTATTGCTCACTATTCAAACACTTGCTCATTTTTTATATATTTATTTTCAATTTCGTTCTTAATTAACTAATTAATTTATTTATTTCATTTCGATTTGTATTGATTAATGTACACACCATAAGAATGGGTTCAACTTTGGTTGAATTTTGATTCTAGATTAGATACTATGTAGTTGTTAAATACCCACCAGTTTCACAAATTTTTAAAAAAAAAATCTTTTCTCCTCTTATCTTTTCCGTATTGTTCCTTTTTTCACAATTAAGTTTTTTTTTATATTATTTTTTTTTGTATGCAATGAACAATTGAAGTAATGTTTTATTGTAAATAGGAGGTAATGTTTTATGGTAAATAGAGATTTTGTGTTTGTGTGTATATATATATATATATATATATATTAAATATATAAAATAGCGGTAAATCTGAAACGGTACACCGATATTGACCGATATTCGAAATATATTATACCGGTGGCCAAACTGGTACAGTCATCGGTACGATATTGATTTCCTTGATAAAAACAAAATTGTGCAACAAAATGAAGAATAAGTTTCCCATAGATAATTTGTTGTCTATATTGAAAGGTAAATTGTTGAGAACTTCACTTATGGTCCAATACTTGATTACTTTAGTTCTTTTAAAGAACATAGGATACAGTTTTGAATAAAAATCCTTTAACTTTTTTTTATTATTGCTTGTTTTCAAACATATCTAGTGCCAAAATGATAATTGATTAAAAATAAATTAAAGATATCAAATGTTTTTATGAATGTTGTCTCATAATTGTTTAAGATTTAGAAATATACTTTTCGTACCACACATTTAGTTACAAATTACTTAACTTGTACAAGGAATTGTTTTTATAATACTATTTAAAATATTGTACAAAATATGAATATAGTATATACTATATACAAAGGAAAAAAAAATGAATCATCTTAATTTTGATTCATTATTCACCCAAGACAAACTCTTGTCAATAATTGTTAAAAGTTGTGTTGATATAAATATATTGAAATTTATTTGTTACCCGCCGCTAATGTCAAAAGCTACACAATTGTTTTTCCAAAGAAAGATGGCCCGTAACCTCGACATGGCCTAACTTATTGTACACCTTTTCAACTCATTTGTCAGTCAGATTCGAGTCTTTTTTGTAGTCATCTATCTATCTTTGTTCAACCTAATATGACCTAAAATGCATAAAGCCGAGGACAATGATTTGGAATTCTGTTATATTGGTATTTGGTAGGATCCTTTTTTTTTTTTTAATTGATGAAGAGATGATGTAATGAGTTCATTTTCACTAAAAAAAATTACTAATTATATATTAGGATTTGATGACCTTATCCTTCGACCAAAGAATAGATTGATTTCATATTTTGGCACTTTCTTTGTTTGTATGGAATGGTCCAACAAAATATAATATTAAATATAAAAGCCTCTTTATTTTTATGGTAACTGGGCCATTGTTTGAAGAAGTTCTCACCTGCCAAGACACTTTCCTTACAATTGGGTGGAGCAAAGCAAGGCCTAAAAACTGTCAAACATTGTAGGTGCCACCAAGATGGGCCAATTTGTCTGCTTTACTGAATCCAATGAACTTGGCTAGGGGGAAAATCCCACCTATCCTACATGATGTGATGTAATCAAAGTTATACCATTCGATGGAATACAAATATATCATTTTCTCAAAAAATAAAATATCGAAAGTGGTCATGTTTGCTCTTTTAGCAGTCTTTTTGCTCTTAGAAAAAGTATGAGATGTCACCTATACTTTGTTTGGTTGTAGTTAGGCAGAGGTAAGAGAAGGGAAAAGGAAAAAGAAAGGAAAGGGAAAGAAAATGATGAATACAGGAAGGAAATGAAAGCTACTTTAGGGTACATTTGGAAATTTACCTTGTATCATTTTGTAATTGGCTAGTCAATATTTTGTCCTTTTTTACTTTCCTTCCACTACCGCCCAATTTCGGCGAACAAAGCTTTGTGGGCCTTTTTATTCAAAATAAACATAAGTTTGTGGGACTGGGCAAAAATATGTTTTGTCCTTATTCTTATGGTTTGGTATAGTTTAAATAACAATTTTTAATGTTTAAATAATAATAATACTTTAACAAATATTTTTATAACACTCAAATACATATTTTTACAATATTAAAAACTAAATAACAATACCATAAATCTTTAACTAAACAGTCCTAAAATAAGGTTTTGTTGTGTCCCCCGTGAGTATAAACAAACAAAAACTTTTATCAGTAGGGCTTAACTCTAAGAGCAACCAAAGAAATAGTGGCAACCATGAAAGCAAAGATACAAGAAAAGCGGGAAGAAAAGGAAAAGCTCATAATTAATCAGTTACATAGTATTAGTGTCTCTTCCAAATGAATTCATGTTGTTGTCCTTAATTGAGCCCAAAAAATAATTAAATATTATTAAAATAATGGTTATATGATAAAATTCATCTTAAGTTTTTGAAACAAATGGTAGTTTATTGGTGCATGTGATCTTATGTTTAAATCTCCTAAAACATTCTACATTTAATTCACCCTTTCCTAAATGAATAAATAAATATCCCATAAAAAAAATGAATAAATAAATATCCCATAAAAAAAAATGAATAAATAAATATAGAAAAAGTTTTGAAAATTGTAGTTAGGACAAATGGTAATTTATTAAGTATCAAATGAATAAAAATGAATATAGGAAAAAATTTTGAAAAATGGAAATATATGGAAACTCCAACTTGAGTAAGTGATCAATTCAATTTGTTTCATACGTTTTTTTTTTTTTTTTTTGGGTATATACGTGTGTGGGGGTTGTCTTTGTCTCTCATAGGTAAATTGGGCACTGACAGTGGCAACTTTGCTCTGGGGTTAATGGGAATCCATCAATCATAAAAAATGCATAAACAAATGATTGTGAAAATGATATTTTCTTTTAGAAACCTAGACTATTCTCTCTTGTTTTCAGTAATATTCTGTTCAGTTGTAGTTGGGAAATTTTTTCTTTATTTTTTTCTGGCCACTGCCACAAGCATAGATTCTCTATGTTGCAAAACCAGAGCCCTCCTCTCCTCTCCTAGCTGGGTGGCATAGGAATGGATGAATGCGCTCTGCCTCTGTTTGGATTCTGTCCGCTCACAAAAGATTTCCTGCTTCTTTCCTTGTCTTTTCTGCTTTCCTTTTCATGGATGCCCTCTCCCTTGACCTTTAAGATTTTCTAGGTTGCTTTTTTCCTTGTTTAATATGATTTATCCAAACTTATTGAAACCAAACAAGAGCCAAGAGGAATGTCTTCTCTTTTCTCTTTTGCTTTTCCTTTCTCTCACCTTCCCTCTAATCCAAACATAGCGTTAATGTCACAAAATAATAAATTTCTATTTATTTCTTAAAAAATATTCATAACAGAATAATTTTAATATTTATTGTTAATTTTAATTTTAAAACATTGAATTAATTACTGAATTATTAACCAACTCATTTAACTATTTTGATATTTTTCCTACAACAAGTGAAGGAAGGGGTATTTAGAGTGTTCAATAATGATAGAATCAAATAATGCCACTAGACTACAAAACTCATGACAATTATGTTGATGATGTTACTTCATTTGCTAGTGTCATCCATTTCCACAAATTACCATATAGAAATGTTTGGTTTCTCCTGTTAGATGTGTCAGCTAGGATTCGTACTTTGATACCCCAAAAAAAAAAAAAAAATTTGTGACATTGAATTATTTGTAAAAAGTAACATTGAATTATTAAGTATTAACCAACTTGTATAATAATTTTGATCATTTTTTCCATACAACCGGGGGATAGTGATTTGAACCTAGGTTCCCTCGCTCTCAAAAAAAAAAAAATAATAGTAATAAATCCAGGTTCTCTCTAAAAATAGAAGATGGTTGTAATGTTTATTGAACTACTAGCCAACTCATTTAATTATTTTGATAATTGTTTCCCTTACAAAAAATAAGGGGTATTTGAAGTTTTTCCTAATGATAGAATGAAATAATGCCATTGTTCTAAGATTCTTGGCAATCGTTTTTGATGATGTTGGATCGTTTGCAACTGTTATACATTTCCACAAAATTACCATTCATAAATGCCTCTTAGAAAATGAGTTAGGAGAGCATGTTTCACTACACAAAAAAATAAGAGCAAAACATGTACAAGCATAACCTGTACGTCCACTTTAAGCTAGGGATATGTAAGGATATTTAATTGGTATTACTTTCTAGATATTAAAAAAAATTCAATTTAGTTCCTCTTTATTAAAAATTGATATATTAAATGGTGAAATTTAAATATTACAAATCTAAAATTATATCTAATGTCATGTTATCTAAATTTTAAATAATTTTACATACTACACAATATCAAATCCAAGAAATAAATCCATTTCTTAGGAAAAATTTACCTCCATACTAGTTTGGAGAAAACTTCCTTAAACTTATTGTGTTGTGGTTATAGAAACTTTCCATGTGTATTTATAATTACGTAACTTTTTAAATGAGTTATGTAACTTGTTTAAATAATCACTACAACAAACTGTATTTTCAATGATGAAAAAATTCATCACTAAAAGTCTAGTTTTGCTCCCTACGTGCGTGATGCAAGCCTCATATACGAGGAAATAGGACAAAAGCTGTGCTAGTTGTCTACGTTCAATATGCAGACACTTAAATGAATATTAAAACAATAATTCGGCTTTATAGTATCACTAGCAACTACAGTAGAAATAACCTGAATTTGGGAAGATTCCCGTATCAAGAATCCACCAATGAGGCAATGGGCCAATAGCCAATAGGGCATTAGCCGCAATTAATACAGTGTTTCCTAATTAATCATTTGATTAAATAACTATAAAATAGTTTAGCCTAAATTAATTAGAGAAGTACTACGTCTACAATATTTTCATAACAAATCATAGGTAGTTTTTATTATTGGTTCTAATTTTAACGTACCACTAAAATTACTTTTTTACTCATCAATAACAACCCAAAACAACCCGCCACATATGATTTTTCGTGAAAATAATATGAAAATGTTGTGAAATTCTCTATTAACTATTGTGAATTGGAATATACTATGAATTTATTTTGGATCCTCGACAAGTTTTGTATGCTTGAATCTTTTTTTTAGAAGAAAAACATCCCGAAAATATTATTTTAAATCGGCCATAACAAAGTTATTATTTTGCGAGATGGGAAGCTATATTGCTCACAACACATGTGAATAGGTTAAAGGAGTTTAATATTTTATATACCCATGATGCCCTGTGCGTAACATCCCACATAATGCAAATAAGGATTAAGGGACTAAGGAGGATTAAAATTGGTATAGGAAATGCCAAATATACTACAAGTTTTATTACATAAAGTTTTTTTTTTTTTTTTTTTTTTGAGAATGAATATTACATAAAGTTTCTAATGTATATAATTGGTAGACTTCATCTACCTAATTTTTTTTTTTTTGAGAAGCCAACCAACCCTAGAAAAGGGGAGGGGAGTTATGTTTCATTGATAATTTCAGCAAGATACACAACATTAGAGACTCTTGGGACTTCTTTAATCCAAGTACTGAAAGGGTAAAAATTACATGCTGCTCTTGCAAGACTATGGACGACTTTGTTCCCTTGTCTATGGGTGTGCCTGAAGTTCAAGTGCCTAAAGTGGGAGGACATAGCCTTGATGTCTGCAAGTATGTGTCCAAAACCAGCAGAATTGAAACTATCGCACTTCATTGCTTTGATTGCAATGTTCGAGTCACCCTCAAGGATAATATGGTCAAAACCCAGCTCCAATGCAAAGCTAAGAGCCCGCCTTGCTGCCAACACTTCCACCATCTCCATCGAGGTGGGCAGTGGAATAACTTGTGTTAATGCAGCCATGACTAGACCAAGGTTGTTTCGAATGATGGCTCCTAAACCTGCTTCGTCGTTCTGTTGGAAAATGGTGACATCGAAGTTGATTTTAACCCAATCTGTGGGTGAAGGCTCCCATTTGATTTGGCTTCGTGCGGGAGGAGGAGGTGGAGCCGAGGGAAGAGCTTGTTGAAATTCCAATAAAGCCTCCCTAGCTACCGAGTGAAGTACCTTCAGGTCAGACACTGATTCACCAAGTCTTAATTTATTCCTTCTGAGCCAAATTTGGAATGTTATCATAGCAAACATGTCCATAGGATGGCCTTTCTCTATGCCTACCTGAAACACCTTCAGGAAGGTCTGGCAATCAGAAGCGGCTTCCCTAAATGAGCCAAAATGCCTATCCCAAACCACTTTCAGCTTCGGGCATGACCATAGGGCATGAAGCGAGGTCTCTGGGTCTAAACCATAGAGCTGATAGGTAGCATCAGAGAGAACTTTCCTCTTGACTAGGTTGGCTCAGGTTGGAAGGGCGTCCGAGATTGCTCTCCACAGTAGAGTCTTTGTTCTATTGGGGATCCCCAGTTTCCAAAGCCCCCTCCATGTGCTTTTTGGATGTGGAGGGGGAAAAGTAGCTGCTATTGAGTTCTTTTCTTCAATTAGAAGCCTATACCCAGCCTTGACTGAATAGATACCATTCACTGTGGATGGCCAGCATGGTTGATCTTTTGCCACAGTGAAGCTTAAGGGGATTGACTTGATCAATTTTGCTTCATGAGGCAAGAAGTTATTGTTAATTGCATCTTCGATCCAGCAGCTCCTTTCCCTATCAATTAACACCGATACCTGCGCATCACAACCAAAAAAGATTGGTGGGGAAAGAAGGTTAGTGTTATGAGGATCAAGCAGCCACCTATCTTGGTATATGAGAATATCTTCTCCATTTCCCACTCTCCATTGGGACCCCTTCTTTATGATCTCCCTCCCTTTAAGGATGTTTTTCCACGCAAAGGATCCATTACCTTCCTTAGCTTCAAAAATATTTCCTTTTGGGAAATATTTCTCCTTGAAGAATCGATGGAACAGAGAATTTTTCCCCTTTGACAACCTCTAAACTTGTTTTGCTAGCATGGAGTCATTAAATTTCTGAAGTTCCTTGAACCCCATACCACCAAGGTCCTTAGGGAGGCATCGTGTGCTCCATTTTGACCAGTGAATTTTCCTTTGATCACCCCGTTGGCCCACCAGAATTTTCTGATTAGTTGCTCAATGTCATTGCACAAAGTGGTGGGGAGTTTGAAACAACTCATAGCATAAGTTGGTATAGCCTGTACTACTGCCTTTAACAACACTTCACGCCCCGCTTGTGAAAAGGAGTTTTTCTTTCCACCCTTGCAGTTTGGCCCACGCTCTTTCTTTGATGAACTTGAGTCTGGATTTTTTGTTTTTGCCCACTAGAGTAGGGAGGCCAAGGTATTTTTCATATAGTTTGACTTCTTGAGCCCCAAGGAAATTTGTAATCTGGTCAATGGAGTCCGCTAAGGTTGATTTGCTGAAGAAAAGGGATGTTTTTGACCTGTTTAATTGCTGCCCTGAAGCTCTTTCATAACTGCTCAATATTTCTTGAAATTTTTGGCATTCTGGAATGGATGATCGGCAGAAGAGCATGCTATCGTTGGCAAAGAAGAGGTGGGTCAGCCAAGGACCTTTCCTACATATAGATATTCCTCTTATTTGGCCAGACTCCGCAGCGTGTTGAAGGAGGCTATGTAGGCCTTCCGTACAAAAAAGAAACAAGTAGGGGGAGAGAGGGTCCCCCTGTCTGATACCTCTGGTTGGGAGGATGGTTGGGGAGGGCTCGCTATTGATTAGGATTGAGTAGCTTACTGTCGAGATACACTCCATCATTAAGGCCACCCACTTGTCTGCAAACCCCATCTGTTTCATCACTAACTCCAGGAATTTCCATTCGACGCGGTCGTAAGCTTTGCTCATATCAAGCTTCAAAGCCATGAAACCTGACCCACCGACTTGGTGGTGCTTCAAGTAGTGCAGAGTTTCAAAAGCCATTAAAATGTTATTTGTGATCACTCTGCCGGCCTGAAACACACTTTGGTTTTCTGAGATTACTTAAGGAAGGATATTTTTTAGTCTGTTTGCCAACACCTTTGAAACCAGTTTATAGATAACACTACACGAGCTTATGGGATGATATTCAGTGATACTTTCCGGGGATTTAACTTTTGGAATTAAAGCAATATGGGTACGATTAATATAAGATGGAATCTTACAGTTTTGTAGGCAGTCGAGGATAGTAGAGCAGACATCCACACCTACAGTGCTCCAAAAGGACTGAAAGAACAGTGGGAGCATACCGTCAGGGCCTGGGGCTGTGATTGGCTCCATTTGATTCATGGCGAATTCAATTTCCTCCCTATTGAATTGCCAAAGCAACAATGAATTAATTTCCTCCGTAACTGTGGGCTGAATATTGAGTAGCACTTCATCAAAGTTAGAAGAGTTTGAGGATGTAAACAAAGACTGGTAGAACTCAAAAGCAATGTTTTTAATCTGGGACTCCTCCGTGCACCATATATCCTGATTATTCCTCAGACTGAGTATTCGATTCCTTCGGAACCTTTGGGAGGCCTTACTGGTGAAAGTAAGAGGTATTTCAATCCCCACACTTCAAAAAAACCGCCCTTGAGCGTTGTTGCCACATCTGACTTTCCTTATCTAGCAAGTCATTAATTTCCCTTTGGAGAAGTTTTACCAGGCTTACGTCCTCACCATTAGCAGCCTCCAGCTCGGCTCTGTCGAGAAGCTTCTCCTTCTTCTCAAGCAACTTCCTAACGCTACCAAAACAATTTTTACTACACACCAAAAGTTTTTCCCCACAGGTTTGAATTTTTCCAGCTACTTCGGGCATTGTGGCTCCCGTTAGAGGCAGGCCCCAGGCATTAGTAACGGTGTTGCTACATCCACTGTCACTAAGCCATATTTTTTCAAATTTAAAAGGGCGGTTTGGTTTAGGGGTGATACCTGCGGATTTTACAATAATTGCTTGGTGGTCCGAGGAGTTAGAATGGAGGTGCTGGACTTTTGTACCCGGATTTAGGGAGAGCCACGAATTGTTTGCAACCACACGGTCCAGCCTCTCGAGCACCAAGCCACCATGGCAGTGGCCTTTCCATGTGAACTTCTTTCCCACATAGCCCAAATCCTTTAGCCTTGCCTCATCCAGCACGGCATGGAAGGCCTTCATTTGGTTTTCACTTCATCTACCTAATTAATGAATGTTATAAATATATTTTGGTGATTGATGATATATTATCTTCCCACACCTCATGGTACATTGTCACGAACTCTTGGCACTTGGTTTAAAGCGATGGATTTTCTCAAGACTTCATACCTCTGCATCATACTTGTTGATAGTTGTCCCAAGTTACGTTCTTCCCGAAGAATGATCCCAATGGTGATAAAATTTTTATTATATTTAAGACTTGTTACTTTTTAAACTTAAAATAAAAAATAATTAAATAAATTATTTATTATATTGGTGACCAGAGATGATAAAAAGGCCTGCTATATTTTATCCATCTGTACAATGACTGTTGCTTGTTTGTTTTAGAGGAATTTGGAATGGTGTGGCGCAATTACATCTTTTACGCGAGAGAGAAAAGTTATTAAGATATTTTAAAAAAAAAAAAAACTAATAAAAAAAAGGTTAAAAAAAAAATCTTATTCAAAACCTAGAATTTAAAGTAAACTTTTGAACTTTTTTAATGTTATTGTTTGTCGCAATTGCACTAATTTTGCACAGGATCTCAAGGGTGGCAGATACTTCAGCGTTCAAAATTCCTACTTGCATACTAGAAAAAAAAAATCTACTATTACAAACTGTAATACAATTTTTTTTTTTTTACAACTATCTACGTTCTATAGAATTCTGATCAGATTCCTTAATTTATTTGATGAAAAAGATTCCTTTGTGATTTTACTCGAACTTATCAATGCATATCTTGTCAGTTGTTGTGACCTAACAAAAAAGAAATGAACTTGCAGAATACAGATTCAGATTCAAAGAATTGTAATATACTAATAATATTGGGGTTACGTGATTTGAGTTTATATTAAAGTGCTAGGAATGGCGAAGGTATGTAATAAAAGGGAGCATTTTTATCATTTTGATATATTTATTATTTACTGCTACCAGAGATTTTCAATTGCAAGAGCTTACTAACAAGTAGGTTTGGTGGACGAACAGTGCAACACTTTACACTTAGCTCAACTCTGAATCCAAAGGATGCTTGCCAATATTTGATGCGGAAGATACATGCAACCTTGTTGAGAAATATGAACCTCTTGATTTTATTGAGTAGGAAAAAATTAATTTGAGACTTCAATTGAAGAATTTTGAAAATGATAGAATCATCCAAGTTTCAAATTTATCATATATCTATTGCTGAATTATGTTGAAGGTAAGAAACTAAAAAGTCACTAGTTTACAATCTTATTGATAGATTGATTAGTCTTATTTTGACTCTTCCAGAGTCCACAACAACTATTAAACATGCATTTTCAACTACGCAAATAGTAAAAACATTTATTGTGCAACAAAATGAAGAATAAGTGTCCCATAGATAATTTGTTGTCTATATTGAAAGGTAAATTTCTGAGAACTTCACTTATGATCCAATACTTGATTACTTTAGTTCTTTTAAAGAACATAGGATACAGTTTTGAATAAAAATGTTTTAACTTTTTTTATTATTGCTTGTTTTAAAACATATCTAGTGCCAAAATGATAATTGATTAAAAATAAATTAAATATATCAAATATTTTTAGGAATGTTGTCTCATAATTGTTTAAGTTTTATAAATATACTTTTCGTAGCACACATTTAGTTACAAATTACTTGTACAAGGAATTGTTTTTATAATACTATTTAAATATTGTACAAAATATGAATATAGCATATACTATATGCAAAGGAAAAAAATGAATCATCTTAATTTTGATTCATTATTCACCCAAGACAAACTCTTTTCAATAATTGTTAAAAGAAGTTTTGTTCATATGAATTTATTGAAATTTATTTGTTTCCCGCCGCTAATGTCAAAAGCTACTCAAAATTTTTTTTTTTCCAAAGAAAGATGGCCCGTACCTCGACATGACCTAACTTATTGTACACCTTTTCAACTCATTTGTCATTTAGATTAGAGTCTTTTTTGTAGTCATCTATCTATCTTTGTTCAACCTAATATGACCTAAAATGCATAAAGACAAGAACAATGATTTGGAATTCTGTTATATTGGTATTTGGTAGGATCTTTTTTTTTTTTTAATTGATGAAGAGATGATGTAATGAGTTCATTTTCACTAAATTTTTTTTACTAATTATATATTAGGATTTGATGACATTATCCTTCGACCAAAGAATAGATTGATTTCATATTTTGGCACTTTCTTTGTTTGTATGGAATGGTCCAACAAAATACAATATTAAATATAAAAGCCTCTTTATTTTTGTGGTAATTGGGCCATTGTTTGAAGAAGTTCTCACTTGGCAAGTCACTTTCCTTATAATTGGGTGGAGCAAAGCAAGGCCTAAAAACTGTCAAATATTGTAGGTGCTACCAAGATGGCCCAATTTATCTACTTTATTGAATCCAAAGAACTTGGCTAGGGGAAATCCCACCTATGCTACATGATGTGATGTAATCAAAGTTATACCTTTCGATGGAATACAAATCTATCTTTTTCTCAAAAATAAAATATCGAAAGGGGTCATGTTTGCTCTTTTAGCAGTCTTCTGGCTCTCAGAAAAAGTATGAGATGTCACCTATACTTTGTTTGGTTGTAGTTAGGGAGAGGTAAGGGAAGGGAAAAGGAAAAAAGAAAGGACAGGAAAAGAAAATGATTTTCCTAAATTGTGTTTGAATTTAGAAAGGAAAGGAAAGGAAAGCTACTTTAGGGTACATTTGGAAATTTACCTTGTATTATTTTGTAATTGGCTAGCCAATATTTTGTCGTTTTCTTCTTTCGCCCAATTTGGGCAAACAAAGTTTTGTGGGCCTACTTTCTCAACAATGAATAAATAAATAAATAAAGGTTTTGTGGGCTTGGGCAAAAATTTGTTTTCTCCAATTCTCTCATATTTTCCATTGAAACCAAACAAGGGAAATGTCTTCTTTTTTTTCTTTTTCTTTTCCTTTCTCTAACCTTCCCTCTAATCCAAACATAGTGTTAATGTCACAACATAGTAAATTTCTATTTATTTCTCTAAAAATTTTAATTCTAAAACATTGAATTAATTATATAGATAACACTGAATTCTTAACAAACTCCTTTAATTATTTTGATATTTTTCCTTACAACAAGTGAGGGAAGGGGTATTTATTTATTTATTTATTTATTTATTGATTAAGAAGGAAGGGGTATTTAAAGCATTCAATAATGGTAGAATAGAATAATACTACTAAACTACAAAACTCATGACAATTATGTTGATGATTTTGGTTCATTTGCTAGTGTTATCCATTTCCACAAATTTCCATGTAGAAATGTTTGGTTTCTCTTGTTAGAAAATGTGTTAGGATTCGTACTTTGCTACACGCAAAAAAAAAAAAAAAAAATTGTAACATTGAATTATTTGTCAAAAGTAACATTGAATCATAAACCAACTTGTTTAATAATTTTGATAATTTTTTTCATACAACTGGAGGATAGTGATTCGAATCTAGCTTCTCTCTAAAAAGAGGATTTTTATTTTTATTTTTGTTGAGAAACCTCTAAAAAGAGAAGATGATTATAGTGTTTATTGAACTACTAGCCAATTCATTTAATTATTTTGATAATTGTTCCCCTTACAACAAATAAGGGGTATTTGAAGTTTTTCCTAATATGATAGAATGAAATAATGCCATTGTTCTAAGATTCTTGGCAATCGTTTTGATGATGTTGGATCGTTTGCAACTGCTATTCATTTCCACAAAATTACCATTCATAAATGCCACTTAGAAAATGTGTTGGGAAAGCATGTTTCACTACACAAAAATAAGAGCAAAATATGTACGATGCATAACCTGTACCTCCACTTTAAGCTAGGGATATGTAAGGATATTTATTGGTATTATTTTCTAGATATCAAAAAACATTCAATTCAGTTCCTCTTTATTTAAAATTGATATATTACATGGTGAAATTTAAATATTACAAATCTATAAGTTATATCTAATACAACATTATCTAAAATTTAAATGACATTGCATATTACACAATGTCAAATCCAAAAAATAAATTCATTTCTTAGGAAAAATTTACCTCTAAACTAGTTTGTCGAAACTTTTTCCAACTTATTGCATAGTGGTTGAAGAAACTTTTCATGTGACTTTGTTTAAATAATATATATGGATAATCTTATAAATCACTACGCAGTGGACTAGAGGAGATTTTTTAAAATTAATTGGATTGGAAGAAAACCTTTTCCTTTCATTTAAACTCTGATGTTCCATTAATTAATTGGACAAATTGGAGTTGCATGGTTACCCTTGTGTCTACCTTGGTTTCTTTTATAGTAAAGTTTCAGTTTCTTGGCAGGTTCTACTATTGCCTACATGGTAAAATTTCCTCTATAAAGCTGAGACGTTCTTCATCAAACTGCCCTCAACTCTCTAGCTACTTGCAGAACAAGATTAATTAGGCTTCTAGATATGCTTCTCATATTCCCAGCAGTGCTTTTTCTCATGAGCATGCCTACACATGAGGCCAGCAGATTCTTCCAAAGAGAAGATCAAAATATGATGAACAAAAACCATTTGCTAGAGTCATCACTGAAAGCAGGTCAAGTCCCTCCATCATCAATCAGCCAAAAGACCTTTGCCGGGCACAATGTCTCTCCTTTACGACTCCAAGTCCCTCCATCTGCACCGAATCCGGGCACCTATATGCCTGGTCCAAGAACCAGTCAAAGAACCTTTATGACCCACAACAATGTTCCTTTGCTAGGTTTACAGCAGAAGAGTCTTCTGCCTCCCCCTGTGCACAACTTGGGGACTGCCATCCCTTAGCCAGGTGGCCCGCTTCAAAAATCAACTGGGTTTCACGAATTTTAAGAATAAGCAATTAGCAAATGAATTTGTCAATGAATAAGCAGTAGCAGATGACATATGACTATAGACCAGGTACCAAAGGAAATGGTGGCAACTCAATCTTGCTAGACATTATGTCTTAAGAGCTCACTTAGAGTCTTTTCAGTGGAAACTTAGGTCAAATCAAATGCCATTCTAGTAGTTGTTTTTATATCACACGAGCATATTAAATGATCTTCTTTCTCTGACCTCTTGCAGTAAATGTCAATCTGTTTTAAGTTTTCTACAGAATATTGAGCAAAGTAGATTCAATGCTCTCTCTCTCTCTCTCTCTCAAGATGTTCCACTTTCACATACTAGTCAAAAGACGCATAAACATTCCAACTGCCTTTGATATAAAGCTGAAGATTATAAAATGTTTCTTTTCTTGATGACATTTAATTCATCTTGATGCATTCAACATAATTCATATATGGTGCCCTTCAAATTACTGCTGTGTTGTACATTGCACTCTACAACAGGCCTTTGTCGCTCAGAATTTATCTTGTACTACGCTGAGTCGCTGACAGCTGAGGGCGTATAGTCCATCCCTCCCCAAGCCCCACTTCAACAATCAGCTAAAGGGGTTTCAAGGATTATGAGAATAAGCAATAGCAAATGAATTTGTCCAAGCAATGAATGAGCACTAGCATATGATATAACTATAGTCTGTAGACCAGGTATTAAAGGAAAATGGAAGCAACACTTTCTTGTTAGACTATAATATAGTGTCTCTAGAGCTTATTTAAAGAATTTTTAATTGGAAACTTAGGTCAAAGCAAATGCCATTGTAATTACTCCGTACTGTTTTTATACCACCATTAGAATATTAAATGCTCGTCTTTATCTGATCTTTTGGAATAAATCTTAATCTGTCAAAATTTTATACAGAATATTGATCAAAAAGTAGATTCAACGCAGGAGCTAGCAAAGGTTGAGAATTATCTCAGAAAAGAAACAGCTCAAAAACCAAGCCAAATCAAAGCTTCAAACTATTCTTAATGCATCTAACCTACATCATTATATCATTTTTTCTCATTTTTCATCAGGACAAAAATTATAAAGCATAAAAGAAGTAGAAGGTTGAAATGGAGATAGAGAAGGATTGTGGTTTTGGATTGACAAACGCTGAGAAATTTTGCAGCTTCCGGGTTTGTAATAGCTCTAAAAATATTAAAAGGTAGTTTATTTATTAATTTCAGTGAATTTCAATGTATTTTCGCTATATAGAAACGGGTAAGATCTGCTATATAAAATACTAGAAACGGAGGATTTCAACTTTGGAAGAAGTAGAAATGTCAGTTAATGTCAACCTTTTAATATATAGCTCAACAGCTCATAGGCAAAGTTCGAAGCAAAGTTCATATTGCCAGGCCAAGTTTGGAGTAATTACGCAGTGCCAAGGATCATGGCTGGGCATACAATTCTTTTTTAGGCCATTAAAAGGCATGGAAGAGAAATGAAATGACTAAAGATAAATACAAAATATATTCTTAAATTTTATTGGAGGGATCTTTTTCCTTTAGATTGAAAGGCGTCTATTTCATTTTGATGCAAGTAAAAGATATCAAAAATTCATGTTCAATACAAACTCTAGCTCAAAATGCACTGTTGAGATCACTCTTGATACTATTATAAATGGATTATGTATAACTTTAAGACTTCTGAAAAGCATGGATCACTTTTGATATTAATTTACTGCTATATACCATGTATCATAACATCCATCCACAGTACCATTTAATAGATTAATTTCTAAAAAATATACTATACAAATAATCGCTTTTCTTTTCCCACATGTTTTTCTTTTTTGGTTTCTTTTTTTGAATAATTAGCCCTCATTTGGGAGAAAGAAATAGAATGGAATGGAATGGAAATGAATGAAAAGAATAATTTTGAAATATTCTTCTATTTTCTCTTGTTTGGGAGTTTTAATGGAGAGAGTGGAAATTTTTTTTTTTTATTTGGGAGTTTAAGTGAAAGGGAATGGAATGGGTAGGAGGGAACACTCATTCCTCTCTATTCTCTTAAAATCTCAAATTTTCATTCCCCCAAAATTGGGAGGAATGGGGGGAATGAAATTAGATTTAATAAATTTTTACTAAAATTCCCAAAATACTCTGATATATTAAACATTTTATTTTAAAATAAGGGTCTAATAGTAATATTATCATAAAATGAATCCATTACATTCCCTCTATGTTACTCTCAAATAAAATTACTTACATTTAATTCATTTTCATTCATTTCCACTCATTTATTTTAAAACATCCAATCAAGGTTACTTAATTCCATTGATTCCATTTCATTCTTTTCCATCATTTCACTTGCTTAAATACATTTCATTCATTTCCATTCCCTTATGATCATTCCATTTCATTCTCTTATGAACTCCCAAACAAAGCCCTAAAAAACAATAGAGGGAACTAACGGGTGGGAGTAAGATAAAAGAGGTATGCTTGTGATTATAGACTTGCCAAATAGGTCGGTGGACTGGGTTTCAACCATGTCGGGTATGGGTCAAATCATGTTCAGGTTAGAAAGTTATAAAATTAAAACAATAATTATATGCTTAATCTTTGGGACCGTTAAGTCAATCTAATATAATTCATTTTATTTTTCAAATAAATAATAAATTTTTTTAGAAGAAAACAAAAATAAAAGAGGAAAACACTCAAAAATAACAATTAAATAATATTTTAATCCAAAGATTAGTAGTCTAATAACTTCACAAAAGAATAAAAGAAAAAAAAAAAAAAACTAAATGTCACTGACCAAATAACAATCTTGGGTGTACCAGCTGCTTTAGTATATAGAATATGAATTAAATTCTTGATTAATCTGAATTGTTTCAGTATATAATACTAAAATATTTTCTTTAATTTATGTATAATTCTTGATTAATCTGTATATTGCTTGAACATAATACTAGAACAATATAATAAAAGTTGAGTCATAAAAGTCATTGTTGCAACAAGTGGCTACACTCTCTTTCTTCTAGATAATTTTCCTTAATTAAATACTTGGATAAATTACATAATTTTTCCATAATTTTGGGAGAATTCAAATTAAATCACAAATTTTTGTTAAAAAATTTAAAACCATGAAAATCTTAAATTATTTCAATTTAGGCAATGAATAATTTTTTTTTTTGAGAGAGAGTTTCAACTTATGCCGTTCGCTCCTGATGATATTTTTTATACATCAGACCAAGACACCAATCAGTTTTTGGTGTAGGCAGGGATTGAACTCTAGATATTTTATTCAACCATCAGAGATTTTACTAGTTGAGCTAACTTGAACCCACTTTTCTTAAGTTATTAGGAAATAGTAAATTAAATCATTTAATCATTATATTCTAACTTAAGATCAATTAATATATATTAAGTGTGGGTGTGTGTGTATATATATATATATATATATAATATTTACGCATATATCTACTGAATATTTCATGTATTGCTACTACCATTCACTTCAATAATTTTATCCTTGTTTGCTTATCCAAAATGATATCACAGTAAAATCAAAGCGGTATATAGGAATGAAAACTGCTTACTATTTGTTTGATTAGAAATATTCCTTTTTGGCGTAAATATCTTTAATTAGCAGAAGACAATTACAAAAATACTCCTTTTTTTTTTTTTTTAATGTTTAGTTACAACCATAAAATGATCCCAAATGTTTTTTATATATTATTTGATTTGTATGAAAAATCATTAATTTTTATTTATATATAATAGTTTTAGTGATAGTAGAAAATGGAGGTGGGGGTGATAAAGGCATTGGTGGCAACAATACTGATGGCAGATTGGCAGTGATGGTGGTGACTATGGCACTTTAAGAGAATGGGGATAAATAAAAGTGGTGGTGGAATAAATTAATAGACAGGAATAACAACTTGTTTGGGAGGATCTAGGGAAATGAACGAAAATAATAACTTTAGAATATTCATTCTATTTCCTTGTTTGGAAGTTTTAATGAAGAGAATGAAAAATATGTTTTTTTGTTTGAGAGTTTAAGTGGAAGGAAATAGAATGAGTGGAAAAGAACACCCATTCCTTTTTATTCTCTCAAAATTAACTTCAAATTTTCATTCTCCTAAAATTGGGAGGAATTGGAAGGAATAAAATTATATTTAATGAATTTTTTTACTAAAACTCTCAAAATACTCATATATATTCAACCCGTTATTTTTAAAATAAGGTTCTACTAATAATATTGTTATAAATTGATTCAATTAATTTCCCTGTATGTTATTCCTAAACATAATTACTTACCTTTTATTCATTTCCATTATTTTATTTAGAAACATCTAAACAAAATTACTTAATTTTATTTCATTCCTCTCTTTTCCATTTTATTCTATTCATTTATGAGCATCCAAACTAACGCTAAGAGTGTAAAGAAATGACAAAAAACATTTATAATCACTTTTGAGAGGTTTCTATTGGCCCGAATTTTCAACTACACCAGACACTGAAAATATGGAAAATAAGGTTGTTTTTTTGCCAAAACAAATGTAGTGTTAATTTTATACCAAAATTTTAAAGATTTTAAACACAATTAAACTAATTATCCTAAATGACTTTGCACTTGGATAACTTCAAAGAATTTTTTATAGTATGCATCTTTGAACATCATGCAATTTTTCAATACCAAAATTCTAAAGTATTTAAGCACAAATTAGCTAAATATCCTAAATAGTTTCACACTTGGATAAGACCTTTGATCAAATAATCTTTTATAGAATGCAGCTTGGAAGATCGATCATGCAAGTTTCAAAATTGAAGAACCTTCTAAATGTGCTATTTTTAATGAATCTGGGTAGTGGATTGTAAATTTGCAAGTTAGGTTTTCTTAAAAGAGAAGCATATTGACTATACCTGTTAATTTTAAGTAGTAAGGAGTCATGCTTTTCATGGCAGAATTTAAATACAAATAAGGAATTCGGGATAGTGGCTTCAAGCTTGTAGAATTAAGTGAATAAAACTATAATAATGTGAAATTTGAGATAATGATTTTTATCAATTCTTAAGTCAGATTATTACGGTGGGTTCTAGCTAGCTCAATTGGTTAAATTTCTGATGGTTGAATAAGATATCTGAGGTTTAATCCCCGCCTACGCCAAAAATTGATTGGTGTCTTGGTCTGATGATAAAGAGCTATCATCAGGAGCAGACGTCATACGTTGAAACTTTCTCTAAAAAAAAAAAAAAAAGGGTCAGATTATTACCTATAATTAGTTTATAATAATAATAATCATAATAATAATAATAATAATAATAATAATAATTATTATTATTATTATTATTATTATTATTATTAAATTATAAAATACATCATCTAAATTTGATCAGCTTTCAATTCAACCCTATAACTTTTTTTTTCTTTCATTCATTTAAATTTCATTTGTTGTCAATTTAATCATTTCATTCACTTCCGCTGAGTGGGTTATCGTTTTCTTTTTTAAAAATGTTAAGTGGGTTATCATTAAGTTCCCTAAAGAGGCAAAAACGACGTACTTTTAATTTTATTTCACAATAGCCCCTTTGTTAGACTGTGTATATATGTTGCGACTTGGTTCCTTAATTAAGAACAGCGTCTCAATTTAGTTATAAATTCATTTAAGAAAATTAATGGCTATAACGTGCTAAAATATATTTTGAATCATGCCTCAAATAAAGGGAAAAGCATAACAGTTAATGGGTGTATTAAGAGTCTCTTTTTTTTTTTTTTTTTTTAGAAATTTTAAGTGTCTCATATATATGAACCATTTAAAAAGGTTAAAATGGACGTTTAAATAGTATAGGGCTTTGCTAAAGTTTAGGCAAAAATACATGTCCAAATAATTATTTCCTTTTTATTTTTTGAGGAAACCGTAGTACTTATTAAAACACACGAACACAAAAGTAATATACTTTAAAAGGAAAAATTTATTTGACATTTGTCCTCTTGATTGTTATGTATACTACTAGTTACAAACTTACAAACTTTGGTTCCTTGTTTGAAAAGTACATCATAACTCGATGTATTCATTGCCGCCATATAATAGACTCTTTATGGAAATGGAAATTTGACTAATTGAGCAATAACGTGTTCACCGAGTAGTTCAAATTATTTTTAGAATTTTTCTGTGGTAAGCCTTACCAAATCTCACTAGTCACCAGATTAGTTCAATGTTTTTGCTAATATAATTCATGTATTAATTGCACAAAGGGATTTCTTTCCATACACAGGATATTGGCATTAATTAAACCCTTTATAAAAAGAACATCAATCTCTCTCTCAATCTCACACAAACCCCCTTTACTTTCTTGCCATGAAAGCACACAATAATTCTCATCATGAGCCTTGCGCCTCTGAGGCATCTAGCATCTCAGCCACTTCTGAAGGTCCTCCTTCACACAAAAAAGAATTAGGTATTGATGAGTCCAATAAGATCATGATCATGAAAATGAAAGAAAAATTTTCCAAAGTCTTAGATCATGCTGATCAGCCACCCTCTTTGGGATCGGGTAGTTCTCATGTCTTACTCGATTTGAAGCTTTCTAGTGATGATTTGAATCGAGGATCGTCTAAGAAAGAACTCAATCTTTTCGATTCCATGAATTCTAGCTCTTCTCTGGTACCAATCGAGCCTACATCCGACGAAAAAAGCCCTGAAAAAAGTCCAGATGAATCAAGGAGATTCTCATGCAACTTTTGCCAGAGAAAGTTCCCTACGTCACAAGCCTTAGGTGGTCATCAAAACGCACACAAACGAGAGCGTGCATTGGCTAAACGACGTCAAGGTATGGATAATATGGGTGCTTTTGGACATCCACATCACTTTCCTTACTATCCCTATTCAAACCTTTCCACAAACCCCCTTTATGGATCTTTTAATAGATCATCATCATCACCTCTTGGTGTTAGAATGGAGTCTATGATTCATAAGCCCTCTTTTGGTTGGTCCTCTTCACCCGGACACGGGTACCGATATGGTCACGGTGGTGGTTGGTCTAGGCAGACCTTAATGAATCCACAACCATCTATGGATAGGTTAAGGATTGAGGGGTCTATAGCACATAATGGTGCTATTGGACTTGCTGGTGGGAATTCTATTCCTACTACAAAATTTGATGAAATTAGTACCAATGCACTTCGCAATTTTGGTGGATCTTCTACAGTTGCCACATCAAACATTGATATTAACAGCAAGCCAACTATCACCGGCGGTGATTATCTACGTCGAGAGGATCCTCCAAAAAATGATGCTTTGGAACTTGATTTGTCACTAAAGCTTTAAGCATTGTTCTAGTTTAGAGTTTATTATTAATGATATTATCATATTACACGTTTTTGTTAATCTTTAGGTGATTTTGTTTGAGAAATTTTGTGTATTTTGATCACTTTCGTGATCTTCAGAATGTATGAAAATAAAAGATCACTGTTTATTTATTTTTATTTTTTTTGAGAAGAAAATTTATTTTAATTTAGTTTTTGTGCTTACCCCTCTTTCGGAATTGATGTATTTGATAGTTTTGGTATGAAATATTTTAGTAATTAAAGCGCAGGTCAACTCTCGATATTTCCTCCTATGCTGGATGTATTTTAAAAGATACCATAATTAATGTACGCTTGTAAACGTGGTTTTTCAAATCGATGCATGGTCTCAGATAACTTATCTCTTTTGATTGATTATAGAGTGATTTTTTCTGCATTTGTTTATTTTTAAATAATTTTTGGAAATAATTTTTATTTATTTATTGGCAATACTTGATAACTTAAATATTGGTATGATAATTTAACTCTTCATAAATATAGTTTTTTTTTAAAAAAAAAAGGTTTCAACCTATGGCTTCCACACCTGATAATAATTCTTTATTATTAGATCAAAACATTAATCGGTTTTTATTATAAGTGAAGATTGAGTCCCAAATTTCTTATTCAATCATCAAAAACTTTATTAGTTAAGTTAAATGGAATCTATTTAAAAAAAATATAAGTTATTTCTACTAATTCAGTTAAAAATTCAAAAGAATTGGCTTACTGGTTTTTAAAGCCACATAATATCGGTTTCTTAAAAAAAAAAAAAGCCACATAATATCCACCTTGTGTTAAATTTGATATTTCTAATCGGGAACTACTCTCATCATGATTTTGAGGCTATACATGCCGAAGGGAGTAATAAGGTATTCGAAGAAATTTAAACACCCATTTTTATAAAATATAAAATAAATAATAATCTGTCCAAGTGCACATTTCAGCTAATGGCGTTGGAATTACCTTTTTTTTGTTTTTAAAAATTAATTTTATGACAATGATATCGTTTTGAGTTTTTTTTTGGGAGAAGGATATCGTTGTGATCTTAATCAAACAAAGACTACTAATATGATTAACTATCTAGCTGTAACTGGCCATTGGGAAAGTGATAACAATGGAGTTTCAAATAATTTTAATAAATCATGTAGTAATAATTACTTTGAATTGGACTCTCACTTAACACATCCGTTACTAGAGCCTCGGGGGGAAAAAGTGAAAAACCATTTTAAATACCGTGGGTGCATGATGACTGCATCAACTTCCTACTTCCAATCTAAGTGATTGAAGGTCATCTAAAAAAAGAATAATACTAGAGATATAAATTATTTTACAAACTATTGATATGCTGAGTGATTATTAGTAAATGAAAAAGTAATATTAATAATAAGTTTAGATGATAACCAATAACAGGTTGGTCATATTAACATTTTGTAAAAATATTGTAAAATGGTCTGTATTTGTAACATTACTTTTAAAAAAAATTGGAAAAGTTTCTATAAAATTAAATTAAAAAAAAATTAGAAAAGGAAATAAATCTGGTGGAGGAAATGAGTAGGATTATTTACATAATAATTTTCTTGCTTATTATTAGAGGAAAGCTTCAAGATTTACAACTGTACAGTCTGTACCTTTAAATTGAAAGAAACTTTTACCATAATAATCAAAGATTCAGATTCTCCAAAAAAAAAAAAATCAAAGATTCAAAATTGCTTGCCTTTATTACGATGCAAGCAATCACCTTAAATCTTTTGATTACATGCTCTATTAAAGCCTAGCTAGAGACACACAGAGAGCACGTTAGATCAATTAAGCCACAATATAGTAATTTGAATTTTGAATATCCAGAATTAACACAATATGTTATTTAATGAAGATCACAGTGGTACGTCCCAAACCGAAAATATATTAAATTCTATGTAACAAAAGATGGATTACTTTAATGAATTTTTGTTTTAGAAAAAGAGAATACATTAATTCAAACGTGATTTGGAGTAAATACTATATTTTAAATTTACGCCCTCTGATAGCAACATGACACATCAATATTGCACTAAACAATAAAACATACTTGCCACACACAATCAATCAGGTGTATTTCTTTGTTCAGTGCAACACTAATGGGTCATGTTGTTATTAGAAGTGTAGAATGTGGTATTTACGCTGGATTTTGTTTGAATATTTTCTCTTCAAAAAACGATAACCTTGAGTCCTTTAGTACTTATGCACTATGCATACACTGATACACACACAAACAAACATATGCATCAACAATCATGTGTATGCGATATGCATACTTTCTTAGCATACAAAAGCATGGTTCTTGTAAGACCTAATATTTCTAGCTCTTTAAATCTCAATTATTTCAGGTCATTGGGGTCGGGACCTAGATTGTTGGTACAAAATAGGGTGTTTATAGTATCTATTTCTAATATTAATTCTAAATCGCAATTAGTACAAGTTAGTGCATGCCTGATCCGTTTCAAAGTTCATTATATCCAGCTCTTAAATGTGCATAAAATTGGCTTCAGGTTTTAGTGCCAATTGTATGATTCAGGCAGTATTTTAAAACTTTTTGAACTTTTGAAATATATTATCATCCATTGTGTATGAAAGTAATTTATTGTTCAATTCTTTTTATTTAATTATTATTATTCTAACTTTTTTTTTCTTTGTAGCACAATGTCAGTTTAGTGACGGAGTGTTTGTTTTACTTATTTGGATCTAACCTGGATTTTAGTTGATGTGTGGCTTATTTTGAATGGTCCAAATATGTAAAAAGATGTTACGTCATTATTCTATTAGCCACATAAACAATAACACTAGCAGTAATTAACATAAAGACTAACAACACTTATTTTTTAAACTTGAGAGACCAATTTTTAATAGTGCTCACTTGAAATTTATAGGACCAATTGTATTCACATAGTAAATTTCAAGGATTAATAGTATAGTTTTACCCTAAAAGAAAAAAGGTCAAAAAATGTCAACTAAAGATTAGGACAAATTTATATGATTTCCACCCCATCTTGTTTGTGACTATCAATATTTAACTTACATGCAAGATCAAGGGTTAACAGATGAGATTAGCTACTGATGATCAATTATGAGAAATGGGATTAACGTGGTGGGTAGCAATTTATTTTTTCATTCTGAACCATATTGTTCAAGTTCATCAAAGTTGTGTCATACGAATTTTTTTTCTCAAGCACAAAGAAAAGAAATTAAGAAGCACCTTGGCAAGAACACTAATATATGGTGTCTTATTTATTTTTTTTTACTTCTTATAATTTGACACGAAGAATGGGCAAGTCCACAGAGGTGGCTAGCTAGATGTATAATCTTATCATCTTCGTTGTAACCGCGTGTACGTAGGTCCCTAATGGATGTAAATATCTCCCACGCAATTTCTACCAAGCATCAAATAGTTTACGTGATTAAGCAAAATAAGAAATATCGTTTACAACTTCCAAGCTTCAACATATATAAAAATAAATTGAAAGACACAAAAAAAAAGGTGGGAGGTAAAAAGAGAGGAAGGAGAGGTCTGAATTGCACCTGGCATTTTTTTTTTTTTGTTGAAAATGCATCTGGCAGTTGATATGTCAATTGCATTTTTGGCCTTTTAATACAAGGTGCAAAGATAAGTAATATTTCCTTAAAAAAATTAAAATAAGGCACAATCTTAGTGGGAAGATGCTAACAATGTTCACGTAATGCATAAAATATTGAAATTTAAGACCTGTCGGCAAAGAAACTTCCTATACGGGTTCCATGGCACCTCATGGAAACATGCAGGCATGCATGATGAAATTGCACGTATATGGGCACCTAAAGCTAGCGTACGTTGTTTCACAGTAATTTCCATAGTGTTGATGGTGATTATGTAGAGAAATTTCCTGGGCTATCTTAACCAATATATATATAATTAAATAACCAATAATGTAGCTTCAGCCTTAAGACATTAATTATTGTTCACCAGTTTTTTGTGTAAAATTCTCAACATGCAGAAAAGAATGAGGGTTCTGAAGAATATGCTTCTCATAATCATAGCGGTGCTTTGCCTTATGTGCATGCCTATACATGAGGCTAGGAAAATCACGCATGGACGAAACCAAGATATGATGAGCAATTACAAGCAGGAAAAGTTAGTTGGGGCAATACACCGAATGCTGAAAATGGGTCCTGTCACGCCATCTGAGCCTAATCCACGCACCTGGGATCCTCCTCCAAAGCAGAAGAGTCGTCTGTCTTCCCCATAGGTTAAAGCAAAAGACTCAAATTGAAAGTGGGTGCAAGCTTATGCCAAATTATGAATCATTTGGAAGTTGAAACCATATCCTATATGCATCTAACATATGTTCTTCATTTCTTTTATTGTTTATTTTTATTAGAAGAAATATTGTGTAAAGCTTGGAAAATTAAAATGGAGGTCAATGTAGATTGTGGTCTAGGATTTACAAAGACACAGAAATTTCGATGCAGCACACTTTGTTGTATATACCTTATTATTTATTTAGTACTGAATTTCGATGTACATGCATGAAAAGAAATTTATTTTCCTTGATAGTTCATGATTTATCTACCCAGAATAAAAAATGATTAATCTGATTTAAATTAAGACTGAGTTTGGATACAGCGTCTGCGTCTGCGGGAGCGTCTGCGTCTGAGTTTTCTGTTTTTTTTTTTTCTTCTTCTGCTGCTGCAGCACGGGTCAGGGGGGACAAGGCTACTGTTCATGTTACTGTGCATGAACAGTAGCCGCATTTTGTTGACTTTCAGCACATTTGTGGGTTCCGTGCACTGTTCATGGGACCCACAAACTTCACTTTACAGAATTTTTTTTATTAAAAATGGGTCCCACGGTACTATTCACACATTTAAAAATTATTTTGCTACAGTGTTTTCAGTTTTCAGTTTTCAATTTTCAGCAATAAGTTCTATCCAAACGGACCCTAAGTGTTGATGATAATGTTCAAGCCTTTTGGATTCTTGAATCTTTTTAATATTACGATTATTATATTTTGTCATTTGGGAGCAGTTTATGTTTAGTATTGAGAAGTATGTAGAATTTTGTGGTTCAAACCCTACTTCTCCCTCCCTTATTATATCTACCTGCTCTCAAAAAACCAAGCATAAAGGAGGCAAGACAATCTTGCTAGGCAATATAGTGATAAAGAGCTTATGTACAATTTTTTAGGGGTAAATATACCCTTAAAGTTTGGGGTTATTTGAATTTTATATTTTAAAATTTGAGAAATTGGATTTTACACTCTGAAATTTGGTTCCATTAGCAATATCTAATGCACCTTCCGTTAATTTTGGCTGTTAAGTGACACATAGGGGTGCCGATGTGTATTTTTTCATACCAAATTAGCCTCCCAAAATGACGTTGTTCACTTAAAACTAATAGAACTATTGGAGCTTCCAAAATAGAGTTGTTTTGGGAGGCTGATTTGGCAACTAAAAAAAAAAAAATACACGTCAACATGTCACTTAACAATAAAAAACTAGCAAAAGATGAAATTTTATAAATAGAACCAAACTTCATGATGTAAAATTCAATTTCTCAAATATCAAGGTGTAAAGTTTAAACAACCCTAAACTTTAGATGTGCACTTTACAAATTACCTTTTCTTTAATTGAAACCTTTCTGTTAAAATAATTGCCATGACAGTCACTATTTTTATGCTTTTTAACCAAATAGAATAAAGACGTTTAAGGAAATTGAACAATTCAAACCCACATCTTCGATTCTCCCATGAAATTAAAGTATAAAACATGAAGTTCAAATAATTTCTTTTCCCCGTTTTGGAAGATTAAAAAAAATAAAAAATAAAACAGAAAGATAAATTAAAGTTGTTTAGCGTTAACGCAAGCAATTAGGGGTAAAGATCCTAATCCAAAAAGTGAACCAAATGTCATCATGGTGAAACTATAACACAGCAATGGATTCACCATATCTTTTATTCATTTATTCTATTATTTAAATCCATCAATTACATTCATTATTATGTTAGTTTGTAAAGCTTATAAAGTAAAATATGTAATATGTTTAATAGATGTTCATTAATATTAGCCACAAATTACCAAATTAAATATTACAAATTAAAAAAATATAACCATGTCATATTATTTCAAAATTTTAATAATAGAATACCATTTACACTTTTAAAACTAAAAAAATAAAGTTTCAAACTTTCAATTATAAAATGGAGAATTCCCTAGTTACCATGTAATTTCCATTTCTATTAGTAGGAAATAGAAACTACTAGGAAGATATTATAAATGTTTACGTACATATTTAAAATTTGAAAACCAAAGAAAGCTTGCTCTTTGCGTCCTGCATGCCCACCTCAAAGAAAATTTCTGTTCATGTTGGCTCTCACGGCATTTTGTTGGTATGGTTTTGCCCACAGTTTTTGGCTCTGTATACATGCTACCCTTGATTTCGATTGGTATATGAGCACCAAAAGCTAGGCTAGCGTTGTTTCACAGTAATTTACTATTTTCCATGGAAAAGTTCCTCGGCCATTTCCATCCCAACTTTACGTGTTCCTCGTTTTGTATATAAACAGCTAGCTAATTTTTGCTTGAACCTCGAGACATTCCTCATCAGCAATTTCTTTTGTAATCTCTACATGCCGAAAGCAATGAAGGTTTTAAATATGCTTGTCGTAGTCATAGTGGTGCCTGTGCTTATTCTTGTTTATGTGCTTGCCGGTACATGAGGCTAGGAGAATCCCACTTGGACGAAACGAAAACAAGTTGTTTGGGGCAGTTGAGCATGGTGAAGCCCCGCAATGGTGAGCCAAAAGCCCTTTGTCACTGATCATCACAATATCGATGTAACTCCTTCGCTTACGAGCATACCAGCATATGAAGCTAGGCAGGGCTGGCTCTAGACATTTTGGGGCCTAAGGCGAGAATTAAAAATGGAACATTTTTTATATTTATATATTAATTAAATTAATATTTATTTAATATTTTTATATTATAATATATTTAATTTAAAATCTATTTTTCTTGCCTTTTGAGATACAAATTGACTAATTAAATTTTTGTATTCAAGTTCTTCTAATATCTCTTCTTCAATTGATAGTATAGCTAATCCACTTAATCTTTTTTGGGACATTGTCGATCTTAAATATGATTTTATTAATCCACTTAATCTTTCTTGGGACATTGACAATTTCATTTCCAAATCTAGCCAAGTGTTCATGTTAGTAATATGCTCTCTAGTTGTTTCATGCTTTCTAATTTTAGAACTAATATTTTTCCAATTTCGAGTTCCTTCGTTACATAGTTGGCCAATACATATAGACTCAAACAACTTGCAACAAAAACAAAATACTTGGTCCGTATCTTTTGAATACATTAGCCATTTTCTATCATGCTTCTCCCCATTTAATAATATTCGAGTGTAATGAATGGTAGAAAAATGTCTATTGTCATCACCTTTAGGAAAAATTATATCATTGTCTCTAATTGGACCTCTTTCTACTAATAAATCTCTTAATTTTGTGTCAATATTTTTCCAATTACATGGATCATAAATATTTGAAGGAATATAATTCAACATGTCATTATTATTTTCATTTTTTTCTAGTTGAACATCATTAGGGTGAACTTGTTCATTTGTGACATTTTCATCATTATTTTCATTTTCTTCTAAATTATTTTGAAGTTCATTATCAAGATTTGTTGTATTGCAAAATTGAACATCATTGTTATCTTGCAATTGTATCATTTTATTATCTTCAACTCTTTTTGGTGAATTTCTTGCTCATTTGTGATATTTTCATCTAAATTTTGTGTTATATTTTGTTTATTACTAATAACAAATTTTTCTATCGATCCTTTTTGAGACTTAATTAATTTTTCTTCTTTTTTTCTTTTTTTAAGTTTTTTATATCCAGATGCATATTTCCTAATAGACATTTCTAATCAAACAATATATTTATAAAGACTAAAATAAAAAATAACTTTCAAGTGTAGAGCAAATGAGAAATAGAACCTGATTTATATAAAAAAGTATTGTTGTAGTTTCACTGATGACCGAACAATAACAAGTTTTTAGCAATTTCAACCTGCATAAATAAAGACTTATTCAGTATATGACCACTAACTAATATATATATATATATATATATATATATATATATATAAACTCAAAACACAAAATTAAAATTAAAAAAAAAAAAAAAAAGCACAACTATAACACAACAAGACTTATTAATAAGACCCACTCAAAAAAAAAAAAAAAAAAAACACAAAACAAATTAATAACCCAATACCCAATACAAATTAGAAAAACACAAACAAATTAATAACCCATTCAGACTTATCTATAACCCACCCAATACCCAAAAACTCAAAAAAGCACAGCACTACGGCAGGCTTTATAAACAAAACGCACAGCGGCACAGGCACAGTAGGAGTCTTTATAAAAAATCCTATCTATGACCATCTAACCCAAATCCAAAAAGAAGAAAACGCAGCAGCAAGCTTTATTACAAAAAAAAAAAAAAAACCTTGAAGGAAGCTTGCTGAAGAACGGCTGAACGGAACTAAGGAAGAGGAAGAGAAAGCCAGAAAGGCCGGAGGAACTGAGGAACTGAGGAAGCTTGTTGCCAGGGCCGGAGAGCAGATCAGATCAGTGAGAACAGGGGAGAGAAAGGGATTCAAGGAATCGGAGACAGAGAGAATGAGAATGAGAGACAGAGAGAGAGGCGGAGAGCAGAGGTTAGAGAGAAAGGTTAAATTTTTAGAGTTTTGAGTTATTTTATTTGTTGTGATTTGTGATTGTTTTGTGGTTAATGTGTTAGACAGGATTTGTAATTTATCCGGATGATTTTTGGTTGGTCTGATTTACCAAAATTTTTGTTTTTTTGGATAATAGAATGTACTGTGTCAGATTGTTGTGCTCCCCCTTAAACTAAAAATTTCCCCCGCTACTGTGTTAGTTTTTTGTGCTTTCTCTGAAACTTTTTTTTTTTTTCCTACTCTCTCTTATTTTCTAAAATTTTGGGGTCTCCCTTCCATTTAGGGCCTTAGGCGACCGCCTAACTCGCCTAAGGGTAGGGCCGGCCCTGAAACTAGGAGAATTTTCCATGCAGAAAACCAAAACAACATGAGCAAAAAGCCCTTTGTCACTGTTGTGGGGAAAATAACACCTTGGATAGTCACTGATCACAATATTGACGTATCTCGTTTTTCAGGGCATTGTCCTTCTATTTGTGCCTAATTCGCTCTCCTGGATTCCTCCTTCAAAGCAGAAGAGTCCTCCCTCTTCATTTATGCCCAAGGGAAGCACCCCTTAAAGCAAATGACTCGAATTGAAAGTGGGTGCAAGCTGCTTACGCTAGATTATGAATCATTTGGAAGTTGCAACCATATCCTATATGCATCTAACCTATATTCTTCATTTTTTTTTTTATTGTTTTTATTTTTAATTTTCCTTTAGAAGAAAATTTGTAATTAAAGAATAAAAAGGCGGAAAATTAAAATGGAAGTCAAGGTGGATTGTGGTCTAGGGTTTACAAAGTTAGAGAAATTTGGATCGATGCATCCTACTTTGATGTATAAGTATATCTTAATTATTAAGTGAATTTCAATATACAAGAATGCAATTTTTTTTCTCGTGATAGTTCATAATTTATCTACACAGAATAAAAAATGGTTTATTTGACTTAATTAAGTGTTGATGATAATCTTCAAGCCTTTTGAATTGAATCCATGAATCTTTTTAATATTACGATTATTTTATTTTGCTATTTGGGAGTAATTTATGTTTAGCACTAGGAGTTTCATGGTTCAAACCCTACTTCTTTTTCCCGTATTATATTTGCCTATCTCAAAAAAGCAAGTACAAAAGAAGGCAAGACAATCTTGCTAGGCAATAATTGGATAAAAGAATAAAAGGAGGAAAATTAAAATGGAAGTCAAGGTGGATTGTGGTCCAGGGTTTACAGAGTTAGAGAAATTTCGATCGATGTAGCGTACTTTGATGTATAAGTATACCATAATTATTAAGTGAGTTTCAATGTATATGCATGCAATTGCTTTCATTTGATAGTTCCTGATTTATCTACACGGAATAAAAAATGATTTATTTGACTTAATTAAGTATTGATGATAATCTTCAAGCCTTTTTAATTGAATCCATGAATCTTTTTAATATTAAAATTATTTTATTTTGTTATTTGGGAGTAATTTATGTTTAGCACTAGGAGTTTCATGGTTCAAACCCTACTTCCTTGTCCCATATTATATTTGACTATCTCAAAAAACAAAGCGCAAAAGGAGGTAAGGCAATCTTGCTAGGCAATAATTGGATAAAAGAATAAAAAGGAGGAAAATTAAAATGGAAGTCAAGGTAGATTGTGGTCTAGGGTTTACAAAGTTATAGAAATTTCGATCGATGCGACCTACTTTGAAGTATAAGTATACCTTAATTATTAAGTGAATTTCAATATACATGCATGCAATTGCTTTCTCGTGATAGTTTATGATTTATCTACACGGAATAAAAAATGATTTTTTTGACTTGATTAAGTGTTGATGATAATCTTCAAGCCTTTTGAATTGAATTCATGAATCTTTTTAATATTACAATTATTTTATTTTTTTATTTGGGAGTAATTTATGTTTAGCACTAGGAGTTTCATGGTTCAAACCCTACTTCCTTACCCGGTATTATTTTTGCCAAGCACAAAATGAGGCAAGACAATCTTGCTAGGCAATAATTGGATAAACAGCTCATATATATATATATTCTTAAATAAATATTTTTTTTTTTTGTTGAGAACTAATGAATATTAAAATGAATACGGCTCTATAGTATCACTAGCAACTACGGTACAAATAAGCTGAATTTTGGAAATATGTATAAAGCAGCATTGAGTGGGCTAGCCCAGGCCCAGCATACTGAACCAACACTAACCCGAAGAGAAATGCTGTATCAAGAATCTACCAATGAGCCGATGGCCATAAGGCCATGAGTCAGAATTGGGCCAATGGCCATAAGGCCATGAGTCAGAATTGACACAATTTTTCCAACTAATCAATTGACCAATAACTATAAATCAGCGGTTTCTTTTTTTTTTTTTTAATAAAAATAAAACTATAAATTAGTTTAGCCTATATATTGTATAAAACCATTGCGTATTGAATTATACTATGAAGTTTTTATTTAATCCTAGGTGGGTTTTTCTGTATTTTTTATTCTAAAATGTTATGTATATGGGGCAATAGGAAAGAAGCACGTAGCAAACAAAGTTTTTATTCAGTGAGATAGGAACCTATAATAAGTAAGTTAAAGGAGTCTAAAATTTATATACAATTCATAATGCCCTTTGCATAACATCCCACAAAATACAAAAAAAAAGGCCAAGGGAGGATCAAAATTGTGGGATATGGCACCAGCTGCTCCACAATGTCAATAGCGAATTGGTAATGTCCTACGTAAGTGGGTTACTTTTTTTTTTTTTTTTACATTGGTTGATGATATATATCCTCTTGATTTTATTGAGCAGGAAAAATTAATTTGAGATTTCAATTTAAGCATTTTGACAATGATATTTGTAATCATCTAGAGTTTCAAAATTTATCTAGATCGATAAAGTCACAGATACACCATTTTGTTGATAGATTAATTCATCTTATTTTGACTCTTCTAGGGTCCACAACAATTATTGAACATGCATTTTCAATTATGAAAGTTTTAAAACAGGTTTGTGCAAAAAAATAAAAAATAAGTTTATTGTGGTATATATTGGTTGTCTGTATTGAAAAGGAAATTGCCAAGAATTATATGAGATTTGATGAATTTAGTTCTCTTGAAGAATGTAGGATACAATTTTGATTAAAGATGTTTAACTTTTTATATTATTGTTTGATTTCAAACATATCTAGTTCCTAGATGATTGTTGATTAAATATAAGTTAAAAGATATCAAATTTCGGTCAATGTTGTCTAATGATTATTTAAGAATTACAAATATACATTGCAGATAACACATTGAGTTATAAAGTACTTTTAAATTGTATACTCAATCGTGTTTATAATACTATTTTAAATTATTGTACTAGTATGAATATAGTTTATATATATATATATATATATATATATATATATATATATATATATATATATATATATATATATATAGAAAAATAATTAATCATCTTATTTTTCATTCAGTCCCACAGGAAAATTCCTAACTCTATCACTGCTATGCTAATCACAATAGGTAGTGTCAACAATTGATAAAAATAGTGTACATAAATATATTGAAATTTATTTTGTTTCTCATGACTAGGCATTTTTTTTTTAACTACAAAAAAATGATAATTATTACATCACATATATCAATGTTGATACTCTTTTGCGACATTTAAGTGGAGTCTAGTGGTCAAGTACCTCATTTACCTCGCCTTAATACTTAGATTCAAGTCATACATAATGTAATATTATCGGAGTTGGCAGAACCATCACCATGAAAAATGACCTACTCCCAAAATTTCACCTAAAAAAAAATGTTGGCACTCTTTACTCTTTTGTAGCGTATATAAAGTGTAAAAGAGTGTGGCATTAGATGTAAAGTAAATAAGAAATCATGATAAGCAATTTGAAAAGAGATGGCTTCGTCACCTCCACATAACCTAACATGAATTGAAATCAAGTGCAATATTTAGGGTATTGCACCTGATGTAATTGTAATCCATGGCTGAGATTGAAAGTTGGAAAAGCAACTTCAATCTCAACCATTAAATAAAATATATTAGAGGAAAGTTAAAAGTTAAAGTAAAAAATGTAATATATCTAGGTATTGCACTTGATCTCAATCCACCCAACATAGTGTCCTAAACCTTTTTCAACTTCAATTGTCAGTAAGATTCGAGTCAAAGTGACATCATGTTCTTTTCCTTGTTTTGGCTGTGGTCTCCAAGGTCAATATGCTCAACATTCCACTCTTCTTTTGGTCATCCTATCCATCTTTGTAAAACCTAATATATGACCTAAAACTGCGCAAGTCCGAGGATCATGATTTGGCATTCAATTATCTATTTATGGGTTCTTTAAAGTGTGGCATTCAATTATATATTTATGGGTCCTTTAAAATATGCTCTATAGGCATACATTAATTATTTATTTAAAAAAAATTATTGAAAATTAAAAAAAGTTGTACAAAAAGTAAGTCACTTTTTTATTTTCTCTTAATTTTTTTTTAAAATAGTTTACTAATGTATACCCTAAGGACAGACCTTAGTAAAACTCATTAATATAATAGAATCTTTTCCAATTGAGATGATTTAACGGCTCCCTTTTAACTACCAAAATAATAAATATAGCTCAGAATTTGATGTCCTTATCCTCAGTATCAACCGACTCTTATAGATTATTTTGATTTAATATTTTATCACTTTCTTTGTTTGTATGGAATAGTGCAACAAAATATAATAATAAATATGTAAAGGCCTCCTTATTTTGAACACTTTCCTTACAATTGAGTGGAGCAAGTCCTGAAATGTAGGTGCGGTGCCATCATGAATGAATCCAAAATAACTTTGCTAGGCGAAATTCCACATGTGCTATGTGATCTGATGTAATCAAAGTAATTGGTTTTTTTGGATGGAGAGAGAAAACGTTCTCACTCTCTCTAGCGAAGAAAAGAATGAGCTCATCCGTAGCACGAAGAAGGTTAAAGATAACCACCACGGCAACACAGAACGGACCGACGACAAGCTCCGAGCTGTTACTGATGTTGCAAAACCGAAGTTGTCTTTCAAGGATAAACTGGTAAGCGAGATTCCAGGAGCTTTCGCACAAGCTTTTGATCTAAGGGACAAAGAGGAGACTGATATTGTACCAAGCTCCTTCGAAGCAGACATGGAAAGTGACGAGATAAAGGAACTCAGGGAAGGCGTGGTTGCAGCAAAAGTCTCTCAGGGATTAAAGCAGCGTATTTGTGCTCCATGGTCCAAGGCACTCATTGTGAAGGTATATGGGAGAACGATGGGTTACAGCTTCCTTCATGCAAAAATTCTTTCCTTATGGAATCCGGTGGGAAGGATAGATTGTATTGATCTAGGGAAAGATTTCTTTCTCATTCGTTTTTCAGTTAAGGAGGATCATGATTCGGTGCTTAAGAATGGGCTATGGTTTATAGGAGAAAACTTTCTGTCAATAAGACCTTGGGAACCAAACTTCAAACCAGCCACGGCTGTGGTGCCGTCGGTTGCTGTATGGGTTAGGCTCAACGAGCTTCCAATTGAGTATTATAATTCTGAGGCACTTCTCATCATCGGTCAAGCCATTGGGAATGTTCTCAGAATAGACACCCACACTGCAACCGGTACAAGGAGAGGTACGCTAGGTTGTGCATTCAGGTAGATATTGAGAAACCTCTTGCATATGTGGTGCTACTCGAAAATATTTTACTAACTCATTTTGCAATACATTCAATATCAATAGTTTTATTTTTTTAGCACTTCAATTAAAATAATATAAAAATCACATTTAGGGCCCATTTGGATCGAGAGGAAAAAGAGAGAGAGTGGAAGAGAATAAAGTAAAGTTGGCAAAAAATAAACTAATTTTAAACCAAATTAACTTTACTCTACCATACTCCCCCTCCTTCCCTTAATCCAAACAGACTATTAAATAATAAAAAACAATAGTCACAGAAATAGCCACAACAACCTCCCCCACCAGCCACAACCATCTGCAACCATAACCCATCGCCAAAAAAAAAAAAAAAAAAAAAAACCCACAAGCCGTCACCATCAACACTACTACCACCAGTCAAAACAACCCACCATCATGGTCACAACCCATTACCACAAGCAAACCCAAACCTATAGCCACAACCAAAATTAACCATCCCCACCACTACCACCACCACAACAGACAAGATCTAAGAAACTCACACCCAAAGTCAATCACCACCAAACCCATAGCCAAACTCACGAAACTCACAACCATAACCAAAATCAATCACCACCACTACCACAGCCAAAGAATCTACCAAACCACACCCAAAATCAACCACCACCACCAAATCCATAGAGTTGGAGAGATAGAGAAAAGAGGAGAGAGAAGAGAGAGAAAGAAGGAAAAAAAAGAAAGAATCGGTGAAGAAAGAAAAAAAGAAAAGAAAGGAAGAGAGAAGAGAAGTATGGTGAAGAGAGAGAGAGAGAAAGAGAGAGGAGAAGTGGAGAAGAGCCAAAAAATAAAACAAAGAAAAAAAGACAAAAATGAAATGTAAGAGAGAGAAATATTAATTTATTGGTAATAGAATAAAAAAGTGTTATTTGTTTTAACTTGTGAGCTACTGAGTTGCCATAGATGACAGTTCACTAACTATAGCTCAGTTGGTAAATTTTTTTGGAAATAGCTCCATTGTTGTAACTCTTTTCTCGTGGAGCAAGTAGTTAAGATTAGCAATTTGGTCTTTTAGCATCATCATTGTGAGTGCTCCTAGACATCTTTTTGCTCTTTGAATGTTAATGTAATAAATCAGTAATTAGTAATGATATGGAAAAAAAAGCTATAATAATTTTATAACTTTCCCAAAATTAGTATATCACATCATTAAAAAAAATTAAAATTGAAGATTATGGGGGCGCATGTGTGACTTAGCATACTAATTTTAAAATGTTATGAAATTATTATTGCTTACAGTTTGTCCCTAGCATTAATTTAATAAATTTTTATTATTTTTTTAAAAAATATTTACAAGGAAATAATTTTTTTCCCTTTTTTGATAAGAAGATTTGGAGTAATCATGGCTAAGCATACAATTCTTTCTCCCTCGGTGCGCAATGGGGGAGTTTCAGCTTCCATCTCCTCGCCAATAGCCTCACTTCAACATAGGTAAAGGGGTTTCACGAATTACAAGAATAGGCAATAACAAATGAGTTTGTCCACGCAATAAATAAGCACCAGCAGATGACATATGCCTAGATAATATAACAAAGAAAAATGGAGGCCACACAATTTTGTTAGACAATATAGCGTGATAGCACAAACAAATCACCAGTTATTTAAATTCAGTAAAAAATAAATTTAACATAAGTGATTTGTTTACGAATGGAGAAAACTACTAAGGCAAAACCTCACCGGGTGAATTTAAAGTCACCACTCCCAAGAATCCACTATTATCAATCACAAGTAGTTATAAGTATAAGGAATCTTACCAAACCCTTTGACTTATCCCGAAATACCAACTTACAGTTGAACCCTTACCTCAATACTCAATTGAACTTGCATTGTAGCGGCAATCTCTCCGTTCAATACACGAATCCCAGTATGTGATTAACCAATGATGCACGGATCCTAGTACGTGATTAACTCCACCACCTTGAAAAAGATGTTGGCTGCAAAGTTTTTCAGTTCATCAATAATGAAGATCAGGAAGCTCATTGATCACAAAATCCTTGGCGTAAAGACACAGCAGTTTTTACAGAGAGAATAATAAACTAGGCCACTTTTTGCATTAGGTCACACAATGCATAGATAACGGTCTTTAAAATAATCCTTATATATGTCTAGCGTTGTAAGAAAAAAAAACCCTACACAAATACATAGGAATATGCGTGTTATTAGATCTGAAAAGTCTGATTTCGTAATTCTTGACAGAAACAGATTGTGTCAAGATTCTGTCGAGCTTCAACATTAAATCTCAATAGAATTCTTTCTATCGAGATTTAATGTTGAAGCTCGACATTTTTGTCGAGTTTTAATGAACAGTTCTTCTTCACTTGTTTCTTGGTCAGATCTTCATGGCTTGAACACTTGACTTGAACAACATGTTTTTTGAAGTTTTAAACCATCATAGATCTACCCAATTACAAGTAAAGTATATTTTGTCAAAGGATTAGCCAATTTACATCAAATATGTCCCTAACATATTTCCTTTCCTTCCCTTTCTCTCTTTTCTTCCCAAATCCCTCCTAACCAAACAAAGGGTTAGAGTAAATCTTAATTGGTTGAATCTTAAATCGTTTAGAATGCAAGACATCTCTTTCATTTTGATGTAATTAAAAAATATCTATGGTTCAAGTTCCACACGGATTTAAATTTTCTAGAGTTACTAGGGTACTCTACCAAGTAGATTTCTTTAAACCTTCACCTCTCATTTAAAATGAATGGTTTAAGATGCTGCCAGATCATCAATCCACTAATTTACTCTCTTAAAAAAAGGGGATTAAACCCGGGAATGCCGTGAGCCTTAACGTTAGAAAAGAAAAAAAAAAAAAAAAAACTGATCTAACTTTTTTTTTATGGAACAAATCTCAAACTTGAAAAATTCATCAACCCACAAATTACTTCTACTATTTTCCCCATATGAATCCCCAAAAAAAAAAAAAAAAAAAACTAGGTATATCAACTATCTTAGTCTTTCTCTAGTCTGTGTTCTCTATCTATTGTCTGCTAGTTTCTTCCTTTCTTCTATTTTTTTTTTCTTTTCTTTATTTCCAGCCTTTGCTTGATATTAGATTTTTGTTGTTTTGCAATTTCACTACTGCATCAATATTTAATAATTGCTCAAGAAAGGTTTTTTTTGGGCTACCTTTTGCTTTGCAAGGTGTTTGATAATTGTTCAAGATAAGAAACAGACGAAACAAACAAGGTAATTGTTCTAGTTTGTTACCTTCAGTATAATCCTAGACAAAGAGCAAGACCACTATAATTAGAGAGAAGAAAAGAATGATTCTTATCTCATGACCAATTTCATGGATGACCTTTACTTATTTAGTTTATGGTCTGCATCCTACTTAGGTAGTAATAATGGTTTTTCTTGTAAAATTGATAAGGCTCTTGTAGTGGGTTATGTGATATACATAGTTGGACCATTACCACAACCAGGGCGGCCAATGGCATTCTTTACAAGTTTTGGAAATTGGGACCCCTTTACGTATTGATTATTTTTAAAATTCTTAGTCTTTACCTTTGTATTTGCCCTACTATGTTTTGTGATTAAAACCAATGCCTAATTACTAAATCTTTTTTTTTTCTTTTACCCTTTATTTTCACTCAAATGATATTTTGAGTCTTCTGCCCCTAGAAAAGAATTCGGAACAAGTCCGGTTTGTTTATAATCTCAATTTTAGGCATGTTGCAACTTGCAATGTGACATTTTGTCCCATTTTTTTTTTTTTGAAATTTAATGTATCATATTGATCTTTACATCCCACTTTGACATTCTTTCCCCAACTTCTGATTTCAGGTTCACTTGAAAGCTTGGATGTTGATGATCTATGATTGCACACAAATTATGTGGGTGGCTATAACTGAGTAGCATCCACAGTAACTTTTAGGATTTAGTTCATAGGAAAAAAAAACAGTAGCAGTGATCAAAATATTTAAGAAAAATATGTATCAATAGTGGCAAAAATGCTTCATGTGTTACCAGTATTTTAATACTTATAGATATGTAATGAATAGTAATTGGCAATATTATCCGTTTAATCACTCTTGAAAAAAACTATCTACTTATTGCGTCTGGCATTTGCTATGTCTTTTGCATTTTTAGCCGTATAATACAAGCTACAAAGATAAGTAATATTTCCTTCAAAAAAAATTAAAATAAAGCACAATCTTGGTCCTTGAAATATATATTAGTCTTTCATCTAGTGCCACTAAAAGAAAAAGGAGGGGGGGGGGGGGGGCGGGGGTTGCATAATATATATCGTTTAATGACACTGTATCATTCATTAAAAAAAAAGAAAACGATTGATACAGTATATTATAATCTTTGAAAATGTTTCCATTAATTTTCTTTCAATCCTCGTGTTTTCTCATTTTTATATATATATATATATATTAAGGTACTAATCTCATTGTAGGAAGGTTATATAGGGATATAGATTCATTTATGGTACAATTCAATTTTGAGACTAAAAATGCGAATAAAAATCTCCTTTTGCATTATGATTGGCAATTAGAGAATCATAAAGTGAATGAGATAGCAGATTTTTATTCTGGTAGAAGTAGCATGAATTTGAAGAGATTTTTATTCCGCTTAATTTTGAATTTTATATTTAAAAATCTATTTGTTTGGTTTTTCGTAGTTTAGACCGACTAGGTTAATACTAAAATTTTTATTTTTATTGCTTTGATAAAATATGATAAATGGGTAGACACGATTGATTCGTTTAATTAACAAGTTATGTTAGGGTTGATGAATTCTGACCCGTTTAATAAACGTGTTAGGTCAGTGTCGACACACATTGTTGAATATATATGAGTCGATATGACACAAATTGTACACTCGAACACAAATTGCTACCTCTAGCTCAAATTAGTTTTAAAACTAATTTCACACATTAATTCTACAGCTATTAGTGCAACTATAAAGTACAAATTAATATCATGAATTAATTGAAGACACATTAAATTGAAGAATTTGTGCCAAAATTTCCACAAATTATCAAATTAAATATTAAAAATTTAAAAATATAATCGTGTCACATATAAGTTCAAATTTTAAATAATGGAATACCATTTACACTGTCAATTTTTTTTTAAACAAATTATAAAATGGAGACAACCCTAGTTATCATGTAATTTTCAATTCCCTTTTAGGAACTAGGAACTACTAGAAAGATATTAGGGGGTGTTTGCTTCGTCATGATGTTATATTACATCGTAATATTACGTTATTGTAATCTTATATTAATGTGATCTCAATACAAAAATACAATATTAAATTTTTTGGAATGGTGATGAAATTAAGATGATATAATATATTTTATAATTTTAAATTATGATAATATTAGAAAAAATAAAATAAACAAAAAATCTTAATATCACACCATCATAATGTGTATCATATTAATAGCATATCAACCAAATGCCCCTTAATGTTTACGTATATCTAAAGTTTGAAAAGCAAGACTTGACAGCAAAGAAAACTTGGTCGATCTATACGTCCCGGGCACCTCAAAGAAAATTTCCGTCCACCACCTTGGCTCACGGTATTTTGTTGGTATGGTTTTGCCCACAGTTTTTGGCTCTGTATGTACATCCCACCCTTGATTTTCAATTCGGATTTGGGCATCTACAGCTAGGCTAGCGTTGTTTCACAGTAATATCCATGGCGAAAGTTCCTCTGCCATTTCCATTTCCAGGAACATTCCTCGTTTTGTATATAAATAGCTACCTTTAGCTTGAGCTAGCCTCAAGACATTCCTCATCAGTACTTTCTTGTGTAATCTCTACATGCAGAAAACAATGAAGATTTTAAATATGCTTGTCATAGTCACAGTAGTCCCTGTGCTTATTCTTATCATGTGCTTGCCAGTACATGAGGCTAGGAGATTCCCAGATGCACAAAACGAAAAAAAGTTGTTTGGGGCAGTTGACCAAGGTAAAGCCCCTCCATATGTTCCCAATCCAACAAAAACCGGCGATATTATCCCCTCAATGATGAACCGAAAGCTCTTTGTCACTTATCATAATATCTTTGTGTCTCCATCGCTACGCCAACTGCTGGGAAAGGGTCCTGTCCCTCTATCTGCGCCTAATCCGCCCTCCTGGATTCCTCCTTCAAAGCGGAAGAGTCCTCCCTCTTCCTATATGCCCAAGGGAAGCACCCCTTAAGTTAAAGCAAATGACAGTGGGTGCAAGCTGCTTATGCTAGAATATGAACCATTTGGAAGTTGCAACCATATCCTATATGCATCTAACCTATATTCTTCATTTCTTTTAATATTGTTTTTTTTTTTTTTTTTTTTTTCCTTTAGAAGAAAATTTGAAATTAAAGAATAAAAAGAAGAGCAAAGTTAAAAAGGAGATCAAGGTAAATTGCAGTCTAGGGTTTACAAAGGTAGAGGAATTTGGATTGATGCAGCCCACTTTGACGTACAAGTATACTTCAATTATTAAGTGAAAATTCAATGTACATGCATGCAATTGCTTTCCCGTTGATAGTTCATGATTTATCTAACTTAATTAAGTGTTGATGATAATTTTCAAGCCTTTTTATTTGGATCCATGAATCTTTTTAATATTATGATTATATATTTTATTTTGTTATTTGGGAGTAATTTATGTTTAGCACTAGGAGCTTTGTAGTTGAAACCCTACTTCCCCGTCCTATGTTACATGTGACTATCTCAAAAAACCAAGCACTAAAGGAGGCAAGACCATCTTGCTAGGCAATAATTAAATAAAGAGCTCATTTACATATTTTTAATGGGAAATGCTAATAGATGCTTTTAAGGCAACTGTTAATAATTCATTTAAATAAAGTTTTTATGAGAAAAAAAAAGAAAAAAATAATTAATATTTTGACAAGTTTTTCCATTTCCCCCTAAAACTGGTGTCAAAATTTTCTTAAAATGAATTGTTAACCATTGCCTTAAGGACACCCGTTAGCATAACTCATTTTTAATTGAAACTTTTTGGCTAAAACTTAAAACAACTGCCATGTTACGTAGTCACTATTTTGTAAGTTTCAACCAAATGGAATAAAGAGGTTTGGCATTGATCAAACAAACAAAACCCTTTTAACATTAACACTAGCAATTAGGGGGAAAATCTTAAACCAACAAGTGAACTAAATGGCGACATAGTGCGATTATAGCACAGCAACAGATTTGCGACATATTGCGATTAAAGCACAGCAACAGATTCATTATCTCGTGCATTTTTCTCTTTTGGTTATAATTGCTACATAAAATATGCTACAAATTTCATAATTGACATAAGTTTTTACAAATGAATGTATCAACAATCACAATAAACTATATAATTAATTTATTATGTTGTTTAAATCCACCATTTACATTCATTGTTACGTTAGTTAATTTGTGAATGTTATATAATAAAATATTTAATATCTTTAATATTTTCTATTCATGCAATGTTACAATCTTAGTAGAATCATGATTAATTATGTTGAACAACTTCCCATGAATAATAGCGGGGAAAAAAAATTCAGATCCTCTAGATTTCCTAGGGTACTCTACCAAATAAATTTCCTTAAATCTTAACCATTCTTTAATAATTTAATGGTTTAGATTCTGCCATGTTAACATTCCGCTAACAATAATCTTAATTGTTTTGTTTGCAACATTATTTTATTATTTTAAGAATATTATTAGTAGAATGCTGACATGGCAGAATCTAGACCATTAAATCATTAAAGAGTGGTTAGGATTTAAGGAAATCTACTGGTAGAGTACCCTAAAAAATCTAGAGGATTTGAATCCGAAAAGAAACCATACTCAATAATAAAAGCTTAATTTGTAGTTATTATTTATTGAAAGTTTGCAACTATTTTAGAATGATGCATTAAACTGGTGTCACATATCTTAGTGTCAAAAAAAAATTATACAATATTCAAAGAATACAATATTGTTGTACTTATTTTTTCTCACATAAATAGTATATCTCATCTTATATTTTAATCAATGTGACCTATTATTAAGTTAAGTGAGAGGGAAATAGGAGTACATTTATTGCAAGTCTAAAGTATTATATAATTACCCTTGGAGTCAAAGGAGGTCAAACTTGCACAACACATGCATGATAAGATATGGGACTTCTCAAAAAAAAAAAAAAAAACTATCTTGTGAGAGAAATGAGCACAACATTAATGTACTCCCAAATGCATATTTTACCTTAATTAGTGTCAAAGGAGGCTAAGCTTGGCCAATAAAAATACGTGGTGAGATGAAGGACAATGTTTTTTTTTTTTTTTTTTTAATTATATTGCTAAAAAATTATGCACTGCTTTTGTTGCTCCGCCCTTTTTATTAATTGATCTTTATTTAAAAATAAGGGACCTTGCATGGTAATTTAAATCTGTATCTATGCTATATTATTTAAAATTCTAAATAATATAACATATTTTACTTTTTGAACCTAAAAAATAAAAAATTTAATCATAAAGTATTCTAGTTACCACATGCCTAATTTCGAAGAATTTACAAGGAAGATACTAACAATTTTAATATATGTTTGAAATTTAAAATTGAAGACATGGGGACAAAGAAACTTGCACTATATAGTCTACACGTAATAAGTCATTACACAAAAAAAAAAAATGCAGGATGCTTTCATAGTTTCATAAAAAGTTTTTTTTTTTTTTTAAATGCAGCCATATCTTATTTTAAGGGTCATCAAATATCCCACGGCTCATAGCCCAACCCAAAAACCCGATGGCCCACTGGGCTAATGGGCGGCCCTGCCCGTTGTTATTGAGGCTCATAGGTAGCCCACTAGCCCAGTGGGTTAGGCCGTTGGTTAGTTTTTATGCCCATGGGTACCCAGTGGGCTAGCTGGGTACCCAGTGGGCTAGCCCAGTAGCCCAACCCGCTGCCCAGCCCATTGACCCAGCCCAATAACTCATAATTCATAACAAAAATATATAGGAAGTGTATGAAGAATTGATCTTGAGATATTATAAAGGAATTTCTTAAGAGATCCCCCTCAACCGATAAGATACTCAAAGTAATTGTGCTAAACTTAGTTTACTAAATATATATTTTTCTAGTAGTCTAGCAAATTTGAATTAACCATTTGACATTTTTTTTTATTAAAGATAAAACAAAAGACTATTTAAAGCCTTAATAAAAAAAAATTAAATAGGTTTCCATCAATAAAACAAAAAATTAAATAGATTTGAATGTAAAAAAATTTGTAATTAAGTATTAAATTCTTTATTTCTTTCCTTATAAAAATAATAAAATAATATGTTAACACAAGCCCATGAGTAGCCCATTAGGCCCAACCCGATGGCCCAGCTTGCTAAAGACAAAATGGGCATTGCCAATGGGCAGGGTCATGGGCTGAGGTTTTTTTTTGGCCCAGCCCGACCTGGCCTGTTAACTAGTTAATAGCCCATTATGCCTAACCTATTGTGCCCCCGGGCTAAGTAAAAATGGGTCGGGCCGGCCCGACCCGACCCATTGACGACCCTTATCTTATCTTCTCTTTGTGTCGTTTCTTCACAAAATAAATGGCCCACAGGTGACTGATGTTGTTGAATTTTACTTTGTACATCCTAAATTGGCAAGATGAGAAATTTTGGTGTTAATTTTATTTCATTTGATTTGTTAGTTTTTAACATGTAAGAGTAATATTAGTGGTTATTTGTGGATTTTTTTTCTTCAACGTATTGTTTGATGATATTTTTTCTTTGAATAATAATAATTATAATAATAATAATAATATAATAATAATAATAACAACAACAACCGTAACAAAAACAACATACAAATAACAACAATATTCGAAACATAAATATATGTTTATGTTTGTTATATTTTCTTATTTTTTTAGAAAAAACCATTCTAATTGAACTTAGTAAAAATAAAAATAAAAATTGGCAAAAATACAAATTACTCAATTTCAGTTTGGTTAATTTTCATTAATTTCAGCTGTGTTCTTAACATGTCACAGAGTCATGATGGTGAGAGACAATCACTGGAAAAGGAAACTACTCCTACCGCATCGAGAAGGGAGACTAGATCAACTCAAGGGTCGTTAAGTCCACTCACCATTCTGGAAGTTTAGCCTCCAATCTCCCGTGATGAAGAACCCTCCACTTCCAAGAAACCCTTGTCAAGACTGATTCTCAATCATCCCAAAAGCAACATAATCGGTGATTTGGATGAAGGCCTTCATTTGAGAAGAGGATCGAGCTATAGTGTGAGTCATGTAACGTATCATTGCTACCTCGCTCAATTTGAACCAAAGAAAGCGGAAGAAGTTTTGAAAGATGAAAATTGGATAGAATCCATGCACCAAGAGTTACATCAATTTGTTAGAAATGATGTATGGGAGTTGATTCCAAGACCCAAAGACACACGTCATTGGAACTAAGTGGATATTCAAGAACAAGACCAATGAGGATGGTGAAGTCGTGTGAAACAAATCTAAATTGGTGGCTCAATGTTATACTCAAGTTGAAGGTGTAGATTTTGATGAGTCATTTGCTACGGTAGCAGGACTTGAATCAATCTGTATTCTTCTTTCTATAGCATGCATCGTGAACTTCAAACTTTTTCAAATGGATGTGAAGAGTGCATTTTTTAATGAGATTCTACATGAAGAAGTCTTCATTGAGCAACCAAAAGGATTTCAAGATCCTCACTTTCCGGACCACATACTATGATTGAAGAAAACTTTTAATGGGCTGAAGCAAGCACCAAGGGTATGGTATGATCGTCTTACATCATACCTTCTAGATCATGGGTTCAAAAGTGGTCAAGCCGACCAAACATTTTTTGTCAAACAAGATGAGAAATCTCTACTTGTAGTTCAAGTTGGTAGGTCAAAAATGTATTGACCCCTTGTGATGGATTAGTTGATTAATTAGCCAAATTTAATTAATTAATCAATTTAACATGCAATGCATGTGGCGGCACAAATAAATCACCAACTAAATAAATATGCAACAGAAAATAAATTAATACGGTGATTTGTTTACAAATGGGAAAAGCTTTCAAGGTAAAAACTCCATCGGAGTGATTTTAAGGTCACCACTCCCAAGAATTCACTATTATCACAACAAGTGGTTACAAGTAAAGGAATTCTAGTACCTTATACCAACTTACAGTTGAACCATTACCCCAATACCCAATTAGACTTGTTCTGTAGTAACAATCTCTCCTTGTATTGCACGGCTCCCAGTACATGACTAACCAATCTGATGCGTGGATCCCAGTATGCGACTTGATCACCAACTTGAGAAAAATGTTGGCTGCAAAGTTCTTTTGTTCATCACACGATAAAGATCACGAAGTTGCTTGGTCATAAAACCCTATGGTGTAAAAACACAGCAGCTTCTTCAAGAGAAAGAAGAACTAGGGCAAACTAGGTTTCCGGTCACACTTTTCTTCACACTTATGGAATTGTGCTCTTTTGCAACTGTGCAACTTGTGACGGCCCTTAAAATAATCCTTATATATATTTAGAGTTGTGAGAAAAGAAAGCTCAAACATACATTTACAGATTGGATGAAAATCAACTCTGAAAAAACTGAACTTCATAAATCTCGACAGATACCCTATCTGTCGTGCAGTTGTCGAGCCTCGGGCTGAAACAGCTCTTTCAAACTCGATAGATACTAGCTGTCGAGTTTTAATGAACAACATTCCTTCACTTGATTCTTGGACAAACTTGCATGGCTTTAACACTTGAACTTGAAACCTTGTTTCTTGAAACATTAAACACATCCTACATCTACCCAAATACAAGTAAAATGCGTTTAGTCAAAGGATTAACCAATTACATAAAATGTTGACATATGTTCCTAACATGATCACATATGTCCTAACAATCTCCCCTTTTGGTAATCCATGACAAAACCACAACAAACAATTGAACATATGAGAGAAGTCATAAATCACACAACTCATGCTCACTTGTTGAATACAATAAAATCTATCCTAATACAAACTCTTGAAAAACTTTGCAAGAAGAGAATTCATGGCAAGAAGACTTTGACAACCTGTATTTCTGAAACACTTTAAATAAAATTCATCAAGACATCTTAGTGTGAGACAGAAATAAAAGATTGCATACAATATATAAGAAGCATGTGCATAAGGAGAGAAAAGAAACAACATATGTAAAGATAGGTGAAAGAACTGTGATAACAACCTCAAATGTATATATATCAACAAGTACAAGGTTTGCTATCACAACATGATCAAAAGATCTAAGGTACATGAACAATGTATCTAAGAGAGAGAGAGAGAGAGAGAGAGAGAGAGAGAGAGAGAAGTAAATGATATTTGCTAAAACTGTGAGAAAGTCAGTAATGAAGAAAAGAATTATTGCAACTGCAAAGTCAAGGAAAGCATAACTTCTAGCGCTGCCAAGGAGAACTCACGATCACATTATTTTTGTTTGTACCATTAATTTTTAAAGAAGAATGAAATTAGAGATTATTTTTAAGTAATGAGTTGAATGAACTACAAATCTAAATGATTGAAGTTTTTTTTTTTTTTTTTTATTTTATAAAAAAAAAAATAGGTTTTTTGTTGAATAACATGTTTACTTGTTGTTTGGTCTAGTCTTGTTTTTGTTTGAGTTATTTTTGTTGTTATTTGGGTTAATTTTTGTTATTGTTATTTTAACTTTTTTTTTTCCGGTTTAAGGGGTTAAGAATAATATATTGGGAGACATAATTATTTTAGGAGAAATTTTATTACCACAACATTTTCACATGTCACAACTTACACCAAATCTTATGCAACAAACTATTACTGGTGGATACAAAAATGATGTTAGTATTAGGCCAAAATTAAAACCTTCAATAGCTTACTACATAAGATTTTGTGTAAAATTATTATAAATATGTTGTAAATGTAGCAGCATTTCTCTTATTTTGTGGAACAAAAATTATTGTGATTCTCAAACCAATGTGTTCAACATTTTTTAAAGATGGTCACAATAGGTTAGTTTAGTGTATAATTTTTTTGCAAATTTATACACACACACACACACACATTTCTTTTTGCTAGTCTTGTGACCACCCTAACATCAACTCGGAGCCATCACTAGCAAGTAAGGTTATTTTTGAACATCCAAAAAGTGGACAACAAAGTGTGGTATCCTCATAATAGTGGCATAAATAATAATGTCAATGCCAATGTCAATACCAATACCACTAACAATAAAAAAAACAATAACAACAAAAATACCAACAACAAGAATTTTAATTAATATAAACTTGTTTCTATTTTTTAATTAAAATTTTCTTCTTAAAAAGCCCATTCATACTAAAACTTGGTGACAATAAACATAATAAGTTCTTGAGTTGATTGCACATTTTCCCCTATTATTATTCATTTCACTTCAATCTCCTTCCTAAAATTTAAAATTGGCATATGCCCCAAAACTAATAAATTCTTGTAAATTTAAACATTTTAGAGAAAATTCTTTTTATTTTAAATTGAAAAATTGGCTTCATACTTAGAAGTATCTCATTTTCCATGAGCAACCAATGGATGCATATATTTTCAATAGTCACCTCAAACAACAGCCACACATTCATTATTGAATCCATCTTTTAATTCTGTTTGTTAAGTAGGTATTTGAATCGGTTAATTAAAAATTCACTATATATGCATTGAATTTTTTCTGCTTTCTGTCACTCTTTTATATTTTCTGTTTATGAGTATCGACGTTCTTATCTTCTCCTTGTGTCATTTTTTCACAAAATAAATGGCTCATAGGTGGCTGATGTTGTTGAATTTTACTTTGTACATCCTAAATTGGCAAGATGACAAATTTCGGTTTTAATTTTATTTCATTTGATTTGTTCGTTTTTAACATGTAAGAGTAATATAAGTGGGTTATTTGTGGATTTCTTTTTTCAACGTATTGTTTGATGATAATGAACAACAACAACAACAATTACCGTAACAAAAACAACATATAAAATTACAACAATATTTGAAACATAAATATATGTTTATGTTTGTTATATGTTCTTTTTTTTTTTTTTTTCTTTTTTTAACATTCTAATTGAACTTAGTGAAAATAAAAATAAAAATTGGCAAAAATACAAAGTACTCCATTTTAGTTTTCTTAATTTTCATTAATTTCAGCTATATGTTCTTAATTTATATAAATAAATGAAAGGTAAAGACTTTGGTTACATAGCTGCATTCACCTGAGCCTCCCCAGGTTTTCCTGGCATATGCAAACCTGATATTAGTAGCGTAATTGATAGACCATATTAGTAGGTTTTGTTTTTGTAAAATTTAATTAATTTTTGATCAAGAAAATGGACCTTTCATGATAATATATAATTCAAATAATGATAACGTATTATTCACCAAAGTAAAAGCAAAAGTAAAATAAAATGATTGGTGCATTGTAATATTTGGTACGTCAAAAAAATTTCATTAATTTTCTTTCATACCTTGTTATCATTAAAAAATGATGAAAGTAGTAATCTTATGGTTCCATAGTTATATTTGTTGCACAAATTCATATATATACAAATTCATAAGGTTATGTGTGGAAAGAAGCTGCAAAGTGTATTAGTGGAGATTTCATTGATGTGAGATTTTATATTTATTTAATTACATATTAGTGGAAGAGTAATGCTAGAGCCACAAATAATTTTACAAACTCTTTACAAATTGCTGATGTGGAATGGTTAAAATCAACTTTAAAAAATGAAATACATATCAAATATTAGAACTAAAATTTCATTACAATTCTTCCTTCCCCTCACCCTCTTGTCATTTTATGCAGCTCTGGTTTCTTGCTTGTTAAGTTGTTTGGAAAATTTTTATGGCCTAGCATTACTCTTTTTGAAAATTTCATTTGAATATGTTTTTTAAGAAGCCAAAATTTTGTAACTTTAGTAAAAAATTATCATAAAAAGCCCTTGTCCCTTTTAAATATATCCATTTCATCATTTAGATTAAATAATTACAAATTAAAAATATATTTATTTTATATTATTTAATATTTTAAATAATGTAAAATATACTATATTTTGACTCTTAAATTAAAGAAATAAAATGTTATTGGTAAAATGGAGAGCAACCTTACCATATATGTAATTCCGAATTCCATTACCAGTAAAATACTATTAGAATCTTCCCACCAGCTTCGCGCCTTTGCACGTACGGCATTATGTCGGTATGTATATTTTTTCCTCAAAGTATTGACTCTGTGTTGCAACTTGCAAGAGCTTCAACTCTTGTTCATGCCAATCCCTCCCTATATACAATATCCCTAGAAGCGGCTAGATGTATTTTAAACTTATTGTCTTCGTTGTAACCGCGTATAGTTCCCGTATGGATGTAAGTATACCCATGCAATTTCTACCAAGCATCAAATAGCTTACATGGTTAAGAAAACTAGAAATATCACTTCCAAGTTCCAAGATCCAACATATAAATAAAAGACAAAAAAAAAAAAGTCGGGGATGGAAAAAAGAGAGGAAGGAGAGGACTGTATTGCGTCTGGCATTTGCTATGTCTTTTGCATTTTTGGCCGTATAATACAAGGTACAAAGATAGGTAATATTTCCTTCAAAACAAATTAAAATAAAGCACAATCTTAGTCCTTGAAATATATATTAGTCTTTCATCTGGCGCCACTAAAAGAAAAAGAGAGGGGTGGGGGGGTGGGGGGGGGGGGGGGGGGGGGTCGACTAGCGTCTTAGATGATAGATAGACCGTAGTAGTAGGTTTTGTTTGTAAAATTTAATTGATCTTTGATTAAAAAAATGGATCCTGCATGATCTATATATATATATATATATATATATATATATATATATATATATATATATATATATCTCTATATATATATATCGCTTAATGACACTGTATCATTCATCAAAAAGTAAGAAAGAAAACGATTCATACAGTATATTATAATCTTTTAAAATGTTTCCATTAATTTTCTTTCAATCCTTGTGTTTTTTTCTCATATATATTTTAATGTAGTAATCTCATGGTATGAAGTTTATATAGGGATATAGATTCATTTATGGTACAATTCAATTTTAAGACTAAAAATGCGAATAAAAATCTCCTTTTGCATTATGATTGGCAATTAAAGAATCATAAAGTGAATGAGATAGAAGATTTTTATTCTGGTAGAAGTAGCATGAATTTGAAGAGATTTTTATTCCCGTTAATTTTGAATTTTATATTTAAAAATCTATTTGTTTGGTTTTTCATAGTTTAGACCGATTGGGTTAATACTAGAATTTGCATTTTTATTTTTATTGCTTTGATAAAATGTGATAAACGGGTAGACACGATTGATTTGTTCAATAAACAGATCATGCTAGAGTTGAGGAATTCTCAATCGTTTAATAAATGTGTTAGGTTAGTGTCGATACACATAGTCGAATATCTCCCTTCCTTCCCCTCACCCTCCTTGTCTCTCTATGCATCTTTGGTGATTTATTTGTTTGTAAAATTGTTTATGGCTCTAGCATTGCTCTTATTGAAAATTTCAGTTGAATATGTTTGTTAAGAAGCCAAAGCTTGGTGGCTTCAGTCACAAATTATCATAAAAGCTCTGGTCCCTTTGTAAATATATCCACTTCATTGTTTAGATTAAATAATTACAAATTAAAAATATATTAGTATTATATTATTTAATATTTTAAATAATGTAAAATACACCATATTTAGATTCTTAAATTAAAGAAATAACATGTTATTGGTAATATGAAGAGCAACCTTACCATGTCATTTCGTATTCTATTGCCAGGAAGATACTATAACAATGTTCTGTATTGATACGTTTAAAATTTGAAATATAATACTTGTCGACAAAGAGACTTGCACTATACGTCTCGGCCAGTTCATAAAAAGTAGAGGCATGCATGCTTGAAAATCTCTTTGCAACTAAAATTTCTAACCACGCGAGGTAAGCTCTTTTGCACCAGTTAGCACCATCTTCGTACCTTGCACGGCATTATGTCGGTATGTGTGTTAATCCCTCAAAGTAGCGACTGTGTTGCAAGAGTTTTCTACTCTTGTTCATGCCAATCCCTCCCTATATGCAATATCTCTGGAAATTGACTTCAAATTTCATGGCACTTACAGCGCTATTTCAAAAGAATTTCCATGATGATTTAGTGACGAAGTTGCTCAGTATCTCTAAAATGTCCACACCCATTTTGCATGGTCCGTGTTTCCTTTTTCTAATCCCTTATTTCCCTTATTTAACCATTGGAGAATGATGTTAGCCCTAGGCATAGTCACAGATCTTAAACTCTCTACTTACAGAAGAAAAGATGGCTCTATTAACTATTATTCTTCTCAAAGTCACAATGGTGCTAGTTCTTTTCCTTATGTGCATGCCTGCACATGAGGCTAGGACAATATCCCTCGGACAAAACCAAAACATGATGAAAAATTACAAGGACAAGTTGATTGGGGTAGTTTCCGTTAATTTTCTTTCATTACTTTTTATCTTCAAAAAAAAAGTTTATATAAGTAGTAATCTTATAATATCAAAGTTGTACATATTAAATTATCGATTGTTCCGAAAATTTAAATTTTTAGAATATAGTAAATTTAATCATTTAACTACATGCTTTAAACACTCTCTTGTACCTATGAGCTGAAACTACTTTTTAATAGCGAAACTGTTTTTTAATAGGTGAGATCTAATATATGGGAATTTAAATGGGAGGTAAAGTTGAGAAGACAAGAATTGAACTCACGATCTCATGATTTGATACCATGTTAAATTATCGATTTTTTCAAGAGTTTAAGCTCTTGAAATATGATAAATTTAATCATTTAATCACATACTTCTAACACAGAATATGGGGCATGGATTCATTTTGGTAAAGTTCAATTTTGACATTGCAGAAGAGAATAAAAATGCCCTTTCCCATTTTTAATGATCATTGGTGGAGCAAAATATGAGTGGGACTGAAGATTTTTATTCCGATTTAAGCAGCATGAACATGAGAAGAGATGATGATCAGTAGATAAGTAGAAACTTCATTGTACTAAGAGTTTATAATTATTATATATGTAGATTTTTAATTTAATTTTGTTTTATTCTTTTAGTTTAGTTTTGGTTTTAGTATTGAGCGATATAGGAGCTTCTTAACTAGTATGTCTTGAAATAATGAACAAAGCCTTATTAACAAGTTAGAACAACAGAGGTACTTGTGCAGATTCTTTAATTTGAGCAAGTTATGACTGTAGACTTTTGATTAATCTCCCATGGATTGTACAAGGTGTTGAGATTGACAAAAGCTCGGGCTTTCAACAATGAAGATTTAGGAATTTGAAAGAAGGAGAGAATGAGAGAGAGAGAATAAAACTTTGTCCTTATATATGCGAATATGTATTAAATTACAAAAAATTTGTCCTTATATATTAGAAGAAGAGAGTGGGAAAATTGTAATAAACTAAACTAACTAGAAATCAATAAGAACAAGGCACCTGTCACCTAAAACAGTATTTAACAACTAACAAACTATAACATAAAAGCTACTTGTAGTTTATAAAGTTATTACAAAACGACTGTAGCTTAAGCAGATATCAACATTTATCATTCTTCTTCTGAACTGCTTCTTTTTCTTCTTCTTCTTCTTCTTCTTCTTCTTCTCTATTCCTCAATTCTTCACTCTGATTTCACTTTAAGGCTTTAACACAAGGCACAGTTTCTGGTCCAATATCTGAGCTCAATAATAAAACTACTTTAACACAAATTCGGAAGCTATTAGCAGGCAATAGCAACTATAGTACAAATAACCTGAATTAAGTCTAGACCATTAATTTGAAAATTTTGTGAAGAAGTCAAAGTTTTGATACAATATAATTAAAACTTAAGCCATAAATTATCCAAAAATAATATTTTTCATATTATAATTCACTTCACATTATATATGCAGGGACAGGATGGCCAAAATACATTTTTGGGCCTTGGGCCTGATTTGGGGGTAATTACCTATCCGAGCAGGGCTTTGAAGCCCACAAATAAACTATTGCTGGAAACATTGATAGGGATTATCTGAGGAGGGGCATCAGGATATTTGTAAGGAAATTCTAGAAGGTCTGTTGGGTGGAGATATATTCTACCAAAAACTATAGAGAGGAATAACGAATGTGAAATATCTTGAAGAAAGCTGCTACCACCGCATTAAAGGCTCTACACCTACCTCTCTGGCCGCATTAATGGGGAAATGACCTTTGAATGATAGTGACCGGCTTTACAGCTATTGTTTGAAGACTTCAAGAGGGTGGCGGATGGGACAAGTATCCAAATTGGTGATTTGTGCTACACATGGAAGATGAAGGGAAGAACAAGAGTGATATAAAAGAACAAGAAAGGCATTAGAGAAAGAGATTGGAGAAGGAAAGAGAAAAAGAAAGCACTGTACACATCATCTTCAATTTTAATCTATTGTTTGAAGAAAAAAAGGCAATATAAGTCATCCTCGACTTACGTCCGAGGAGAATTTCTATTATTTTTATCCATTGATTGTGTAGATAGTGGCAACCTAGCCCACCTATCTGTTGTCCAATATTCATAAAACCTAAGTTTCAAGCCTACGCTCTACAAATTTGATTGTATAAGGCTTTTTGGGTCTGAACCCATTACGCGGTTGGGTCCGGGTACAAATTGTGCACTTACAATATATATATTATAAATTTTAAATTTTAAATAATATAATACATTTTACTTTATTATTGAACCTAAAAAATAAAATTTTTAATTGCAAAATAGAGAGAATCCTAAGTTACCACATACGTAACTTCGAATAATTCGGAAGGAAGATACCACCAATTTTGACGTATGTTTAAAATTTGAAATTTAAGATTTGTGGACAAAGAAATTTGCACTATGCAGTCTATACGACATTATGCGCATAAAATAATTTTTTTTTTTAAATGCCGGCATGCATGCATGCATGCATAATTCACTTTGCAATTGACATTTCCATACTTCCAGTTCCATGAGCTAGGTGTAACCACTTTTGCACTAGCTTCAATCTTAAACTCTCAAAACTCAAAAAATAACCAGCTAATTATGGGTTTCTGTTTGAATATTGTATGAAGGTGAAGTATGTTTTTAATTCTAATCTTTGTGGGTATCTTCAAAAGTACAATAAATTAGACATTAAGGCTTCTAAATATTTTTTAGAATTATTTATTTTACTTTTACACCTTATTATTTACATTTTTAAAAGATTTCATAATTTGTAAGTAACGGAAGTAGCTCTAGAAAATTTTTTTAGAGTGACTATTGAGAAATTTAAATTATACAAAATCAAAATCTAATAAAGAAATAACTTGAATATATCAACGTAAAAAAAAAACGCAAATATATGAAGTATTATAATTTCTTTTACTAACAAAGAGAATAAGAGGGCAAAAACTGATAAAGGATATAGTAGAAATTGAGAATATTGATATAAGAGTGATAAAGTGAGAGAGTGAGTCTAAAATGATTTGAATACTTATTACAAGTACCAAGCCTTGGGTTTGAGGGCAAGTGAGTAGAGAGAGAGCAAAGAGTCTAAAATATGAGAGAGAGAGAGAGAGAGAGAGAGAGAGAGAGAGAGAGAGAGAGAGAGAGAGAGAGAGAGAGAGAGAGAGAGAGAGAGAGAGAGAGAGAGAGAGAGAGAGAGAGAGAGAGATTGCTAAAACTGTGAGTAAAGTCGCTAAAGAAAAGAAAAATTGTTGTAACTGCAAAGTCAAGGAAAACGTAATTTCCAGCACTGCCAAGGAGAACTCACGATCACATTATTTTTGTTTGTACCATTTTTTAAAGAAAAATGAAATTAGAGATTATTTTTAAGTAATGAGTTGAACGAGTTACAAATCTAAATGATTGAAGTTTTTTTATTTTTTTATTTTATTTTTTAAATAGGCTTTTTGTTGAATAACATGTTCACTTGTTGTTTGGTCTAGTCTTATTTTTGTTGTTATTTGGGTTAATTTTTGTTATTGTTATTTTAACATTCTTTTTTTTTTTTTTTTGGTTTAAGGGGTTAAGAATAATATATTGGGAGACATAATTATTTTAGGAGAAATTTTATTATTACAACATTTTCACATGTCACAACTTACACCAAATCTTATGCAACAAACTATTATTTGTGGATACAAAAATGATGTTAGTATTAGGCCAAAATTAGAATCTTCAATAGCTTACCACATAAGATTTTCTGTGAAATTATTGTAAATATGTTGTAAATATAGTAGCATTTCTCTTATTTTGTGGAACAAAAATTATTGTGATACTCAAGCTAGGGTGTTCAACATTTTTTTTGAGATGGTCACAAGAGGTTAGTTTAGTATATAATTTGTTTGAAAGTTTATATATATATATATACACACACACACACACACACGCACATACACATTTCTTTTTGCAAGTCTTGTGACCACCCTAACATCAACATGGAGACACAACAAAGTGTGGTATCCTCGTAATAGTGGTATAAATAATAATGATACCATTTCATTCACCAAAATAAAAGCCAAAGTAAAATAAAATGATCGGTGCATTATTATATATGGTCCTTGAAAAAATTTTCATTAATTTTCTTTCATACCTTGTTATCATAAAAAAAAATGATGAAAGTAGTAATCTTATGGTTCCATGGTTATATCTGTTGCAGAAATTGATATATATACACAAATTCATAAGGTTATGTGGGGAGAGAAGCTGCAGAGTATATTAGTGGAGATTTAATTGATGTCAGATTTTATATTTATTTAATTACATATTAGGGAAAGAGTAATGCTAGAGCCACAAATAATTTTAAAAACTCTTTGCAAATTGCTGATGTGGAATGGTTAATATCAACTTAAAAAAAATGAAATACATATCAAATATTAGAACTAAAATTTCATTACGATTCTTATTAAAAATGAAATAAAATAAAATCAACTATCTCCCTTTCTTCCTTCCCCTCACCATCTTGTCATTTTATGCAGCTCTGGTGACTTGCTTGTTCTATTGTTTGAAAAATTGTTTATGGCCTAGCATTACTCTTTTTGAAAATTTCATTTGAATATGTTTGTTAAGAAGCCAAAGTTTGGTAACTTTAGTCGCAAATTATCATAAAAAGCTCTCGTCGCTTTTAAATATATCCATTTCATCATTTAGATTAAATAATTGCAAATTAAAAATATATTTATATTAATTATTTAATATTTTAAATAATGTAAAATTTACTATATTTAGACTCTTAAATTAAAGAATAAAATGTTATTGATAAAATGGAGAGCAACCTTACCGTATATGTAATTTCGAATTCTATTACCAGTAAGATACAATAACAATCTTCCCACCATCTTCGCACCTTTGCACATACGGCATTATATCGGTATGTATGTTTTTTCCTCAAAGTATTGACTCCATGTAACGTGTTGCAACTTGCAAGAGCTTCAACTCTTGTTCATGCCAATCCCTCCCTATATACAATATCCCTGGAAATTGATTTCAAATTGACGATGTTTCTTAGTATCCCTAATCGGACACTTGTAAACATCTTTTGTTTTTTTTTGCTATTAGTTGAATCCTTTCTAAGAAAGTATTATATTTTTTGCTAAAAGTTGAGCAAATTCATATGTATATTAAAATTTAGACCCCCAAAGCAACGAAACTTGACTTTAAACCGTGTAAGTTTGTAAATTCCTTTATAAGATATTAAATTATTATTTTGAATACGCTTTCCGAAGCTAAATACAAAAAAAAAAAAAAAAAATGGGGCCAAAAAGGTCTTCTAAATGTTAGGGCAAATTTATGAATTAATTCCACCACATTTTGTTTGCAGCTACCAATATTTAACTTACATGCAAATGTTAAAAATATGTGGTTAAATGATTAAATTTATAATATTTTAATAATTTAAATTTTCGTAACAATCGTTAATTTAACAGCAAGATCAAGGATTAATAGCTGAAATTAGCTACTCATAAATTATGAGAATTGGGTTTAAATTTAATCTTTCCATTTGAACCATATTGATCAAACTTCAAAGTTGTGTCATACTAATTTATTTTCTTAAGGACAAAGAAAAGAAATTAAGAAGCACCTTTGCAAGAACACTAATTGTCTTATTGTATTTTATTGTTTACAGGACACAGCGAATGGGCAAGTCCGTAGCGGTGGCTAGATGTATATTAATCTTATCATCTTCGTTGCAACCGCGTGTAGATCCCTTATGGACGTAAATATTCCCACGCAATTTCTTCCAAGGATCAAATAGTTTATTTGATTAAGAAAATTAGAAACATGGCTTCCAACTTCCAAGCTCCAACATATATTAAAAAAAAGGTTATAAAAAGACAAAAAATTATGGGATGGTAAGAAGAGAGGAAGTAGAGGACTGTGTTGCGTCTGGCATTTGTTATGCCTTTTGCATTTTTGGCCTTATAATACAACGTACAAAGATAAGTAATATTTCCTTCAAAACAAATTAATTAAAATAAAGCACAACCTTAGCCCTATGACTAAGTTGAAATATATTAGCCTTTGATCTGGCCACAGTACAAAAAAATAATAAATAAATAAATAAAAAATAGGAGAAAAAAGAAAGGATTTTGACTAGCGTCTTTAGATGATAGATAGACCATGACCATGATAACATATTAGTAGGTTTTGTTTGTAAAATTTAATTGATTTTTTTATTTTTAAAAAAATGGATCGTGCATTATGGTAATATATAGTTTGCTTAGCGACACTGTATCATTCATCAAAAAAAAAAAAAAAAACCATCAATCCAGGTTATATAAATCTCAAAAAAGAAAATCTCATGGCATCAAGGTTACATATACAAGGCATAAATTCATTTATGATACACCTCAATGTTTACACTAACTATGCCAATAAAGATCTCCCATCCCATTTTGATTGGTAACTAGTGAAGCATATATAGTAAATGGGATAGAAAATTTTTATTCCTGTAGGAGTAGCAAGAACTTGGGGAGAGAAGCTGATAACTAATTAACTAAATTAGTGAAAAATTCAGTGAAGTAAGAGTTTATAATTAGTTAAGTAGATCGTTAATCTTCTTTCATTTGATTCTTTTAGTAAGAGTCTTATTTAGCTTTTAGTATTGTGCCAAATAGAAAAAAGTACCTCATTTTAACTAAGTCCAAAATTTACTAACATCAAAACTTTGCAAAGTTATGAAAAAAATTATTGCTATAATAACCAAGTAAATTTATATTGGCACTATTCATTTTGCATTTATTATTTTTTTATGTACCTTAAGGATGAAAGAAGAAAATTAACGGTGGTTGTTATATGTGAAGAAATAAAAACAATTTAAAAAATTAATATTTTAATGAAAGTAGAATAGTGTAAAATAAATAATTTAATGCCTGCATGTTTTGAAAAATGAGTACATAAATTAGGAAAATAGGTTTTTATACTAAAATATACAAAAATTTTGCATAAATTGATGTGAACACTATAAACATATACATAAAATTTGAAATTTAAGACTTGTAAACAAAGAAGCTTGATCTACGCATCCTAGGCATCTCATAGAAAAATGCAGGCATGCATCATCGATCAAATTGTATATGGGCACCTAAAGCTAGTACTGTTTCACAGTAGTTTCCATGGTAATGCCCCGAAATTTCCATTTAGTTTTTTTATTTTTTTATTTTATGTATCTTAGGAATGAAGGAAGAGAATTAACGGTGGTTCTTATGCGTGAAGAAATAAAAACAATTTAAAAAGTTAAGAAAAATTAATATTTTAATAAAATTGATATAATGTAAAATAGATAATTTAATGCCCGAGTATCTTGAAAAATGAGTATATAAAGTAGAAAAATTAGGTTTTTATATGAAAATATATAGAATTTTTTGCATAAGCTGATGCAAATGCACTAAACATATACATAAAATTTGAAATTTAAGACTTGTCAACAAAAAAACTTGCTCTACGCATGCTGGGCATCTCAAAGAAAAATGCAGCCATGCATCACCGATCAAATTGTATATGGGCACCTAAAGCTAGGGCTGTTTCACAGTAATTTCCAAGGTAATACGGCAAAAGTTCCTGGGCTCTCTCTGTAACCAATGTGTATAAATAACTATGGTAGCTTAAGACCGACAACATTCTTCATCAGTTTCTTGTGTAGTCTCTACATTCAGAAAAAAAATGAAGGTTCTAAATGTGATTCTTATAATCATAGTGGTCCCGGTGCTTTTTCTTACAATCATTCCGGCACATGAGGCTAGGATAATTTCTCATGGAAAAAACCAAAACCAAAACCAAAACATGATGAACAATTACAAGGACAAGTTGATTGGGGCAATACAGCAAGGTCAAGCCCCTCCATATATACCCAATCCGAGTTCAATGATGAGACAAAAGGCCCTATTTGTCACTGATCACACTATTGATGTCTCTTTTTCGCTATGCCGATTGCTGGGCATGGGTCATGTCACTCCATCTGGTCCTAATCCACCCACCCATATTCCTCCTAAAACAAGTCATAGCACTGCTCCTTCTTTTCTAGGGTCAATGGAGAAGAGTCCTCCGTCTTCCTCTATGCCCAAGGGGAGTGCCTCCATCCCTTAGGTTAAAGCAAATAACTCAAAAATTTAAAAGTGGAGGGCTGGAAAAGCTTAGCTATATTGTTTTTTTTTGGCAGTGTTGGTTGCACATAGTGTGTATATCACACTTTTCTTTATAACTAAAATTGTGACTTAAATTCACATTTTCAAATTGAAAATTGTGGTTTCAAATCATGATTTCAATTATAAAATATAGTGTGTATCTACACACTATGTTTATGTGCAATAAAGTTTTTCTTTGTTTATTGAATTTTTAATGTAATTATTCCTTTAGATGTATCATGTATGTTACTCCCATCTTGTACTACATTATTAATCATTTTTAATGTGGTTATTCCTTTCATGACAAATGTTGATACTCGTAGGGGCCATAAACGGTAGTAAATCTCCAAGCGTACAAAATCTCTACGAAAGAGGAAATTACGTGTTTATCAAAAATAAAAATAAAAATATAAAGGGAATTACGTGATTAATAATTCAAGACGATGCTACCAACATATGTGAGGGGAAAAAAGAGAAAAGTAAAAAGAAGAGAAGAAATAAGCTCTCAACTCTGAAGACCTTTAGTTTACCTAGCTAGTAATGTAAAGAAATTGGATAGGATACATATACTAAATAAAGAGGACAATCGAATAATTTATCTAGATATTAGACTATAGATTAGAATGAATTACTTGACCCTAAAAAAAACACTACGTTAATCATCATTATGATCAACCGATTGAAACTTATCCCTGTTTTTAGGGGTAGCAAAATTGGACACGACCCACGAATTTAACACGACACGACACGTAATTAGCAGGTTATGGGTTGCAGTTTAATGAGTTCGTGTCATATTCAGGTTGACACAACGGACCTATTTGATAAATTGGTTGGGTTAGTGTTCAACTTATGGAACCCGTTTGACCCGTCTGACCCGTTTAATTAAATAAAATTTTTATCAATATACCATTCAAACCCTAATTATATAAATCTATTAGTTGTTGTGATTTATTTTTTTGACATATTGTAATTAATTATTTATGATATTGAGATATGTTTTTGTTTTGAATAATTATTTGTGATGAAGCTACTCATTAGTTTTAAATTTTATATTTAAAATATTTATTTGCTTGTTTTTTCATAAATGTTTTTCTTTATTTTGATAAAATCAGATAATCAGGTCAACAAGACTGACCCATTTAATAAATAGGTTGTTTTAGGGTTGAGGAATCTTGACCCATTTAATAAAAATATTGGGTTAGTGTTAACCCATATAGTCAGATACGCATGAGTTGATATAACAGGAATCTGACACGCAAACACGAATGACTACCCCTACCTGTTTTTGGTAATTAATGAATAAATGAACCATATTATAATACATTATTTGACTAGAATGTTGGCCAGTAACAAAAGTGTGTTTTTTTTTTAGAGACGTAGAAAGTTAGAAATTTCCATTAAAGAGGTAATGAGGAATATACATTCGATCTTATTGGACCAGACTTTCACCGAAAGGAAGAGAATCAACTACAATCCAACCCCATCACCACGTTGCATACATGCAAGTTTTGCCATAACATAACCCTACGTGCACTGACCAAAAGGAGGAAAAACATGCACCAACTAATTGCTTAGAGCCTGTTAGGTATATTAACTTAAACATATGTTTTCAGTTTTTAAACAAGATTACACATATTTCTACACAATTTTTCACTTATATTTATTTTTCAAAAAAATTAAAAACTATTGTTTAAACACATGTACTAAATGGGCCCTCAATTATGTAACCTGGGGCTGCACCAAAATTCACAAGATCACGTTTGTGTAGTGGTGTCTCTTGGGTCTAGTAGGTTCACAAGCTCGCTCCAAGTCGCTGGTACCCAAATTGCAAGCAAATGATTCCCTTTAGATTTTTTTCCTAGTTTGAACTAAAGATTTGAATTTTGAATATTTCTATTAAAAAAAAAATGTCAATCAGTTCTTGGCATAGTTAAATGGTACAACTCCTTAAGTAATTTAGCAAATCTTCAACCATTTTTGTTTTATTTTATTTTTATAAAATTTTATAGAAGATCTGAAAATTTAAGATTTTAATGAATGAATCTCAGGATGACCTTTTTAACATAATGGCCATCCATGGTCCTCCATCAATGAGCTTGACTTCGACACGTTAAGGAGCAAAAGACCTATAAAGTCACGCATGGACTCAAATTTTAATATCTATGTTACAAAAATAAATAAATTGTATAAAAAGCTCTTTTCTATTTTTTTGATTTTTGGTTTAATTTTTATAAACTACTTTTCTTTTCTATATTAATTGGCACACACCCTTGATTTGTATTGCTTAAAATACCGGTCCTTACTAGACAATACCGAACGTGCCGCCAAATATCGAACATCTCGGCCGAAAAATGGAAATCGAGCAGTACTAAAAACTTGAAGAAAATGGAAAATTTGAGCAGCAGAAAGCTCACGATACCGTCCTCACTGGTTGTTTTCCAATGTTGTCGGCCATTTCCCCCAGCTTTCCTCCTTCTATTTTGTCCAGCGACTTCTCTTTCTTCTTCCTTTTTCTGCTTCTTCTTATTCTTCTTCTTCTTCTTCAGTTTTGACCAAGAGTGAAACTCTCTTCTTGTTCCTTTTGTTTTTGTTGTGTGTGTGTGGTTCTTGTTTAATTGTTTTGTGTGCGTTTTGACACCCCACGTGAACTCATTAACGTGTGCAACAAATTTCAAATTTCAAATATACTTGAAAAACTTTTAGGCTAGCTGCCGCTCACATTTGATAAGCAATTTTATGAATTTTGTTTTTAAAATTAATATCATCTTTTTATATTTTTATTATTATTACTGTAAGTGCACAATTGCACCTGGCCCCAAGAACAGTTACGGGCTCAGGCCCAATGAGCCTTAAACAATATGAATTTGTAGAGTGTGGGCTTGAAACCCAGGTTAGAAGTGTTTGAGGATTAAATGACAAGCCAAAAGATTGCAAGCACTTGGAAACTACAAGGAATATTGTAAATCAGCCTCCTCGGACGTAAGCCGAGGGTTGTTCTTATATTATCTCTTTCTTTTTTTTCTTTTCCTTTCAAATTACAAAAAAGTGAGTCCCCTTTTCCTGTTCTAGGTTGCTCCTTAAATACTCCTCTTTTTGATACTTTGTACACGTGTTGCCCCAACTCCCCCTTAGCCTAGATATTTCTTTTCTCAGTGCCTTTGAATAGTAACCAGAAGTTTCTCTTCCACTGTTCAGGTGTCATTTTCCCATTAATGCGGCCAGGGTGGTAGGTGCAGGATCTTTAATGTGGAGGTGGCAGCCTTTATCTTTGGTATTTTTCTAACATCGGTGCTTCTAGGTCATTCAAGGGTTCACCCCCTTTAACCATTGGTCTTGACCGTGTCATTCCCTAACCTTTACCATGAAGTCCTGGGTTCTCCGGTGTCTGTACGAAGGGAAATTCACCCTCGGCTGGATCCTCGGATCCTCGGCGTATGGGCCGACCCGTAGTACTAACAAGTTCTAAACCTATAGGCAGGTCGGCCTTCCTTAGCATGGCCCAAAGGCCCGTATCCCCATCAGGGTCTTTTTACTCCCCACAATAGCCCCTCAAAACTCTAATTTTCAACGTCCGAGGAGAAAAATAGGGTTTTGATCTGACGAGAACCTACTCCATACACTTTGTGAGTGATGGCACGTGTGGAAACCATTTCGCGTCCCAGAAGATGCCACTTGGCGGTTTTATTTTCAAAAACGCACGCATTTATTACCGTAAGTTATACCTTGTCCCCCACGTTCAACGGTGAGATGAGCATCCAACGGTCCTTATCATTCCACGAAAATTTGGGCGGGACGAACATAATTTCGAGGCCGCTTTTCCGCACATCGTGACGCTTCGGGAACCTGCGCCTTCATTTAATTCCCCAGGGGCTAATCCCATCAAAACATCAGCAATCATACTTTACCTGCAGAAAACCGTGGAAATTTGCACACCTTCAACTTTGTAAGTTCTTGCTCTCTCTATTCTTAACCTTTTCTCCTCGGACATAGTTCTCGGCTGTCCCCGTAGATATTCTCCCCTTTAGAGTTTAGTCTTTCGTTCTTTTCTGATGGGTAGGTTTAAGTGTCTCGTTGATACCGCCGCTGGAATGGAAGGCTTCAGAGCCAAATATAACATTCCCGGCGATGTAGGTTTGAAATATTGCCCGGCAGAAGCCGTGGCCGGCTCTAGAAAGGAGGGAGAAGTTATCATCCCAATAATAGCCTTTGTAGAGGGTGGGATGACCCTCCCAATGAGGCCTGTAACTAGGGAGTACCTTCGCAACCACCGATTGTGTCCCGATCAGTGCCTCCCAAACGTTTTTAGAGTGTTGGGTAGCGTTGATGCTCTAAACGAGCAAATGGGCCTAAACCTCACTTGGCACGATGTCGTCTTTCTGTACGAGTCCCACAAACTTTCCAATGTAGGTTACTACATTAAATCTCGCTCCAGTGTCGTTAGGCTAATCTCCTGTTTGCCCAAATCCAACAAAGGCATGAAGGACGACTACCTGATCGTCTCTGGAAACTGGCACGACAGCCTCCACTGCCCAGTTAAGTGGGGAGATCCAGGTGCGACACCTTAGGATTAATCTCCCCCTCTCACAACTTCCTTAATATTCACAAACATGCACACTAACATGCATTTATATTTGTTTAACTTTATCACTTGCTATGGGAATCTGACCATGTTGTTCACTTTCACATCTTTCGTTGCAGATAAGCAACACGTGCGTCCACGCTTGAGCCATTGCAGCGTTGCCGACTTAAACCGAGTGCTTCGCTCCGAGGTATTTGTCAGCGAGGACTTACAACTTAGAGCTGCTCATCTGATTTTGGGGTACACTCCCATCTCCTCGGACTTCCAGGAGACAGAAAACGCTATCGTCGCGGGTGACCGAAGGCGAAGAAGAATAAACGTAGCCCGGCCCAACTTTTTGGACGACCGCGATCTCCCGGACGCCCCTCACACCGTTTTGTACAACCAGCCTACAGCAGCAATTCTCCTCGCCGTGCACTCACAGGCAACTGTCATTCCAGAAGAGCAGGTGTCTTCTTCACATACACTAGACGAAGAAATAGATCAATTCCAATTTGAAGACACCGAAAGACCTTGAGGGAACCAGTTCGTTGTACTCTCAGACGAGGAAGAAGAAGTCACTGAAGCTTCTGGAATTGCAGGGTTAGTCGTTGCCCAACCAGAGGACGAATCCGAGGAAGATATGGACAGGATGAAGGGTCTCCTAACCAACAGAGCTGTAAAGGTTGCTGGGAAAAAGACGGGGGGTCCTAAGCTCTTCAATCTTTGCCACCTCCTCCTCCTCCAGCTGAGCCAAAACTTCCAGCCGAGGATCCCAAAAAGAAGAGAAAGGGGGAGGCCGAAGGGACGATCAGCAAGGACCCCAAGAAACCACGACAACAACTCCCACCGGTTCAGCAGCAGAAGCTGGACAAAGGCAAGGGTAGGGCCCGCTCAGTTGAAAGCGGAAAATCAGGGACGAAGCCGAAGTGCGCAGAGCACCGACTACCTGGTCCCCCGACTTAAGACTGGACGGCGCACCCATCTCCTGCCAATCTAGTATAAGGGCAGTTCAACAAGGCCATGCCCACCACTTGGCCGAAGTGTTGGAGCGCCCTCTTTTGCTGCCCAAGGACATGGAGACCTTGTAAAAAATGAGCCAGCCACAACTATTCATCTCTTTAAAAAGAGACTTAGCGCTGGTAAGTTTACCTCTTTTTAGGAAGATTCCACTTTTAACAATATTCATAAGTTTTTTTTTTTTACTATTCCTGATTCCATCATACTTTGTTACAGGCCATTCAGGAGGTCTTTGTAGCCGAGAAGTTCATAGAAGACACTCGGAAGAAGGCTAGAACTGAGCAAGAGATTAGGATAGAGACTGAGAAGTCCTTGGGCACAACCCTTGCTCATAATGAAAAGCTTACCTCGGAGGTGGCTGATTTAAAGAGAGAGAAGAATGGGGCCGAGGCAAATCTGAAGACCATGAAGACCCAAATAGAAGGGCAGCGCAAGCTCCTTCGCGAAAGAGATGATGAGCTCTCCCAAGCCCAAAGGGAACGCTCAGATCTGGAAAAGGAACTTGCGCTGATGAAGGAAAAAGCCAGCTCATTCGAACGCTCTTTACAGGCTGCCAAGCAGACGAGCTACGAGGAAGGGGTAGCAACCACTGAGGAGCAGCTGACAGAGGCCTTCGCGGCTTTGTGCCGGGAGTACTGTCAGAAAGTCTGGGGGGAAGCCCTAAACGTAGCTAGAGTTCCTCTATCCTCGGATTTGAGGAAGTCCGAGAACGTTTGGCTTTCCCTGGAGATACAGGAGATTGAAGAGGCTCCTGCTGCTACTCCTACCCCTGAGTCAACTCTCCCTGCTCTGCCTCCGATGGTCCCAAAGCTAATTCCAGATCCTACAGAACCTTCGGGTTCCAACAAAGAAAAGGAAGGAGACGGGGATGCCGAGAAGGACCTGAGCCAGAATATGGAGCCCAACGTCCCTCCAGCAAAGGCAGCAGACAAAGGAAAGCAAGTGCTGTCTCCTTTTGAGCTGGAGTTGAGAGAAACCGAGGCCACCAGCACTTCTCAGCAAGACCCCCCTCCAAAAGCTTAGGACCTAGCTTAGGACTTTTCTCTTTCCATACTTGAATTAAATATGTAATATATATTTGAATGATTAATGAAGAACAATTTCACTTGATTCTCACCTATGTTGCCTCCGTTTTACTTTACTCTTTTTGTATTTGTTATAAAGATTGCCATTAGTACATAATCAAAAAGGGCAGAGCAAGCAAATCTAACTTCAAGTGTTGCACAATCCTAACCTCCATGCAGTCATTCGCGTGTTATTAAAAACTTAATAAAAAGTGATATGGCTAATATGTTTAAACAATGCCTTGATTAAAACTTATAATGCGTAGCTTTGCTTCTAGCAGGACGTAAGATCCAAGGACCATTCTTTACATAAGTTTGCTTAACATTTAAAGATATAGAACCTTAAGATCCGATCTAACAAACAGTAAGGCACTAATTTCCATACACAATAAGAAATTAACTTTAATCAAGTTTGCGGTCCGAGAACAAGACTTAAACAAATTGCTGTTTGTTTAGATTAGTAACTTCCAATGTTAATTTTCCCAAAGTAGGAGGTCTGAGGACCCGACATAACTAAGGTTCTGTTTAACAAATGATAAGATATCAATTTCCACAAGGTTGGTGGTCCGAGGACGACACTTAACCAAGTTTCTGTTTGATTCTTAAGAATAGTAACTTCAAATATTAATTTTCCCAAAGTAGGAGGTCCGAGGACCCGACATAACTAAGGTTCTGTTTAACAAATGATAAGATATCAATTTCCACAAGGTTGGTGGTCCAAGGACGACACTTAACCAAGTTTCTGTTTGATTCTTTAGAGCAGTAACTTCAAATGTTAATTTTCCCAAAGTAGGAGGTCCGAGGACCTGACATAACTAAGGTTCTGTTTAACAAATGATAAGATATCAATTTCCACAAGGTTAGTGGTCCGAGGACGACACTTAACCAAGTTTCTGTTTGATTCTTTAGAGCAGTAACTTCAAATGTTAATTTTCCCAAAGTAGGAGGTCCGAGGACCCGACATAACTAAGGTTCTGTTTAACAAATGATAAGATATCAATTTCCACAAGGTTGGTGGTCCGAGGACGACACTTAACCAAGTTTCTGTTTGATTCTTTAGAGCAGTAACTTCAAATGTTAATTTTCCCAAAGTAGGAGGTCCGAGGACCCGACATAACTAAGGTTCTGTTTAACAAATGATAAGATATCAATTTCCACAAGGTTGGTGGTCCGAGGACGACACTTAACCAAGTTTCTGTTTGATTCTTTAGAGCAGTAACTTCAAATGTTAATTTTCCCAAAGTAGGAGGTCCGAGGACCCGACATAACTAAGGTTCTGTTTAACAAATGATAAGATATCAATTTTCACAAGGTTAGTGGTCCGAGGACGACACTTAACCAAGTTTCTTTTTGATTCTTAAGAATAACAGCTGCAAACATCAGAGGTACTCATAACTTTGAAGTATTAACTGACAAAAGCACATTTCATTAATAATAATACCTTCTAAGATTATTTACATTCCATGGATGTGGTACAATTCGTTCGTCTAGGTCAGCTAGCCTATACGACCCTATGCTTGCTACTGAAACAATGCGATAGGGGCCTTCCCAATTGGGTCCCAGCTTACCCCAAGCTGGGTTCTTAGAAGTGCCTACAACTTTCCTTAGTACAAGATCACCAGGCGCAAGTGATCTTAGCTTCACGTGGGCATCATATCCTCATTTTAGCTTCTGCTGATAATAAGCCATTTGGACCATAGCTGCCTCACGCCGTTCCTCAAGTAAATCAAGATCTTTCTCTAGGAGTCCCTTGTTATTTTCTAGGCTAAAAGAACTTGTCTTTAGAGTAGGAAAACCAGATTCCAGTGGTATCACCGCCTCGGCTCCATAAGTCATAGAGAATGACGTTTCTCCAGTGGACCTGCGCGGTGTGGTCCGATACGTCCACAGAACATGAGGGAGCTCTTCTACCCATCTACCTTTCGCATCGTCCAACCTCTTCTTGAGCCCGTTGACTATGACCTTGTTAACGGCCTCGGCTTGCCCATTTCCCTGAGGATAAGCTGGGGTAGAGTATCTATTTATGATACCCGTGTCACCACAATATTGCCTAAAGGCCTTGCTGTCAAATTGAACGCCATTGTCTGAGACAAGTGTATGTGGTATACCGAATCTAGTGACAATATTTTTCCAGATAAATTTCTTGGAATCAACATCTCGGATATTAGCTAAGGGCTCAGCTTCAACCCACTTAGTGAAGTAGTCTGTCCCTACAAGCAGCCATCTTTTGTTTCCTGCAGCCCTTAGAAATGGCCCTACTATGTCCAATCCCCATTGTGCGAAAGGCCAAGGACTGGAGAGAGGGTTGAAAACCCCTCTAGGTTGATGAATATTAGGGGCGAACCTCTAGCATTGATAACATTTTTTGGCATAATCCTGAGCTTCCCTCTGCATATTGGGCCACCAATAACCTTGAGTCAGGGCTCTATGGGCTAAGGACCTTCCCCCAGTGTGGCTCCCATAAATTCCTTCATGCAATTCCTCCAATAATACTTATGTTGATTCGGGATGTACGCACAAGAAGTACGGTCCTGAAAAGGATCGTTTATACAGCTTCTGGTCCTCGGACAACCAGAAACGTGGCGCCTTTCAACGCATCTTTTCTGCTTCAGATTTGTCCTCAGGAAGAATATCATTTTTAAGAAAAGCTGTAACTGGGTCGATCCAACTAGGCCCAGGCCTTATCAGATGGATGCGAGGCGCGTTGGTAATGACAAGAGAGGGCTCTAGTAAATCCTCAACGAGGATAACCCGAGGTAAACCTTGAGCCGAGGACGTTGCCAGCATAGCTAAGGAGTCTGCATGGGTGTTTCCGCTCCGAGAGATATGAGTTAAAGCGAAGGAGTCAAATTCAGCTTGCTGGCGCTTAATCTGGACCAAATATTCCTGCATCGTTGAATCTCTAGCCTTCATGGTCTCCGTGACCTGGCCGAACACCAGTTGAGAGTCTAAGAAAACATGAACTTCCTTCCCACCCATCTTAAGTACCATCTGCATGCCTAAAAAGACTGCTTCATATTCGGCTTCATTGTTAGTAGCCGAGAATGCCAATCTCAAAGATTTTTCGAAGACAATTCCTTCAGGGGACATTAGAACAAGCCCAACACTAGACCCTCTCTGATTAGCAGCCCCATCCACATACACTCTCCAAGCCGAGGGCACTGCGGCCGTGATCACACCGACTGATTTTTCATCCATGTATGCTTCTTTTTGAGTTTCTTCTAATAATGGTTCGGTAAACTCTGCCACCAAGTCCGCGAGAACCTGTCCCTTCATCGAGGTGCGAGGCTTGTACTTGACATCAAAGGCTCCCAAAATGGTTCCCCATTTTGCCACCCTGCCAGAGTAATCAGCACTGCGTAAAACCGCCTTGAGAGGCAGTTGAGTCAGAACAACCACAGTATAAGATTGGAAATAATGAGGAAGTTTGCACGTGGCATGGACTACGGCCAGAAGCGCTTTTTCCAAGGGCAGATAGCGCACCTCGGCCTCATTCAAAGACTTACTAACATAGTAGACCAGTTTTTGCATCCCGCTTTCATTCCTTATAAGAACCAGGCTCACCGCATGGACGACCACTGCCAAATAAGCGAATTAAACCTCGTCCGCCTCGGGACGAGACAGAATGGGTGGCCGAGAAAGATATTGCTTAAGCTGTTGGAAAGCTAACTCGCAGTCCTCGGTCCATTGAAACCCTTTCCATTTATTTAACAACTGAAAGATAGGACGGCACCGGTCAGCTGACCGAGAGATAAACCTATTCAACGCAGCAATCATTCCGGTCAATTTCTGGATCTCTTTTGGGTTCCGAGGCGGCTGCAAATTCTGAATAGCCTTAACCTGCACTGGGTTTACCTCTATGCCCCTATCAGTAATCATATATCCCAAGAATTTTCCAGACCCCACACCAAAAGAACACTTGATGGCGTTAAGGCGCAGCTTATACTTTCTTAGCATCTGGAAGGTGTCGGCCAGATCTGTCATGTGTGAAGGTACTGTCTTACTCTTCACCACCATATCATCCACGTATACTTCAATGGTTTTCCCCAATTGCTGTTCGAACATTTGGGTCATCATTCTTTGGTAAGTAGCCTCAGCATTTTTTAACCCAAATGGCATGACCTTATAATGATAGTTCCTAATTGGAGTAATGAAGGCCGTCTTCTCCTGATCCTCTAACGCCAAGGGAATTTGGTGGTAACCCTGGAAGGCGTCCAAGAAACTCATCCGAGGATGTCCGACAGTAGCATCTACCAGTTGATCAATACGTGGCATTGGGAACAAATCTTTAGGACAGGCCTTGTTCAGATCAGTAAAGTCCACACATACTCTTCATTTGCCGTTCTTCTTTTTAACAACAACAGTATGAGCCAACCATTCAGGGTAGAAAACTTCTTTGATAGCCCCCGCCCTTTTGAGTTTAAGAACCTATTCCTTCACAGCCTCAGAATGTTCTCTGGAAGATCACCGAGGTGGCTGCCTCCTCGGAACGATGGCAGGATTAACGTTTAAACAATGATAAATGAAGCTCGGATCTACGCCTGGAGCCTCATAGGGGTCCCACGCAAAGACATCTATATTATTCTTCAGAAATTCCAACAATTCCATCTTCTCTTGGTGTGGCAAGCGTATGCCAACTTGGAAGAACCTTTCTGGATCATCTGCTATTACAAACTTCTCTAACTCCTCACAAACAGCCTCATCTCCTGTCATTGCTCCAGGTGCCTCCGGAGCTATTAATTGCTATGACTCTTGGATGGGCAAAGTTGATGACTCAATTTCTGACTGACGAAGCACTGCGGCCGATATGCACTGCCTGGCCACTACCTGGTTGCCGAGGATTTCCTCAACATGCTCCCCCGAGGGGAATTTAACCTTAACGTGCAAGGTAGAGGAAACAGCTCCCAGAGCGTGCAGCCATGGCCTGGCGAGGATGGCTGTATATGGAGAGTACGCGTCAACCACAATGAAATCCACCTCAACCGTTTCTGAGCCGGATTGAATGGGTAAACAGATTTGTTCCTTCGGCACAACGGCTCTCCCTTCGAAGCTTATAAGTGGGGAGTCGTAAGGAGTTAGATCTTCCAACTCCAACCTTAGCCCCTTAAATAGATCAGGGTACATGATATCTGCACCGCTGCCCTGATCTATCATCACCCTTCTCACATCATAGTTCCCTATCCTGAGGGTAACCACGAGAGCATCGTCATGGGGCTGGATAGTCCCTACCTTATCCTCCTCGGAGAAACCCAAGACGGGTAAAGTGCCCTTCAATCTCTTCGGCCTGCTACCCATATCCTCGGCCTGAGGATGGGAAACCGCCATCACCCTAGTGGGACCTGAGCCGGTCCTACCAGGTGCGGTAAAGATAACATTAATTGTTCCCAATGCTGGCCAAGACGAATTGTTCTTTTGATTGTTTGAGCCAACTTGACTGACTTGCCCAGTGGGCTGACACAAGTGCTGCTTTAACTTTCCCTCACTGACGAGCTGCTCCAGATGGTTCCACAGGGTCCGACAATTCTCAGTAATGTGGCCTACATCCTGATGGTACTGACAAAAGAGGCTTTGATTTCTTTTCACAGGGTCTCCTGCCATTTTGCCGGGCCATCTGAAGAAGGGCTCTTTACGAACTTTTTCTAGTAACTGATGCACTAGTTCTCGGAACACAGTATTTACAGCCTGAGGTGCTGCCGAGCTGGATTGTCCGAAGTAATCCCTCATCGGCTTGTTGTTGTGATATCTGTCCGACCTGAAATCCCTTCTCTCCTGCGGGATAACCTTCTCCTTTCCCTTCCCCTGCTGCTGGTCTTCCTCTACCCTTTTGTACTCGTCAATACGATCCATAAGGCGGCGTACACTGCGGACGGGCTTTTCCGTCAGAGACTTTCTTAGGTTATGGTCAGTAGGAAGACCCACCTTAAAGGTATTAAGTGCTACCTCATCAAAGTCGCCATCTATTTCGTTAAACATCTCCCAATATCAGTCGGAGTATGCTTTCAGTGTCTCCCCTTCCTTCATGGCCATGGATAGCAGCGAGTCCAATGGCCGAGGGACTCTGCTACACGTAATGAACCGCGAAGCGAATGCCCTAGTTAGCTCCCCGAATGAGCCTACAGACCTCGATTTGAGACCGTTAAACCATCTCATAGCCACAGGTCCCAAACTGGAGGGGAAAACTTTACACATCAGAGTCTCATTGTGAGAGTGCACTGCCATCCTCTGGTTGAAGTGACTCACGTGCTCCACCGGATCAGTCCGGCCATTATAGATGGTAAAAGTGGGCTGGGTGAACCTCTTGGGAAGCCTCCCCCTCTTAATCCTCTGTGAAAACGGAGATTTAGAGAGTTGGTGCAACGCCCTACTCATAGTATCGTTGCCTAAGCCCCTAGAACGAAGCTTCTTACGTCTGCGGGTTGGCTGGTCGTCCTCCTCACCGGAGGACGTTGCACTGGTGGGGGAGCGCGACCTTGAGTTGTAGCCACCTCCCCTATCCTTCTCCGAGGAAGAGTCAGACGAGGACAGTGAAGACTTACGTTTAGCACGGCATAACTTTCTCTTCAAACGATTAATTTCCTTCTGCATGGATTTAGAACCCTCCTCGTGGGTGGTGCTACCCTCGCCGTGAGTATGGCTAGCGCTTGGGTATTCTGTATGGACACTCCCTTCACGATCCCTTCGACGTTCAAGACGTTCGAAATGATCTTCCGGTTGTGATCCCTGTGACTCTGCATGGTGAGAGCCTAAGCCTGCCATAATATCCCTACCTCTTCTAGACTAGATCCCCACAGACGGCGCCAATTGTATGTGCACAATTGCACCTGGCCCCAAGAACAGTTATGGGCTCAGGCCCAATGAGTCTTAAACAATACGAATTTGTAGAGTATGGGCTTGAAACCCAGGTTAGAAGTGTTTGAGGATTAAATGACAAGCCAAAAGATTGCAAGCACTTGGAAACAACAAGGAATATTGTAAATCAGCCTCCTCGGACGTAAGCCGAGGGTTGTTTTTATATTATCTCTTTTTTTTTTTTCTTTTTCTTTTAGATTACAAAAAAGTCAGTCCCCCTTTTCTGTTCTAGGGTGCTCCTTAAATACTCTTCTTTTTGATACTTTGTACACGTGTTGCCCCCACTCCCCCTTAACCTTGATATTTCTTTTCTCAGTGCCTTTGAATAGTAACCAGAAGTTTCCCTTCCACTGTTCAGGTGTCATTTCCCCATTAATGCGGCCAGGGTGGTAGGTGTAGGATCTTTAATGTGGAGGTGGCAGCCTTTATCTTTGGTATTTTTCTAACATCGGTGCTTCTAGGTCATTCAAGGGTTCACCCCCTTTAACCATTGGTCTTGACCGTGTCATTCCCTAATTTTTACCATGAAGTCCCGGGTTCTCCGGTGTCTGTACGAAGGGAAATTCACCCTCGGCTGGATCCTCGGATCCTCGGCGTATGGGCCGACCCGTAGTACTAACAAGTTCTAAACCCAAAGGCAGGTCAGCCTTCCTTAGCATGGCCCAAAGGCCCGTATCCCCATCAGGGTCTTTTTACTCCCCACAATTACAATCTAGTACGTCAAGTTATTGGCTTTATTATTATTTTATTAATTGGTTGATATTTGAGCAAGGAATAATCATATTAAAAACAAGCAATTAATTTAGAGAAATATGCTATTATAAATTTAAGAATTCTTATATAGATTTTATAAAATAATTATAAATAAATAATCTAGTATGTCTATATATATATATATATATATATATATATATATATATATATAATAGCGATAATTCCGAAATGGTACACCGGTACTAACTTATATTGAAATATTTCATTTCCCTAGCCAAATTGGAACGACCTCCAGTACGAAATTGACTCCCTTGGTGTAAAACTTCCTCTTGGAGACTTGAACCCCGACCCTTGCCCCCCACCCTCATTAACACTTATACTTGTAGAGTGATTTTCGCACCAAGAGTATGCAATGATCACTATAGGTGTATGGTGGTCACCATATGCCAATTTGAATGGTGGATATACGGGATATACCTATTGGAAAGCAATGTTGATTAATCCCTTGTCTTCAACTTTTTTATTTCAATTGATTTGGGCCGTTTCCATTAATATTCTTTCATTACTTTTATGTTCCAAAATGTGCTGATCATTGATGGAGCAAAAAATGAGTTGGACAGAATATTTTTATTCAAATATAAGCAGCATGAACATGAGGAGACAAGCTGATGATCAGTAGATAGTTTGAAACTTCATTGTACTAAGAGGCAAATAATGTGACATGGCATTTTTAAAAAAGGCAAATAAATTTTTTAATATTATTTTAATGGACACGTTAGCAATTACTGTGTCAACAGTGCACTCCGTTTGCCACATATTGGCCTGTCCATGGGTAGGGTTGGATCAGGTTTGGGCTCAACCTCCATCCGAGCCGACCAGATCGGGTGGACGAACTTTCAACCCACCGCCGACCGAGAGGATGATCGGTTCGGAAGGGTTGGAACATCAACGAGTAGCTGTTAGGTTCGGTCGAAGTTGAGTTCTAGAAAATAGAGAAAATTTGGCTAGAAGAGAGTGAAAATCAGCCAAAATCCCTTAAGATTTTGCCGAAAATAGCCAAGATCTCGACTAAATCTGGCGAAATCTCGCCGAATCTGGCCAAGAACTAGTTTACATCTAGCGAAATCAAGCCAAATCTATCCAAGATCAAGCCAAAAAACATCTCAAAACTCATCAGATTTATCAAATAATGCCGGAAATATTCGTGGGTTGGTCGGATCGAGTTTCTGGGATTTTGAAGAAGGAGAACCTACGTCTGACCCATCTAGTTGGGTTTTGGAGGAAGCAATCCGTCGTCAACCGTCAGAGAAGTCAATTCAGTTGGCGACGAGCCAAGTTCGGTCTGAAGAGTCGGGTGGGTCGAGTCCGGCGGTTGACTGGATAGCCCTAGTCACATAGACTATTTTCTGTTAGTGAAATAACGGTAAGGACCAAAATGGAACAATTTTTTTTTTTGGACTAAAAGTGGTAAAATAAAAAAGTAGGAACCAAAGTGGAAATAAGGTGAAAATGTAAGGACAATAATAGTATTTCCGCCTATTATATAGGTAGATATTTAATTAAATATTTTTTTTTATTCTTTTAGTTTAGTTTCGATTTTAGTATTGAGCGAAATAGGAGCTTCTTAACTAGTTTGTCTTTAAATAATGACAAATCCTTAACAAGTTAGAACAACAGAGGTACTTGTGCAGATTCTTTAACTTGAGCAAGTTATGACTGTAGACTTTTGATTAATCTTCCATGGATCATACAAGGTGTTGAGATTGACAAAAGCTCAAGCTTTCAATAATGAAGATTTAGGAATTTGAAAGAAGGAGAGAATCAATATGTGAAGTTGTATATGCAAAAGTGTATTAAATTACAAAAACTCTGTGCTTATATATTAGAAGCAAATCATAACAAACTAACAATCTATACTAGAACCAATAAGAACAAGACACCTGTCACCTAAAACAGTATTTAACAACTAACAAACTATAACAGAAAACCTACTTGTAGTTTATAAAGTTATTACCAAACGACTGTAGCTTACGTAGATATCAACATTTACCATTCTTCTTTTGAACTGCTTCTTCTTCTTCTTCTTTATTCCTCAATTCTTCAATCTAGTTTTACTTTAAGTCTTTAACACAAGGCATAGTTGCTGGTCCAGTATGTCCACCTTGATATCTGAGCTCAAACATATGAATATGAATTATGAACTTGCTTAATTAAATGAATAATAATAAAACTAATTTAACACAAAATTTGGAAGCTATTAGCAGGCAGCAGTAGCAACTATAGTACAAATAATGTGAATTAAGTCCAAACCATCAATTTGAAAATTTTGTGAAGAAGCCAAAGTTTTGATACAAAATAACTAAAATATAAGCCATAAATTATCCAAAAAAAAATATTTTTCATATTATAATTCACTTCACATTTTATATATATATATATATATATATATATATATATATATATATATTATAAATAATAAATAATATAACACATTTTACTTTATTATTGATCCTAAAAAATAAAATTTTTAATCGAAAAATAGAGTGGATCCTAAGTTACCACATACGTAGCTTCCAAGAATTTGCAAGGAAGATACCAACAATTTTGATGTATGTTTAAAATTTGAAATTTAAGACCCGTGGACAAAGAAACTTGCACTATGCAGTCTATACGTCATTACGCACATAATTTTTTATTTTTTTTTAAAATGCATGCATGCATGCAAAATTGTCTTCGCAACTGAAATTTCAGTACTCCTAGTTGCACGAGAGGTAACAACTTTGATTTGCACAAGCTTCCATCTTAAACTCTTAAGAGTAATCTTATCAGTGGTAGCAAAAGTTTGCAAAATACAAAAAATGCATACGAAATTCTCATCAGCTTTCACCAGAAGCTGTATCTATCAAAAATTACAAAATTTAGATTTTCAGATTTGTTTTTCATGCATATCCAAGTTATTTGTGTATGGTTTCTTTTCTCACAGCCCTAAACATATATAAGGATTATTTTAAGGGCCGTCTCACTTGATGCAATTGTTATTGCACTCAAATTGTGACTGGAGACAATTTGCCCTCGTTCATTTTTCTTTTGTAGAAGCTGCTGCGTTTATGCGCCAAGGATTTTGTAACCAATGAGCTTCTTAATCTTTATCATCTAAATGAACTGAAGAACTTTGCAGCCAACATATTCCTCAAGTTCGTGTGTTAGTCACGTACTTTGATCCGTGCATCGATTGGTTAGTCACATATTAGGAGCCATGCATTGAAAAGAAGAGATTGTTACTACATTACAAGTCTAATTAGGTATTGAGGTAAGAGTTCAACTGTAAGTTGTTATAAGGTACTGGGATTTCTTTACTTGGAATTGTTTGCTCTGACAATTGTGAATTCTTGGGTGTAGTGACTTTAAATTCACCTAGTGGGGTTTTGCCTCGATGGTTTTCCCCATTTGTAAACAAATCACCCGTGTCAAATTTTTTTTCCGCTAAATTTAGTTATTTGGTGATTTGTTTGTGCTACCACGCTTATTGCATGTAATTTACCAAAGGAGTCAATACATTCTTGGCTTATCAGTGCATATATGAACCATTACTGTAGTTTTTCTATACATTATTTTAATATTTTTTCTCCTCCTCACATTCTCTCTTCCCCTAACTCTCTTTCTCTCTCTTCAACCCATAATCTCTACGTGGCAGAGGCGATTTCATCACCATCACCATTGCCATCGCCACGTGTGGATCAGTGAAGTGGATTGGTGCTGGCAGTGTAGATAATTGCTTGTGGTGCTTGTGATGGAGAGTTGATCTGACTGTGAGAAAAAGAAGAAGAAAGAAGAGGAAGATAAAGAAAGAAGAAATGACAGAGAAAAAAAAAAAAAAAGAAGAAGAAGAAGAAGAAGAGGAAGAAAAAGAAAGAAGAAACGAGAGAGAGAAAATGACAATAGAATAGGATAAAATAATATTAAAAGAAGAATAAAAAAATATTATTTATATAAAATATAATGTATAATAGATGGACTGATGTGGGTGTTTTGTAAAAGTGATGGTATAAAATAGAAAAAATAGTTTTCTTTTGTAAAATAGATAGAATTTTTTAGAAGAACTGATGTGGTTGCTTTAAAACTCAAATTGAGAAAAACAACCAGCTAATTGTGGGTTTCTGTTTGAATATTGTATGAAGGTGAAATATGTTTTTATTCTAATCTTTGTGGGTATCTTCAACTATACAATAAATCAGACACTAAGGCTTCTAAATATTTTTTTAGAATTATTTATTTTACTTTTAAACCATATTTCTTACTTTTTAAAAAGATTTCATAATTTGTAAGCAACGGTAGCAACACTATGAATATTTTTTAGAGTAGTCACTAAGAAATTAAAATTATACAAAATCAAAATCTAATAATGAAATAACTTGAATATATAAACATAAAAAGAAAACACGCAAATACATGAAGTATTATAATTTCTTTTACTAACAAAGAGAAAAAGGGGGGGGGGATTTGATAAATGATATAGTAGAAATTGAGCATAATGATATGAGAGTAATAAAGTGCGAGAGTGAGTCTAAAATGATCATAGAGAAGTAAAATATGGAGAGAGAGAGAGAGAGAGAGAGAGAGAGAGAGAGAGAGAGAGAGAGAGAGAGAGAGAGAGAGAGAGAGAGAGAGAGAGAAGCAAATGATATTTGCTAAAATTGTGAGTAGATTCGCTAAAGGAGAGAAAATTGTCGCAACTGCAAAGTCAAAGAAAACATAACTACTAGTACCGCTAAGGAGAATTCGTGACCACATTATTCAATTTGTACCTTTTTTTTAAGGAAAAATGAAATTAGAGATTATTTCTAAGTAATGGGTTGAACGAGTTACAAATTTGAATGTGCTAGGGTCATATTTTCCATTTATTGGCTTATCTTTTGACAAAATGCATATTACTTGTAATTTGGTAGATCTAAGTTGAGTTTAATGTATCAACAAATGTATGAAGTTTACTTTACAAGTGGAATCATTAAAAACATGAAGATTGATCCAAGAAATAAGTGAAGAAAATTTATATCATTAAAGCTCGACACTAGTCTCGACACTAGCATCTATCGAAGTTTAATGAGGAAGCTCGACACAAGCTCGATCTATCAAGATTTACAAATTTAGAATTCTCAGATTTGAATTTTGACCCATGATGACTTGGATGATTAGAGTTTCTCTCTCTACAATCTTAGACCATATAAAATTCTTATTTTAAAAGTCATCATATAAACAAAAATTCAATTGGATCTTATACACTCTGTGAGAAGCTATTGCGTTTTGTTCACCTTAGTATTTTATAACAAAGTGCTTCCTAATCTTCAATGTGCTTTGTAGTGAAGAATTTTACAGTTAACAACAATCAATCAAGTTGCTGGAGTTAGTCACGTATCCATGCATGTGAAGAAGTCTACTACAAGATCAAATCCAACTAAGTATTAGAGTAAAAGTTTAACTATAGGTTGGTATTTTGGGATAGGCTAGGGAAGTGGTAAGATTCCTCATATACTTGTAACCATTTGTTTGTTGATTAGTGAATTCTTGGAAGTAGTGACTTGAAATTCACCTGGTGGAGCTTTTGTCTTACAAGAGATTTTCTCCATTCGTCAACAAATCAATGTCATTTATTTTCTATTGCATATTAGTTTATTTGGTGATTTGTTGGTGCCTCCACGTTTTGCTTGTAATTTGACCGAATTGATCAACTTGGGTAATTGAATTAAGTATTCAGGGTCAATCCATAACCCAACAGAATGATTGAAGTATTTTTTTTGAAAAGGCTTTTTGTTGAATAACATGTTCACTTGTTGTTTGGTCTAGTCTTGTTTTTGTTTGAGTTATTTTTGTTGTTATTTGGGTTATTTTTTATTATTGTTATCTTAGTTATTTTTTTTTTGGTTAACGAGTTGAGAATAATATATTAGGGGGGACATAATTATTTTTGAAGAAATTCTATGTTCACAACATTTTCACAAGTCACAACTTACACCAAACTTTTGTGACAAGTTATAATTGGTGGATAAGAATTTGATGTTAGTATTAGGCCAAAATTAGAATCTTTAAGAGCTTATGGCATAAAATTTATTATGAAATTATTATAAAAATATTGTAGATATAGCATTTCTCTTATTTTGTAGAACCAAAATTATTGTGATTTTTAAGCCAGCGTGTTTAACATTTTTTTAGGATAGTCACAAAATGTTTAAGCCAGCATGTTTAACATTTTTTTGCAAGTTTATATATATACACACACAAATTTGTTTTTGCAAGTCAAGGCGATCTTGTGATCACCCACATCAACATGGAGCCACCTAAGCTTAGTTTGGATAGTGCGTTTTGTGGCCACGTTTTGAGATTCTGCATTTTTTTTTTTTTTTTCAACGTGCATGAACAGTACCGGTTACTGTTCATGCACGTTATTTTACTGCGCGAGAGACCAATTTTACTGTTCACGCACTGTAGCTGTACTGTTTACGCACTGTTTATGAGACCCACAAGCACTTTATTCAGAAAAAAAATATTAAAAATAGGTCCCACAACACTATTCACACATTTAAAAATTATTTTGCTACAGTGTTTTCAGTTTTCATCATGGTCAGTTTTAATCGCCTCACAATTTCTTACTTCGATGATTACAATTCATTTAATGGTTTAAAAATTTTCTCTAGATAATAAATATTTTATATATATATATATATATATATATATATATATATTTCTTTGATTTTTTTTGAACTTTAAAAGACCAAAAAGTTATGGGCGGCCGTAGCCATGTTCCAGGGGGCTCAAATGAACCCCCCGAATTGTCAAGAAAAAATATATAAAATATAAAAGATTTATTTTGTTTTGACCCTCTAAAATAAAAATCGGAACATTTTGACCCTAATTTTTTTTAATCACAACTAAAATAACTTTAAATATAATCCTCTTACTAATATTTTGGCATTTTTAAACAAAAAAGAGAGAGTCAAACAACAAGCTAATTTAATCTAAAACTTTGAAAATAAAAATTAGTTACTGAATCTGAAGTGCTTTTAATTTGTTATTTGTTGAGTAGGGATTAGGAGCGTGGGACGTGCCAAAAGTGATTGAATGAAGACAAAAGTAAATGTTAACACAACAAAAATTTTCTTAGCATCTATTTGGAAATAGTTTATCTAACTTTTTGTTTAAAGTATAAAATAAGTAGGAAATCATATGAGACCCGCAAATAGTAGAAAAAAAGATGAAGTAATAAGTTAGCTTATAATCAAGACCCAAACAAACTTAATACAGTTACAAAGAATAATAGTTGTCAAAGTTGAGTTAAATTGTTAGATACAAGAATTGTAAAGAGTATAGACAAACTAATAGATAGAAGTATTTGGAGCAATGATAATTAAAGTTCACTTAACAATAATAATTAATAATTTTATTGTATTTGAAAACTATGGATGATTTTCAAGATTTCATCTTAGTAATAATAATTACTATGTTCATTGTATTATGAAACTCTATGCCAAATGAACTAATAGTTTATATTTTATTTTCTTGTAGTACTATGAACAAATTTGTAATAAAGAAACATCCCAGACCACAAGATTCATTTTCTATGTAAGATTTATCTTCTTATTGACCCCCTAAAAAAAAATCTTAGAGCCGCTACTACCAAAAACCGATTGGTGTCTTGGTTTGATAATAAAGAGCTATTATCATTCATCAGTAGTTGATGCCATAGGTTGAAACTCTCTAAAAAAAAAAAAAAAAAAAAACCAAATGCAATGGCCTAAATCCTAAATTGCTATATATTAGAGCTTTCATATCAACTCGTGCAAAAATATCTGTCCATTTTAACATAAGAATCGATTTTTTCTATTTTACATATTCATCTCTCCAAAAAAAAAAAAACTCCACATTAAATTATCTATTTTATATCACATTACATTAAAATATCAAATTTTCTTAATTTTTTCTGATTATTTTTCTTTTTTTCACACACAATAACCACTATTTACTCTTTCCCTTCAACCTCGGAATACATAAAAAAAGAATAAATAAAAATCTATATGCAAAGTGAATAATGTCAATGCAAATATATATATATATATATATATATATATATATATATATATATTTTGTTGGGATGATGGGCCCAAGATTATATATTGAGCCGTGGGCCTTGTTCGAGGACGCCTAGTGGTCCGAGGATAGATAGACGATAGGGAAAACGTAAGAGTTAGAATGCTACAAACAAATTATGGCTTCAGAGGTTATGGAAAATAATTCGAGAAGGAATGCCTCCTTGGCTAAGCAAAGCAAAATTAAGAAGGATTGGTCCGCCTGCGAGCGCAACACTTCAAAAGATTCTACTAATAAGGATAAATATCAGGGAAGCATTGAACAAAGGGAAGCTGAGAAATATTTAAGAGAAAGCTGCTACCACCGTATTAAATGTTCTGCAGCTAACCCTATGACCACATTAATGTGGAGGTGATACTTGAGTAGTGGCCAGCAGCCTTACAGCTGCTCCTAAAGACTTCAGAAAGGTGCTGATAGGACAAGAATCAAGGCTAGTAGCATAACCTACACGTGAATGGTGGAGATGAAGAGAAGATGGGTATATAATAGAGAAAGAAGCCCCTTGCAAGGAGGATCAGAGATTTCAATGAAAAATACTGTAGCAACAAGAACTAGACTTGTAATCAAATTCCAAAGATATATATATATATAAGAACTAGTCTCCTCGGATTGTGCCGAGGATGATTTTAATTGAGTAAAACCAGTTTATTCTTATTTTCTTATCATCTAGACTCATTGAAATTGCCATCTAATTCATTAAAACCTAGTTTTCTATTTTGCTCTCTACAAATTCATTGTACAGGGCTTTTTGGGCCAAAATCCTTTTCCTTTTAGGCTTGGGAACCAAATTGCGTCCTTATATATATATAATCGAAACTTCTGGAGCTTTCACAATTTTTCACGTCAGCACAATATTTAAATTAAATTATCATTTTATTTAAATAAAATTATTATTTTTAGTTTAAATTTAACCAGAAGTAAAACTCTATATCTCTAATAAGTCCAACTTAAACTCAAACTCATTATTATTATTATTTTTAAATAAAATTATTATTTTTAATCAAAACTTAATAAGGAGTGAAACTCTATCTCTCTAACAAGCCCAACTTAAACTCAAACTCAAATGTTGATAATTTATATAAAAACAAAAATTATGATAGGACTCAAAAAAAAAAAAAAAAAGACTAACGTTGAAAAAAAGAGACTCACGTTGATAATCGTGGATTGGTTTTTGGGTTGAAATTTCTACTAATTATTTTTTTATATTGTACATAGCAGATAAAACATCTCTATTTAAATAAAAATAAAAAATCAAAGATGAAATGTATGTCTTCCAGACTAGGGAACGATAAATTTTTATTTGGTATGTTATATATAAACTTGTTGAATTTGGTTTGGTTTTGAAATAGAATTTGGAGATTCTATAAATTTTGAAGTTTTAAGTCTTGGGGTTTTTGGAATTTGTGTATTAGTAGATTGATCTTAATTTATCACTTTAAATGCTTTTTATTTAGGTTCATGTAATTTTTTGTTTTCTTATTAAAAGCTATATTTTTGGTTGATTAATTATTTATTTTGATTAATTTCAATTATTTTTTTTTTTCAGAATGTTTATTTACTCATTGTTGGATTTTTTTTTTTTCAAAATTAATAGTTTTTCTATGCATTGCACGAGTTAGCAACTAGTTTACATAATTACTGTAGCAATTTTGCAAATTTACACATTTTTATCTTGATTGATGTGGATGATTTTGGAAGGTTAAATGTGTAAAATTGACACATTTTTCTATTTTGGATTGATTGATTTAAATGCACTAACGTGACCTACAATCCATCTTACCTTTATAGAACATCCAGCTCAAGCAGAATCTTGCTTCATCATGAATGTTTGAATTGATAATCATTGTAGTTGTATATGATTCATTGAATTCATCTAAAAGACTCACCTTTCTTGTTTACAATAGTTACCACCTTTGACAACCGAAAAAGTTCATTGAAATATGATGTATCCTAATCTACAATAGTTGGCACCTTTGACAACCTAAAAAGTTCATCCAAATATGATTCATCCTAATCAGGATAAACTTTTGTCTATATTAGTTTTTTCTTTTTTTTGAGAAACCGTCAATAATTGTTATATATACAGAAGGATATCGTTCTTTTCATTTTATCTGTTGAAGCCATTCAAATTAGTCACATTCAGTTCCTAAAAAAAGAAAAAATTAGTCACATTCAAAAGTTTTTCTCGTCTAATAATACATAGTCAGTCGTAACCATACAATATAACCTGTACAATGTACATAAAAATTTAACAAAACATAATTTTACTTCTCTCGTGTTTTTTTTTTTTTTTTGTTTCCAATTATGAAATTCGGTAATTATGATAGTTTTTAATAGATATTTTTATTATGATCATTTTTGTATATATAACTATATAATCTCGCATTAGTATTATGATTGAAGGACTTAGATTTAATTTGGTAGTTGCTACTTAATTTCTAATTTCAAGGGAAAAACCTCAAATAATTATATTAATCGAAAAAAATAGTACATACAATTAAAATGGAACTTACAACACTTTGAGTCTTAAGTATTTATAAATAGAAATTACAGGACTTTTGACCTATTCATAATCTAATAAATATAAATTACAGAAAATTTTCATTAAAAATTTAATGATAAAGAACTTACTTTACATTCTTGAGTTAATTTTGAAGACTAAGTATGGGATGTGAAGTTGTTAGTAACTTAGACAACACTCCACCATATTTTAAAATCTGCCCCCTAAGATAAAAGATGAATACAAATAAATTCACCCATGTAACATCTTAAATTACATATATAATGCATAAAACAAAAATAATAAAAGATAATAAAAGGCATCGCATTAATAAACGTTTAATTTAAATAGAAGCACTATTGAAAAATGAAAATGCACTTTACAATGCATGAACCTAATATCATGTGAATTATTTAAAATTTTCTACTAAAATATAAATATTACACTCTGGAAATTTAGATTTTAATCGTCTTTGATGTTTAAAAATTTTGATTGTAGTTCATAACATTTGGAATACTACATGCTAATATATACTACATGATACATGAGGACTTTTACCACAATTAACTGGTTTGAATCAGTGATTCATTATGAAAACATTTGTCTTTTTATTCCATTTGATCTTTTATGGGATAATTGCGCTTTCTCACCTTAAGTATGGGTCAATTGCAATACCTATTTTTAACTTTTTGTAAGGAGAGCTTTACTCCTTCATTAGCATTTACTGTTAATATTTTCTGTCAAATTAACAAAAAATTCAAAATTTTTGTTTTTTGTTTTCTAAATGAGTGTAGACCCACATTTTTTAATTAAAAAAAATTTAATTTATTATAATTCTATAATTACATCAATGGAAGATAAGAGATTTGAGTCCTGATTCTCTTTATAAAGTAAATCAAGTAATGTCACTAATTTATCAAAAAAAGAAAAAGAAGTAATCTCACTAATTAAGCTACAAGGCTCTTAACTTAAACCTACACATTGAAGACCATAATACTTTCTAATAACAAGTACATCATATGTACAATGAGACCTTACTATTGTTTAATAAAAAAATACATCACATGCACAATAATGACGCTTCATATTATGCATATGATGTCTCTGTTCAAGTGATTATATGTTATGTTTTTTACCCCTTAACACAATATTTTTAACCTAATATTAAGCCAATTTTATTAACAAGTTTGTTATTCAAGTCTAGGTTAAACAATTGTGAGAAAAACAAATATAATACGGAAAGTAAAGAACACAAAGATCTGATGACTCAGAAAAACCAAATCGATAAAAAACCTAGGGAAAATTTGACCTAGTTATCCTTAAAGTAAAAAATAGATTCACTATGAAAGAATTGAAGTTTTACAAAAAGACTTAGACCACTAACATCCTAATGTTACCTCGTGTAGAAAACTTACTACCACGACCACGTGACAGCTCCGAGTTTATGGACTACTTCTTTCTTTGAATTTGCACCAAACACAAGTTCTCCTACTTGTGACTTTGAGACTCCACTCAAAGGTTTTGTACTTTGAAAGATCTTTGTGTAGCAACTGAATCAACACCAAATCTTGATATTGGTAGAGCTTTTCTTGTGTTTTAAGGCAAACACTTCTCAAATCTTACACTAAAGAAAACACAAAGCTATTCAGAGACTTCTAAAATGTGGATAGAGTTTTTCCTTTTATACTTGAAGTAAAACACTTAACCCTACACGTCATATGGGCTTAGACTGCATTTGAACTTTCTACAAAATTTGCTGATCCACGGTTCTCGATCAATCGAGCCTTATTTTTGATTGATCGAGCCTTGCAGATTTACATATTAAATTCCTGCAAAACACTCAATTCAAACTTACACTTAAACACGCTTTGAACAAGCCTAAACCTAGATTTATTGTTTTGATCATGGTTTGTTAATATATACAAAATGAAGTTCTAATTAGTTCCTAAAGTCTTAGAACCTAACATTATATATAAAATGTTATCTCATTAACCTGCAAAATAGGTAAAAATTGAAGAAGTTTATGCAATATTAATTATCTCATTAACCAACAAAATTTTTTATAACATTAAAAGAGAAAAGAAAAGAGATACAAAGGTGTATAAAATTTCGTATATAATGGTACAATTTGGAATAACCTGCACAGACTTGTACAAATTGAAATTTGACACAAAAAAAAATTTATCGTTAGTTATTACATGTATCTTACTATACGCATATGTACATAAACATTAAAAAAAGTTTTTAAATGTACGTATTTATACGTGTTACTTTAGGCTAAAAAGTATGTACACGTTAAGTTTGAAAACGTAAAATTGTGGTTTGTTAAATACGGACACACATAAAAGATAAAATTTTCTAACTTACCTATTGGCTGTTGAGTTATTGCATATAAAAGATTGGGAAAAATGCCTAAATACTCTCCTAAACTTTAAGCTAGTGGCCATTACACCTCCTAAATTTTTATTTTGGCCAATTTACTCCTTAAACTTCACACATGTGCCAATTCACTACATTTGTTAGTTTGCTGTTAAAATAATAACAGAATATGCACTTAAAACTCACGTGATGTTAAAATTCTAAAACCAAAAGTTTGAACCCCAATGGAAGTAGAGAGAGAAACGTTTTGAGTGTAAGAGAGAGAAACGGTAAGAATTATCGCATCATTCCTCTCTGGTGCCGGAAATTTTTGGCCTGCTGTTCGAGTTCTTGTTTCACCTTTCAACAGCATCTATGGATCCACACCTTACACACCAAAAAAGAAAGGTCTCAAATCTCTAAAACCAATTAGCTTCAATTTCAAGAAGGCTATAATGGATCTGGACATAAGGGATTGTGCTCCCCAGACTTTGATCACCAAACCCAAAAAAACTGAAGTACCTTTTTTTCTAGTTATTGATTGAAGGAATTTTAATTTAATTGTTTCATTTTTTTACCCAAAAAAAAAAAACTAGGTTTTGATGACTTTCATTGTTTGTGTAGTTGGGATTTGGAATTGATTGGTGGGTTTTGGTTAGTTTTCTTTGTTAGGTCGGTAAAGATTGTTAATTTAGATGGGGACTTGTTGGATTTTGATTTGTTTGTTAAATACAACTCACAATTCAAGGTTTAGGTGGTTGGTTAGTTAGACTAGAAAAAAAAAAGATCTGAATTGAAGTCACACAATGTTTGAAGGGTAAAATTTTCTCAAAAAAAAAAAAAATGTTTGAAGGGTAAAACACCAATGAACTTCGACATTCCAGCCTTGTAAATTAAGTGCATTATAAAAAATAGAGTTCCAAAACCGAGGCATCTTGGGAAATCTTTGGAATGCAAATATCAGTGTCATGGTGACTATCAAACAATGATCCTTATATGTTGTTGAAAGGCATGGTAGGACCACGGAAGGCAAGAAAAAATTTTCCAGCACCGGAGAGGGATGATGCATTGGTTCTTACTGTATCTCTCTCTTACACTCAAAACATGTCTCTCTCTTCTTCCATTGGCGTTTAGACTATTGGTTTGAATTTTTTTTTCTAAATAACCAAATCCCTCAAAAAATTTCATTAATTAGCAATGTTTCGAAACTATTTAGCAATCTAACAAATTGAGTTTTTTAGACTCGATTTTGCTCTTTGAAATCGAGGGAGCAGGCGTCGAGTTTCAGTTGAAAATCGAGTGTTTTACACTCGAGTTTCATACTCAAGAGTCTTACAATCGAGTTCCAGAGGTAGAAACCTAATCCCACATGAACCCAAAGCAAGGCACAAATCTCCCTACAGTAGCAAACTCACATCTCCCTTGAGATCAGGTTTTTCTTCATTTGGGTCATAAGGAAGATCAAAAGGATGTCTTGGCACCAGTCTTGATGGTGCAAAACCAGGTGGGGTAATCGTAAGGGAGATCAAAATGATTGCTTCTTACTGTCAAAATATGTGGAACATTAAAGGGAAGATTAGCACCATCTAAGTCTATCAAATTCTTCTCAACTACCAATCTCATATTTTTCCGTGCTCTCCTCCTTGAAATGAGATTCTCCAAGTGTTGGTTCCTCTCAAGCTCTGAAGTCCCCAGATCCATGAGATTCTTTTCATCATCCTCTGTCCACATGATTGCCGATTTATTCTAATCCTCTTTGCCTCCTTGTTCTTCTTCTTCCTCCTCATCTTTGTTTTAGTCAACATGATCTTCTACTCGAGTGGGATTTGGGTTCGTGTAGGAAGTTTGTGCCTTGCTCTGGGTTCATGTGGGATCTAGGTTTCTGCCTCTAGAACTCGAGTGTTTCACTCTCGAGTGTTAAACACTTGATTTCCAACTGAGCAAAATCGAGCCTTAAGGACTCGATTTGTTAGATTGCTAAATAGTTTCAAAACCTTGCTAACTAATGAAATTGTTTGAATGATTTGGTTATTCAGAAAAAAAAAAAATCCCTATTGGTTTTGGTATTTTAGCATCACGTGCGTTTTAGGTGTATATTATGTTAGTATTTTGACAGCAAACTAACAGATGCAGTGAATTGGAAAATATGTGAAGTTTAAGGAGCAAATTGGCCAAAATAAAAGTTCAGTAGGTGTAATAGCCATTACCTTAAAGTTTAGGGATGTGTGGGCATTTTTCCCTAAAATATTAAAAAAATATCTAAATGAAATGTGTTGCCCTCAAACACAAAGAATCAATGAAACGTGTTGCCCTCAAACACAAAGAATCAAGTTTAATTTTCTTTCTAAAAAAAAAAGTTTAATATATTTATTTGAAATAGTAATACACTCACAATATTATTATAAAAATTTTACAACAAAACTTAGTGATAAATTGTTACGTATTTTTATTTGAATCTACCATTGACATCACTTTTTTTATCCACTATTACTAATACAACACTTGTACTCCTCAAAAAAAAAAAAAATTCAACACTTAGGTTTTATTGTGAAAATGTTGTGCCCTAACTTTATACTTTATTTTATTAAATTTTGAAACCCACAAGAAGTTAACACAAAGGCTGCCACAACCTAAGAGCACTACCATCAATTGTAATAATTTTTTTTTTAAGGAACTAAATAGTTACTTTATTTATTTTGCATAGTAATTATAATATACCATAAATCACATCTCTTACTTTAGCACACCACTCATTAAAATAACTTTAAAAAAAACTCTCACATTTTAATTAAAAATACCTATATATAAAAGCGCCCACAGGCAACAGCCAGCCATCTACAAATGTTAAATTTTTTTAGCATTTGAGACATCTATTGTAGCTTGTATTTGGATTTTTGGTCTCAAGTACAATAATACAAAGATTATTGTATTTATCAAAAATATATGGTAAATATTTCCATATTTTTTATACAAAGTTTTAAAATATATAGTAATTGTTTTATACCCGTACTATATACACATATCGTCATTTTTCCGTTTCTGTATTTTTGAAACATACTTTTATTAATTAAAAGAATCCAAATTTTACCCCTTCATATATTTACTGTATTTTACGCGTACTGTAATTTACTAACTATTTCATAAAATAATTTAATAATTTTTTTTATTATAAGGATAGCATAATGGTTCTATTGGGTTATGCACAACGCAAATAAAAAAAGTCTAGCATATGTTTGTTATACTGATGGTAGATTATGATAGGAATAGTAATTTATATTACTGAAAATAAAAGATGTAATAAATTAACAATTTCTGTTCATATGTTTGGTTTGTTAACATTTGAAAAGTTAGTAAAAAAAATGATATGGAAATTTTGTACTTTTGTAAAATATGTTAATTTGAAAAGTTGTTACATCTACTGTCAAGAATAGCTATTACTCCTTAAGAAATAATAACTTTTTTTTTTTTTTTTGACAAACAAGAGTATTAAAACATTTTCGAATATCTAACTATTCCCCCAGGTATATTCTGTTTCCTTATCCCACACATACTAGGTTATTACAGAAATGAATTTCATAAGAGCAGCTCAAGATTCTAGTAAGAGATTTGGTTATTCTCTTTATAACTTTTCCAAAATGATTGTTATTTCAAAAAAAATCATTCTTTTTATATAAGCTTAAACTATTGAGATATAGTAAATTTAATCATTTAATCACATACTTCTAACACACGAATAATCATTTCATTACAAGATTGCTTATCAAACATGCCCCTACTTATTTTAATTACTACAGATTTCAAGACTTTGATCAAGAGGCAATCCCAATTTCTTTGTCTTTTACTTTTTCCAACTTTTTAATCTTCGTTTTTCTTTTTTATTTATCATAGTGTGGTAGAAACCGTAGAATACTCCGATTGAGTCATCGACTGTCATTCAAAAAAAAAAAGAAAAAAGAAAAAAGAAAAAAAAAGAACCAGGATCACACGTAAAACCTCCTTATCAAGCTACCACAGACAGTCACTGTTTCACAAAAACCAGCCCTTTTGACAGTGACCAATACCATGATGACTTAGATGAGGTCAAACTTATCGTGCGAAATTGATCACTTTAGAATAAGACTAGTTCCTCATCCACCACACGGTAAAGACTAAAGACTGTTGCGTGCGTGGGTTTTCAAAGTACTTCATTATCTTATACTTATATAGTACTCCATTATCTTATACTTATAGTACTTAGTTATGTAATCATTTTCCAATTTAATCGGCAAGCCACCAAACTATCACCACACTTAATTACATAAATTAGAAAGTGACAAAGAATAGGCCAATTATTTTTGAACAATAAATATTTTATCATTATCGGCTGCCTTAGTTTATTTCAACGACATTGCAAAGAAGACCACGAAACACCTATCTCTTCTTCAGCTAATAATAATTTTATTTTTCTCCATCTTTATCTCAAGGTCTGTGTTCTAATATTTCAAAGACTTAAAAAAATTATTTTCACTTAATTAAAAGCTACCTAGCCCATCTACGTCAAATTCGATAAAATGTTCATATCAGTAAATCTAACAGGAAGTAAATTGGTTTACCAATTCTCGGCTACTTTTCTAATACCTCGTGTGTACGTACATTTTTACATTTAAAGGTAATATATTTATATATACTTTTAGAATTAAGGCTATGACTCACTTTTAAATTTTTTATTGACTTGATTTGTATTCATGAATGTAAGAATTAACTAGGGAAGCTGTGTTTCCAACTTCTAAAGCCTCTTTTTTCTTCCGAAACAGCGTGGAAGCATTGGCATGAAAGCTGTAATTAATTACCATGACTTTTCTACAAGGAAGCTAAGTGGGAAAAAGAAAAGGTAAAAGAAGAAGCTGTTGAACTAATTTCTCTCCCTCTTTCTAGATAATTATTCATTTTATTATTTTTTTTAAGAGAAAAAGAGAGGAGTATCTATGTCAACATTCTTCCTCTACCTCCATATTTTTCTCAAATATATATAATATCAGGATCGACTATATTTCATATTGTATGCATTCTAGAATCTAGTTCAACTATTTATAATTTGTACCACTTTTTTCAAGCAAATAGTATAGATATAATAAAAGAAAATAAAAAACATTTGTGGATCAAACAATGTGCGCATATTAAAATTAATCAATTTTGGTTGAATTATTTCAATTATTTGATTTGAAGCAGATTTAAAATCATATTTGGTTCAATTATTTCAACTATTTGATTTGAAGCAGATTTGTCTAGCAACAATGCTTAGAAATTTTAAAAAAAAAAAGGATAAATGAAAAGATTATATAAAGTATTCTTTGTGCCTATGATCAAGTTAAATTTCTTAAATCCTCCTCTATGTTATAGCTAATTAATATAATTTCTTTTAAGGGTTGAGATCTAATAGTTTAAGAATTTAAATGTGTACATAATGTCATATCATTTAATGTCGGTTAATAATATTATTCCAAAAAAAATATATATATAAGACTTGAAAATGACCTAAGAGGTGTTGGAAAAATTTTCAACATACAGCTAATGGGGCACTTAAGGAACTAAATAATATATATTTTTTCGAATAAGGAATAGTATTTAAAACTTAAAAGTCTAATTTTTCTTTTCTTTTCTTTTAAACAAGTTGAAAAAATGAATGAAGAAATAACTTAGTTTTCCTTTCACCAATAATAATACAGAAAAAATATGACATACGAAAGAGTGAGGTAAATTCTCTAGAACAACACGGTTCTGACTCATTAGCTGATTTGCACTATCAACTTATTGTCATTATTGCCGATGCTGCAAGGCGAGCGACCAGCTCTCATCTACAGTCTAGAAATAGACACAAAAAGAGATGCAAAAAAGATTTTAGTCAATGGCTACCTAACACGTAACGCCCACGCCAATTCCAAAACGTTTCTTCTTAACCAGGAAAAAGAAAAAATACCTTTGAAATTAACAACGGTTTTACTAAACCATTTTAAGAAATTTCTAATGGGTAATCAAAAAAGTGATCAACTTTTCAATAATTTTTTCATATTTTTTTATAAAATGTTTCTTAAAATTGATGATTAAGAAAAGCAAGGACAACCAATTAAAGATAATGATTTTTTTTTTCCTATTTTCTTTTTCGGTGATAACGAACTTGAAGACGACATGGTGGCATCCTTTGAAATGAAGAAAACAACTTTAAGATTTTTTTAGAGTTCGTTTGGATAGAACTTATTTTGCTGAAATTGAAAACTAAAAACTGAAAACACTGTAGCAAAATAATTTTTAAATGTATGAATAGTACCGTGAGATCTATTTTTAATGAAAAAGTTACTGAAAAGTAAAATTTGTGGGACTCATGAACAGTGCATTTGTGCACTGTTCATGGCTGAAAAGTCAAACCTTGCGGCTAGGTTTAAAAAAAAAAAAAAAGCAAAACGCGGACATGGACGTGTAGACTTGGATCCAAACGCCCTCTTAATATAATTAATAAATAAACTGCCACTACATACACCTATAGAAGCGTTTGCCTCGTTCGAACAGACTTTTTTTATTTTTTCTTTATTAATTGGTCAAAGCCAGAATTCATCTTATGATTGGTGAGTTTTTGAAGCAAAATCTTCGAATTGTTTTTTTTATTATTAAATTTTTGAAGCAAAATATTGGGTGATTGTGACCAGATCTTGCCGGCTCCAAATACTTGTTTGGAAAGATTACAGATACAAGAATGAATAACTAATGCGAATTTTAAAAGATAAGTGTGTATTTGCATGGTACATATCCTCCTCTTCATTTTCTGATGGGATTTTAAAGTTGATTTCTTTTTGTAGTAGGAGGACAAACATCCTCCTCTATGTCATCATCTTTCTTTCTGTTGTTATTTAAAATAACAGTAAAATGGAATGTTCAAACATTCTGGATCAACCGACAATAACAATTCCAATTGAGGTTCTCCATTGACAATTTGATACCCACGCAAGGCAGAAATACAGACCTAATCATTAATATTTAAAAGGGATTTGTATTTTCTAAACAAAACATTGAGCACACATGGAAGTTCAATAAAAAAAACTCTATATTAAAGTGGAATCTTAATTTAGAATAAAATAAAATTATAATTACATTCTAACTTTACATCAAGTATCCTTTTACTTGCACTTTAATTAGCTACCAAATGTTTTTAGATTTTAAATGCATTTAAGCATTTTAATTTTGTGTCATCTTTATCATCTCTGTGGTTTCACACAGCACTCCAATATACTTAATAGGTGATCTTAGTGTTTGGGTGGAAATCCTCTTAAAGGTAATTAAATTGAGAGTTTGAAAGATAAAGAATACTATATATTAATGGGGTTATTTATTTATTTTTTTAGTAGTTGTCTTCCTTTTTAAGAAATTAGAGTTGATATAGGGTTATTTATTTATCTATTATTTATTATTTATATAAGTACGGTTTGAACAAGAGGTTTTGTGTTATTGCACAGCCAACTCTTGAAGCAAATCTTGGAATTTCCGTAATAGGGTGATAAGAAACTTCAGGTTCTAAGTGCCTATATCAAGGGTTCTTTGAGGGAACCAATATTCTAATGAAAGAGAGGGAATTAAGAGCAAAACTGAGAGAGAATATCAACAATTAGAGAATATCAACAATTATGTCCATATATAGATACTGAAACAAGAGTTAGAGCTAGCCTTTTAATCTTGGCTGCTCGATTTCAATGCATAACAATGGATAAAATCAATTCCAACCTCTAAATAACTAACTACTAACATCTTGCACCCTACTAAGTACTAACTGTCAGTAACAGTAACGAACTACTTACTAGTAGTAACTAAGTAATGACGTGTTGATTGCCTGATTCCATTCACTAATTAATAATCAGTCTTATCCAGACAAAAGCTTAATAGATGAGATAAGAAAATTAACTTTGTAGCTAAAACAAATTTGTGGTTTGTGGAAGACACAAAATTCTCAAAATATTACGTAAATCATCAGTTCAAAATATGTCACTGAAGAATGTTCCAGCTCGATTAGAATTGATACATAAAGGTAATTAAAACCCTAAATAAATTTAGCAAAGATAAATCAGAACTTATAAAAAGTTTGTTTAAGGTGATCATGCGACAATATACAGAAAAATGAGCACATCTAAGTATCTTATTATGTCAGGGGCGGCTCAAGGCCCTTAAATGGAAGAAGCACCACTAAAATATAATGTATTATATATATATATATATATTTGAGTCGGCTGTATTATATTTATTTTGTGTTATAGTATTGCACAAAAATAATAATGTAATAAAAAAAAATAAGGCTCTCACTTAGAATAAAAAGGGAAAATTTTCAATTAAGGCCTAAAAATTTAATAAATAAAAATCATTTTTAAAATATACTCTTTTTGAATATTCAACATTTTAAGAGTATAAACATTTTCAACTACCAAAAATTTTACTTTTAATTTCGTTTTCTCTCTATTGAAATTAAAATTAGATTTAATAGTTTTAGAGCCGAATTTATTACTGAAATTCACTGTTAACTGAAATCGAACGTTGCCAAGAGAAACAGTAACCATGTGAATTATGATATTTATTCTAAATTTCTAAAACTGATTGTTTCAATATTTTAAAATCAAAATTTTTTTAACACATTTATAAATATATGAAAATATTCCAATTAATTTATTAAATTATATGAAAAGGTTGATTTTTTTTTTAATTCATGTATTACTAATAAAAAACTAAGAAATAATATATTTTTTATTTGTGTTTGACTCCAAAATGTATTGAGTCGGCCCTAGACTAGACCCTATTTTTTCTAACTATGTATTAAGTTTTAATTGTGCTATGATTTTGTATTAAGTGTATGCCATTCTAGTAAGACATTAGATACTCTAATTTTTCCAAGTGTCCCTTCATTTTAAAACTACTTCTAACACATTTAAAATTACGTTGAGTCCATCTAATCTTACTTTTAGCTCATTCTATTTAAATCTATTTTAAAACTTGTTCCAATTAATTTGAAACTAAGTCAAATTTTCTTGCCCAAACTTATTATTAATTTAAGTATAAATTTCAATAAATTTTTTTACCATATTCTGAAAATGTTTGTTTTCATTATGTTTTCATAATTACTCTACTCTCACAACTTATTTGAAAAATATAAACATTGAATAAATCAATTGCATCACAATCACGAACTATAGTATTAAATAACAAAACTACAATTTTGTTTTTTTAAATTGAGTAATCAAGAATAAATAATTTGCATACTCTATACCAAATTTTATTTTTTAATAATTTGATAGTTATAATAGGGAGAAGGGATTTAAGTCTTAGATATTTTCGTTAGAAGCTCCAAAAAGTGTCAGTTTCGCTATAATAATATATTTTCGCTTTTTATTTTTTAAAAAAAAATTAAGACTTGAAACTACATATAGCTCATTGTATTCTAAATTTAAGTTGATAATTGACATTTATAGTTAATTCTTTATTAAATTTAGGATTTCGTTTAGAATTGAGATCAATCCCTATGTGCCACATGCAATGTGTATGATTAAAGGGGGGAAAAACTCAATACTATATCCTCCTCCAATTGATAGCATTATACCTGAGTATCTATCTTTTATACAAAATAAATTAATCCTCCAATTGATAGCATTATACCTGAGTATCTATCTTGTAAATGCACAATTTGTATCCGGACCCAAAAACAAGTGATGGACTCAGGCCCAATGAGCCTTATATAATGAAATTTGTAGAGTATGAGTTTGAAACCTAAGTTTGGGATGTTGGAAGTTGATTAACAGGCTAAAGTGCCACAATCTATGCAAGTAATAAATAAATATGACAAAGGAATCTCCTCGGACGTAAGCCGAGGACACTTTGTGTAGTATTTCCCTTCTTTAGGCCAAAGATTACAAGATTTAGTTTCTTTATCCAAGAAGCCAATCACCTCTTCTTTCCTCTCTCGTCTTCTTATATACTTCTTCTTCTTCCCCATTTCATCCACGTGTCACACAAATCTTCCTCTTGGATACTTGTCCCATCTACCATCTTCTTAAAGTCTTCAAATAATAGCAGGAAGGCTGAATCCTACTGTTCAAAGGTCATTTCTCCATTAATGCGGCCAGGGAGGTAGATGTAGGGCCTTTAATGTGGTAGTAGCAGCTTTTTCCTCAGATATTTCTCACGCATTCTTGGTTCTAAAGGGTGTTTGGATCATACCTTTACCCATCAGTTCTTCTAGGATTCTACCTCTAGGCCGTTTAGCAAGTCTCAAGGCCTTTGTTGGGCCTGTCTGAAGAGATACTCCTCCTCGGACAACTCTTTCGACTACTATAGTGTAGACTGACCTGTGGGCCCAGAGACTCTAGTCAAACAGGCTTATATCAAACAATTAGGCCCAAAGCCCAAACGTTTATTCAAGCACTTTTACCCCTCACAATAGCCCCTCAAAACTTTATTTTTTTGTCCCATCCGAGGAGAGAAATAGAGTTTTGAACCAAACAGCGCACCCCCCACATACTTTGCAAACCGCCACATGTGTAGGGGTCCTTTAGTTCCCTGAAAACGTCTCTGACGCTTCGAAACCCGGAACGCACGTATTTATGACCACAAGTTACATCCTGTTCCCCACGTTCAACGGTGGGATACGCATCCAACAGCCCAAATTTGCTTTAAAAATTTCAGCAGGAGAGTTTTAATTTTGAGGCCGCCTCCCGCACATCAAAAGGCCTGGGAACTCGTACCTTTATTCATTCTTTCAGAAATCAATCACATCTAAGTGTCAATCATTATCTTTTCTCTCTAGAAGCTCGTGAAGAATCGCATAATCAACTCCCGTAAGTTCTCACTTTTCTTTACTCATTCCTTCTCGACTTCTGTCCTCGGCTGCCATTTAAACCCATTTCCTTCTTTAAACTTTCATTTTCGCTCCCACCAAATGGGTAGATTTAAGTGTTTAGTAGATATTGATGTCGGCATAGAGGGTTTTAGGGCCAAATATCAAATTCCTCATGACGTAGGCTTAAGATATTACCCAGTAGAAGCCATAGGTAACGCTAGGAGAGAGGGAGAAGTTATCATTCTCATGATCACCTTCATAGAAGGTAAGATGACCTTCCCTATGAAAAACATGACCAGTGAATACCTTCGCAACCATAGGTTATGCCCAGATCAATGCATACCAAACGTGTTTAGAGTCTTAGGTTGCGTCGATACTCTAAACGAGCAAATGAGTCTGAACCTCACATGGCACGACGTTGCCTATATGTACGAGGGCCATAAACTCAAAAGTGTAGGATATTACATTAAATCCAAGTCTAGCATCGTTAGACTGATTTCCTATCTTCCCAAATCCAACAAAGGCATGAAAGACGCCTAAGTCATCGCCTCAGGAAACTGGTGTGATGGTCCTCATTGCCCAGTTGAATAGGGAGAGCCAGGTGTGACTCCATAGGAGTTAGATTTCCTAACCCATGATTCAATCCCGTTGCCTTTACCGCTTTTAATTTTATTTCACATTATTGCTTTTTGCCTTGATGTTTATCACTAGTCTGACCATGCTCGTTTTCTCGAATGTTTCTTTTCATAGATAAACAACACGTACGCCCACGTCTCAGCCTTTGCAACGTTGCTAACTTGAACCGTGTCCTTCGATCTGAAGTTTTTGTCAGTGAAGACCTACAAGTGAGAGCGGCCCACCTGATACTAGGATACGATCCTTTATCAGTGGATTTTCAAGAAATTGACAACGCGATCACTGCAGGAGACAAACGACGCAGAAGGATAGACATGTCATGCCCCAACTTCCTTTCTGACCGCAAACTCCCAGACGACCCCTCCATAATCCTATATACTCGCCTTATCGCAACGGTTCCTCTCTTGGCACATTCCCAGACAACCGCCATTCGAGAAGAGCAATCATCCTTGTAACAATCGTTGGACGAGGAGATAGACCAATTTCGACTCGAGGAAGCCGAGAGACCCCAAGAGGAGCAGCTCGTCATCCTTTCGGACGAGGAACGCACGCCCACCGAAACTTCGGGCATACTTGGTCTAGTACTTGCACAACCTGATTCCAGCTTCAAAGAAGAAAATATGGACACTCTACGGAAGCTGATGAATAAGAGGGGCTTGAAAGTCTCTCAAAAGGGAACGGGTGGGTCGCAGGTCCCGTCGTCCTTACCACCTCCCCCTCCTTCCTCATATCATAAGCTTCCCGTTCCGGAGCCTAAGAATAAGAGGAAGAGTGAGGTCGAGGAGGCAGATGCGAAGAGGTAGAAGAAGCTGAAACAACAACAACAACAACAACAACAGAAACCTAGCAAAGGCAAGAGACATGCCTTTTCAGTGGAAAGCGGGGAGAACAGGGACCTTGCCGAGGTACGCTGTACACTGGCTAACTGGTCTCCCGAGCTGAAACTGGACAGGGCACCAATCTCCTGTCAATCTAGTATTACGGCGTTCCAACAAGGTCACGCTCACCACCTGGCCGATACCTTGGAATGTCCCCTTCTTCTACCTAAGGACATGGACGTCCTGGAGAAGATGAAGTAGCTGCATTTGTTCCTTTCGCTGAAAAGGGACTTAACTTTGGTGAGTACCTAAGTCTTATCCTCACTTTGTTACTTTCATTACACTTTGACGAAAGAAACATTCTTATGTACTTTAGATTCGTGCTACTAATAATGCATTTATTTTGATATTTCACCACAGGCCATTCAAGAAGTCTTCACTGCTGAAAAGTGGGTGGAAGATTCTCGGAAGAAAGCTGCACTTGAACTGGAGCTTAGGCAGAAGACCGAGAAGTCCTTCGGCCAAGCTCTTGCGTAAAACGAGAAGCTAACCACACAGTTAGCGAAGCTAAAAAGGGAAAAAGACGGTGCCGAGGCTAGCCTGAAGACAATAAGGACCCAGGTGGAGGGGCAATGCAAGCTTCTTCGTCAAAAGGACGAAGATTTATCCAGAACTCAACAAGAAAACTTCGACCTGAAGAAGGAGCTTGCTAGGATGAGGGACAAGGCTCGTATTTTCAAGGACTCTATGTAGGCCGCGAAGAAGGTCGCTTACAAGGAAGGGGTGGAGGCGACAAAGAACTAACTAACTGAGGAGTTCGTCGAGCTATGTCGGGAATATTGTCAACAAGTATGGGAGGAGGCCTTAAATGTGGCAGGGATTCCCTCAACCTCCGAGTTGAGGAAGCCCGAAAACATCTGGCTCCCCCAAGACATCCAGGTGATAGAAGAACTTCCTCCTGTCGCACATCCCCCTGAGATAGCGTCTTCCACGCTCCCTCCCATGATTCTAGAGCCCATTCCAACTCCTAAAGAACCTGAGGGTTCCAATGAAGAGAAGGAACAGGACGATGGCACCGAGAAGACTACGAGCCAAAGTGCCAAGCTTAATGTCCCTCCACCGGTGGCAACAGATAAGGGGAAACAAGCTCAGTCCTCATTTGAAATAGAGCTGAAATGAATAAAGGCTGCCAACACTTCCGAGCAGAACCCCCATCCTAAGGCTTAAGGCTTAGGCTAGTTAGGAATTCTCTTTTTGTTATGTAACAAATTTTTAAGTTTTTTGCTTTGAATGTACATTAACAAAAATTAATGAGAAACTGTCTGGTTTGATTTTCATTTGACTTCCGATCTTTAGCATAAAAATACTCATCAACACAAAAATGAATGAATGGAACATCTAACTCCACTTCCAATATTTCACTTTGCCATAACTTTAAATAAAAGTACACATATTTAGCGTATACATGTAAATCATGCCTTAAGAGCATAATATATGTGACATAACAATACAAAATCAAAAACTTAACTTAGAATTTAGTTTGGGCATAAAGAAATCCAAATGGTTCATCAACACCTCAACACTAATGTGGTATGGTTTCTGCTAATATTCCCAAAGTAGAGGGTCCAAGGACCCGACATAACCAAACTTTCTTTCAAAAACAAGTAAGATGTCAATTTCCACAAGGCCTGTGGTTTGAAGACCATCCATGTCCAAGTTTGTATTTGATACTTAGAAGTAGTAACTTAAAATGTTAATTTCCTCAAAGTAGAAGGTTTGAGGATCCAACATAACTAAGGTTCTGTTTAACAAACAATAGGATATCAATTTTCACAAGGCATGTGGTCCGAGGACCATACATGTCCAAGTTTCTCTTTGATACTTAGAAGTAGTAACTTGAAATGTTAATTTTCCCAAAATAGAAGGTCTGAGGACCCGACATAACTAAGGTTCTGTTTAACAAACAATAAGATATCAATTTTCATAAGGCATGTGGTTCGAGGACCATACATGTCCAAGTTTCTGTTTGACACTTAAAAGTAATAACTTGAAATGTTAATTTCCCTAAAGTAGAAGGTCTAAGGACCCGACATAACTAAGATTCTATTTAACAAACAAGAAGATATCAATTTTCACAAGGCATGTGTCTGAGGACCATACATGTCCAAGTTTCTGTTTGACACTTAGAAGTAATAACTTGAAACGTTAATTTTCCCAAAGTATAAGGTTTGAGGACCCGACATAACTAAGGTTCTGTTTAACAAACAATAAGATATCAATTTCCACAATGCATGCGGTTCGAGGACGATACATGTTCAAGTTTCTGTTTGACACTTAGAAGCAATCACTAGAAATGTTTTTTTTCCTATTGTAGATGTTATGAGGAGCGGACATAACTAAGGTTCTGTTTAACAAACAATAAGATATCAATTTTCACAAGGCATGTGGTCCGAGGACCATACATGTCCAAGTTTCTGTTTGACACTTAGAAGTAGTAACTTGAAATGTTAATTTTCTCAAAATAGAAGGTCTGAGGACCCGACATAACTAAGGTTCTGTTTAACAAACAATAAGATATCAATTTTCATAAGGCATGTGGTCCGAGGACCATACATGTCCAAGTTTCTGTTTGACACTTAAAAGTAATAACTTGAAATGTTAATTTTCCTAAAGTAGAAGGTCTGAGGACCCGACATAACTAAGATTCTATTTAACAAACAAGAAGATATCAATTTTCACAAGGCATGTGTCTGAGGACCATACATGTCCAAGTTTCTGTTTGACACTTAGAAGTAATAACTTGAAACGTTAATTTTCCCAAAGTATAAGGTTTGAGGACCCGACATAACTAAGGTTCTGTTTAACAAACAATAAGATATCAATTTCCACAATGCATGCGGTTCGAGGACGATACATGTTCAAGTTTCTGTTTGACACTTAGAAGCAATAACTTGAAATGTTAATTTTCCTAAAGTAGAAGGACTGAGGACCCGACATAACTAAGGTTCTGTTTAACAAACAATAAGATATCAATTTTCACAAGGCATGTGGTCCGAGGACCATACATGTCCAAGTTTCTGTTTGACACTTAGAAGTAGTAACTTGAAATGTTAATTTTCCCAAAATAGAAGGTCTGAGGACCCGACATAACTAAGGTTCTGTTTAACAAACAATAAGATATCAATTTTCATAAGGCATGTGGTTCGAGGACCATACATGTCCAAGTTTCTGTTTGACACTTAAAAGTAATAACTTGAAATGTTAATTTCCCTAAAGTAGAAGGTCTAAGGACCCGACATAACTAAGATTCTATTTAACAAACAAGAAGATATCAATTTTCACAAGGCATGTGTCTGAAGACCATACATGTCCAAGTTTCTGTTTAACACTTAGAAGTAATAACTTGAAACGTTAATTTTCCCAAAGTATAAGGTTTGAGGACCCGACATAACTAAGGTTCTGTTTAACAAACAATAAGATATCAATTTTCACAAGGCATGTGGTTCGAGGACGATACATGTTCAAGTTTTTGTTTGACACTTAGAAGCAATAACTTGAAATGTTAATTTTCCTAAAGTAGAAGGTCTGAGGACCCCACATAACTAAGGTTCTGTTTAACAAACAATAGGATATCAATTTTCACAAGGCATGTGGTCCGAGGACCATACATGTCCAAGTTTTTCTTTGACACTAAGAAGTAGTAACTTGAAATGTTAATTTTCCCAAAATAGAAGGTCTGAGGACCCGACATAACTAAGGTTCTGTTTAACAAACAATAAGATATCAATTTTCATAAGGCATGTGGTCCGAGGACCATACATGTCCAAGTTTCTGTTTGACACTTAAAAGTAATAACTTGAAATGTTAATTTCCCTAAAGTAGAAGGTCTGAGGACCCGACATAATTAAGATTCTATTTAACAAACAAGAAGATATCAATTTCCACAAGGCATGTGTCCGAGGACCATACATGTCCAAGTTTTTGTTTGACACTTAGAAGTAATAACTTGAAATGTTAATTTCCCCAAAGTATAAGGTTTGAGGACCTGACATAACTAAGGTTCTGTTTAACAAACAATAAGATATCAATTTCCACAATGCATGCGGTTCGAGGACGATACATGTTCAAGTTTCTGTTTGACACTTAGAAGCAATAACTTGAAATGTTAATTTTCCTAAAGTAGAAGGACTGAGGACCCGACATAACTAAGGTTCTGTTTAACAAACAATAAGATATCAATTTTCACAAGGCATGTGGTCCGAGGACCATACATGTCCAAGTTTCTGTTTGACACTTAGAAGTAGCAATAAACAAACCAAACTGCATAATGATAAACTGAACAACGAGCGACAAAATACTTTTATTAATAATAATACCTTCGTAGATTGTTTATATTCCAGGGGCGTTGTACAATTTTTTTATCTAAATCAACTAATCAATATGACCCTATGCCTGCTACAAATGTAATTCAATATGGTCCTTTCCAATTTGGTGCTAGCTTTCCCCAGGCTGGATTTTTGGCAGTACCCACGACTTTCCTCAACACCAAATTCCTAGGCGTTAGTGGCCTTAGCTTCACATGAGTACCATATCCTCGTTTAAGATTCTGCTGATAATAAGCCATTTGGACCATGGTGGCCTCTCGCCGCTCCTCAACCAGATCCAGGCTTTTTTCAAGGAGGCCATCGTTATTTGCTGGGCTGAAAGAACTTGTCCTTAACGTGGGGAAACCAAATTCTAAAGGTATCACCGCCTCGGCCCCATAGGTCATGGAGAAGGGTGTTTCTCTAGTGGATCTCCGTGGCGTAATCCGATATGTCCACAAAATGTGTGGCAACTCCTCTACCCATCTACCCTTTGCATTATCCAGCCTCTTCTTAAGTCCACTAACTATGACTTTGTTAACGGCCTCGGCCTGCCCATTTCCCTAAGGATAAGCTGGGATGGAGTATCTATTTGGATTCCCAAGTCATTACAATATTTCCTAAAAGCTTTACTATCAAATTGTATGCCATTATTTGAAACAAGTGTGTGAGATACCCCAAATCTAGTGATAATATTCTTCCAGATAAACTTTTTGGAGTCGATATCCCTAATATTTGATAAAGGCTCAGCTTCGACCCATTTGGTGAAGTAATCAGTTCCCACGAGCAGCCATCTTTTATTTCCCACAGCCCTCAGAAAAGGCCCAACTATATCCAGTCCCCATAGAGCGAATGGCCAAGGATTGGACAAAGGATTAAGGACTCCCCTAGGCTGATGAATATTGGGAGCGAACCTTTGGCTTTGGTCACACTTTCTTGCGTAGTCTTGAGCTTCCCTCTGCATATTGGGCCACCAATATCCCTGAGTCAGAGCCTTATGGGCTAGGGATCTTCCCCCAGTATGGCTTCCACAAATTCCCTCATGCAATTCTTCCAGAAGTGCCTCTGTCGCCTTAGGATGTAAACATAGCAGGTATGGTCTGGAAAAAGAAGCGTTTATATAACTTCTGATTCATAGACAACCAGAACCAAGGCGCCTTTCGACAAATCTTATCTGCTTCAGACTTCTCCTCGAACAAAATATCATTTTTTAGAAAAGAAACCACAGGGTCAATCCAGCTAGGTCCGAGCCTTATCAAATGGATATGGACGACACTTGCAGTGGTTAGAGTTGGTTTCAGCATGTCTTCAACGAGGATAGTCCTAGGTAAACATTGAGCTGAGGATGTTGCCAAAGTGGCCAACGAATCCGCATGTGTATTTCCATTCCTAGAAACGTGCGAAAGGATGAAATAATTAAACTTGGATTGTAAACATTTGACTTGGGTCAGATACTCTTGCATTCTTGGATCCTTGGCCTCCATAGTCCTCGTCACCTAGCCCACAACTAATTGAGAATCTGAGGACACATGAATTGCCTTTCCCCCCATTCTCTGTACCATACCCATACCGATCGAGACCGTTTTGTACTCGGCCTCGTTATTAATGGCCGAGAACGCCAATCTCAATGATTTTTCAAAGACAAGTCCCTTAGGGGATACCAAAACAAGTCCAATGCCAGACCCCTTTTGGTTGTCCGCCCCATCGACATACGCTTTCCAAATTGGAGGTCCTTTGCCAGTGATCATGCCAACTGATTTTTCATTCATGTGTGATTCATTCGCAGTCTCTTCTAACGATGGTTCGGCGAATTCTGCCACTAAATCCGCGAGAACCTGGCCCTTCACCGAGGTGCGTGGCATGTATTTGATATCAAAAGCTCCCAAAATTGTTCCCCACTTGGCTACCTTCCCCGAGTAGTCAGCACTCCGTAACACTGACTTGAGAGGTAATTGAGTTAAAACCACAGCGGTGTGGGACTGGAAATAGTGAGGAAGCTTCCGTGTGGCATGGACTACAGCCAGAATTGCCTTCTCTAAAGGAAAATAATGCACCTCAGCTTCATTCAAAGATTTGCTGACATAATAAACCGGTCTTTGTACTCTGCCGTCGTCCCTTATAAGGACCAGGCTGACTGCATGGATAGCAACAGCTAGGTAGGCGAACAGGATTTCATCGACCTTTGGCCGAGACATAATGGGTGGCCGGGAAAGATATTCCTTAAATTGCTGGAAAGTTAAAGCACACTCCTCGGACCATTGGAATCCCTTCCATTTATTTAACAGTTGGAAAAAAGGTCTGCACCTGTCAGCTGACCGAGAGATAAATCTACTGAGAGTAGTAGTCATCTCGGTCAATTTCTGAACTTCCTTTGGATTCCAAGGTGGTTGCAAGCCCTAAATGGCTCTAACCTGTGCCGGATTCACCTCTATTCCTCTATGAGTCACCATGTAGCCTAGGAACTTTCCGGAACCCACCCCAAAAGAACACTTTGAGGTGTTAAGGCGCAGCTTGTCCTAAGTATTTGAAAGGTGTTGTCCAGATCTTTCACATGCATAAGTACTGTCTTACTCTTCACTACCATATCATCTACATATAACTCAATGGTTTTCCCAAGCTGTGATTCAAACATTCTGGTCATCATCCTTTGGTAAGTAGCCCCAGCATTTTTTAACCCAAACGGTATTACTTTATAGTGATAGTTCCCTGTTAGAGTAATGAAAGCAGTCTTCTCCTGATCACCCAACGCCAATGGTATTTGGTGATAACCCTGGAAAGCATCTAAAAAACTCATCCGAGGATGCCCGACCGTAGCATCCACAAGCTAATCGATGTGTGGCATTGGGAACGAGTCCTTTGGGCAGGCTTTGTTCAGGTCTGTGAAGTCCACACACACTCTCCACTTTCTGTTCTTCTTTTTCACTACGATTGTGTGCACCAACCATTCTAGATAGAAAACTTCTTTAATAGCCCCAACCCTTTTGAGCTTGAGCACCTCTTCCTTGACAGCCTTGGAATGCTCTTTCGAAGAACACCGAGGTGGTTGCCTTTTGGGAACAATGACAGGATTGCCATTCAAATGGTGGAAAATGAAGCTTGGGTCAACCCTCGGAGCCTCATAGGGATCCTAAGCAAAGACATCGATATTGTTTTTCAAAAACTTCACCAATTCCATCTTCTCTTGGTGTGGTAACCGTATCCTAACTTGGAAGAACCTTTCGAGATCATCGGTTATGAGAAATCTCTCCAAATCTTCACACATGGCATCCTCTACTATCATCGCATTGGGCGCATCTAGAGTTGTTAATTGCTATAAGTTTTCCACAGCTGAGGCCAAGGGCTCTAATTTGGCTTGATGTAGTACTGTAGCCAATATGCATTGTCCTGCCACTGACTGGCTGCCAAGAATTTCTTCGATGAATTCTCCCGAAGGGAATTTTACTTTAACATGCAAAGTGGAGGAGACGGTACCCAAAGCATGCAGCCAAGGCCTGGCAAGGATGGCTGTGTATGGAGAATATGTGTCAACCACAATAAAATCCACATTGACCGTTTTTGAGCCAGACTGTAGGGGAAATCAAATCTGTCCCTTTGGTATAACAGTCTTTCCTTCAAAACTTATCAATGGCGAGTCATAGGGAGTAAGATCCTCCAGTTTTAACTTAAGCCCCTTGAATAAGTCAGGGTACATAATATCTGCACCGCTGCCTTGATCAATCATCACCCTTTTGACGTCGTAATTCCCTATCCTCAACATGACCACTAGGGCGTCATCATGGGGTTGAATAGTCCCAACCTTATCTTCATTAAAGAATCCTAAAATAGGCACAGTCCCTCTGATCCTCTTCGACTTCGAGCTTGCCTCCTTGACCTAGGAGTGTGACACTGCCATCACCCTAGTAGGACAGGAACTGGTCCTATCAGGTGCAGCAAAGATGACGTTAATCGTTCCCAAGGGCGGCCGAGATGAGTTGTTCTTCTGATTATTTGAACCTGACTGACTGCCTTGCCCGTTTGGTTGATACAGGTGCTGCTTCAATTTTTCCTCGCTAACGAGCTGCTTTAAGTGGTTCCAAAGGGTTCGACAATTCTCAGTGGTATGACCCACATCCTGATGGTACTAGCAAAAAATGTTCTGATTCTGTTTAGTAGGGTCCCCCGCCATCTTACTAGGCCACTTGAAGTAGGGTTCCTTACGGACTTTCTCCAGTAGTTGGTGCACTGGTTCTCGAAATACAGTATTAACTACTTGAGGAGTGGCTGAACTAGATTGCCCAGAGTAATCTCTCCTCGGCTTATTGTTATGGTACCTGTCAGACCTGAAATCCCTTCTCTCCTATGGGATAACCTTCGCCTTGCCCTTACCTTGTTGTTGATCTTCCTCAACCCTTTTGTACTCGTCGATGCGGTCCATGAGGCGACATACACTCCGTACAGGCTTCTTGGTCAAGGATTTCCTTAAATCATGATCAGTGGGAAGGCCCACTTTGAAAGTATTAATTGCCACCTTGTCGAAATCTCCATCGATCTCGTTAAATATCTCCCAATACCTGTCGGAGTATACTTTCAATGTCTCACCCTCCTTCATGGCCATAGATAATAGCGAGTCCAATGGTTGAGGGACTCTGCTGCAAGTGATGAACTGAGACACTAATGCCTTGGTAAGTTCCATGAAAGAATCGACAGACCTCGACTTTAGCCCATTAAACCATCTCATGGCAACAGGTCCTAGGCTGGAAGGAAAGACTTTGCACATCAAGGTTTCGTTCTGAGAATGCACCGCCATCCTCTGATTAAAATAGCTCACATGTTCAACTGGGTTTGTCCTGCCATTATAAATGATGAAGGTGGGCTGGGTGAATCGTCTAGGGAGCCTTCCCTTCTTGATCCTACGTGAGAAGGGCGATTTGGAAAGTTGGTGTAACGCTTGGCTCATAGCATCATTCCCCAAGCCCCTAGAGGGAAGATTCTTATGTTTACGGCTTGGTAGGTCGTCCCTTTCGTCAGAGAAGGTTTCGCTAAGGGGAGTCCTGGACCTTGAATTGTAACTGCTTCCTCGGGACCCCTCTGAGAAAGGATTAGATGGGGGTGAAGCTCGCCTTCTTCTGACACAGCGTAGCTTTTTCTTGAGGTGGTCAATCTCCCTCTGCATGGTCTTGGCATCATCCTTATGGGTGGCACTGCTTCCACCACGCGTTTGACTCGCGCTAGGATATACGGTATGCACACTTCCCTCTTGATCCCTCTGACGCTCAAAAAGATCTTTGCCCTAGGATCCCTGAGATTCTGCATGATGCGAACCTAAGTCTGCCATGATGTTCCAATTCCTTCAACACTAGATTTTCCATAGACGGCGCCAATTGTAAGTGCACAATTTGTACTCGGACTAAAAAACAAGTGATGAGCTCAGGCCCAATGAACCTTATACAATGAAATTTGTAGAGTATGGGTTTGAAACCTAGGTTTGGGATGTTGGAAGTTGATTAACAGGCTAGAGTGCCACAATTTACGCAAGTGATAAATAAATATGACAAAGGAACCTCCTCGGACATAAGCTGAGGACACTTTGTGTAGTATTTCCCTTCTCTAGGCTAAAGATTACAAGATTTAGTTTCTTTATCCAAGAAGCCGATCACCTCTTCTTTCCTCTCTCATCTTCTTATATACTTCTTCTTTTTCTTCGTTTCATCCACGTGTCACACAAATCTTCCTCTTGAATACTTGTCCCATCCACCATCTTCTTGAAGTCTTCAAATAATAGTAGGAATGCTGAATCCTACTGTTCAGAGGTCGTTTCTCCATTAATGCAGCCAAAGAGGTAGATGCAGGGCCTTTAATGTGGTGGTACCAGTTTTTTCCTCAGATATTTCTCACACGTTCCTGCTTCTAAAGGGTGCTTGGATCATATCTTTGCCCATCAGTTCTTCTAGGATTCTGCCTCTAGGCCATTTAGCAAGTCCCAAGGCCTTTGTTGGGCATATTCGAAGAGATACTCCTCCTTGGACAACCCCTCGGACCACTATAGCGCGGATTGACCTGTGGGCCCAGGGACTCTGGTTAAATAGACTTATACCAAACAATCAGGCCCAAAGTCCAAACGTTTTTTCAAGCACTTTTACCCCTCACATATCTTTTAAACAAAATAAATTAATCGAGGTAAGCTTGTATAAACGCATTCTTAGTCTCCTAAAATAAGAATACAAATTATATGTACTACTTTTTATGTTTCACATTATATCTTACCAATCATAATTTGTTAGGTATTCTTTTTACTTATAAAATAATCAAAGTTTAAAATGAAAACAAGTCAATTATAAGTAACAATACTTTCACAATGGATTTGTATTCCCCTAAACAATATAACTTATAATTTCTTTTTTGATGAATAACAATATATTTTTTTCGGTGTTTGATGGAAAAACAATATCACTTATAAGAAATAACTTTTTATTATAAAACTAATTAAGCTAGTTATTTGCGAAATAAATATATACCGTGGTCATCAATTTAATTAAAAAGAGACCATAATAATACAATTTCTTGCATTTGCTTACCAAATTTAAAGTAAACCCCAACCGCACTATTGTTTACTATTTAATTAGTTCCTCACAAAAATTAATAGTAATCACCAAAAACCCAGTTGAATTACTCAAATTTAGATTAGGCGAGAAAAATTCAGTCCAATGCTAAGCTGAACTTGTCTTCTTGTTCATTGTACTTGTTATAAAATTTCTAAAATGAGCTCAAGGAAATTTACCTACTGTTGAAATGGTAACAATTCCGTGAATGTATACCTAACCCTTTCAAATTCAAGAGCTATAAAGAAAGATTAAATTGGACTAAAAGGGCTTTCGAGCTATGGTCAAATATTCCTATTCAAAGAGATTGCTTGAAAAACCAAGATTCTGACTTTTACATACTTTCTTTAATGGATGTTCGGATGGCCAACTTAAGCAGTTAGATAACGAAGTTTCAGCTATCTACCGCAAGGGGATGCCAATTCAAAAGCCTTATTAAAACCAATGGGACGTGTAAGCTATTTTGTCACGCAATCGTTGTAAAGCCTAAGGCTTTGTCTATCTATCTATATATATATATATATATATAGTACTCGACTCCTCTCTTTTAGATATCACTGAACACATACACAAGTTTATTAATAAGTTATATGAACACGTTCTTAGTACAACAACAAGAAGTTCATCTGATATAGATAGAAACTTCTAAGTCTTCCCTTTGTCTATTTTTCTCTTAGGAGCTGTATCCTCTCTTCAACATGGCACGCTTTGTGGCTCTGCTAGCATGCGCTTTAGCTCTTTTAGCATCATCAATGGCTTCTGCTGCTATTGTTGAACATTCATTCCATGTAATGAACTTACTTTACCTGTTTTTATTTATTTATTTTTCCTTGTCTTTATGAGAAATTTGGGTTCAGTTGATAGTGCAATAAGGTATTGATGTGCCTTAAGTTTCCAACATGCATGGCTCAATTTTTGTAGTTCCATGCATCAACTAAAAGTAATTGCACTCTTACTTTCAAAAACTCTCAAAAGGCATGCATGAATAATGCTAGAGGCACACTATTTTTCATAGCATCTAACATTACATGTTATACTTAAAGTAATATAATCTTCATATAAACCAATCATTGACGCCATTTTTATTTTATACAAAATATTTCATAATTATGGATATTTTATATTGAGTAACATCATTTTGATACTACTTTTATTTTAAACCAATTACTACATTATGTGATGGCCTGCAATTGGAATATATGTAAGACTTAGTGCAGTACTCACTCTTGCCCAAAGTTTACATGTCATAGTCTCAGTTTCTTGATTCTTAAATTAAGAGTAGGTGTTTATTTACTTTAACTTCTTCAGCCCTCATCTCTATGGAAATATAAATATTAATGTTTTTGCTTCGTTTTCTCATTATTGAACTAATTTGACACATAAACCTTATTATAACATTTCTTCTTTCCTTCGTTTCAGGTGCAAAACCTCACTGTCCGTCGGCTATGCAATGAGCAAGTGATAACTGCAGTGAATGGAAGCCTCCCTGGCCCAACCATACGTGTTCGAGAGGGTGACATCCTTGTCGTCCACGTATACAATAAGTCACCCTATAACATAACAATTCATTGGTAAATCATTTACAAGTTGTACAATTGAAAATCATTGGTCTTCTATAATTGGTCTGACTTTAAGAGTAAAACAAGATAACATTTTCTTCAGAAATCCCAAAATATCCCCCCTTTGAAAATGACCTCAGTGTAGTCAATTGCTTAATAGGTTTTTCACTTTTTTAATTCATTCAAACTCTTAATTTCTTTTTACAGCAACAAAAATCAAAGATTTGTATTTGTGTACAAATCTATCTTCTGCATTAAGAAATCTTGTTATAAAGACTTTGTTTAAACTTCAAGCAATATCAATATCAATGTCTGTTTGAAATTATTTGTTTGTTTTAAAATTTTAACTTATTTGTTCACATACCAAATTTTTTAAAACCTCACATTTTTCATGATATAACTATAAATTAATCAACTTTCAACAAAAAAAAAATTATATCCAAATGTATGTTTGGCAAGTACAAAAAAGTTTTTGTTTTTTGGTGGGGGGAGTTTGAGCTTATTTTGACTGGTCTAACATAAAAAATTTTCATACTTTTTTTTCTTATAGTACTTTCAACAATAAAACACATCTGAACGCAATATAATTTATTTATATTGCAAGATTTATTCTTATCATCACAATCCTTGAGTCAACCTATTTTTTCAAAAATTTAAAATTCAGTTCTTATTATCATTCTGATATGCTTATATTTATGGTGAATGTTGTACTTTTAGGCATGGTATCTTTCAAAAATTGAGTGGGTGGGCTGATGGGCCTGAATATGTAACTCAATGCCCTATAGTTCCTGGAAATAGCTATACCTATAAATTCAAAATTACCGAACAAGAAGGAACGCTTTGGTGGCATGCTCATGTATCTTGGCTCCGCGCAACAGTTCATGGTGCACTCATCATTCACCCCAAATCCGGTCACTCATATCCATTCCCAAAGCCTGACAAGGAAGTTCCCATCTTATTTGGTATTCCATCCCCACATAATTCTTTGTCCTATATTGATTTAAATAATAAGATGGCTAAAAAAATGAACAACAACTTGCTTGGATTTTTTAGCTGCATAATGGTGTTAGGTCACTTAAAAATAAAAATGAAATTATATGGTTGCAGGCGAGTGGTGGAATGCTAACGTTGTTGACGTCGAGAACCAGGGACTTGCTACCGGTGGAGCTCCCAACAATTCTGATGCTTTCACGATAAATGGAAAGCCTGGCGATCTTTACCCATGCTCTAAAAATCGTGAGTTGATAATAGTTAGAAAAATAGAGATTTAAATCTTGAATATCTCATTTGGAAACATTATAATATAGATCTTAATATCACTTGCATAAATAATAATTTGTTATTTTTTCATTAAAAAAACAATTTTAATCATCATCGATCAAAGCATTGTCTAATTAGACACTCATGCAACATGTTTTACTTTATTTTAATCAGAAATATACAAGCTTAAGGTGGTTGAAGGAAAGACATACATGCTACGCATTATCAACGCTGCACTCAATAACCAGCTTTTCTTCAAGATAGCCAATCACAAGCTGACAGTTGTCGCAATAGACGCCTCGTACACGGAACAATATGTGACCGACGTAGTTGTGGTCGCACCTGGCCAGACCACTGATGTTCTTGTCACTGCTGATCAACCCGTGGGTTCTTACTACATGGCCGCGACTCCATACGCTAGTGCTGCAAACGTGTCGTTTGATAACACTACCACAAGGGGCATCATCGTCTATGAAGGCTCCACGTCAGCAAATCCTCTCATGCCGGTCCTACCAGCTTCCAATGACACGTTGACAGCCCACAAGTTTTACAGTAATCTCACAGGCCTAGCTGGTGGGCCACACTGGGTCCCAGTGCCTCGTCAAGTGGATGAGCACATGTTTATAACTTTTGGGATCAACCTGCAACGTTGTGGGTCCAACGTAACTGGGAATACCACGTGTCAAGGCCCACTTAATCAGAGACTCTCTGCGAGCATGAACAACGTATCATTTGTGCTCCCTAGTACTAGCAAGCTGTCCATGTTGCAAGCTTTTTTCTATGACGTGGGTGGGGTCTACACCACTGATTTTCCTAACAAGCCTCCGGTGAAGTTTGACTATACCAACCCCAACATCAGCTCTGATCAATCACTGATTTATGCACCCAAAGCAACCAAAGTCAAGACATTGAAGTACAATTCAACGGTGGAGATTGTGTTGCAAAACACAGCATTTGTAGGCATTGAGAATCACCCAATTCACGTTCATGGTTTCAATTTCCACGTTTTGGCTCAAGGGTTTGGAAATTATGACTCTGTTAATGATCAGGGAAAGTTCAACTTCGTTAACCCTCAGACACGTAACACCATTGCTGTTCCAGTTGGAGGATGGGCTGTCATTAGATTCCAAGCAAATAATCCAGGTTTGTCTTCTTTAAGACCTTAACTCCCTAATAATAACATTCTCAGAAAATTCAATAGATTGACATTTCCAAATATGGGTTAGGTATAGTACATGTACATTAGTGTTTTCGACTTAATACGTGTCTAGTTTTAAACTCATGTTTAAATCATGCTGATTTAGTACACTAATGCATTTGACCTAAATTTAATCTTTTGTTCTATTATCACAACACGTTAAAGCCACAATTATTGCTTTATTTTAATATGTCCTATCACATAAACTTGTTCAAGAATGGAGCACGAGATGATATTAATTAAAGTGATAGTCCAATCTAGGGTTTTGGAAGTTTTAAAATTGTTCCTGTTTCTTACAACTTGAACTTACAGGAATATGGCTGGTACATTGCCATCTGGACGTGCATTTGCCATGGGGACTTGCCATGGCTTTTGAGGTTGAGGATGGACCAACTATATCATCTATACTGCCTCCTCCACCAGCTGATCTTCCTCAATGCTAGAAGCTTTACCAGGATATGGCTTTCAAACATTGTTTGCAGTTTGGCTTTAGATTTCATTTATTGAAAAAAAAAAAAAATGCCAATAAAGGTAGTTATCAATCGATTCTTTTCAACATTAATTATTGTATCAATTATTTACATTATTTGAGTGAAATAATATTGTTCTTTATCAGTATTTATTTTTGAAATTGTAAGATCTCTCTCTCTCTCTCTCTCTCTCAAACACACACAGAAGAAAAATAAAAGTAAACATCTTTTGAACACTGCGAAGTGTGCTGAAATGGGTCATATATTGTGGTTCAGCAGAAATGTGAATGAGGAGCTACTCATTTTTAGCTTCAGAATCATGAGAAAGAAAATGCGTTCCCCTGCCAAACAATAAAAAGAAAAACCTCAAATAAGAACACAAACACAAAAAAAAAAAAAAATCTCACGCCAAAAATACCAAATGTGTTCTCTTTTTTGGGGTAGAAAAACAGTAAAATTACCGACTATAATAAAAACCAAAGAAAGAAAAGAAAAGAAAAAGAAAAGAAGATTTGGGGCAAACAGGGCTTGTCAATTACATACCCAAATAAAGAAAGCTCGCTAAGTCGTATTCCCTATTATCACCAAAAAACTTGTTATATTTGAGAGAGGTGGAATTCAAACGAGTTCCTAGCACTTTTTTTTCTTCAATAGATGGAGAAAGAATTCACCAGAATCCTGATCGTACAATTGTATGATACTTCATTATATTTACATGTAAACAATTTTAAAATGAAACTCAGCTTCAATTTGGCCAATCACATCAAAATGTCAACGATGCAGCTAACTTGGGAAAATTCGAAGAAACTGCCATCAATGCAATTAGCATCTAGTGATTTTTCCTAAAATAAAAGGCATTGCTTTATTTATTTATTTATTTATTTTTAATAAAGTTTTAATTCAACTATAAAAAACTTTACAAGTTGAGTTAAATGAAACACATAATAAAATGAATTACTTGAGTAAAATATATTTACTAGGAAGCACGCAATATTTTTATTTTTATTTTTATTTTTATTTTTTGAGGGAGGAAGCTCGAACAATTTAGGAGTGTCCAGGTCCAATACTCCAAATTCTCCAATAACCCAAAAAATCGATTCCAATTTCCAACCAACTAACTTGGTCCCATCCGAAGGGTCATATATCAAATGAATAGCCGGGTTAAAATAGTGTGCATGGCTTGAAAAAAAATAAAAAACTATTATTATTTATTTTTTTGAGAAACAAATAGTCTATTATTTAGGTGGGCACATTCGTACATACAGGGACCGACCCAAGGAGGCCTGGGACCCATGGTCCCAATATTTTTGTTTATTTATTTATTATATTTTTTATTGTTCAGTTGGCCTCCTTTTCCAAAACTTTAGACCTTCTTCTTCTCCAATTAGCCTAGCCAGCCTAGTTTAACTAACAACTATCTAGTCTAAAAATTTAACAATAAAAATATTTACAATGGTGATAGTTTTTTAGCAAAAAAGATATTTTACCACAAAAAATCACATGTTATTAGAGAAACTAAAGCTAAATTTTTTGCAACTACAATAAACTTGTATAAATACTAGTTGACTATAACAAGCTGTTAAAAATAAAATACAATATTTTTTATGATTATCTCTTTTCCTTTAATTAAAAAACTTAAATTTTCTTTCTTCCTTTATTATTTTAATGAGTTGTTTATATTATTCAAATGAAGAGGTAAAAATATAGAACATTTGATGTTGAGTGTATTGTAAAGTGAGGTGGTAAAATAGATAAAATAGTTTTTTGAGGTGCTAAAAACTAAATTTTTTAGCACTACTACTAGAAATGCTCTAACTTCAAAAAAAAAAAAAAAATCCTAGCTAGTTTAGTATTAAAAAACAATATTATTATTATTATTATTATTATTTTTTTTTTTTTGTATTTTGTTTTTGTTTGTGTTTGTGTTTTTTTTTTTTGTCTTTGTTGTGAATTATTGCATCTTAATGTATTAAGAAATAATAATTTTGTGTATTTATAATTGGTTAAAACTATATGGATGCCTATTTAGATTCATTTTTTTTTCTTTATACTTTGGCCCTCTTTAACTTGAAATCCTAGATCCGTCCTTGCATACATAAGATAGGTGGATGGCCTTATATTAAGGTTGATTCCAAGAGCAAGGTTTAGTAGGTATTCATTTGCTAGTCATATTACAAAACATGTATACGAAACAAGACTAGATTAAATAATAATGGGTTCTTGTTAGAGCTTGTGCATGCATGATAAGGGATGAAGCCAAGACTATCAAGTGAGGAGGATCGAGATACTCTCCAGTCCCAGTACTTTAAAAAAATTATTGCGTAAATGCACTCTTGGTTCCTACATTTTGGGTCTATTCCTATTTTGATCTTTATTTTTCTATTTGACCACTTTTAGTACCTAAAATGAAAAATATGTTTCATTTTGGTCCTTACTATTATCTCACTAACGGAAATTGCTTATATGGAAAACGGAGTGCATTATTGGCACACTAAAAACTGATGCGACCATTTGTTGGGGACGTTTTGCGACAAAGGCCAAAAATGCGAGAATGACTCAAATCTCCCATTGCTTTTAAAAAAAGTGATTATTTGTGGAGAGTATCAAGTCCAAAATTCCAATATTTAGTAAAATAAATGCTAACTTGCTTTAACAAGAGAGAAATCAAGATGCAAATAACAAAAATGCTGAAAAATTCATAATGTAGACACCGCATTTTGTACCCACTATGACTCAGGCCCTCGTTTCCCAATGATGCTCGAACTTTAAGGCCTAAAGCCAGTTTAGAGCCCAATCAAATATTGAATTGACTTGAGGAGTGCTAAAATGGAAAATATAACCCTTTTAATGAGCAAGAATCTATTATGAAAATAAATTGGCCAAAGTGGCCCTTGGCCTGTGTACATGGGTCATGGCCTGCATACACGAACCAATGCATACGTACACAGGCATATTCTTGCGCACACAGCTAGGGTTTTAGAAGCATAAGAAAGACAAGTTTTTTGAAATAATGGTTGAGGTTTGAAACGAATCCCACATCATTTGTGAGCTGTTTCGAACTCCATTTTTTCAACTATAAAAAGCCTTACATGGTACATTTTCAAAATATACAGAAATCCCACGGGAAAAACCTAAGATTCACTATTTAAAATGGAGTTTTTCACAAAACACCCTCAAGTCTCTTTTTATTTGATTGGGACATTTTCTAGCCCCAATCCTTTGAGTTTAAGATTACTAATCACCGTTTTATTAAATTGTGATAGATTTGACTGAGAGGAACGGTAAAAAATCAAGCCTAGGGGCTTTTGCTTTAAGGTATGCTTTAAAAACTTTCTTTTTCTTTTCTGCCCTAATCTTTGTTTTAATCTGCTTCACATTTTTATATATATTTTTAGTTTAGTTTAGGTTTCCTTTATGTCTTTATGCATGCTAGGTTGCTAGATTTTACGTTTTAGTTTCTGCTCTGTTTTTGTGTTGATTAGGGTTTCTAGGTAAGGATCTGTGTACGCATGATCTAGCCTATGCACGCAGGTTGAACTCATGCATATTGTTCTAGCGTGCGTGATGCCGTTACCTAGAAAACCTTAATTTTTGTTTGTTTTGTTCTTGCCTTCACATTTTTTTGCATAGCCTCTTTTTCACATGTTGCAAGCCCCATGATTGTTTGTTTATCTTCTAATATGTTTGTTGTTATCACATGTCTAGATTAGGGCTTCATGCTTGTGACTTGCTTCGATGTCATGAACATGCATTCACATGTCCATTAATGATGCCATAGGTGCTGAGGCGCTGCGAGGTAAGTAGGCTAAGTCATGCATTAGCGATGTTCATGCATTTGTGTTAGGGTTCTTAGATGTATGATTAGGGTTTCTAGTATTTTAACCTTTTTTATTTTTTATGTGTTTTTTTTTTATGATATGCTTGCTACCATGTTCAAGTTTCGGCTTTGTTTTAGATGTATGATAGGATTTTCACATGTTAAATGGTTGTTAGAGTTTCTTTTGTTTTGCTCTATTTTGTTTTATGGATGGAAAAGTATGTTTGTTTAGGGTTAAAGATGTCATGTTGTTTGTTAGATGCATGTTAGTGTGTGTATCTAGAATAAAAGTATTTAGATGGTTTTTAATAGGGTTAAGATATATGACACAATGATGGGAGGCCAACCTTAAGGTTTGGCGATCTTGGATGCCTAACACCTTCCCAAAAGCATACCTAAACTTTGAACCCAAACTCTAGTAGTTAGATCAAATGTCTTTCCTCGAAAGAACGCTATATTCATGGTTCCTAAACCATATAACTAGGTGGCAACTCCATTCACATGAACATGCATTCACATGTCCATTCATTATGCCATAGGTGCTGAGGCATTGCGAGGTAAGTAGGGTAAGTCATGCATTAGCGATGTTCATGCATTTGTGTTAGGGTTCTTAGATGTATGATTAGGGTTTCTAGTATTTTATCCTTTTTAATTTTGATGCGTTTTTTTGATGATATGTTTGCTACCATGTTCAAGTTACAGCTTTGTTTTAGATGTATGATAGGATTTTCACATGTTAAATGGTTGTTAGGGTTTCTTTTGTTTGGCTCTATTTTGTTTTATGGATGGATAAGTATGTTTGTTTGGGGTTAAATATGCCATGTTGTTTGTTAGATGCATGTTAGTGTGCGTGTTAAGATATAGGACACAATGATGGGAGGCTAACCTTAGCGTTAGACGATCTTGGGTGCCTAACACATTCCCAAGAGCGTACCTAAACTTTGAACCCAAACTCTGGTAGTAAGATTAAATGTCCTTCCTCGAAAGGACACTATATTCATGGTTCCTAAACCATATAACTAGGTGGCAACTCCATTCATATGCGACAACCCTCCCATGCGCCCACACATAAAAACACAACAAGTCTGAAACTTCGACCACAATAAGTGAGAAGAAAAATGTGAGAGCAATCGTGAGGAAGAGAGGAAATGTTCCCTTGTACCCATATTTCCACCTCCTAACTTCAGAATTGTGAGAATGTTAGCTAACTGAATGAGTTTTTGCTCTAAAATTTCAGCTATGTGGGTAAAACGTGGTTGACTTTGTTTTGAGCTGAAGAGAGAGTTTTATAGCAGCTTTTAGTTGTCCTTAATGACTAGTTTTTAGGTTAAAGATGAGGCTATGGACCTCCCAGGTGCAAAATTTATGTTTGGTTCAGATTTGCTTTAGTTGGGTAAAAGAGTTAGCTTGCTTTATGCATAATTTGGGAAAGATTTGATTAAGTCCTTATTAGCTCCTCCTTTTTAGTTGTTTTAGACTTTTTGGAGGCTCACGTAAGTGAGGGCTAGTAGTTGGAGTTGGCCAATAAGAGCCAACTATGTTTTAAAGGTAAAAATGGGTTAGGGCAAAAACTTTGAGCTACAGTCAGCCAGAGTATAAAAACTCTTTTTTTGGGTGGAAATTTCGGGTAGAAGGCCTCCGCTATAAGTTTAAGGTGCTACTAGTGTCCCTTGTCCACTTGGTAGCATGCATGGGCTGGGTTCATGCAAAATGTTTGAAAGAAATCGACCCATACTCTCCAAACTATACTGCTTCAATTTTCCCAATATGTTGCATGGGCTTGGGCCATGATAAAAATAGAACCAAATATAATATAATATATGAATTAGACCCATAAGAAGGTTAGGTTTGGTTAAGTTGGGCTTGTAGAAATTGTGTCACGAAAATGGGTATCAACACCATTAAAATAATATTAATTTTTTTTTAGTATTTTAAAAATTCCATGTTAGGATTTTAATTAAAAAAACGCCACACGAGATAAAACAATAAAAAAATTCTGAAATGTTTTTTTAAAATAAAATTAATTAAAATTGTTTCAATTTTTTTTTTCCTTTTTGTTATGTTGTTAGAAGAACATGAAGACGTGTTCTTTCTCAAATAACATGTTTGGCTGCCCAAAAAATTAAATAAATTAGTATTTTTGTTTCTTTTCTTGTATTTTCTTAGCAACCAAACACCAAAACCCATTGAAACCAAAACCCAGTCATCACCAAAATATCGAAACATCTCAACTTCAAAACACCAAAACCTATTGAGACCAAAACTAGGGGTGGCAATTCGTGTTCGCCTGTCGGGTTCGTGTTGTGTCGACTCGACTCATGGGTATTCGACTATATGGGTCAACCCTTACCCGACATGTTTATTAAACGGGTCAAGATTCCTCAACCCTAACACAACCCGTTTATTAAATAGATCATTCATGTCGACCTATTTATTAGATTTTATCAAAATTAAAAGAAAAAAAAAAACTAATTTTATTATTAACCAAATTGATATGAATTATGAAAAACAAAAAAATAATTTTTTTTAATATAAAATTCAAAACTAACGAGTAATTACATCACAAATAATCATTCAAAACTAAAGTATATCTCAATATCACAAATAATCAATCATAATATGTCAAAGAAAATAAACCACAACAACTAATAATTTTATATACATAGGTTTTGAAGGATATATTGGTAAAATATCATTTAATTAAACGGGTTAGACAAGTCAAAGGGTTCCATGTGATGGACACTAATCCAACCCGTTTATTAAATAGGTCAGCCGTGTCTACCCGAATATGACACGAACCCACTAATCCCCAACCCATAACCTACTAATTTCATATCATGTCTTGTTGGGTTCGCAAGTCGTGTCCAATATTGCCACCCATAACCAAAACCCAACAATCAACAAGCCCACCCCACGACCCACCACCAAACCCAATCAACCACCATTTCATAACCACCACCACCATGGAAGGACAAAGCAGAGAGAGAGAGAGAGAGAGAGAGAAAGAGACCCATCGAGAAATAGACATCGATTCGAGCAAAAAAGAGAGAGTGAAGCACTGATCTGTGAGAGAGAGACATTGATCTAAGAGAGAGAGAGAGAGAGAGAGAGAGAGAGAGAGAGAGAGAGAGGATTGAAAAGGTCTTAGAAGAGTTAGAGAATTGTTTTGAGAAGAAAGTTTTAGGGTCAAAGCTTTTCTTTTGAGTGTGTGATTGTGTGAGAAAATGCTTGATAAAATGTTTTTTTTTTTTTTTAAATTGTTATTGATCTAAGAATATGAGTCATATTATGGGAAAAAACACAAAGAACATAAACAGGTTCTTCCAAAAAAAAAAAAAAAGAAAGGAATAATTTTTTTTAATTGTCTTATTTTATTTTTAAAAAAGTTATAAATTTAATTTTTTAATTTTTATGTATTTTTTATTTATTTAAATGTTGACATCGCATTCTTAAAATGCTAAATAATTTTTTTAATATTATTTTAATTGTCACATGATCAGCATTTAGTGTGCCAACCGTGCACTCTGTTTGGTACGTAAGCAATTTCTGTCAGTGAGATGACAGTAAGAACCAAATTGAAACATGTTTTCCATTTTAGGGATTAAAAATTGTAAAATAGAAAAGTATGGACCAAAATGGGAAAGAGCCCGAAATGTAAGGACCAAAAATGCATTCATGCTAAAACTCATTATAGTCAGAACCCTCATATTGTAGCTCTAGATTAACCCATAAACAACCATGTTTTCTATCCAAGGTACATATAAAAGAAAAATATATGTGTTCTTATCCAAGCTTCTTTGGGGAATTTCATCAAACACTTAAGCTGCAATTATTCTATACTAATGCTTTGAGATAAATTAAAATTTTCATAACTCACTTAGAACCCAAATAGAAATCCACAAAAAGAATCCAATTTTAATGAAATTTTTAATAAAGAAAGTGTACTTTTCCTGAAAGCATGGAAGCATTGAACAAAAACCCCAAATTTGCAAAGAAAGAGATGAGGAAGGAAGACCAAATACATTATAGTAGTACATACCAAGAGGATTTATATTTGTAATTTCCTTAACCATTGGACTCTATGGTTTGTTGTTGTTGTTGTTGTTGTTGTACCACCAAAGCAACAATGACACTCTATCTCTCTTCAACTTAGACATAAAAGATATATATATATATATGTTTAATTTTCAATGATTTCGGCTGATTCTGTGTTGTTATTTGAGCTATTTTTTGGTTTTAAGTTAGTCAAGATCATTGGGGGGGGGGGGGGGTGAGGAATTTTAAATTTTTTTGTACCAAAATTAAAAACAAAGCTTAATAAACTTTATGTTTTTATTTTTCCCATTCCCCCCCCCCCCTAGCCCAAACATAGCTCCATCTCTATGCATGATTAAGGTTGCATACGAGAACCTCTTGAAGTATATAAGCAAGTCTAATGGCCACCTTGTTGGTGCAAGCGCCCGTGACGAGTTTTGGTTCTCCTTATGGGAAATACGCCTTGGCTTGGGGTGGGTCGGACGGAGGGTGTAAATGGAGTTACCACCTAGATTTGGTCTAGGAACCAAACATAGCACCCTTATGTGAATGACTGATCTTACTAGAGTACATGTTCGAAGTTTAGGTATGGGGATGGGAGAGTGTTAGGCACCCAACCCCAACCCCAACTGACCTGTAAGTCGGCCTCCACTCATTGTGTTCCAAATCCTAATCTCATAAAAGGGTCTTTTAATAGGCTACCTTAGACTCTTACACACACACTAACATGCATCTAACATATAACATGACTTATTGTCCCAAATCCTAGCATACATCTATCATGGCATCCATTCACATACATTTAAGAGGCAGAGAGTACATCACAAAGCAACAACATTAATAAGGCATCGATTTTAAGATAACCTAAACATCCCATCATAGCATTATAACATCAACCAATCATACTAATCATGTCCAACAAATAAAACAAGGTAATTAACCAAATGTATGTCAATGTCATATGCATGACTTACTGCACTTACCTTGCTGCACCACAGCCCTTATGCAGTAATGCATGTTCATATCCATATGCTTGTTTATGGTGTACATTCAATCAAAGAACCCTAATTGTGCATTCTAAACAAAAAACATTTAAAACATGTTATGCTACAGACCTCAGACCTAAAACGTGTGAGAAAAAACTAAACATAACCTAAAAGCATGCATTTAACAAAATAAATAAATAAATAAATAAATAAACAAAATTTGGGTTTCTGGGCTCTAACTTATGTACACATGTAGAGGCCTGCGTACGCGAGAACCCAAGGTTGTGTACACAGGCACGATCCTGCATGCACAATACTTCCTAGAAACTCAGCAAGCAAACATCGAACAAGCCTAGTTTAAACAATCTAACATGCTTTCCAAACAAATAAACAAAGATCTTAAACTACACAAAAAGGAAATAAAGCAGTAAAACAGAGAAAAAAAAATCAATAAATAAAGAGATAAAAGCAAGAACAAGTACCTGACACAAGAAGCTTTTAGAGCTTGATTTTGACCATTCCCCTTAGTCAATCTACAAAACAAAATACCCAGTGGGTTAGTAAGTTTAACTAAAAGGTTTTGAACTAAAATAAGTCCTAGCCAAGAAACTTTAATTTATGATACTTTTCTAAGTAAAAATTTTCTCTTTGAATCGCTTTTTTGGAGGTGATTCCAAGTGAAGTGGGATTGCCTCTATCAAGATTTTGTAATATATTTTCCTTACATAGAATCTAGAAACCCTAATTGTGCACACAAGCTCGTGGTTGCGTACGCAAGGGTTAAGGATGCGTATATAGGGTCAAGGCCGCGTATGCACCCTTAGGGTTTTGTAAGGATTTTTCTCCTTTCAAAAAACATCTTTCAACTAAACATCTTTATAGCTAGGCCCTATATTAGCCATAAACCTCCTAGTGTTATCGTCATTGGGGAATGGAGGCTTGATTCATAAGGGGTACAAAATGAGGTGTTTACATACCCTCTTTCGCCAGAAGTCATCTTCCTAAAATTTTAATTGACACATTGTTAATACCAAGAGCTTACCCACTACACCAAGAACAATAGCTAATGATAAGGGTGCAACTTTATTCCTTTAAAGGGTGACAGCTCAGCCTCAACAAGTTGACTAAAACTTAGCCCAACTTGGCATCTACCTCTAGTAGGATGTTAGACTTAGCTTACTAGGCCTCCGCAAAACAACCCCCCACCCCCCACAAGCACTTGCCTATGCAAAATAGGGAAGTCGACTCTGTGACCTTACTCTAATACTAATTGTTAAGACCAAGTCCTTACCCGCTACACTAAAAGCTATAACTAATGGTAAGGGCACAACTTTATTCTCTTAAAGGGTGATATCCCAGCGCCAATGAGCTAACTAAAACTTGACCCAACTTGGTCCATCCTCTGGTAGGATGCTAGACTCAGCCAACTAGGCCTCTAGCCAATATAGCTAATGTTGGGTTGACCTTAGAGAACTTAAAGAACACAATCAAGTGACACAAATCACCCTAGAGAAGGGCACCTATGGTGTTTTTTTTTACAAAGAAACACAACCTTTCTAAGGGAAAATTTAAGGGGTGACCAGTATGATTAGAGGTGGTTAGGATATTAATCAAAGAGTATAGCATAGAACAAGATATACTCACCAAGAAACATGTCAAGCGTGCTTCTAAGGGAGAGTAGGTAAAAAAAGGTGAGGAGATGAGTTCAACTTCTAAAACAAAACACAAAACCTCACTTCTAGGGGTGGGTAGCCAACCCGTCAAAACTGACCCGATCCAACGCAACTCGCTAGACTAGATCAGTTTTTTAAGGGTTGGTGGGTTGGGTTAGTGAGATTATTATTATTTTTTTAATTTTTATAGTGGGTTGGGTTGGGTTCAGGTCATAATATTCACAAATCTGTCTAACTTGACCCAACCCGCCTATATTTAATATATATTTAAATTTAAATAAAATATTATACAATTTTGTTATTTACTTTTTTGCCCATCTTCCTAAATAAAACCCAAATGCTAAGTTCTTCTTGTATAGTTTGTATTGTTTTGGTGTTGTGCTTAAGATTATTTGGTTATAAATAGTTTGTGTATAGGGTTGTTCTAATGCTCAATTCAATAATAATAATAATAATAATAATAGTAATTAAAAAAAATTGTCCAACCCATGGATCCAACTCGATCCACGTGGGTTGGGTTGGACCCCTATGGTGGGTTGTATTAGGTTGGATTTTTTTAACTCACCATGGTGGGTTGGGTTGAAAAAACCCTTCAACTCGACCCATGCACACCTCTATTCACTTCGATATCCTGAAGCATGTGTTGTGTACCTCACTGAACAAGTAATTGATACGTAGTTGAAAAGATGACAAACTGTTGCTTTGTAATAAATGTGATATTTATGAAACTAAAGTAATGTGATGTTACCAAAATACCTAGACCAACCACAATTCAAAATAAGAGTGTTGTGAAAATGTTTTGAGATTTTGATGTGTGCTCAATTTTATTAAGAAATTTTAGGGGGACAATAAAATTCACCACATTTTTTTAACACCATTATTTTGAGATACGTTGAGTGCTAATATAATTATTTTTTTATTACATTTTATTTTGACTTATGGTGGGCTGGCAACCCAACTTATTATAAAAATATTATGAGTTTTATTATCAAGTGATTTTAAAACTACAAACTATTTCATAACTTTTTACCATAATTTTAACATTATAGACTATAAGTGATTGCCTATTGTAAGTGCACAATTTGTACCCGGTCCAATCACTAGACGGACTCAGGCCCAAAGAGCCTTATACAATAAAATTTGTAGAGTGTGGGCTTAAAACCTAGACTATAGATGTTGGATGAAGAGAAGAATTAGGCTAGATTGCTGTTATCCACGTGTTCAATAGATGGGAATAGCAAAGAAACTCTCCTCCGAGGACCAATTGTACTGCCTTTCTCTCCTTAAGAACAATATTACAACTACCGTTTTTCGTCCTCCTCTTCTCATACCCCTCTTGTTCTTTTATATCCATCTTCTTCTTCCTTTCTTCTTCGACGTGTAACACAGATCTTCCAATTAGATACTTATCCCATCCGGCACCTTCTTGAAGTCTTCAAACACCAACTGGAAGGCTGAACATTACTGTTCAGAGGTTATTTCTCCATTAATGCGGCCAGAGAAGTAGGTGCAGGGTCTTTAATGTGGTGGTAGTAACCTTTTTCCCTTTGATATTTATCATACGCTCTTACTTCCAATAATCGCGTGAATCATGCCTTTACCCAACAGATCTTCCGGAGTTCTCCCTCCAAAACTCTTAACATGTCCTATGACCTTTACTTGACCCATCCGAGGAGATGCTCCTCCTCGGACAGCTCCTCCAACCCTTATTGCATGAACTGGTTTGCGGACTTTAAAAGCTATGCTCGAACAGGCTTTCTCCACTAAATTAGGCCTAAGACCCAAATACATATTTTAATCATTTTACCCCCACACTTATCACTTATACATAAATTCACTATTTTTTTTCTTTACCACTCACACTGCCAAATCACAATAATGACAAAGAAGTGTAAAAATTTGTTTTACAAGATTTTTTCATTTTACCTCCACAGAAGAATTTAGAAAATATTGTAAGAAAGAAAATCAATTCTTATAAAAAAGAAAGAAAGAAAATAAAAAAATCAAGTCAAATGGGAGGCCAAGTTGCCCAACTAGGAATTAAAATAAAAGAATATCAATAAAAGAATATACTCTTTTGGATACGTTGACTTTTCACTAGCCTCTTTGATTTCTGCAATGCACTACTGTCAGGGTGTTTGCCTTTTAACTGAGTATTAACCTATTATTATTATTTTCTTCTGCGTACTTTTGGCGCGATAGTCACTCTTATACAAGTATAAGTGTTTGTGAAGTGTAGGAAACAATAGTCCAAATTCAAGTCTCAAAAGTGAATTTCATACACATATACACATAAATTTATGATAGAGTAGAATTTCTATCTTGTATGAGAAAAAAAAAAAACACATTTAAATTTGAACAAAATAGCCAAGTACTCACTTTCATTTGAGTCATTTCGTTCATTACCGTTAGAAAATGTCGTTAACTCCATTAAAACTACTTCATTTTAACATTTATAAAATTAAAAATGATTTGAATTTTTTTTTGTTTGGAATAATTAAAATGACAATATTGTAAAGCTAACAGTATTTCCATAAAAAAAAATGTCAGTTTAAATTGACAATTTACTAAACTTTTAGGATGTAACATGTATTTCTGTAAAAAAAAAAATATATATTTTGGAATCTTCCAGCCCTCTATGACAGCAATTCTTTTATTAATTAACATATCATAACAGTTTTTATTTTTAGTTAGTACCAGGTCGTAAACGAATTTGTGATCATTCGAATGATCACAAATATATTTTAGGGCAACCTTGGCAATCATCAAATTAATGATTGAGATTGATTCTAAAATAAATCTCCAATGACTTCCAATTTTCTTGCTTCCAGTTGGCAACAACTTGACTATCGATAAAGAAAGAAATTTATGTCTCGTATCTTGTAATTTACAGGTTAACAACATTTAATATTTTCTCGAAAATTAATGCATATTTAGACGTATATATGACGACTTGCATTACGCTACTAGCTATTCAACGATCCATTATTTCCTTTTCTTTTCTTTTTTTTTCTTTTTTTTTTAAATTATAAAAGAGAGGTGTTTTCCCGACTTAATGGATAAAATAATTCATCAATCTCTATTTGCCCCCCCCAAAAAAAAAAAATCAGATTTAAGAAGCTAAATTCATATCATGGCTCAAAACTAATTTATATTCTGTAAGCACTGAAATTAATTATAGTTCATTGCTTAAGAAAATATGTTGTATATAGTATAACTTGTTTCATCATCACTCTTTAAAAGTTATCTTCTTCTATTTGTGGGTATTTTGTTTGTTAAACTATATATATAAATGAATTACATATATTTAATAAGTCCTCCTCTCTCCTTTGGCGACTAAAAGTTATAAGAACCTTTACCAATGTAGTTAATACCGTATCGGTACTGGCCGTATCGGCCGGTATGTACCGTATCGGTACGTATACTGGTATCGAAACACCAATATTTCGTATCGGTTTAAATACCGGCCGATTTCGGGTAATACCGGTCAGTACAAAAAAAAGTTTTTTTTTTTAGTTTTATAATTTTTTGAATTTTTGTAAGGGTAGAATGGTAACTTATTTGCATTAACTTATTAGTATTGTTTTTTTTTTTTTAGTATGCAATGAATAATTAAGTTTTCTATTTTTTATATATATTTTTTCTTTTAATTGATTCTAAGGTTTAAAACCATGAATAGTTTGTTCTGAATTGAAGTAATGTTTTATGATAAATTTTTATATTTATTACACACAAACACACACACACACACACACACACACACACACACACATATATATATATATATATATATATATATATATTTATAATATAAAAAATAACGGTAAACCCAAAACGGTACACCGTATTGACCGGTACAGAAATATATCGTTTCATTGGTCAAACTGGTACAACCTCCAGTATGAGATTGACTCCCTTGACATTTACACCAAGGAAGAGAGGAGGGCTTATTAAAACTATGTAATGCACTTATAAAAAAAAAATTAAAAAAAAAAAAAGACTCACAAGAACCTTTTAGCTGGAGGAAGAGAGGAGGGGCTTATTAAAAATATGTAATGCATTTATATAGTTTAACAAATAAATATACACAGATATGAGATGATAACTTTTAAGGAGTGATAATAAAGCAATTTATATTATACATAACGTATTTTCTAAAACAATGTAGGACAATTATCATTTTTTTTTTTCAGAAACAAACAAATATATGTACGATAGAGGGAAGAAATGTTTTCTAATACAAAGTCCCACTACAAACTCTACTCTAAATCTATGGTAACTCTTAAGGAAGATAGGACAAGCTATATATATAGCTTGGGTCTGATTTTTTTTTTTTTGGGTGGCTCCGCCAGTATTCATGAAATGCTAAATATTTAACGGCACTTATCTATCTGAAGTATAACGTGACATTAGTTACTCATAAACTATCTCAATGAAAAGGACAGTTTGCTTAACAAAAAAGATTTTATGTGCTTTCTTTAAAGTATGTTCTAAATGGCTAGATAAAGCTGCTAGCTAAATAACTTAAGTTTCTGCAAACACAACACATTGCCAACTCGATTGGGGAAGTCCATTGGATGATCAGTTGTTGAAATGGTCGTGTGTATTTTAATAATAGACATGCAGAAAGCATGGAGATTTCTTACAATTGCGCACGTTCCAAGAAATCCATGTTGTCTAATACAAATAGGAGCTTCCTATTCTTTCCCTCTTCATCTCTCTGCTGTCTTTTCTCTAATGATGATGGGTCGCTTTCAATTTTTGCTAGCATGCGCTTTAGCTCTTCTAGCTTCTTCAATAACTTATGCAGAAACAGTGGAACATTTTTTCCATGTAACTAGCTTATCTATTTGAATGTTTTTCCATTTCTTGCTTTATTTTTCCTAGTAGTAAATGAGTGCAATGGGGTGAGGGGGAAATATGGTTTTTAGCACACTAGCATTACAATAAATATAGGAACATATTATTTTTCACAACTATTTATATGAATTGTCGCAATTGCTGCATGTTTACAATGATGTCAGTATTGTATTCAAGTTGAAATGGTGTTTCTATAATCATAACAAATATTTTAGCAGTCGTAAAAAAACGTTCTCTCTAGCATCACTTTTTGGTCTGTTGACTTATAAATAGTTAACTTGGAATAGTCGTAATTGTAAGCCTAGCCCTTAGAAATGCTATTCCTTTTGCTCTTCCTTCCTCACCAATCAACCTAGTTTTGTGAGGAGTTGATTATTATCTCATGTACCTATATATATTTGAGATGTAATTAGCACTTGACAGTACAGAATTTGAAGTACATCAAAATTTTGTTATTATAACAATTTTTATTTATTATTATTGTTACAGGTGCAAAACCTGACAGTTCAACGGTTGTGCCATGAGCAAGTGATAACTACAGTAAATGGAACCCTGCCTGGTCCTGTAATAAGCGTTCGAGAAGGTGATGATCTTGTGATCCACGCAGTCAATCAGTCTCCCTATAACATTACTATCCACTGGTAAATCTTTATTATGCTATGCAACTAAAAGTCTGCTTAGCCATTGTCATTCTTATATATATATATATATATATATATATATATGGTATTTAATTATAAGGTAAAAAGAGGCTTCCATGCTTTCATTGGAAAAAAAAAAAGAAAAAAAAATTAAAGTTATTTATGCATGTGTACAACTTTTTAATTAAAAAGAATGAAATTAATCCGTTGAGAATGCCCCAAAATTTAAGGCTAAGGCATGTACTTGTTGTTGATGCGTGTATACTACGGTCTGTTTGGATAGAACTTATTGCTGAAAACTGAAAACACTGTAGCAAAATAATTTTTAAATATGTAAATAGTGCTGCGGGACCTACTTTTAATAAAAAATTGCTAAAGAAGTACATGCACAGTGCGCGCACAGTACGCGCACACTGCGCGCTTGTCCCCCACAGAATCAAGAAAAAAAAAAAGGGGCAAAACGTGGACGCAGCAATAAGCTGCATCCAAACGCCCTCCTAGTAAGATTATTTTTGAACATATAAAAAGTGAACAAAAAAGTGTGGCATCCATGTAATAGTGGTATAAATAATAACGCTAATACCAATACCAATACCACTAACAATAACAATAACAATAACAAAACCAAAAACAAGAATTTTAATTAAAAAAAAAAAAACTTGTTTCTATTTTTTTTAATATAATATTTCTTTAAAAGAGTCCATTCATACTAAAACTTGGTGAGAATAAACATAATAAGTTCTCATGTTGATTGCCCATTTTCCCCTTAATAATTATTCATTTCACATCAATCTCCTTCCTAGAATTTAAAATAGAGCAATACCCCCCCCCCCCAAGTTAATAGGTGATTGGCATATGCTCCAAAACTAATAAATTCTGTTAAATTAAACATTTTAAGAGAAAATTATTTTTATTTTAAATTTTCGAATTGGGCTCATACCTTTGGCACACTCTATTAAAGTGGGTTGCACCTGGAAACATAAATTTTAAAAAAATAACCACGAAATTTGCCTCCACTGATTTGGTTGGAGGGGCGATGACGATCTTCAGAGAAAATTGCAAATGGGTATGTTCAAAGGTGAGGCTTTGGTTGATTTTGGAACTTGATAAACAGAGAGGCTGAGAAAAGGAGGGTGTGGGATCTGAAAATTTAAAGCAACGCAAATCAATATTATCAACAAAATCAGAAACCAAACCTAACATACCATGTCAGGCCCCCCAACGGCTAGATGATTCTGGCGAAAGCAGGAAATCTGGTGAATTTGTTGAACAAAATTGGATTTTGAATAATATAGCTCTTCAAATTGATCATCCCACTACAGTTCCATCTTCATCATTCAACCTTAATCAAAACCAATAACCTAAATACCTAAATCAAAGACAATCAACCCAAAATAAAAAAAAATTTAAATACTCTTGGTGGTAGACTAAAATAAAATTTCAGCTTTAAGAGATTTACAAATGATATGAGCTTTACATTAGAATCTCTGTTTTCCCCCAAAAGAAAATACATCTTTTCTAAGTCCAACTCATTTTGGCATAAAAGTAAACCACAATCAAGTGAACAAATAAGAAGTTCTCAAAACTTTAAATCAAGGCAGTTAAAAACTAAAAACAAAGTTCAGAAAATTTCATGTCCCAAATCATTTCATTAAGCAAAACATTGAAGCCAATCACACAAACACAGAAACCTAGTCACAGAATACAAAACTGACAGAACAACATGAAACACATAGCATTAATTTCAGCGGAGCTTAAATGCATACATATTATGTACATATACACACAAACAGAACACAAATATACATACAGATCAAATAGACTCAAAAGCAAAATCAACTCAACAGATCAAATGAGTAGTGAAGATATTCAACTACTAAATAAAAATATAGTGGTAATCTTTGTAATTTATGCACAAATAGTAGTGAACCCTTCATGAAGTAGAATATTACAAAATCATTACGATAATTAATTCAATTAACTGAACCACATACGAAATCCATATTTTTATGTTTCCAGGTGCAACCCACTCTCCATTCATGAGGTTGCAATTTTCAAAGATCTCTATCACCTACAATGATCGAAGGTATGCCATGTAGCTTATAACCAAATTGCATGTCAAGGCTGGAAATCTTAGCAGCTTTAATATAAGGATGAGATAGAGGAGTAAAGTGGAAATACTTGGATACTTCTCTTGCAAAGTCATACTAGGATACTCCTGTTCGTCAAAGTCCATGATGACTTTCCAGTAAAGTTTTTTTTTCAATGACTAGTGTTTGCAACAACTCAACAAGATAACAAGTTTCAATCTTAAGCCTTTAACATACATCAAACTGCTTCACCTTCTGTTTCAAGTCTTTCCTTATACTAGACCAAAGGAAATCCCTTCGAAGTCTATGGAGAGTTTTCAAATAACCTAAATGAACATTATGAACTTGCTGCAACACAATTCCCTTCAAGTCACCACTAGAATCACCCAAATATATTCTGCCCTTGTAAAATAACATACCATTGTAGGAGGGAAACTCTTTTGGAACATCATCCCTTGAATGAATGGCCTAAATACCTGAATCACTTGCATAGCTAGCCTTAAGATCAAATAACCAAGTAAGAGTGGGAAAAGAAATGATACACTAGTACCAATAGAGGTTACTGATGTAGATCAAGAGGTTTCATCCATGTCTCCATTCCTTCTAAAAAGAGCATCAGCGACCATATTATTATTATTATTATTATTATTATTATTATTATTCCTACTAATTACCGCAATAAAAACAACATAAAATAACAAGAAGTTTAGTAAACATAAATATATGTTTATGTTTGTTATATTTTCTTGCTAAAAAAAAGCATTTTAATTGAACTTGGTGAAATGAAAATAAAAATTACTCCATTTTATTAATTTGATTCTTTAATTTTCATTTTTTTGTCACTTTGGTTGAATAAGCTTGCACTTATGTATTGTTGTTGTTACTCCTTTGTGCATAACTCTATTATTAGTAAAAAATAGTTTTCCAATTAAAAACAACTAAAAATAATTACATTTAATTACATTTTTAGTCTCTAATATTTTAAATATGTCAATTTAGTTCCTAATATTTTGCTATTATGTCGAAATGAATGCTGACGTAGTTAACAGTGATATTATTTTTTTTTTTTTTTCCAATTTAGAGTTGTCATATCAACAGCCATGTGTCCTTATTTTTATATAAATAAATAAATAAAAGAAAAAGACTTCAGCTACGTAGCTACATTCACTTGGGCCTCACTAGGTTTTTTTTGGGAGATGCAAACCTATGTGGTATTCTTCCTGGGTTTTTGAATTTACGAGTCACATTTTCTTTACATGCACATAAATATAATTAATAAGCATTTTGGAATATAATTTATTTCTTTAGGGAAATGTACGTCCAAATTGCACTGCATCTGGGCATCTATGTTTTTGGCATTTTGGCCCTTTTAATTAACAAAACGTTCAAAGATAATATTTTTTTCCCTTCAAAACAGATTAAATAATACACAATCTTTGTCCTACCATTCAGCTGATTACTTTTTGATCTGGCCACACACCTAGGCAAAAAATAAATATATAAAAAAAAAAAAGAGTAAAGAAAGGGTTTACTAGCGTCATTGATTGATCATATTAGTAGGTTTTGATTTTGTAAAGGCTAATTGATTTTTTATTAAGAAAATGGACATTTCATGGTAATATATGGTTCAAATAATAATACCAATTTATTCATCAAAAGAAAAATAAATGAATAAAATGATCCATACAGTATTATATATATACAGTCCTTGATAAAGATTTCATTCATTTTCTTTCATTTCCTGTTATATCTGTGACACAAATTCATTTATATACAAATTCATAAGGCAACGTGGGGAGAGAAACTGCAGAGTATGTTAGTGGAAATTTCATTGATGTGAGTTTTTATATTTATTTAATTACATATTAGTGAGAGTAATGCAAGAGCCACAAACAATTTTATAGACATTTTACAAAATTTCATTACAATTCTTATTAAAAAAATAAAATAAAATCAATTATCTCCCTTCCTTCCCCTCACCCTCCTTGTCTCTCTATGCATCTTTGGTGATTTACTTGTTTGTAAAATTGTTTATGGCTCTAGCATTGCTCTTATTGAAAATTTCAGTTGAATATGTTCGTTAAGAAGCCAAAGCTTGGTGACTTCAGTCACAAATTATCATAAAAGCTCTGGTCCCTTTGTAAATATATCCACTTCATTGTTTAGATTAAATAATTACAAATTAAAAATATATTAGTATTATATTATTTAATATTTTAAATAATGTAAAATACACCATATTTAGATTCTTAAATTAAAGAAATAACATGTTATTGGTAATATGAAGAGCAACCTTACCATGTCATTTCGTATTCTATTGCCAGGAAGATATTATAACAATGTTCAGTACTGATACGTTTAAAATTTGAAATATAATACTTGTCGACAAAGAGATTTGCACTATACGTCTCGGCCAGATTATAAAAAAATAGAGGCATGCATGCTTGAAAATCTCTTTGCAACTAAAATTTATGACCACGCGAGGTAAGCTCGTTTGCACCAGTTAGCACCATCTTCTTCCCTTGCACGGCATTATGTCGGTATGTATGTTTTTCCCTCAAAGTATTGACTGTTTTGCAAGAGTTTCCAACTCTTGTTCATACCAATCCCTCCCTATATACAATATCTCTGGAAATTGCTTTCAAATTTCATGGCACTTACAGCGCTGTTTCAAAACAATTTCCATGATGATTCAGTGACGAAGTTGCTCAGTATCTCTAAAATGTCCACACCCATTTGCACGGTCTGTGTTTCCTTTTTCTATTTCCTTATTATCTTTATTTAACCATTGGAGAATGATGTTAGCCCTAGGCATAGTCATAGATCTTAAACTCTCTACTTACAGAAGAAAAGATGGCTCTTCTAACTATTATTCTTCTCAAAGTCACAGTGGTGCTAGTTCTTTTCCTTGTGTGCTTGCCTGCACATGAGGCTAGGACAATTTCCCACGGAAAAAAACCAAAACATGATGAAAAATTACAAGGACAAGTTGTTTGGGGCAGTTTCCGTTAATTTTCTTTCATTAGTTTTTATCTTCAAAAAAAGTTTATATAAGTAGTAATCTTATAATATCAAAGTTGTACATATTAAATTATCAATTGTTCCGAAAATTTAAGCTTTTGGAATACAGTAAATTTAATCATTTAACTACATGCTTTAAACAATCTCCCGTACCTATGGGTTGAAACTACCTTTTAATAGCAAAATTATCTTTTAATAGGTGAGACATAATATGTGGGAATTCAAATGGAAGGTTAAGTGGAGAAGACAATAATTGAACTCATGATCTCATGCTCTGATACAATGTTAAATTATTGATTTTTTTTTAAGTTTAAGCTCTTGAAATATGGTAAATTTAATTATTTAATCACAAACTTCTAACATGGAATATGGGGCATGCATTCATTTTGGTACAGTTCAACTTTGACATTGCAGAAGAGAATAAAAATGCCCTTTCCCATTTTTAATGATCATTGGTGGAGCAAAATATGAGTGGGACTAAAGATTTTTATTCCGATTTAAGCAGCATGAACACGAGGAGAGAAGTTGATGATCAGTAGATAAGTTGAAACTTCATTGTACTAAGAGTTTATAATTATTATATATGGAGATTTTTAATTTAATTTTGTTTTATTCTTTTAGTTTAGTTTTGGTTTTAGTATTGAGCGATATAGGAGCTTCTTAACTAGTATGTCTTGAAATAATGAACAAAGCCTTATTAACAAGTTAGAACAACAGAGGTACTTGTGCAAATTCTTTAATTTGAGCAAGTTATGACTGTAGACTTTTGATTAATCTCCCATGGGTCATACAAGGTGTTGAGATTGACAAAAGCTCGAGCTTTCAACAATGAAGATTTAGGAATTTGAAAGAAGGAGAGAATGAGAGAGAGAGAATCAATCTGTGAAGTTGTATATGCAAATATGTATAAAATAACAAAAACTTTGTCCTTATATATTAGAAGAAGAGAGTGGGAAAATCATAATAAACTAAACTAACTAGAAATCAATAAGAACAAGGTACCTGTCACCTAAAACAGTATTTAACAACTAACAAACTATAACAGAAAAGCTACTTGTAGTTTATAAAGTTATTACAAAATGATTGTAGCTTAAGCAGATATCAACATTTATCATTCTTCTTCTGAACTGCTTCTTTTTCTTCTTCTTCTTCTTCTCTATTCCTCAATTCTTCAATCTGATTCACTTTAAGGCTTTAACACAAGGCACAGTTTCTGGTCCAGTATTTGAGCTCAATAATAAAACTACTTTAACACAAATTCGGAAGCTATTAGCAGGCAATAGCAACTATAGTACAAATAACCTGAATTAAGTCCACACCATTAATTTGAAAATTTTGTGAAGAAGTCAAAGTTTTGATACAATATAATTAAAACTTAAGCCATAAATTATCCAAAAATAATATTTTTCATATTATAATTCACTTCACATTATATATGCAGGGACAGGATGGCCAAAATACGTTTTTGGGCCTTGGGCCTGATTTAGGGTTACTTACCTATTCGAGCAGGGTTTTGAAACCCACAAATAAACTATTGCTGGAAACGTTGATAGGGATAGGGATTATCCGAGGAGGAGCATCAGGATGTTTTGAAGGAAATTCTAGAAGGTCTGTTGGGTGGAGATATATTCTACAAAAAACTATAGAGAGGAATAACGAATGAGAAATATCTTAAAGAAAGCTGCTACCACCGCATTAAAGGCTCTACACCTACCTCTTGTTAGGATTAGTGCCCTTAAATCCTATTGTATGATGCTATGTATGATATTATGTATGACATTATGTATGACATGATGTATGACTTAATATTGTGATTGATAAAGTTATTTTATTATTATCTAAAATAATGGTAACATGAATATGAGATATTATCATATAGTCCATGAGATGCATTGTATGTGATTTATGTGAAAAGTCACAGAAGATGTAAATCACAAGTTCTTTGTAAACTCAGAATTTATAGTTCGTAGTCGGTGATGAAATTGGGTATTTCATCTGCGAAGACTATAACGTGTCAACTAAGATGATTTGTCTTGATCATGGAAGTTGAGACTTCTAGTTGATATGTTGATATGTTTTAAGAGTTAAAACATATTGAACAGGACCGCTGTGAGATTTATTATTCTCCTAATGATTGTCAAATGAATAATAAATCTTACGACTTCTATTTGCATGAACTCTTAATCCTGAGAGAATAATGGACCTGATCATGAAGTGTAGGTTGCTTTGATATATCAGGAGTGAGACCTGAAGTGACGGTCAAAACCTCAGTATGTTGGGTAGCCACATTTAGTGTTGATGGAACATATATTCTCAATATGGAATTCATAGTCTCTTGATGGAGATATAAAATATTCCCTTGAGATAAGTTTAATGGTTTCAGTTATTCAGAGAGTTAGGCCTAACCACTTTAGTAAGAAATTACTAAAGTATATATTTATGAAATTGGATTTCATAAATATATAATGAATAACTTTAAAGAATTAAACCGGGTACTCAAGGATAAGATGTAGTAATTTACAAAGTAGTAGTCTATATTTATGACTTTGTGTTACTACGAATATTTTATGAAGGGGTTACGTGTATAATAAAGTCTTGGGATATAATTTATTAATAAGGCCTAGAGTGCAATTATATTTATATAGTGGTATTAAATATAATTAATGGTAACTTTGGACTTGTCAAGAGTTGACGGAAAAGCCCAAGGCCCATTGGAGCTAGTGTCTTATTGGTCCATTTTGGTCCCACTCCAAGCCACACACTAAAGCCCAATTGGAAAGGCCCAATAGGCCAACCCAATTAGATAATCAGTTGGTTATAAAGGGAAAAACATACAGAATTTTTATCAGAAGAGATTAGAAAAGAAAAAGAAACGGTGTGTGAGAGAGTGTGAGACACACTTTCATTCTCCCTTTGAAAAACTGATTGAGAGACCACACATCTTGGGTGTAAAGTGAAATTGGAGTGAAGATTAAAAGTGTTCCCAAGTGCTTCTAATCTTTGTTTTGAATTTCTCCACACCAAGGTACGCTATCTTGTTCTTAAATTCTGAAATTTACATAGTACACGTTATCAATCATGAATGAAATAGATCCTAGTTCGTTGCTTCCGCTATGGGTTTTGTATGAGATACAAAACCAGAATTTTTCCTTCACCTCTCTGGCTGCATTAATGGGGAAAATGACCTCTGAATGGTAGTGACCGACTTTATAGCTATTGTTTGAAGACTTCAAGAGGGTGGCGGATGGGACAAGTATCTAATTGGGTGATTTGTGCTACACGTGGAAGATGAAGGGAAGAAGAAGAGTGATATAAAAGAATGAAAAAGGCATTAGAGTAGGGAATCGGAGAAGGAAAGAGAAAAAGAAAACACTGTACACATCATCTTCAATTTTAATCTATTGTTTGAAGAAAGAAAGGCAATATAAGTCATCCTCGACTTACGTCCGAGGAGAATTTCTATTATTTTTATCCATTGATTGTGTAGATAGTGGCAACCTAGTCCACTTATCTGTTGTCCAATATCCATAAAATCTAGGTTTCAAGCTCACACTCTACAAATTTGATTGTATAAGGCTTTTTGGGCCTGAACCCATCACGCGGTAGGGTCCGGGTACAAATTGTGCTATTACAATATATATATTATAAGTTTTAAATTTTAAATAATATAATACATTTTAATTTATTATTGAACCTAAAAAATAAAATTTTAAATTGCAAAATAGAGAGAATCCTAAGTTACCACATACGTAACATCAAATAATTCGCAAGGAAGATACCAACAATTTTGATGTATGTTTAAAATTTGAAATTTAAGATTTGTGGACAAAGAAATTTGCACTATGCAGTCTATACGACATTACGCGCATAAAATAAATTTTTAAAAAAAATGCCAGCATGCATGCATAATTGACTTTGCAACTGAAATTTCCATACTTCCAGTTCCAGGAGCTAGGAGTAACCACTTTTGCACTAACTTCAATCTTAAACTCTCAAAACTCAAAAAATAACTAGCTAATTGTGAGGATCTGTTTGAAAATTGTATAAAGGTGAAATATGTTTTTAATTCTAATCTTTGTGGGTATCTTCAACTTTACAATAAATTAGACACTAAGGCTTGTAAATATTTTTTAGAATTATTTATTTTACCTTTAAAACGTATTATTTACATTTTTAAAAGATTTCATAATTTGTAAGTAACAGTGGCAGCTCTAGAAATATTTTTTAGAGTGACTATTGAGAAATTTAAATTATACAAAATCAAAATCTAATAAAGAAATAACTTGAATATATCAACGTAAAAAAAAAAAAAAAACGCAAATACATGAAGTATTATAATTTCTTTTATTAACAAAGAGAAAAGGAGGGAAAAAACTGATAAAGGATATAGTGGAAATTGAGAATACTAATATAAGAGTGATAAAGTGAGAGAGTGAGTCTAAAATGATTTGAATACTTATTACAAGTTCCAAGCCTTGGGTTCGAGGACTGGTGAGTAGAGAGAGAGCAAAGAGTCAAAAATATGAGAGAGAGAGAGAGAGAGAGAGAGAGAGAGAGAGAGAGAGAGAGAGAGGTAAATGATATTTTCTAAAACTGTGAGTAAAGTCGCTAAAGAAAAGAAAAATTGTTGCAACTGCAAAGTCAAGGAAAACGTAATTTCCAGCACTGCCAAGGAGAACTCACGATCACATTATTTTTGTTTGTACCATTTTTTAAAGAAAAATGAAATTAGAGATTATTTTTAAGTAATGAGTTGAACGAGTTACAAATCTAAATGATTGAAGTTTTTTTTTTTTTTTTTTTTTATATAAATAGGCTTTTTGTTGAATAACATGTTCACTTGTTGTTTGGTCTAGTCTTATTTTTGTTGTTATTTGGGTTAATTTTTATTATTGTTATTTTAACATTCTTTTTTTTTTTTTTTTTGGTTTAAGAATTATATATTGGGAGACATAATTATTTTAGGAGAAATCCTATTACCACAACATTTTCACATGTCACAACTTACACCAAATCTTAGGCGACAAGCTATTACTAGTTGATACAAAATTAATGTTAGCATTAGGACAAAATTAGAATCTTCAATAGCTTACCACATAAGATTTTTTGTGAAATTATTGTAAATATGTTGTAAATAGAGTAGCATTTCTCTTATTTTGTGGAACAAAAACTATTGTGATTCTCAAGCCAGTGTGTTCAACATTTTTTTTGAGATGGTCACAAGAGGTTAGTTTAGTATATAATTTGTTTGCAAGTTTATACACACACACACGCATCTCTTTTTGCAAGTCTTGTGACCACCCTAACATCAACATGGAGCCACAACAAAGTGTGGTATCCTCGTAATAGTGGTATAAATAATAATGTCAATGCCAATACCAATACCAATACCACTAACAATAAAAATAACAATAACAATAAAAATAAAAATACCTACAACAAGAATTTTAATTAAAATAAACTTGTTTCTATTTTTTAATTTGATTTTTCTTCTTAAAGAGCCCATTCATACTAAAACTTGGTGAGAATAAACATAATAAGTTCTTGGGAGGATTGCACATTTTCCCCTTAAATATTATTCATTTCACTTCAATCTCCTTCCTAGAATTTGAAATTGAGCAATATCCCCCCTAGTTAATAGGTGATTGGCATATGCCCCGAAACTAATAAGTTCTTTTAAATTTAAAAATTTTAGAGAAAATTATTTTTATGTTAAATTGTAAAATTGGCTTCATACTTAAAAGTATCCCATTTTCCATGTGCAACCAATGGATGCATAGATTTTCAATAGTCACCTCAAACAATAGCCACACATTCATTATTGAATCCACCTTTTAATTCTTTTTGTTGAGTAGGTATTTGAATTGGTTAATTTAAAATTTCACTATATATGCCTTGAATTCTTCGTGCTTTCTATAATTCTTTCATATTTTCCATTTATGAGTATCGATGTTCTTATCTTCTCTTTGTGTCATTTTTTTCACAAAATAAATGGCCCATAGGTGATTGATGTTGTTGAATTTTACTTTGTACATCCTAAATTGGCTAGATGATAAATTTCGGTTTTAATTTTATTTCATTTGATTTGTTAGTTTTTAACATGTAAGAGTAATATTAGTGGGTTATTTGTGGATTTTTTTTCAACGTATTGTTTGATGATATTTTTTCTTTGAATAACAACAACAACAACAACAACAAAAACAACATATCAAATAACAACAATATTTGAAACATAAATATATGTTTATGTTAGTTATATTTTCTTTTTCTTTTTTTTTTTTTATAAAAAAAACATTATAATCGAACTTAGCATGCAAATGAAATTGTGTAGAGCACAACACACAATAATCACGTAACGTTTCCTAATTGGCTTGAAGTTTGGCATTAAATTCAGAATAGGGAAATGGGCCTTTAGCACTCCAAAGGACCGCTCAATAACCATCCGTAAGGATGAGTGTCTGTAGTTGTACAACTCTTTCTTTGATGTTATCCGTCTACCACTTGAGCAGAATTCCTGCGCATGGTACTTAGTTGACTTGTAAAGGGGGAGAAAACTAGTGCCAATTGGTAGACCCGGATCCACCAAGTAGTACGACCCTACACCTACACACACACACAACCAGGCCACACGTAATTAAGTTGTTCATAAACATACTACTTAGACGTGGAGGATAAAATAACTTTAATTAAAGTCACAGTAATGTATAGTACCTATTGGTGGCCATGGAAATCCATGCTTCTGGTCACTGATCGCTTCCTCGAAAACCCTTGAGTCATTCGCACTGCCCTCCCACCCAGAATGGACAAATGTGAACTACATGTCTATGTTACGCACACACAGCATATTAGTTGTTATAAGGCTCTTGTGGTCCCTGTGTGCTTGAGTCGCATTCGCAGGAGGTCGGGCACTCACTTGCGTTCCATCAATTGCTCCTACACATCTCTACACATGAAAGTTTTCATTAATCTTAGCAAGCATAGGTCAAATATGATATTATTTTACTATTATACGAAGTTAGTTAAGTAAGCTTTGTTTTGTACCTCAAACCATGGCTAATACTTGTTCACTTGAAGATGTTCAGGGAAGCCGGTGACATTCTGATCAGGTTTAATTAAATGCTTCGCGTAGTGACCTACAGCCCGCAACGCTTGACGAAAATGCCGGCAGATGGTTTCTATTGAGTGCTGAAACCTGTCTGCAACACATCTAAAGCGGGTGTTGTGTCCAAGTATGTACAATAACATGGCCACGGCCTGAGTGGCATTCACCCCGCCAAGTCCGTCCCTCAAGTAACCATGTTGAGCCAACTCGTCCACTAAATGTAACAGTAATTCAGGTGTCATGCGGAACATCTCGTAACACTTAGCTGGATTACCTTCAGTGACCTCCTCCATATACGCCTTGCCGGTCAACACACTTGTTCGCATTGGTTGTTTATCATAATGTCGCTGCATGTACGCATACATCTCCCCAACTATAGGATTCACTAAATTAAACTCTGCTTCTTCTTCACATTCGGACTCCGAATCGGTCCAGTCAGCATCATTATCTTCACAGTCATTGCTGGAACCAACGTCGTTGAAGTATGCATCATCGAAGTCATACTCTTGGATTGCCCACCACCAATCATTTCTGGACACCATAAGTGACCTACACATTAGCACAAACACACTATTCAGCACTGTTTGGCATAGAGAGATATAAAAGTAAATATGTTATTCTAAACAGTCTACACCTCAGCCTGTAATCCAACAAAGTGATGAGACCATCAACATAGAAAATGGAAACCTATCAAATAGTCCTACTAATAACATCAACCATAGATTATAATAACACAATAACAAAAAATAATTACAACAAGTACATAAATAATATAGGTGTATAATATAAACACCTAATTCAATAGTCACCATAATAAACGTATAACAATCAATGAACCCAAAATCCAAATCCGTCACATAATATAACACAAACCATACAAACATTCCAAGTTCATAAATAACATAAACCTTATAATTATCCATACGACGCAAAAACAAGTAAATAGAACAACCCGAATCCATAGTACATAAAAACCAAATATCTTAGACTTAATGCAATACACGAGTGCCTCAATCCTCCTCCCGGTTTAGAATGTCCTCAATCCAAGACTTTCTCCTATGCTCCAGCATACTCATAAACACTACCCTATTATCCTTTTGCTGCAAAACCTTTGACATCTTGATATAGGCCTTGTTACTCAGATCCGCATACGAATTCAGCACCTCCATTGCCTTGCCAAGTGAACAAGGATCACCCCCTACGCCGGATTGAGCCAATTGGTCGGATGAACCACTAGACCTGCCGAGTTTACCACTGTACCTATCCTTCGTCATTGCGGTGTACTCCTTTAGGGCTACAGTCATTTCACTTACCCTATCCGACTTCTTCGAGACCTTCTTACCCTTGCCACTTGCATCTTGCACAGGATGTTTTCCCATCCGTTGGGTTACCTCCTCAACCTCAACATCCTTCACAATTTGCGGGACACTCTCAAAGGTAGGGGTGTAACAGTCATCGTCCAGATGGGTGGGTGCACTTGCATTGGCATTGGCATTGGCAAGCTCTTCCTTTAGGGCACGCTTCTCGTCACTATTCAGGGGAGGAGTGTTTGAGGAGATCTGCAAGTTCCCAGTCGCAATACTAGGGGTGAACAACTGCTGCAGTGATGGGTAGTCTAGGCATCCTTGTTTCCTTAAGTTAGCTGTACCTTTGTTTTGCTGCAATGTCCTTGGAAACATTAGCACACTAAACACAACAATTCATATATTACCAACTTGGAGGCAAATTGTATAAATAAATAATTGCAATAAGTTATATAATTAATAAACAACAGTAAACATACGGCAATCACATTCTCCCACACCTCGTCAGGTCAAGTCACTGTTTGGGTCTACTCGTCCCACCCCAACCCTGTGTGTCTTAGCAACTAGCTCCACTTGCGTTGTTTGAGTCGGAGTCTATTGTGCTTCTGTTGAACTTGCTTAGAGAGAAAGTCTTTCCCAGTCCTTTGGTTAAGTTCAACTGTAATTGATGCCCACGTAAGACCCTTGAACACACCATTTGGCATGTTACCCTTAAGTTGTTCCTCCAACATGATCTCAATAAAAATATGTTCTACAGGGGAAGGCCACATTTTGTCATCCACCTCTTGTGATTCATGTGCCATGTATTTGAAATATCTCACGTGGTAAGCTCATGATAGATAATAATTTTAAGAATTGATTAATAGGACTACAGGATTCATGGTCCAAAAAATGAAAAATATTCCACAGTTAAATCAACACGGGTAAGATAAAGCATGCATGGAATGAACAAAACAGTGGTAATATATAAGAAACAGTGGTAATATATAAATCCTTCATCGAGGTTTAACACATATACAATGTGACCATTTTTACAAAAGATGGAAGATCGAAGCAATGAGTAGTACAATATTCAAAAGTGGTCACAAATACAACTAGGTTAGTGCATGGTTAAGTACATGGTAATCCACAAGAAAGTACGCTACTGAACATAATGGGAACAAAATATATCAGTAGTATATCAAAAGGGACATGCACTAAATTACTTCGACTACGCATCCGTCTCTTACTGAGGTGGGTCATCATACAATCGGTCAGGAGAGGCCACGGGGGCAATGTAGGGCTCATGACTTCTTACCCTAGGGACCCCCATCACTCTGTGATAATTCTATCGAATATGCTTCCACTTCGTAATTACCCGCCTCATGGTAAAGGCCTTCCCTGTGCGAGCATTAAGATTGGCTGTGATCTGCTCCTACACTTGCGCATTGGCAGAATAAGGACGCAAATTCCCAAGCACATAGTGAGAAAATACCAAGTTACACAACAGATCCTCACAATTGGCATCCCATGTTCTCAACTCCGCAGCCATCTTAAATAACAACACACACATCTCATACACAATCATATCACAAGTACAGTAAAGAAGTAAAAGGCATGCAATGATAATACAAAAGCAAAAGCAGTGGTGTTATAGGAGGTCATTAGAGCTGTAGTACATCAAAGGCTAAAACACCAAATGCTAAATGTAGCTAAACAAAACCCATCCTTAACCTAAAGTCAGTCTATCCATCCAATTTACCAAACACAACTCTCAATACCCACCTTGCAACACACTATCAAACAAGATCAAACACCCCACAAATTAGTGGAACATTCATCCTCCATTTACAGTACAGCACAACACACGATTCAAAATTGATACATTGAAAATCCTTAACATCTTTCATTATGTAATAAAAAGAAAGAACTTTATATACAAATGATATTTCATTATGTAGTCCTTATCACTTTTCAATTATTTGGTATAACTCTGAAATGGAGAGGGTCTCATATATATATATATATATATATATATATTTTTTTTTTTTTCTTTTTGTTAGTTCTTTCATCGCTTTCACTTCTTCACATCTAAATCTCACAGCCAACAACACACAGGTTTACATCTCTCTCTCTCTCTCTCTCTGATTAAGCCTTTGTTTGTTTATTCGATTTTCTTGTTGTTTGTTTCTAGGGAAAATTATTTTTATTTTTCCTAGAAAGTGTGGTGTTGTGATTGGCTGATTGGCTATTGCAATTGCATGCCTGGTGAATTGTATATTTTATTTTTTCATGATGTTTATGCATTATGTGAATTAAATATTCATTTTATTTTTGGATTCTTGTTTTCTGTTAATTTAATGTATTTGTTATTCTGTTGTAACAAACAAAGTCTTAAAGTGATTGGTGGACTGTTTGTTTATTGTATGAAATATTTTGTGATTGGTTTTAGTATGTGTTTGGATAAAGCAAAATGTAAAACATTTGGCTGTAATTGATAATTCCAGGTCTTAATTTTCTAGGTTTTAGTTATTTAACACTATGCCAAAACCCCTATGTGGTTTCCCATAAAAACGCACATCTCTTAGATGTTTTGAATGTAATTTAACCTCCTATGGTTGGGTTGACAATAAGAGAAGTAATGATGACAACAATGGATTTGTTACAGACACAAGGTGAGTCTGAGGCATAAATTGTTTTGCTATAACTAAACCATAGGCCAAAAGAGAATTTTGTGCAGTTTTTCCTTCATCTGTTTTAGGCATCTCAATAAATAGAGCCAAAAAAGAATATAGGGTCCACGGAATTAGCTCCATCTTCATCTTTGGCAACAAAAACACTTAAAGAGGAAAAGAAGAGATGCGAACCATTCTCTCAATAATACACTAAACTGACCATCTAGACACATATATACTACAATATCAACTTCACTAAAATCACAAATTACCAAAGTGTTAGAGAAACCCAGTAAAAGACGAATTTATTCTTATTATTTGTGGTTGTTGTGTGCACCCAGTGTTATGTTTACACACTTTGAGCAAAACTCCACCATTATTAAGACATCAAACAAAGAAAAAAAACAAAAACAGACAACCACAGGTTCACCACGGGTTGAAAACCCATAACCACCAGGTTCAATAGATCAAATCAAATGCTTGCCCAAATATCAAACAAAGAAAAAAGAGCGGAGAAGCAAACTTTCATCACCACAAGTTAAAAACCCATCACTACGGGTTGATACAGTTAAATCAGATGCAAAAACCCAAACATCAAACAAAGAAAAAAAAGGAAAAAAAAAAACAGAGAAGCAAACTTCTCATCACCAATCGTTGATTTGGTGTAAAAGATGTGAAATACCTTGCTATTACCAACAACTCAGATATCTAAACAACTCAAATGTAAATAATACCTTTGGATTTTTGTGAAAAAAGCTAAGAAAGAGGTCAGGGAGATCAGTACTGGTTGGCGCGTGAAGCACTGCGTGACCGTGACATGGCGGCGTGGGTTGGCTGAGTTCAAATCGGTGCAAAAAGCGTGAGGAGGTGACGGCAGTGATGGTTTTGTTGAGCTTGTGGTTTTACCAAATGGAGATGAGAGAGGTCTGAGATGAGAGCTCTACTAACACTAAAGAGAGCCGTTGATGCGGAAAAACTTCTACATGCAGCAGATGCATGTAATACCTTCTCGTTGATGAGAGCATCAAAAGGAGCACCAAATGAGTTATTGCTCTAACTGTGGGACCAGGTATGTAGTGCTATTTATAGAAATGCCATTGAAATAGAGTAATGGAAATTAAAAACAACCAAAATGTGTTTTCAGTTTCCATAATTCATAACTCAAAAATTAGAAAATTGAGTGATGGAAACAGAGTTATAGTGCTCCCAAACAGACTTCTCGCTATAGGTGTTACCATTTTTGAGTTATAAATTATGGAAACAGAGTTATGAGTTATAGAAATTGATGATCCAAACAGCCCCTTCATGAATAGTTAAAAAACTACAAGCTAGACAAGACAAAATAGTCTTACAGGTGTGCTGCTTTGCCTCAGGGAAATCTTTTTTCCTTTACTTTTGTGTCAGTTCATTTTTCCTCTAAATTGGGATTGTCTCTTTGTGCTTTTTCTGTGTTAGAGAGAGAGTCATTTTAGAGGTGTTCTTTTTTCTTTTTTGATGAGTATTTTAGAGGAGTTCCTAATACTGGTAGGTATAAGAATTTTTATGAGTTAGGGAGGGGCAATTACCCTCGGATTTGCCCCGACTCCACGTGGCTAAACTACACTTGAATTAAATTAGGGAAAATAACCACTTAGAGATTCACAACAAAGATGTCAAAAAATATAGTTTTTAACCACTCAAATTTGTCACTTTATCTGTGGGGAGTAAAAAGACCCTGATGGGTATATGGGCCTTTGGGCCATGCTAGGGAAAGCCGACCTGCTCTTGGGTTTAGAACTTGTTAATACTACGGGTCGGCCCATATGCCGAGGATCCGAGAACCTGGGACTTCATGATAAACGTTAGGCAATGACATGGTCAAAACCAATGGTTAAAAGGGGTAAACTCTTGAATGTCCTAGAAGCACTGATGTTAGAGAAACACCAAGGATAAAGGCTGTCACCTCCACATTAAAGACCCTGCACCTACAACCCTGGCCGCATTAATGGGGAAGTGACACCTGAACAGTGGAAGGGAAACTTCTGGTTACTATTGAAAGGCACTGAGAAAAGAAATATCTAGGCTAAGGGGGAGTTGGGGCAACACGTGTACAAAGTATCAAAAAGATGAGTATTTAAGGAGCAACTTAGAACAGAAAGGGGATCCCCTTCTTGGTAATCAAAAAGAAAAGAGAAAAAAGAGAGAGAAATAATATAAGAACAGTTTTCGGCTTATGTCCGAGCAGGTTGATTTACAGTATTCTTTGTTGTTTTCAAGTGCTTACAATCTTTGGCTTGTCATTTAATCCTCAAACACTTCTAACCTAGGTTTCAAGCCCACGCTCTACAAATCATATTGTTTAAGGCTCATTGGGCCTAAACCCGTAACTGTTCTTGGGGCCAGGTGCAATTGTGCGCTTACATTATCTATTTTAACAATTCACTTTTAAATACACCCAACATCAAAACTTCTATTTTAACATACAATACATCTATATATATAAGTGAAGTTGAGAGAAACTCAAATTAAAATCTCAAATTAAAGTTTCAATTGTGCGTCATGTGTCCTAAATTATATATACTTAAAAAGTTTTATTTCTTAATTTTAGAATCAAATGTGGGAAAACATTATAAATATTCATCTAAGTGAGTTATTAAGTACAAAAACCAAGGAATCTAAAATAAATGAATCGTAAAAAAAAAAAAAAAAAGTGCTTCACAATAATTTTAAAAAAAAAAAACACGGACAATTTACATTATATACCTAATAATATCCTTACAATTTTTTTTAAAAGTTAACAAAAAATAAAAATGATTATCAATAGTATTTAAATTATATAAAGAAGAATTATATTATGTATTTTGTAAGTGCACAATTGCACCTGGACCCAAAGAAGATTATGGGCTCAGGCCCAATGAGCTTTAAACAATAAAATTTGTAGAGTGTGGGCTTGAAACCTAGGTTTGAAGTACTGGGAGCTTGATAACAGGCTTTTATAAACAAATACAGGTAGATAACGAACGATAATTGCAAATGGATCTCCTCGGACTCGAGCCGATGACTACTTCTTTATTATTTCTCTTTCTTTCTTACAGGTTACAATCCTTAATTTCTTTTCTTTTTCTTTAGAGAGAGAGAGAGTAAGCGAGAGAGAGAAAGAGAGAGCCCCCTTATTCTTTTGCATTCCTCCCCCTTAAATACCCCTTTTTTAGATGCCTTTTGGGACCCTGACTAGAAGTTTCTGCCCTACTGTTCAGGGGTCACTTCCCCATTAATGCGGCCAGGGAGGTAGGTGCAGAGTCTTTAATGCAGAGGTGGCAGCCTTTGCTCTAGATATTTTCCTTAACACTGGTGTATCGAGAAGGTTCAGGTTTTCCCCCTTTAACCATTAGTCTTTCTAAAGTTGTGCTTTGACCTTCATAATGAAGCTTTGAATTATCTTGGGCTTGTCCGAGGAGAAGCTCGTCCTCGGCTGCACCCTTGGACCCTCGGCATATTGGCCAATTCGTAGAGTTCAATTCTGGGGTAGGTCGGCCCTCCATGCTACAGTCCAAAGGCCCATATGCCCATTTGGGTCCTTTTACTCCCCACAATAGCCTCTCAAAACTCTATTTTTCATCATCCGAGGAGAAAAATAGGGTTTTGATCCAACGAAAACTTTCCCCACACGTTCCGTAAATAACTACGCGTGTGAAGACCGTTTCGCGTCCCAGAGGATGCCACTTGGCAGTTTTATTTTCAAAAACGCGCGCATTTATTACCGTAAGTTATACCTTGTCTCCCATGTTCAACGGTGAGATGAGCATCCAACGGTCCTTGTTACTCCGTGAAAATTTGGGCGGGACAAATACAATTTCGAGGCCGCTTCCCAAACGTCGTGACGCTTCGGGAACCTGCGCCTGCATTTATTTCTCCAGAGGCTAATCCCATCAAAACATCAATGATCACCTTTTGTCTGCACAAATCTGTGGAAACTCGCACAACTTCAAGTCTGTAAGTTCCTGTTCCTCTTTTCTTTTTTCTCTTAACCCTTTCTCCTCAGACCCTGTCATCGGCTCCCCTCGTAATCATTCTCCCTCTCAGAATTTAGTCTTTCATTTCTTTCTGATGGGAAAGTTCAAGTGTCTAGTTGATACCGCCGCTGGGATGGAAGGCTTTAGAGCCAAGTATTGTATTCCCAGCGACGTAGGTTTAAAATACTGCCCGGTGGAAGCCATGGCTGGTTCTAGGAAGGCTGGAGAGGTTATCATCCCAATGGTAGCCTTCGTAGAAGGTGTGATGACCCTCCCAATGAAGCCTGTAACTAGGGAGTACCTCCACAACCACCGGTTGTGTCCCGATCAGTGCGCCCCAAACTTTTTTAGAGTTTTGGGTAGCGTCGACGCTCTAAACGAGCAAATGGGTCTGAACCTCACCTGGCATGATGTCGTCTTCATGTACGAATGCCACAAACTCACTGGAGTAGGTTACTACATCAAATTCCGCTCCAGCGTAGTTAGGTTGATCTCCTGTTTGCCCAAGTCCAATAAAGGCATGAAGGATGACTACCTCATCGTTTCTGGCAATTGGCACGACAGCCCCCACTGCCCTGTTGAGTGGGGAGATCCAGGTGTGACACCTTAGGACCTAACTTCCCCTAACTTCCTAAATCATCTAGGAATATGTATTGGCATTTACTTGAGCGTCTGACTTTGATTCATTATATGTTCTATGTATCTGACCGTATTCTCTTATTTTGATGTTTCTCTCTGCAGCTAAGCAAAACGTGCGTCCGTGCTTAAGCCACTGTAACGTTGCAGACTTGAACAGAGTGCTACGCTCCGAGGTGTTCGTAAGCAGAGACCTACAACTTCGAGCGGCCCATTTGATTTTGGGGTACGATCCCGTCTCCTCGGACTTCCAGGAGATCGAGAACGTCATAATCGCGGGTGACCGAAGGTGTAGGAGAATTAACGTAGCCAGACCCCACTTTTTGGCCGACCACGACATCCCTGACGCCCCACATACAGTGTTGTACACACAGCCCATAGCGGCAGTTCCCCTCGCTGTGCACTCCCAGGCTATTGACGTCCCAGAGGAGCGGGTGTCTTCCTCGAACACGTTGGACAAGGAGATAGATCAGTTTCAGCTCGAGGACTCCCCATGACCTCGCGAAAACCCGCTTGTTATCCTTTCCGATGAGGAAGAAGAAGAAGCTGAAGCCTCTGGGATCGCTGGTCTAGTGATAGCGCGTCTAGACGACAGTTTTGTTGAAGAAGAGATGGACAAGCTGAAAGACCTTATGACTGATAGAGGCGCCCGAGTGGCCAAGAAAGGAGCAAGAAGGTCCCAAGCTCCCCCTGCCTTGCCACTACCCCCTCCTCCAGCCGAGCCAAAACCTCCTACTGACGATTCTAAGAAGAAAAGAAAAGTGGATGTCGAAGGGGCTAGCGGCGAGAAGCCAAAGAAGCTGAAACAACAGCCACCGCCGGCACAGCAGCTGAAGCTGGACAAGGGTAAAGGGCGCGCTCGCTCAGTTGAAAGTGGGGAGATCAGGGACGTGGCCGAGGTGCGCCGAGCACCAGCCACCTGGTCTCCTGACTTGAGGCTAGACGGCGCCCCTATTCCCTGCCACTCCAGCATCAGGGCAGTCCAACAAGGCCACGCCCACCACTTAGCCGAGGTGTTGGAGCGTCCTTTTCTGCTGCCCAGGGACATGGAGTCCTTGGAGAAGATGGGCCAGCCGCAGCTGTTCCTCTCATTAAAAAGGGGCTTAGCTCTGGTAAGTTCCATCTTACACTTATATTCTATATTTATTTGTAAGCACTTCACTGCCTTTAACCTCTTAACATATTTGCAGTCCATCCAAGAGGTTTTCGCGGCCGAGAAGTTCATGGAGGATTCTCGGAAGCGTGCTGGGATGGAGCAAGAGGTAAGACAAGAGACAGAAAGATCCCTAGGCCAGGCCTTAGCAGAGAACGGGAAGATCACGTCAGAGCTGGCCGACTTGAAAAGAGAAAGAGATGGTGACAAGGCCAGCCTGAAGATGATGGAGGGACAAATGGAAGGGCAGCGTAAGCTTCTCCGCCAAAAGGATGACGAGCTTGCCCAAGTCCAACGGGCACGCTCTGACTTAGAAAAGGAGCTTACGCGTGCGAAGGACGAAGCTCGCGCCCACCAGCACACCTTGGAGGCCGCGAAGAAGGCCAGTTATCAAGAGGGGGTGACTAGAAGACAAGAAAAGCTGACAGAGGCTTTTGCGGCCTTGTGTCGAAAGTACTGTCAGCTGGTCTGGGGAGAGGCCATGAATGCGGTAGGGGTTCCTCAAACTTCTGAGCTGAGGAAGCTCGAGAACATTTGGCTCCCCCTAGACATACAGGAAATTGAAGGCCCTCATGTGGTTGCCTCTCCTGCCCTTCCTCCTGTGGTGCAAGAGCTTGTCTCTGCTCCTACAGAACCTGAAGGTTCCCATAAAGAGAAGGACGAGTGCGGTGGTGCCGAGAAGGAGCAGATCCAGAGCGTGGAGCCCCTTATTCCTTCTACAGACAAAGGGAAACAAGTCTTGTCCACCTTTGAGCTGGAATTGAAGAGTACTGAGGCTGGCAGCAGCTCCTTCCAAGACCCCCATTCCCTAGTTTAGGGCCTAGTATAGGAACTTTCTGTACTTCCCTTCTTTGTATATAATTAATGAAGGAAATTTTTATTCAACTTTCGTTCATGTTGTCTTTATTTTACTTTATTCTTTTTGTGCTTGCCATAAAAGTTTTTAATTACAAATAGTTAAAGGGAAAACAGTATAAATAAGTATAACGCCACTATGCAAACCACTATGACTTCAAAACAGCCACATAACTTAATTCAGACCTCAAATAATGTCATACTTAGACAACTCACATCACGGTTAAACCTTTATAATCTGACATATTGCTTTCAGTAGGATGCAAGGTCTGAAGACCATTCCTTACAAGAATTTGTTTAACACTTAAAAATGAAGAACTTGAGATCCAAATTAATGAATGGTGAGATAATGATTTCCACAAAACGGGTGATAAGAATAAAAACAGTGACAAGATATTAAGAACAGTAACAAGGTTTGTGGTCCGAGGACTATACTTAACCAAGTTTCTGTTTGATTTTTAAGAATAGTAACTTCAAATATTAATTTCCCCAAAGTAGGAGGTCCGAGGACCCGGCATAACTAAGGTTCTGTTTAACAAATGACAAGACATCAATTTCCACAAGGTTTGTGGTCCGAGGACTACACTTAACCAAGTTTCTGTTTGATTCTTAAGAACAGTAACTTCAAATGTTAATTTCCCCAAAGTAGGAGGTCCGAGGACCCGGCATAACTAAGGTTCTGTTTAACAAATGACAAGACATCAATTTTCACAAGGTTTGAGGTCCGAGGACTACACTTAACCAAGTTTCTGTTTGATTCTTAAGAACAGTAACTTCAAATGTTAATTTCCCCAAAGTAGGAGGTCCGAAGACCCGGCATAACTAAGGTTCTGTTCAACAAATGACAAGACATCAATTTTCACAAGGTTTGTGGTCCGAGGACTACACTTAACCAAGTTTCTGTTTGATTCTTAAGAACAGTAACTTCAAATGTTAATTTTCCCAAAGTAGGAGGTCCGAGGACCCGGCATAACTAAGGTTCTGTTTAACAAATAACAAGACATCAATTTTCACAAGGTTTGTGGTCCGAGGACTACAATTAACCAAGTTTCTGTTTGATTCTTAAGAACAGTAACTTCAAATGTTAATTTCCCTAAAGTAGGAGGTCTGAGGACCCGGCATAACTAAGGTTCTGTTTACTAAATGACAAAACATCAATTTCCACAAGGTTTGTGGTCCGAGGACTACACTTGACCAAGTTTCTGTTTGATTCTTAAGAACAGTAACTTCAAATGTTAATTTTCCCAAAGTAAGAGGTCCGAGGACCCGGCATAACTAAGGTTCTGTTTAAAAAATGACAAGACATCAATTTCCACAAAGTTTGTGGTCCGAGGACTACATTTAACTAAGTTTCTGTTTGATTCTTAAGAACAATAACTTCAAATGTTAATTTCCCCAAAGTAGGAGGTCCGAGGACCCGGCATAACTAAGGTTCTGTTTAACAAATGACAAGACATCAATTTCCACAAGGTTTGTGGTCCAAAGACTACACTTAACCAAGTTTCTATTTGATTCTTAAGAACAGTAAATTCAAATGTTAAAGGTACTTATAACTTTGAAATGTTAACCAACAAAAGCACGTTTTATTAATAATAATACCTTCTAAGGTTATTTACATTCCACGGACGTAGTACAATTCTTTCATCTAGGTCAGCTAGCCGATATGACCCTATGCCTGCTACTGAAACAATGCGATAGGGGCCTTCCCAGTTGGGTCCTAGCTTACCCCAAGCTGGGTTCTTAGAAGTCCCTACAACTTTTCTTAGTACAAGATCACCAAGTGCAAGTGGCCTTAGCTTCACGTGGGCATCATATCCCCGTTTTAGCTTCTATTAATAGTAAGCCATTTGGACCATAGCTGCCTCGCGTCGTTCCTCAAGTAAATCAAGACCTTTCTTCAGGAGTCCATTGTTATTCTCCGGGCTAAAAGAGCTTGTCTTTAGGGTGGGAAAACCAGATTCCAGAGGTATCACCGCCTCAGCTCCATAAGTCATAGAGAATGGCGTTTCTCCCGTGGACCTGCGCGGTGTCGTCCGATACGTCCATAGAACATGAGGGAGCTTTTCTACCCATCTGCCTTTCGCATCGTCCAACCTTTTCTTAAGCCCACTGACTATGACCTTGTTAACGGCCTCGGCTTGCCCATTTCTCTGAGGATAAGCTGGGGTGGAGTATCTATTTATGATACCCATGTCACCACAATATTGCCTAAAGGCATTGCTGTCAAATTGAACGCCATTGTCTGAGATAAGTGTGTATGGTATTCCGAATCTAGTGACAATATTTTCCCAGACAAACTTCTTGGAATCAACATCTCTGATATTTGCTAAGGGCTCGACCTCAACCCATTTAGTGAAATAGTTTGTTCCCACAAGAAGCCATCTTTTGTTTCCTGCAGCTCTCGGAAATGGCCCCACTATGTCCAATCCCCACTGCGCAAAAGGCCAAGGACTGGAGAGAGGGTTAAGAACCCCACCAGGTTGATGAATATTAGGGGCGAACCTCTGGCATTGATCACATTTTCTAGCATCGTCTTGAGCCTCTCTCTGCATATTGGGCCACCAATAACCCTGAGTAAGAGCTCTATGGGCTAAGGACCTTCCCCCAGTGTGGCTTCCACAAATCCCCTCATGCAATTCCTCTAGTAATGCTTCCGTTGATTCAGGGTGCACACACAACAAGTACGGTCCTGAGAAGGATCGTTTGTACAGCTTCTGGTCTTCGAACAACCAGAAACGTGGCGCCTTTCGACGCGCCTTTCGACGCACCTTCTTTGCTTCAGACTTGTCCTCAGGAAGGATGTCTTTCTTAAGAAAAGATATGACCGGGTCCATCCAACTAGGTCCAAGCCTTATTAGATGGATGCGAGCCGCCTTGGCGGGGATAAGAGTTGGCTCTAGCAAATCCTCCACAAGGATAATCCTGGGCAAATCCTGAGCCGAGGACGTTGCTAACGTAGCCAAAGAATCGGCGTGGGTGTTTTCACTCCTAGAGATGTGAGCTAAGACAAAGGAGTCAAATTCTGTTTGCTGACGCTTGACTTGGGCCAAATATTCCTGCATTCTTGGGTCCCTAGCCTCCATGGTCCCCATGACCTGGCTGACCACTAACTGAGAGTCCGAGAATGCATGGACTTCCTTTCCACCCATCTTATGTAACATGTTCATGCCTACTAGAACGGCTTCGTACTCGGCTTCATTATTAGTAGCCGAGAATGACAGCCTTAGAGATTTTTCGAAGATAATTCCCTTAGGGGATATCAGAACAAGTCCGACACCAGACCCTCTCTGATTAGCTGCCCCATCCACATACAGCTTCCAAGTCGAAGGCACTGCAGCTGTGATCACACCAACTGATTTTTCATCCATGTGTGCTTCTTTTAGAGTTTCTTCTAGCAATGGTTCTGTAAACTCCGCCACCAAGTCAGCGAGGACCTGGCCCTTCACCGAGGTGTGAGGCTTGTATTTAACGTCAAAAGCTCCTAAAATGGTTCCCCACTTTGCCACCCTACCAGAGTAGTCGGCACTGCGTAACACTGCCTTGAGAGGCAATTGGGTCAGAACCACTACAGTGTGAGACTGGAAATAATGAGGAAGCTTGCGCGTGGCGTGAACTATGGCCAAAAGCGCTTTCTCCAACAGCAGATAGCGCACCTCGGCCTCATTCAAAGACTTACTAACATAGTAGACCGGTCTTTGCACCCCGCTGTCATTCCTTATAAGGACCAGGCTGACCGCGTGGACGGCCACTGCTAGATAAGCAAACAAGACCTCGTCCGCCTTGGGGCGAGACAAGATGGGTGGCCGAGAAAGATATTGCTTAAGCTGCTGGAAAGCTAATACGCAGTCCTCGGTCCATTGAAACCCTTTCCACTTATTCAACAATTGGAAGAAAGGACGGCATCGGTCAGCTGACCAAGAGATAAATCTATTCAATGCAGCAATCATTCCGGTCAATTTCTGGATCTCTTTTGGGTTCCGAGGCGGCTGCAAATCCTGAATAGCCTTGACCTATGCTGGGTTCACCTCTATGCCTCTGTGAGTAATTATGTATCCCAAAAACTTTCCGGACCCCACGCCAAAAGAGCATTTTGAGGCATTAAGGCGCAGCTTGTACTTTCTTAGCACCTGGAAGGTGTCGGCTAGATCTTTGACGTGTGAAGGTATCGTTTTGCTCTTTACCACCATATCGTCTACATACACCTCAATAGTCTTCCCCAATTGCTGTTCGAACATCCTGGTCATCATTCTTTGGTAAGTAGCCCCAGCATTTTTCAACCCAAATGGCATGACCTTATAGTGGTAGTTCCCCGTTGGAGTAATGAAAGCCGTCTTCTCTTGATCCTCCACCGCCAAGGGAATCTGATGGTAACCCTGGAAGGCATCCAAAAAACTCATCCGAGGATGTCCGACAGTGGCGTCCACCAGTTGATCAATACGCGGCATTGGGAACGAATCCTTGGGGCAGGCCTTGTTCAAATCCGTGAAGTCCACACATACTCTCCACGTTCCATTCTTCTTTTTAACTACAATCGTGTGCGCCAGCCACTCAGGGTAGAAAACTTCTTTAATAGCCTCAGCCCTCTTAAGTTTGAGCACCTCTTCCTTTACAGCCTCGGAATGTTCTTTGGAAGAACGTCGAGGTGGCTGCCTTCTCGGAACAATGGCAGGGTTGACATTCAAACGATGGCAAATGAAGCTCGGATCTACACCTGGAGCCTCATACGGGTCCCACGCAAAAACATCGATATTGTCCTTCCGAAATTCCAACAACTCCATTTTCTCTTAGTGAGGCAAACGTATGCCGACTTGGAAGAACCTCTCTGAATCATCGGCTATTAAAAACTTCTCTAATTCCTCACAATGAGCCTCCTCTCCTGTCATCATTCCAGATGAATCAGGAGCGGTTAACTGCTATAAGTCTTCGGTGATCGAAGCCGACGACTCGGCTTCTGCCTGGTGCAGTACTACAGCCGACATGCATTGCCTGGCCACCGATTGGCTGCCAAGGATTTCTTCTACACATTCTCCCGAGGGGAACTTAACCTTAACATGCAAGGTAGAGGAGACAGCTCCAAGAGCGTGCAGCCATGGCCTGGCGAGGATGGCTGTCTATGGAAAGTACGCGTCAACCACAATGAAATCCACCTCAACCGTTTCTGAGCCGGATTGAACGGGCAAACGGATCTGTCCCTTCGACACAACGGCTCTCCCTTCGAAGCTTATAAGTGGCGAGTCATAAGGAGTAAGATCTTCTAGCTTCAATCTTAACCCCTTAAATAGATTAGGGTACGTGATATCTGCACCGCTGCCCTGATCTATCATCACCCTCCTTACATCATAGTTCCCTATCCTAAGCGTAACTACAAAAGCATCGTCATGGGGTTGGATAGTCCCTACCTTATCCTCCTCGGAGAATCCCAAGACGGGCAAATTTAGCTTCAACCTCTTCGGCCTGCAGCCCAACTCCTCGGCCTGAGGATGTGAAACTGTCATCACCCTGGTGGGAGCCGAGCCGGTCCTGCCAGGTGCAGCAAAAATAACATTAATTGTTCCTAACGCCGGCCGAGATGAATTATTCCTCTGATTGTTTGAATCAGATTGACTGCCCTGCCCGCTAGGTTGGCACAGGTGCTACTTCAGTTTTCCTTCACTGACAAGCTGCTCCAAGTGGTTCCAAAGGGTCCGACAGTTCTCAGTAGTGTGGCCCACATCCTGGTGGTATTGGCAAAGAGGTTCTGATTCCTCTTCGCAAGGTCTCCTGCCATCTTATCAGGCCATCTAAAGAAGGGCTCCTTACGAACTTTCTCCAGCAACTGATGTACTGGTTCTCGGAACACAGTGTTCACTGCCTGAGGTGCTGCCGAGCCGGACTGCCCAACGTAATCTCGCATCGGCTTGTTATTGTGGTACCTGTCCGACCTGAAATCCCTTTTCTCCTGTGGGATAACCTTCTCTTTACTTTTTCCTTGCTGTTGGTCTTCCTCCACTCTCTTGTACTCGTCAATACGATCCATGAGGCGACGTACACTGCGAACGGGCTTTTTAGTCAAAGACTTTCTTAGGTCGTGATCAATAGGAAGGCCTACCTTAAAGGTATTAAGCGCCACCTCATCAAAGTCGCCATCTATTTCATTAAGCATCTCCCAGTAACGGTCGGAGTATGCTTTCAGCGTCTCCCCTTCCCTCATGGTCATGGATAACAGCGAGTCCAATGGCCGAGGTACTCTGCTACACGTAATGAACCGCGAAGCGAATGCTCTAGTAAGCTCCCTAAATGAACCTATAGACCCCGATTTAAGGCCGTTGAACCACCTCATAGCAACAGGTCCCAAGCTAGAGGGGAAAACTTTACACATCAGGGTCTCGTTGTGAGAGTGCACCGCCATCCTCTGGTTAAAATGACTGACATGCTCCACCGGATCAGTCCGGCCATTGTAGATGGTAAAGGTGGGTTGAGTAAACCTCCTGGGAAGCCTCCCCTTCTCAATCCTCCGTGAAAACGGAGATTTGGAGAGTTGGTGCAGCGCCCGACTCATAGCATCGTTCCCTAAGCCCCTAGAAGGAGCCTTCTTGCGTCTGTGAGCTGGCTGGTCATCCTCCTCACCAGAGGACATTGCACTGGGGGGTGAGCATGATCTTGAGCTGCAGCTACCTCCCCGTTCCTCCTCTGAGGAAGGATTAGATGAGGATGGTGAAGACCTACGTCTGGCGCGGCGTAACTTTCTCTTCAAACGATTAATCTCCTTCTGCGTAGCCCTAGCACCATCCTCGTGGGTGGTGCTACCCCCGCCCTGAGTATGGCTAGCCCCGGGGTATTCTGTATGGACACTTCCCTCACGATCCCTTTGACGCTCAAGGCGCTCGAAATGATCCTCCGGTTGTGATCCCTGTGACTCTGCATGATGAGAACCTAGGCCTGCCATGGTATCCCAACCTTTTCTAGACAAGATTTCCCACAGACGGCGCCAATTGTAAGTGCACAATTGCACCTGGACCCAAAGAAGATTATGGGCTCAGGCCCAATGAGCCTTAAACAATAAAATTTGTAGAGTGTGGGCTTGAAACCTAGGTTAGAAGTGCTGGGAGCTTGATAACAGGCTTTTATAAACAAATACAGGTAAATAACGAATGATAATTGCAAATGGATCTCCTCGGACTTGAGCCAAGGACTACTTCTTTATTATTTCTCTTTCTTTCTTACAGGTTACAATCCTTAATTTCTTTTCTTTTTCTTTAGAGAGAGAGAGTAAGCGAGAGAGAGAAAGAGAGAGCCCCCTTATTCTTTTTGCATTCCTCCCCCTTAAATACCCCTTTTTTAGATGCCTTTTGGGACCCTGACTAGAAGTTTCTGCCTTACTGTTTAGGGGTCACTTCCCCATTAATGCGGCCAAGGAGGTAGGTGCAGAGTCTTTAATGCGGAGGTGGCAGCCTTTGCTCTAGATATTTTCCTTAACACTGGTGTATCGAGAAGGTTTAGGTTTTCCCCCTTTAACCATTAGTCTTTCTAGAGTTGTGCTTTGACCTTCATAATGAAGCTTTGAATTCTCTTGGGCTTGTTCGAGGAGAAGCTCATCCTCGGCTGCACCCTTGGACCTTCGGCGTATTGGCCAATTCGTAGAGTTCAATTCTGAGGCAGGTCGGCCCTCCATGCTACAGTCCAAAGGCCCATATGCCCATTTGGGTCCTTTTACTCCCCACATATTTTATTGTATATCTTTAAGTATATTTATATATATCAACATATGGGGTTACAAGCTAGTTAAAATAATATAAATAACACAATAAAATAACATATCAACATAATAAACAACAGTCACAACCAGCAAACTGCATCCATTAGAAACTATGATAGCCACAACCCATGGCCACAGCTAGACCTATAGCCAAATCAACCACCACCATCACCAAACCCACACCCAAAAGGAACCCACATTTGGATATAGAATGCATTTAGTTAGTTAGTTGGTTAGTTAATTACAATTCTAAGTATGTTAATCACATTTAACACATGTTAGAATTATTATTGCACTTGGGGAATAAAAGGACCATTAGAATAAGGTCATGCGGGCCAATAGAATAGTTTCATGGTTCTATAAATACCTACTTGTAATCGTATTTCCATCATTGAAGAATAAACCAATTTATTAATGCATCTTCCTCTCTCATAATCTCTTTCTTTCTCTATGGAGGGTGACTACCTCTAATTAAGTCAATTTGCCTACAATTCCCATCAATTCTCCTATAATTTCTATCCATTCCCATTAGGAACCACTAAGTTCCTAACAAGAATTGAATAAAAAAATATTTCTTTGTTATACCATCCCGCTACAATGAGCTGCCAGAGATAGCAACCAATTGTAGCAATCACTCAAAAAAATTTAGCTTTACCTTCTTTGTTGTAGTTTGTGTTTTTTGTCTTTTGGTTGCTAAAATGACTATTTAGTCATTTTAGCAACTCTATTGTGAGTGCTCTTAATAGTGGGTTTGTCTTTGAATATTGGATAAATGTGAAATATGTTTGTATTCTAATCTCTATGGGCTTTTCAATTTTACAATAAATTAGTCACTAAGTCTTCTAAAACATTTTTTAGAATTGATTATTTTACTTTGTATAACTTATTATTTACATTTGTAAAAGATTTCTTGTCAAAATACAAACAATGACATTTTTATTTAAAATAAACTTGTTTTTTTTTTAATATAAATTTTCTTGTCAAAAAGCCCATTTATACTGGAATTTGGTGAGAATAAACATAATTAATATTTGGGTTGATTGAACATTTTCTCTTTAACTATTATCCGGTTCACCACAATCTCCTTCCTAGAATTTAAAATCAAGCAATATTCCCCCTAATTAATAGGTGATTGGTAAATTGCAAAAAATGTTAATAAATTTTGTTAGATTCAAATATTTTAAGAGATTTTTTTTTTTTGGGGTCAAATTGGGCTCATATTTAAAAGTATCTCATTACCCATTGGCTATCAATGGATGCATAGATTTTCGATAGTCGCCTTAGATAGCAACCACACACTCTTTGATGAATCCACCTTCTATTTTTGTTTTTTTAAGTCAATTATAGAATAATTAAACTTGGCATAAATTTACAGGGTTTTTTGAATAGGTATTTAAATTAGTTAATTTATAAACTCACTATATATTAGGAATTTTAAATCATGCATTGTCAAATTTACCAAGTTCTATATTTATGATTGAAGTGCCTAAACTGGTCAGTTGTGACTCTTTTGTATTTTCTATTTATCATTAACAAACTTATTTTTTTCATTGTTTCATTTATTCACCAAAAACATGGTTCATAGGTGACTAATGTTGTTGAATTTAATTTGTATATCCTAGATTGGCAAGATGATAAATTTTGGTTTTTTTTTTGGGTTTATTTCATTTGATTTGTTAGTATTTAACGTCTAAGAGTAATATTAGTGATTATTTGTGGAGTTTTCCTTCAGTGGGGTTGTTTGTTATTATTATTATTGTTGTTGTTATTGTTATTGTTGTTGTTGTTGTTATTATTATTATTATTATTATTATTATTATTATTCATACCGATTATTATCAAAAACAACACAAATAACAATAATTTTAGTAACCAAACGTTTATGTTTATGTTTGTCCTATTTTCTTTATTACTAAAAAAACCATTCTAATTGAACTTAGTGAAAATAAAACTAAAATTTGGCAAAAACACAAATTAATTTGGTAAAGTTTCATTAATTTAGTCTTTTTAAAGTTTCATGTTTTGTCACTTTGGTTCTATAAGCTTACATTTAGTGTTACTATTACTCCTTTGTCCATAACTTTGTTAAGTCTAAAAATATTTTTCAATAGTAAAACCAACTAAAAATAATTTGGGTTAATTACATATTTGATCACTAACCTTTGCATCATGTGTTAATTTGGTTTTTAACGTTTCAAAAGTGTCAATTTAGTTCCTAATATTTTGCTATTGTATCAAGAAAAAAAAAATTGACATGGCTAACAGTGATATTAATTCTTCCCAAAAATTTGTGGTGAAGACAGGGTCTCTATCACTTACAATGATCGAAGGTATGCCATATAGCTTATAACCAAATTGCATGTCAAGGCTGGAAATCTTAGCAGCTTTATTATAAGGATCAGATAGAGGATTTAAAGTGGGCACATTTGGGTAACCCTCTCACAGAATTAAATTAGTTTATTTCTGTTCTTTGAATTCCAGACTGACTTTCATGAAAGCTCTTCTTCAATAACTAGTAGCTGCAATAACTCAACAAGAAAACAAGTTTCAATCGTCACATATATCAAACTGCATCACATTCTATTTCAAGTCTTTCCTTATACTAGACCAATGGAAATCCCTTTGAAGTATGGGGGGAGTTTTCAAATAACCTAAATGACCATTATGAGCTTGTTGCAACACAATTCCCTTCAAGTCACCACTAGAATCACCCAAATATATTCTGCCCTTATAAAATAACATACCATTGTAGGAGGGAAACTCCTTTGGAACATCATCCCCTGAATGAATGGCCTAAATACTTGAATCGCTTGCATAGCTAGCCTTAAGATCAGATAACCAAGTAGGAATGGGAAAAGAAATGATACACAAAGTACCAATAGAGGTTACTAATGTAGATCAGGAGGTTTCATCCATGTCTCCATTCCCTCTAAAAAGAGCATTAGCGACCATATTATTATTATTATTATTATTATTATTATTATTATTATTCATAAAAATTACTATAACAAAAACAACATAAAATAACAACAATTTTAGTTAACATAAATATATGTTTATGTTTGTTATATTTTCTTGTTAAAAATAAGCATTTTAATTGAACTTACTGAAATGAAAATAAAAATGACTCCATTTCATTTTGGTAAATTTTCATTAATTTGATTCTTTAATTTTCATTTTTTTTTGTCACTTTGGTCCAATAAGCTTGCACTTAGGTATTGTTGTCGTTACTCCTTTGTCCATAACTCTATTATTATTAAAAAATATTTTTCAATAAAAAATAACTAAAAATAATTATATTTAATTACATTTTTATTCCCTAACATTTCAAATATATCAATTTAGATCCTAATATTTTGCTTTTGTGAAAAAATAAATGCTGACGTAGCTAACAATGATATTAATTTTTTTTTTTTCCAATTCAGAATTGCCATATCAACAACCATGTGTTCTTAATTTATATTAATAAATAAATAAAAGGAAAAGACTTCAGCTACGTACATAGCTACCTTCACTTGGGCCTCCCTAGGTTTTTTGGGGAGATGCAAACCTATGTGGCATTCTTCCTGGGTTTTTGAATTTACGAGTCACATTTTTTTTTACATGCATATAAATATAGTTAATTAAGCATTCTGAATTAAATAAATAAAAAAAATAGACTTTTGCATGCACTCTGCATTGGAAACATAGACTTAACACCCCGAGAGAAAAAAAAAAAAATATTTAATAAGCATTTTGGAAAATTTTAGAGAAAATTATTTTTATTTTAAATTGTAAAATTGGCCCCATACTTGAAAGTATCTCATTTCCCATATGCAACCAATGGATGCATAGATTTTCAATAGTCACCTCAAGCAATAGCCACACACTCATTATTGAATCCACCTTTTAATTCTGTTTGTTGATTAGATACTTGAATCGGTTAATTTGAAAATTTACTACAGATAGGAGGATTGAATTCACCATAGATAAGAAGATTGTATACACCGTACTTTCCGTAACACTTTCATATTTTTTGTTTATCTATATTGATGGTCTTATCTTCTCTTTGTGTCATTTTTCCACAAAATAAATGGCCCATAGGTGACTGATGTTGTTGAATTTTACTTTGTACATCCTAAATTGGCAAGATGACAAATTTCGGTTTTAATTTTATTTCATTTAATTTGTTAGTTTTTAACATGTAAGAGTAAAATTAGTGGGTTATTTGTGGATTTTTTTTCTTCAACGTATTGTTTGATGATATTTTTTTCTTTGAATAACAACAACAACAACAACAACAATTACCGTAACAAAAACAACATATAAAATAACAACAATATTTGAAACATAAATATATATATGGTTATTGTTTTTATATTTTCTCTATTTTTTTAAAAACCATTCTAATTGAACTTAGTGAAAATAAAAATAAAAATTGGCACAAAATACAAATTGCTCCATTTTAGTTTGCTTAATTTTCATTAATTTCAGCTATATATTCTTAATTTATATAAATAAATAGAAGGAAAAGACTTTGGTTACATAGCTACGTTCACTTGGGCCTTCTCAGGTTTTTCTAGCATATGCAAACCTGATATTAGTAGCGTAATTGATAGACCATATTAGTAGGTTTTGTTTTTGTAAAAATTAATTGATTTTTTTATCAAGAAAATGGACCTTCCATGGCAATATATAATTCAAATAATGATACCATTTCATTCACCAAAGTAAAAGCCAAAGTAAAATAAAATGATCGGTGCATTATAATATATGGTCCTTGAAAAAATTTTCATTAATTTTCTTTCATACCTTGTTATCATAAAAAAATGATGAAAGTAGTAATCTTATGGTTCCACGGTTATATCTGTTGCAGAAATTGATATATATACAAATTTATAAGGTTATAATGTGGGGAGAGAAGCTGCAGAGTATATTAGTGGAGATTTAATTGATGTCAGATTTTATATTTATTTAATTACATATTAGGGAAAGAGTAATGCTAGAGCCACAAATAATTTTAAAAACTCTTTGCAAATTGCTGATGTGGAATGGTTAATATCAACTTAAAAAAAAATGAAATAATATCAAATATTAGAACTAAAATTTCATTACAATTCTTATTAAAAATAAAATAAAATAAAATCAACTATCTCCCTTTCTTCCTTCCCCTCACCATCTTGTCATTTTATGCAGCTCTGGTGATTTGCTTGTTCTGTTGTTTGAAAAATTGTTTATGGCCTAGCATTACTCTTTTTGAAAATTTCATTTGAATATGTTTGTTAAGAAGCCAAAGTTTGGTAACTTTAGTCACAAATTATCATAAAAAGCTCTCATCGCTTTTAAATATATCCATTTCATCATTTAATTTAAATAATTACAAATTAAAAATATATTTATATTATATTATTTAATATTTTAAATAATGTAAAATTTACTATATTTAGACTCTTAAATTAAGGAATAAAATGTTATTGATAAAATGGAGAGCAACCTTACCATATATGTAATTTCGAATTCTATTACCAGTAAGATACAATAACAATCTTCCCACCATCTTCGCACCTTTGCACATACGGCATTATATCAGTATGTATGTTTTTCCTCAAAGTATTGACTCCGTGTAACGTGTTGCAACTTGCAAGAGCTTCAACTCTTGTTCATGCCAATCCCTCCCTATATACAATATCCCTGGAAATTGATTTCAAATTGACGATGTTTCTTAGTATCCCTAATCGGATACTTGTAAACATCTTTTGTTTTTTTTGCTATTAGTTGACTCCTTTCTAAGAAAGTATTATATTTTTCGCTAAAACTTGAGCAAATTCATATGTATATTAAAATTTAGACCCCCAAAGCAACGAAACTTGACTTTAAACCGTGTAAGTTTGTAAATTCCTTTATGAGATATTAAATTATTATTTTGAATACGCTTTCCGAAGCTAAATACAAAAAAAAAAAAAAAAAAAAAAAAAAAAAGGTCTTCTAAATGTTAGGGCAAATTTATGAATTAATTCCACCGCATTTTGTTTGCAGCTACGAATAACTTACATGCAAATGTTAAAAATATGTAGTTAAATAATTAAATTTATTATATTTTAATAATTTAAATTTTCGTAACAATCGTTAATTTAACAGCAAGATCAAGGACTAATAGCTGAAATTAGCTACTCATAAATTATGAGAATTGGGTTTAAATTTAATCTTTCCATTTGAACCATATCGATCAAACTTCAAAGTTGTGTCATACTAATTTATTTTCTTAAGGACAAAGAAAAGAAATTAAGAAGCACCTTTGCAAGTACACTAATTGTCTTATTGTATTTTATTGTTTACAGGACACGGCGAATGGGCAAGTCCGTAGCGGTGGCTAGACGTATATTAATCTTATCATCTTCGTTGCAACCGCGTGTAGATCCCTTATGGACGTAAATATTCCCACGCAATTTCTTCCAAGGATCAAATAGTTTATTTGATTAAGAAAATTAGAAACATGGCTTCCAACTTCCAAGCTCCAACATATATATTAAAAAAAAGGTTATAAAAGACAAAAAATTATGGGATGGTAAGAAGAGAGGAAGTAGAGGACTGTGTTGCGTCTGGCATTTGTTATGCCTTTTGCATTTTTGGCCTTATAATACAACGTACAAAGATAAGTAATATTTCCTTCAAAACAAATTAATTAAAATAAAGCACAACCTTAGCCCTATGACTAAGTTGAAATATATTAGCCTTTGATCTGGCCACAGTACAAAAAATAATAAATAAATAAATAAAAAAGGAGAAAAAAGAAAGGATTTTGACTAGCGTCTTTAGATGATAGATAGACCATGACCATGATAACATATTAGTAGGTTTTGTTTGTAAAATTTAATTGATTTTTTTATTTTAAAAAAATGGATCGTGCATTATGGTAATATATAGTTTGCTTAGCGACACTGTATCATTCATCAAAAAAGAAAAAGTAAAATAAAAAAATAAAAATAAAAACACCATCAATCCAGGTTATATAAATCTCAAAAAAGAAAATCTCATGGCATCAAGGTTACATATACAAGGCTAAAATTCATTTATGATACACCTCAATGTTTACACTAACTAAGCCAATAAAGATCTCCCATCCCATTTTGATTGGTAACTAGTGAAGCATATATAGTAAATGGGATAGAAAATTTTTATTCCCGTAGGAATAGCAAGAACTTGGGGAGAGAAGCTGATAACTAATTAACAATATTAGTGAAAAAATCATTGAAGTAAGAGTTTATAATTAGTTAAGTAGATCTTTAATCTTCTTTCATTTGATTCTTTTAGTAAGAGTCTTATTTAGCTTTTAGTATCGTGCCAAATAGAAAAAAGTACCACATTTTAAGTAACTAAGTCCAAAATTTACTAACATCAAAACTTTGCAAAGTTATGAAAAAAAATTATTGCTATAATAACTAAGTAAATTTATATTGGCACTATTCATTTTGCATTTATTATTTTTTTATGTACCTTAAGGATGAAAGAAGAAAATTAACGATAGTTGTTATATGTGAAGAAATAAAAACAATTTAAAATTTTTTTAAAAATTAATATTTTAATGAAATTAATATAGTGTAAAATAGATAATTTAATGCCTGTGTATCTTGAAAAATGAGTACATAAATTAGGAAAATAGGTTTTTATACTAAAATATACAAAATTTTTTGCATAAATTGATGTGAACACTCTAAACATAAACATAAATTTTGAAATTTAAGACTTGTGAACAAAGAAGCTTACTCTCCAGGGCATCTCATAGAAAAATGCAGGCATGCATCATCGATCAAATTGTACATAGGCACCTAAAGCTAGTGCTGTTTCACAGTAGTTTCCATGGTAATGCTGCGAAATTTCCATTTAGTTTATTTATTTATTTTTTTATTTTTATTATGTATCTTAGGAATGAAGGAAGAGAATTAACGGTGGTTCTTATGCGTGAAGAAATAAAAAAATTTTAAAAATTTAAGAAAAATTAATATTTTAATGAAATTAATATAATATAAAATAGATAATTAAATGCCTGAGTATCTTAAAAAATGAGTATGTAAAGTAGAAAAAATAAGTTTTTATACGAAAATATATAGAATTTTTTGCATAAGCTGATGCAAATGCACTAAACATATACATAAAATTTGAAATTTAAGACTTGTCAACAAAAAAACTTGCTCTACGCATGCTGGGCATCTCAAAGAAAAATGCAGCCATGCATCACCGATCAAATTGTATATGGGCACCTAAAGCTAGGGCTGTTTCACAGTAATTTCCAAGGTAATACGGCAAAAGTTCCTGGGCTCTCTCTGTAACCAATGTGTATAAATAACTATGGTAGCTTAAGACCGACAACATTCTTCATCAGTTTCTTGTGTAGTCTCTACATTCAGGAAAAAAAAAATGAAGGTTCTAAATGTGATTCTTATAATCATTGTGGTGCTAGTGCTTTTTCTTACAATCATTACAGCACATGAGGCTAGGATAATTTCTCATGGAAAAAACCAAAACCAAAACCAAAACATGATGAACAATTACGAGGACAAGCTGATTGGGGCAATACAGCAAGGTCAAGCCCCTCCATATATACCCAATCCGAGTTCAATGATGAGACAGAAGGCCCTATTTGTCGCTGATCACACTATTGATGTCTCTTTTAAGCTACGCCGAATGCTGGGCATGGGCCATGTCACTCCATCTGGTCCTAATCCACCCACCCATCTTCCTCCTAAAACAAGTCATAGCACTGCTCCTCCTTTTCTAGGGTCAATGGAGAAGAGTCCTCCGTCTTCCTCTATGCCCAAGGGGAGTGCCTCCATCCCTTAGGTTAAAGCAAATAATTCAAAAATTTAAAAGTGGAGGGTTGGAAAAGCTTAGCTACATTGTTTTTTTTGGCAGTGTTGATTGCACATAGTTTGTATATCACACTTTTCTTTATAACTAAAACTGTGACTTAAATTCACATTTTCAAATTGAAAATTGTGGTTTCAAATCATGATTTCAATTATAAAATAGTGTCTATCTACAGTCTACACACTATGTTTATGTGCAATAATTTTTTTCTTTGTTTATTGAATTTTTAATGTAATTATTCCTTTAGATGTATCATGTATGTTACATTATTAATCATTTTTAATGTGGTTATTCCTTTCATGACAAATGTTGATACTCGTAGGGGCCATAAACGGTAGTAAATCTCCAAGCGTACAAAATCTCTACGAAAGAGGAAATTACGTGTTTATCAAAAATAAAAATATAAATATAAAGGGAATTACGTGATTAATAATTCAAGACGATGCTACCAACATATGTGAGGGGAAAAAAGAGAAAAGTAAAAAGAAAAGAAGAAGAAGGCTGCTTTAGATATTTTTTCTGTTTTAATATTAAAGGGGCTTGGGTTTGGCCTAATACTTCTACGTATTATATATATATATATATATATATATTAACACTTTTTTTTTTTTTTTACATTTATTTTAAAATTGACTACAAGTTCGCATGATGTTCCATCCAATATTTTGAAGCATTGAACATAAGCTTTGCTCTTACGTACAAGGGTACCAAGTTTTGTACATTTTCCTACAAAACAAATTAACATAGTGCAGGGAGTTTAAGCGTATGATATATAATAGTATTTTTCGTGGTGTTTATGCTTGTAGTTTGAATCTCACTTCTTCCTTTTCAACTATTCACTTATGTATAAGCATACTCATTCTTTTTTGAGAAGAGATAATGCACAATCTTAGTCCAGCTATCCTTCTGTTGAAAATGTATTGCAGCCACGAACTTGGGGATAGAAGCTGCTTATTATTCTCATTTGAGCAATTATTATGTTTGTTAATTGCTATGAGTGTAGACTTTGACGAGGCTAGTCCTTTAACTAATTATTGTATAATTACAACAGAAAAGAGAAGGAAGAGACTAAAATAATTTTGTTTATAAAGTTCTTTCTCTTTATATATAAAATTGAGACCTGGTACTTATACAATATCATTTATACAATTTTAAATTTCTTTCTCTCAAGTCCTTTAAATTTTTTTTTTTTTTGTCTCTGTGTAGATTCTGTAGAAATAGAAAGAACTTTTCATTCAATTCTTTACTAATAAGGTCTCAACTCTGAAGACCTTTAGTTTACCTAGCTAGTAATGTAAAGAAAATGGATAGGATATGATGATGCAAAGAAGATCAGTAGGTTGGATGCTTCGGACTTGAAAGGACCACTTGCTCTCTCTGTGACCTGAAGAAGAAAGAAAAGCGAATCAAAGGTGACCGGGGGTGCCGGCCAAAAACCCTCCGACGGCAAAGTTAGTTTTTCTCTCTATATTTTTGGAGTTCCAACTTTTTTGGAGTAAAATTCACATACCTTTGCCTTGTCTGAATCAGTCTTTATATAGTGCCTTCATAGACGGTTATCGAAATTGGAAACTCCCCTGGATTCAAGGAGGCTTAAACGTAACTGCCATAACCATTTAGGAGTTACACTTCTATTTCACAACGGATACATGACAGTTATGCGTGGGATAAGGGATTGTCACATTATATTCAGAGATTCTCCTAAGTATGATACCCTCGTCCTGGAATTCCTTAGTCGAGTGTGCCTGTTAATTCCAAGTGTAGCATCCTCGTCCACGAATCTTTATGTGGACGAGTCCTCTCGGGGCAGGCTGTGCGCATCCCATGGACGAGGGATGTAGCTTCGCTATCACCCTCAGGACGGCCTTGTCCGTTACCCTCGTCCTGAGGATAACTCCTGGACGGCTGCCGAGGAGATGACCGTCCAGGGACGATCTGAGCGTTTTCATCCCACATCAGTTGCCCCTCGTCCAGGAGTTATGCAATGTAACAACAGATTTTAAAACGCACTACGTGTCGCACATCCATAGGGGGTTAGTCAACTGGTTTACTCCTCCGAGGCATGCGCCACGTGTCGCCTTCTAATTGGGTCCGTCGTTGCGGTTACCAAGACTTTTCTGCCTATAAATAGTGGTTTCTCTCTCATGCCCCTTTCACTTTTTCAAATTTTCTGCTTTGACACTCTCGTCCGTCGCTTCGTCTAAGAATATCCTCAGCGTCCTTAGTGTCCCTCGTCTAGAGCCAGGTAATCTTTCTACACTTATTCTAGCTTTCCTTTTTAAGTGTTAGGACGTTTTCGATGGCCTCCTGCTCGTCTAGCGACAGTGTGGTCAGGGCCATAGACGAGTATCACGACGACTCTAGTTATGACACCTCTAGTAATGTCAGTAGTAGTAGTGGTTACACAACCGAAGAATACACATCTGGTGTTCCTGGAATCCCTGTAGAAGCCTTTCAAGAGAGTATTAGGATGAGGACAGCCTTTGGGGCTGACACCTCGACGAGCTCCCCGCCGTCCTCCCCTTTGGACGAACAGGAAACCGTATATAGTTATGCTCTAGAGGTTCCTTCTAGGACGGACGAGAGAATGTTAGATGTCCTTAGGACTTGGTTTCAGATTCCTGATGATCTAAACCCTAGGTTAGCTGTCCGAGGTGAATGGTGTTGCTAGCCTTGTTTTGGAATAGGTATTTATGAAGCTTATTTGTTAGGGGGGCTTAGACTTCCTTTGAATGCCTTTGCTAGGGAATTACTCACTAGGCTGGGCTTGGGAGTGTGTCAGCTTAACCCCAACGCATGGAGACTAATTGTCTCCATGCAAGTCTTATGGATGGAGGTGTTTGACGGGGACCGTCCTATCACCGTGGACGAGTTCTTGTACTGCTATAAACCCTCCGAGATAAATCAATCTCGAGGCTTCCATCAGTTCACAGCCAGGGGCAATGACTGTAGACTGATTAAGTCTTTGCCCTCGTCTGACAGAAACTGGAAGACGGAATTTTTCTTCGTCTCTGGTTTTTGGGCGAGGCATCCCGTTGAGATTGGTAGAGACTCGTTTGCTCCTTATACTGGAGACATAGGGAACCTTCGTCCAGAAGGTATGTTATGCTCTTCTTTTTTACTTCTTTTTTATTATACTTTCTATTTGGACGATGGTCTAACCTTAACTTCCTTCTTGCCTTTCCAGCCGTTGGACGACCTTCTTTGAGCAAGCTCCACCGCGACCGCATCCACAGGGCCCGTCTACATTCTGAATGAGACTTTCACTCGTTAATGACCCTTAAGCGTCTACACAAGTGGGGACTCAGCCCTGAACCGTCCGTCGAAGCTTTAGCACACGAGCTAACTACCCGTAGACGTGAGTGCTCCTCTCAAGATATGCATTTTTCATTTTTGTTTTATTATTATTATCTATTATTATTTATTATTTTTTATTTATTATTTATTTATTTATTATTATTATTTTTTTTTTTAGGGATGGCAACCATGAAGGGAAACAAGGGGAAGGAAGTGGTCGACGAGGTAGCTAGACCTGAACCTCAGACCCAGCCTTGTCCTGCTTCAGGAGAAAAAAGGAAAAGCTTGTCCAAGCATGTGGACTTGGCTAGCTTGCCAAGTCGTCGGGGGAAGAAGGCTAAGTCTGGGCCGTCCAGGGCTGAAACTGCTAGGCCTGAACTTCCTCCCTAGCCGCCCGTCCTGGTCGTTGACGTAAACTCGTCCACGCCCCTTAGTGTCACTCCGTCCAAGTCCCCTGCTCCTGACTCGTCCCAGCCTCCTCAAAGGATTTCTACTAATTTATTGGAGAACGAGGATCTGGCTTGGGAACGATTCCAAGAGGCTGTGAAGGGCGAAGATGTAGCTGCGTGCTATGACATGTCCTTGAAGGAGTTCGAGCACTCCGGCGACCACGATCTCTTTAAGGTGACCATTTTCGCCTCGTCTTGGCTTATCCATATTTGCCCAATGCTATTTCTATCTTCTGAACTTTTTACTCTTCCATGTAGGCAATGTCAAAGTTCATAGCTGCGTCCAAGCAGGCCACAGAGATGGACAGGACAAGGATCCTTCTAGAGAAGAGAATAGAAGAGATCAAGAACGACTGCAGGACGTAGGCGGAGGTGGCGAACAAGGCCAAGGACGAGGCTAAGGAGCTGAAGGCTTTGGTGGGGGAGCTGAAGTCCAACGCTACTAAGAAGGACGACCGTCTTGAACTTCTTCAAAGGGAGAATGACGAGCTGAGTCTACTTCTTAAGAAAGCTAAAGACGAGGCAGTGGAGGAATTCAAAGCGTCCAAAGAGTTCACTGACCTGATGGATACGAACTACGCAGCAGGGTTTGAGGATTTTAGGATGGACGCTATGGACAACTTTCCTGAAGTTGACTTTAGCACCATTAAACTCAACCTTGCTGCTGCTACAAGTTCTCTCGTCCATACAGACTCAGACGATGTCAACATCGAGAACGACGCTTCTACCAAACCGGCTCAGGACGACCCCAACACTGATGCCCCTTCCTCTTGAAGAAAATGTTTCTTTTCAACCAATTGTTATTGTTGTTTAGCTTTCTTTTCTTTCTTTTTTATTTAAAATGTATTTAAGAATTTGAAATGTATTCAAGTACAATTACCTCGTCTAGAGTATTATGGATGAGTTCATAAACAATGCCTTTTAATGCTTATTTTATAAGGGTTTTTGGACGGTTGCCGTCTACCCTTTTTAGGCCATAGAATATCTTTTTTATTGGTTATCTATTGTATGGACGAGCTTTTATGTCATCACTTATGCAATTGTCTTTCAAACAATGCTCTAACTGTTGAATGATCGTCTACACGATCTTTTTATGGATGACCCATTTAGGACGATGACGATGAGTGCATTACTTCTGCTTGTCCTTTAGGCCATTATTACTCGCCTTCTCGCAAGAAGTTCATGATGTTTATGTTTTCTCGTCTTGACGAGTGCTCGTCTTTGGAATGTTATACCTTAATGCTTATTTTTCTTTCTTAGACGAGTGGGCCTTGGCCTTTTTTCCTTTTGCTTTATACTCATTTGAAGGAAAATCTTAGACGAGTATTCCTAGGCTTCTTTCTCTTGCCTTATCCTTTCTAAAGGAAAGTTTTGGACGAGAAAACCTTGGCTTCTTCCTCTTTGCTTTATCCTTTTTAAAGGAAAGCTTTGAACGAGAAGGTCTTAGCTTCTTTCTTTGTTTTATCATTTTTAAAGGAAAGCTTTGGACGAGCAGGCCTTGGCTTCTTTCTCTTTGCTTTATCCTTTTTAAAGGAAAGCTTTGCATGAGTGTTTCTGCGTCTGAAGTTTTCAATTCGTCTTAGGCTTTTACCCCTTCTGTGGGTATTATGGAAACTAAATCTATGCATCAAATACATAAGAAATCCAAACCATATTTTTACATGAACATTGTTCACAAACGCGGCACATGCTTATAAGCTAGTGCCTTATTGAGATACTTAAGTACATAGCCTCGTCTTTCATAAGCTGGTTTGTAAGTAGTGCAAAAGTTTAAGAACTAGTGCACTTTTATTCATAACACACCATAATAGTAGTAAAAGCAAAAGTAAGTATAAGCAAACACGCAAATCATAGCTATAATTTTGCCACTGACTTTCCTCGTCCCTACTCATCACTGATAGTACCTTCTCAAGTGTTCCACGTTCCAGGGATGCTCTAACTTCCGCCTGTCCAGGGCTTCCAGGTAGTAGGACCCCTGCCTCTTGCAGTTGATTACCCTGTAGGGTCCTTCCCAATTGGGTCCCAGTTTTCCATGAACTGGGTTCCTGGTCGCCAAGGAGACCCTTTTGAGGACAAGGTCCCCCACACCGAACCGTCTAGGCTTTACCATGGCATCATGCTGTCTGGCCATGAGATTTTTGTACCTCGCCGTCCTTTGCTCTGCATCCATTCTTACCTCGTCAATAAGATCGAGGTCAAAGCGAAGTTGTTCCCCATTGTCTTTCTCCTGGTACTCCCTCACTCGGTGACTTGCCATATGGACCTCCGCTGGTATGATAGATTCACTCCCATAGGCTAGTTTAAAAAGGGGTCTCTCCTGTCGGAGTTCGTGCAGTCGTCCTATAGGCCCAAAGAACACCTGGTAGCTCGTCTGGCCATATCCCTTTTGCCCCCTCGAGCCGAGTCTTGATGATTTTTAGCAGGGATCGGTTTGCTACTTCTGCTTGTCCATTTGCTTGTGGGTGAGAAGGTGAGGAATAGTGATTCTTGATCCCGAAATGATTGTAAAAGTCCCTGAAGGGTGCGTTGTCAAATTGACGTCCGTTGTTAGATACTAATACTCTGGGTACTCCGAACCTACATAGGATATTCTTCCATACAAAATTTTTCACATTCTGCTGAGTGATTGCTGCAAGTGGCTCGGCTTCTACCCACTTGGTAAAGTAATCTATTCCTACCACCAAAAACTTCATCTGTCGGATTCCCATGGGGAAGGGGCCTAGGATGTCCAGTCCCCACTGTGCGAAGGGCCATGGGGCCATCATTGGGGTCTGGTATTCTGACGGCTGTCTAGGTACATTGCTGTAGCGCTGGCATTGGTCACATACCTTGACATAAGCTTTAGCATCTGCCTGCATTGTAGGCCAATAGTAGCCGGCACGGACGATTTTATGGACTAGCGACCTTGCTCCTGAATGATTTCCACACGATCCTTCGTGAACTTCACTTAGAACATAGTTTGACTCGTCAGGAGCCAAGCATCTTAAGTAGGGTTGGGAAAAACCTCGCTTGTACAACACTTCATTTATGAGGACATACATGGCCGACCTGACCCTTAACTTTCTCGCTTCATCCTTGTCTTCTGGAAGCCTTCCATCTTTGAGGTAAATCATTATCGGACTCATCCAATTTTCTCCTCCTCCTATCTGCTGTATGTCTGGGATGTCTATGCTCGGCATATATTGGATGTTGTCGAACTCGTCTATGACCCCTGCCGAAGCGGCTTTCGCCAAGGCGTCTGCTTCCACATTCTCCTCCTTAGGAAGTTGAATAAAACTTATTGCTGAAAATTTTCGTGCAAGGCGCTTCACTTTGTTGAGATATTTCTTCATTCGATCTTCCTTAACATCACACATCCCATTCACTTGGTTAATGACCAGTTGAGAGTCTCCTCTGATTGTTAACGACTCTGCCCCCAAGGACTTGGCTAATTCCAATCCCTTGAGTAGAGCCTCGTACTCAGCCTCGTTGTTGGTAGTTTGATACTGCAGACGGGCCGCGTACTCCAGCCTGTCACCCTCAGGGGACTTCAGTACAATTCCAATCCCTCCTGCATACAGTGTGGATGATCCGTTTACGTTAACCACCCACATTTCATTTCCTTCGTCCTTGTTCAGGTCGTCCTGGCTGGGGGTGAATTCTGCGATGAAATCTACCAACGCCTGCCCCTTTATCGTACTCCTGGGGAGGTATCTGACATCAAATTCGCTGAGCTCAACGGCCCACTGCACTAGCCGTCTAGCAGCTTCCAACTTGCTCATCGCCTTTTTTATGGGGTAGTTTGTTAGGACGTTGATGACGTGTGCCTGAAAATAGTGTCTCAGCTTCCTGGAAGCTGTGATTAATGCGAAGGCTAGTTTCTCCATCATCGGGTATCGTCCTTCTGCCCCTCTCATCGCGTGGCTTGTGTAATAGACCGGTTTCTGGATTCTCCCCTCTTCTCTGACTAACGCTGGGCTTACTGCGTGTGGGGACACTGCCAAGTACAAGTACAACTTTTCCCTAGGTACAGACGGACTCAACAATGGCGCCGTCATGAGATACGTCTTCAAGTCTTTGAAGGCCTGTTGGCACTCATCCGTCCATTCAAAAGCCTTCCTAAGGACTTTAAAAAATGGTAAACATTTGTCAGTAACTTTCGATACAAACCTGTTGAGGGCGGCGACTCGTCCAGTAAGAGACTGGACTTCCTTGATATTTTTTGGTGGCTCCATGTTCAGTATTGCCTGGATTTTATCTGGATTCGCCTCAATTCCCGTGTGCGACACCATAAACCCCAAGAATTTCCCAGATGAAACCCCGAAAGCACACTTGCTCGGATTTAATTTCATGTTGTACCGTCGCAACGTATCAAAAGTCTCTTGAAGGTCGTCCAGATGTTTATCCTCGTCCTGGCTCTTCACCAGCATGTCGTCCACATAAACCTCTACATTTCGCCCGATTTGAGGACGGAATATATGGTTAACCAGCCTTTGGTAAGTCGCCCCTGCATTCTTTAAACCGAAGGGCATTACCTTGTAGCAATACAACCCTTGGCTCGTGACGAATGAGGTCTTCTCCTGATCCGTTTCATCCATCTGTATCTGGTTATAACCCGAGAAAGCGTCCATGAAGCTAAGTATCCTGTGACCTGCCGTTGAGTCCACTAACTGGTCAATGCGTGGCAATGGGTAGCTATCCTTGGCGCAAGCTTTGTTTAGATCAGTGAAGTCCACGCACATTCGCCACTTGCCATTAGCTTTCTTGACCATGACCACGTTCGCCAACCAATCCGGGTAATGAACTTCTCGAATAAACTTCGCAGCGACCAACTTCTGCACCTCTTCTTTAATGGCATTGTCTCGCTCGGGAGTGAAAACTCTTTTCTTTTGACGCACTGGTTTCGAATAAGGACACACGTTCAGGCTATGGGTAATGACGCTCGGATCAATGCCGGGCATGTCCTTATGACTCCATGCAAAGACATCAAGGCTTTTCTTCAGAAACCGAATCAAAGCGTGCTTTGCCCCCTCTTCCATGCTCGCCCCAACTCTAGTAGACTTCTCGGGCTGGTTATCGTCCAAAGGGACGTCCTCTAATGCTTCAGTGGGCTCGGCCATGGCCCTTCTTCCATCTATACTCATCGCCTGCATGTGCTCGTCCATGGCCAGCATAGCTAAGTAGCATTCTCTGGCGGCCAGCTGATCTCCTTGTACCTGGCCTACTCCGTGCTCGGTTGGGAATTTGATGGACAGATGGTAGGTAGAGGTTACCGCTTTCCAGCTATTCAAAGTTGGCCTTCCAATAATTTCATTATATGACGATGCACAATCAACAACAAGGAAATTTACCTCCTTGGTTATCTGCTGCGGATACGTTCCAACGACCACTGGTAACGTGATGGTGCCCACAGGTTGCAACTTCATTCCTTCGAATCCTACCAACGGCGAGTTCACTGGTCGAAGCTGATCTCGTCCTAGCCTCATTTGTTGGAATGCGGGGTAGTAGAGAATGTCTGCAGAGCTGCCATTGTCTATCAATACCCTCCTGGTCATGTAGTCAGAGATGAGTAGGGTGATGACTATCGCGTCATCGTGTGGGTGGTGAAGTCGTCCTGCCTCCTCGTCCGTGAACGTAACAGCCTGTTGGTCTACTTCCCTCGTCCTAGGAGGTCGTCCAGACAGTTGGATGTTTTGCACCACCTTCAGGTATGTCTTCCTTGACTTGGACAACTACACCGTCGAGTTTCCTCCTACAATTACCCTTATCTCTCCTAGTGGGGGGCATGATGATTCTTCCACCTTGGCCTTCATTTTCTCATCTCTCTGGTCTCGTCCAAGGAAGTTCCTCAATTTTCCCTGTCTAATGAGATTTTCTATCTGCTGCTTTAAGTCAAAGCACTCGTCCGTATCATGCCCATGGTCCCTGTGAAAACAGCAGTACTTGCTCCTATTACGCTTGTTGGGGTCTCCCTTCATTTTGTCCGGCCACTTCAAGAACGGATCATCCTTGATCTGCATAAGAACCTGCTCTAGTGGCACAGTCAGGGGCGTGTATTGCTAATTCCTCGCGGAGGAACTGGGCTTCTTACCATCCTTATCTTTCCTCTCGTCTACCCGAGCTTTCTTTGGACGAGGTCCTTGATCCGAATAACGATGGTGACCCGCTTCCGAACGTTTTGCCCTTTTTTCTTTTCTTGGCTATGATAGCATCCTCAGCGTTCATAAAATTCTGGGCCGAATGGACGAGATCGGCCATGGTCTGTGGTTCCTGCTCGTAGAGCTTATGAATGAACAAGTTAGAATTGACCCCATTGTGAAAAGCGGCCAGTAATAACTTGTCGTCCATCTCGTCCACCGTCAGGGCCTCCTTATTAAACCGGGTGATAAAGGATCGCAAACTCTCATTTTCCCCTTGCTCTATGGTCAGTAGGCTGGAGGAGGAACACTTGTGACGCTGTCCTCCAATGAAATTGTTGACAAACAACTTACTCAACTCTTCAAAGGATCCCATCGAGTTTGGGGGTATTTTACCGAACCACACTCGCGCCGGTCCCTTAAGTGTGGTGGGAAAAGCTCTGCACATAATCTCGTCCGGGACTCCTTGTAGGTGCATGGTCGTCTTGAAAGTTGCAATATGATCGCAAGGGTCGCGATTTCCATCATACGAGTCCAAAGAAGGCATTTTGAACTTCGGAGGTAGGGGTGATTGCTGATGGAAGCCGTGAAGGGGGAGTCCGTTCGGTGAACCATGTCATCAACTGGGTTTGCTTGCCTCATGTTTTCCCTCATTTCATCCATGGCTTTTCTCATCTAGTCCATCTCTTTTTCCAAGTATGGCACCCTTCTTGAAGCGGTACCCCTTGTTTGATCTTCGAACTCGATATTTTCTCCTCCACCTTCCTAACTCAGTGCCCGTCTATCCGCATGCCTATCTTGGCGCTGCCTCCTGAGGTTGATCTCCCTATTCAACTCCTGGCTTTGACGTGTCAGTTCCGCCATAGCGGCGGCCATGGATTGTATATGTTGAATGGAGGGTGGTTGCACGACAGGCGCTGACCTGCGATCGCGAAGGGGGTTGCTAGAAGCATCCCTACTCTCTTGGTGGCCGGGGCTTGTAGCCCTTGATCTTGTTCGAACCATTCAGCCTTTTGTCTAGGAAAGGCTAATCGTTGAAAACTAAATAAATAACCGAACGAAAAGAACACTGTTGTTCCCACAGACGGCGGCAACTGATGATGCAAAGAAGATCAGTAGGCTGGATGCTTCAGATTTGAAAGGACCACTTACTCTCTCTGCGGCCTGAAGAAAAAAGAAAAGCGAATCAAAGGTGACCGGGGGTGCCGGCCAAAAACCCTCCGAGGGCAAAGTTAGTTTTTCTCTCTATATTTTTGGAGTTCCAACTTTTTTGGAGTAAAATTCACATACCTTTGCCTTGTTTGAATCAGTATTTATATAGTGCCTTCATAGACGGTTATCGAAATTGGAAACTCCCCTGGATTCAAGGAGGCTTAAACGTAACTGCCATAATTGTTTAGAAGTTATACTTCTATTTCACAACAGATACATGACAGTTATGCGTGGGATAAGGGATTGTCACATTATATTCAGAGATTCTCCTAAGTATGATACCCTCGTCCTGGAATTCCTTCGTCGAGTGTGCCTGTTAATTCCAAGTGTAGCATCCTCGTTCACGAATCTTTATGTGGACGAGTCCTCTCGGGGCAGGCTGTGCGCATCCCATGGACGAGGGATGTAGCTTCGCTATCACCCTCAGGACGGCCTTGTCCGTTACCCTCGTCCTGAGGATAACTCCTGGACGGCTGCCGAGGTGATGACCATCCAGGGACGATCTGAGCGTTTTCATCCCACATCAGGATACATATACTAAATAAAGAGGACAACTGAATAATTTATCTAGATATTAGACTATAGATTAGAATGAATTATTTGACCCTAAAAAAAACACTACGTTAATCATCATTATGATCAACCGATTGAAACTTATCCCTGTTTTTAGGGGTAGCAAAATTGGACACGACCCACGAATTTAACACGACACGACACGAAATTAGCAGGTTATGGGTTGAAACTTAATGAGTTTGTGTCATATTCAAGTTTAATGAGTTCGTGTCATATTCAGGTTGACACAACGGACCTATTTGATAAACTGGTTGGGTTAGTGTTCAACTTATGGAACCTGTTTGACCCGTTTGACCCGTCTGACCCGTTTAATTAAATAAAAATTTTATCAATATACCATTCAAACCCTAATTATATAAATCTATTAGTTGTTGTGATTTATTTTTTTGACATATTGTAATTAATTATTTATGATATTGAGATATGTTTTAGTTTTGAATGATTATTTGTGATGAAGTTACTCATTAGTTTTAAATTTTATATTTAAAATATTTATTTGCTTGTTTTTTCATAAATGTTTTTCTTTATTTTGATAAAATCAGATAATCAGGTCAACAAGACTGACCCATTTAATAAATAGGTCGTTTTAGGGTTGAGGAATCTTGACCCATTTAATAAAAATATTGGGTTAGTGTTAACCCATATAGTCAGATACGCATGAGTTGATATAACAGGAATCTGACACGCAAACACGAATGACTACCCCCTACCTGTTTTTGGTAATTAATGAATAAATGAACCATATTATAATACATTATTTGACTAGAATGTTGGCCAGTAACAAAAGTGTGTTTTTTTTCAGAGACGTAGAAAGTTAGAAATTTCCATTAAAGAGGTAATGAGGAATATACATTCGATCTTATTGGACCAGACTTTCACCGAAAGGAAGAGAATCAACTACAATCCAACCCCATAACCACGTTGCATGCATGCAAGTTTTGCCATAACATAACCCTATGTGCACTAACCAGGAGGAAAAACATGCACCAACTAATTGCTTAGGGCCTGTTAGTCACATTAACTTAAACACATGTTTTCAGTTTTTAAACAACATTACATATATTTCTACACAATTTTGCACTCATATTTACTTTCAAAAAAATTAAAAACTATTGTTTAAACACATGTACCAAATGGGTCCTCAATTATGTAACCTGGGGCTGCACCAAAATTCACAAGATCACGTTTGCATAGTGGTGTCTCTTGGGTCTGGTAGGTTCACAAGCTCTCTCCAAGTCGCTGGTACCCAAATTGCAAGCAAATGATTCCCTTTAGATTTTTTTCCTAGTTTGAACTAAAGATTTGAATTTTGAATATTTCTATTAAAAAAAAAATGTCAATCAGTTCTTGGCATAGTTAAATGGTACAACTCCTTAAGTAATTTAGCAAATCTTCAACCATTTTTGTTTTATTTTATTTTTATAAAATTTTATAGAAGATCTGAAAATTTAAGATTTTAATGAATGAATCTCAGGATGACCTTTTTAACATAATGGCCATCCATGGTCCTCCATCAATGAGCTTGACTTCGACACGTTAAGGAGCAAAAGACCTATAAAGTCACGCATGGACTCAAATTTTAATATCTATGTTACAAAAATAAATAAATTGTATAAAAAGCTCTTTTCTATTTTTTTGATTTTTGGTTTAATTTTTATAAACTACTTTTCTTTTCTATATTAATTGGCACACACCCTTGATTTGTATTGCTTAAGATACCGGTCCTTACTGGACAAGACCGAATGTACCACCGAATATCGGACATCTCGGATGAAAAATGGAAATCGAGCAGTACTAAAAACTTGAAGAAAATGGAAAAATTGAGCAGCAGAAAGCTCACGATACTGTCCTCACTGGTTGTTTTCCCATGTTACCGGCCATTTTCCCCCAGCTTTCCTCCTTCTATTTTGTCTAGCCGCTTCTCTTTCTTCTTCCTTTTTCTTCTTCTTCTTCTTCTTCTTCTTCTTCTTCAGTTTCGACCGAGACTGAACCTCTCTTCTTGTTCCTTTTGTTTTTATTGTGTGTGTGTGGCTCTTGTTTAATTGTTTTGTGTGTGTTTTGACACCCCACGTGAACTCATTAACGTGTGCAACAAATTTCAAATTTCAAATATACTTGAAAAACTTTTAGGCTAGCTGCCGCTCACATTTGATAAGCAATTTTATGAATTTGTTTTTAAAATTAATATCATCTTTTTATATTTTTATTATTATTACAATCTAGTACATCAAGTTATTGGCTTTATTATTATTTTATTAATTGGTTGATATTTGAGCAAGGAATAATCATATTAAAAACAAGCAATTAATTTAGAGAAATATGCTATTATAAATTTAAGAATTCTTATATAGATTTTATAAAATAGTTATAAATAAATAATCTAGTATGTCTATATATATATATATATATATATAATAGTGATAATTTCGAAATGGTACACCGGTACTAACCGATATTGAAATATTTCATTCCCCTAGCCAAATTGGAACGACCTCCAGTACGAAAATTGACTCCCTTAGTGTGAAACTCCTTCTTGGAGACTGAAACTCCTTCTTGGAGACTTGAACCCCAACTCTTGCCCCCCACCCCCATTAACACTTATACTTGTAGAGTGATTATCGCACCAAGAGTATGCAGTGGTCACTATAGGTGTACGGTGGTCACCATATGCCAATTTGAATGGTGGATATACGGGATATACCTATTGGAAAGCAATGTTGATTAATCCCTTGTCTTCAACTTTTTTATTTCAATTGATTTGGGCCGTTTCCATTAATATTCTTTCATTACTTTTATGTTCCAAAATGTGCTGATCATTGTTGGAGCAAAAAATGAGTCGGACATAATATTTTTATTCAAATATAAGCAGCATGAACATGGGGAGGGAAGCTGATGATCAGTAGATAGTTTGAAACTTCATTGTACTAAGAGGCAAATAATGTGACATGGCATTTTTAAAAAGGCAAATAAATTTTTTAATATTATTTTAATGGACACGTTAGCAATTACTGTGTCAACAGTGCACTCCGTTTGCCACATATTGGCCTGTCCATGGGTAGGGTTGGATCAGGTTTGGGCTCAACCTGCATCCGAGCTGACCAGATCGGGTGGACGAACTTTCAACCCGCCGTCGACCGAGAGGATGATCAATTCGGAAGGGTTGGAACATCAACGAGCAGCTATCGGGTTCAGTCAAAGTCGAGTTCTAGAAAACAGAGAAAATTTAGCCAGAAGAGAGTGAAAATCGGCCAAAATCCTTTAAGATTTCACCGAAAATAGCCAAGATCTTGACTAGATCTGGCGAAATCTCGCCGGATCTAGCTAAGAACTAGTTTACATCTAGCAAAATCAAGCCAGATCGAGCCAAGATCAAGCCAAAAAAACATCTCAAAACTCATCGGATTTATCAAATAATGCCGAAAATATTTGTGGCTTGGTCGGATCGGGTTTCTAGGATTTTGAAGAAGGAGAACCGACGTCTGACCCATCCAAGTTGGGTTTTGGAGGAAGCAATCTGTCGTTGACCGTTGGAGAAGTCAGTTCAGCTGGCGGCGGGCCGAGTTCGGTCGGAAGAGTCGGGTGGGTCGAGTCCAGCGGTTGACTAGACAGCCCTAGTCACATAGACTATTTTCTGTTAGTGAGATAACGGTAAGGACCAAAATGGAACAATTTTTTTTTTTTGGACTAAAAGTGGTAAAATAAAAAAGTAGGAACCAAAATGGAAATACGGTAAAAATGTAAGGACAATAATAGTATTTCCGCCTATTATATAGGTAGATATTTAATTTTTTTTTTTATTCTTTTAGTTTAGTTTTGATTTTAGTATTGAGCGAAATAGGAGCTTCTTAACTAGTTTGTCTTTAAATAATGAACAAATCCTTAACAAGTTAGAACAACAGAGGTACTTGTGCAGATTCTTTAACTTGAGCAAGTTATGATTGTAGACTTTTGATTAATCTTCCATGGATCGTACAAGGTGTTGAGATTGACAAAAGCTCAAGCTTTCAACAATGAAGATTTAGGAATTTGAAAGAAGGAGAGAATCAATATGTGAAGTTGTATATGCAAAAGTGTATTAAATTACAAAAACTCTGTGCTTATATATTAGAAGCAAATCATAAGAAACTAACAATCTATACTAGAACCAATAAGAACAAGACACTTATCACCTAAAACAGTATTTAACAACTAACAAACTATTACAGAAAACCTACTTGTAGTTTATAAAGTTATTACCAAACGACTGTAGCTTACGCAGATATCAACATTTACCATTCTTCTTCTGAACTGCTTCTTCTTCTTCTTCTTCTTTATTCCTCAATTCTTCAATCTGGTTTCACTTTAAGTCTTCAACACAAGGCACAGTTGCTGGTCCAGTAGGTCCACCTTGATATCTGAGCTCAAACATATGAATATGAATTATGAACATGCTTAATTAAATGAATAATAATAAAACTAATTTAACACAAATTTGGAAGCTATTAGCAGGCAACAATAGCAACTATAGTACAAATAATGTGAATTAAGTCCAAACCATCAATTTGAAAATTTTGTGAAGAAGCCAAAGTTTTGATACAAAATAATTAAAATTTAAGCCATAAATTATCCAAAAAAATTATTTTTCATATTATAATTCACTTCACATTATATATATATATATATATATATATATATATATATATATATATATATTATAAATAATAAATAATATAACGCATTTTACTTTATTATTGATCCTAAAAAATAAAAATTTTTAATCGAAAAATAGAGTGGATCCTAAGTCACCACATACGTAACTTCCAAGAATTCGCAAGGAAGATACCAACAATTTTGATGTATGTTTAAAATTTGAAATTTAAGGCCCGTGGACAAGGAAACTTGCACTATGCAGTCTATACGTCATTACGCACATAATTTTTTTTTTTTTTTTAATGCATGCATGCATGCAAAATTGTCTTCGCAACTGAAATTTCGGTACTTCTAGTTCCACGAGAGGTAACAACTTTGATTTGCACAAGCTTCCATCTTAAACTCTTAAGAGCAATCTTATTAGTGGTAGCAAAAGTTTGCAAAATACAAAAAATGCATACGAAATTCTTGACAGCTTTCAACAGAAGTTGTATCTATCAAAAATTACGAAATTCAGATTTTTAAATCTGTTTTTCATGCATATCCAAGTTATTTGTATATGGTTTCTTTTCTCACAACCCTAAACATATATAAGGATTATTTTAAGGGCCGTCTCACTTAATACAATTGTTATTGCACTCAAATTGTGACCGGAGACAATTTGCCCTAGTTCCTTTTTCTTTTGTAGAAGCTACTGTGTTTGTGCGCCAAGGGTTTTGTAACCAAGGAGCTTCTTGATCTTTATCGTCTGGATGAACTGAAGAACTTTGCAACCAACATATTCCTCAAGTTGGTGTGTTAGTCACGTACTTTGATCCGTGCATCGATTGGTTAGTCACGTACTAGGAGTCATGCATTGAAAATGAGAAATTGTTACTACATTACAAGTCTAATTAGGTATTGAGGTAAGAGTTCAACTGTAAGTTGTTATAAGGTACTGAGATTCCTTTACTTGTAATTGTTTGCTTTGATAATAGTGAATTCTCAGGTGTGGTGACCTTAAATTCACCTAGTGGGGTTTTGCCTCGGTGGTTTTCTCCATTCTTAAACAAATCACCCGTGTCAAATTTTTTTCCAGCTACATTTAGTTATTTGGTGATTTGTTTATGCTACCATGCTTATTGCATGTAATTTACCAAAGAGGTCAATACATTCTTGGCTTATCAGTGCATATATGCACCATTACCGTAGTTTTTCTATACATTATTTTAATATTTTTTCTCCTCCTCACATTCTCTCTTCCCCTAACTCTCTCTCTCTCTCTCTCTTCAACCCATAATCTCTACGTGGGAGAGGCGATTTCATCACCATCACCATTGCCATCGCCACGTGTGGATCAGTGAAGTGGATTGGTGCTGGCGATGTAGATAGGTGCTTGTGATGGAGAGTTGATCTAACTGTGAGAAAAAGAAGAAGAAAGAAGAGGAAGATAAAGAAAGTAGAAATGGCAGAGAGAGAAAAAAAAAAAAAAGAGAAGAAGAAGAAGAGGAAGAAAAAGAAAGAAGAAACGATAGAAAGAAAATGACAATAGAATAGGATAAAATAATATTAAAAAAAGAATAAAAAATATTATTTATATAAAATATAGTGTATAATAAATGGACTGATGTGAGTATTTTGTAAAAGTGATGTTATAAAATAGAAAAAGTAGTTTTCTTTCATAAAATAGATAGAATCTTTTAGAAGAACTAATGTGGGTTCTTTAAAACTCAAACTAAGAAAAATAACCAGCTAATTGTGGGTTTCTGTTTGAATATTGTATGAAGGTGAAATATGTTTTTATTCTAATCTTTGTGGGTATCTTCAACTGTACAATAAATCAGACACTAAGGCTTCTAAATATTTTTTTAGAATGATTTATTTTACTTTTAAACCATATTTCTTACTTTTTAAAAAAATTTCATAATTTGTAAGCAACGGTGGCAACACTATGAATATTTTTTAGAGTAGTCACTAAGAAATTTAAATTATACAAAATCAAAATCTAATAATGAAATAACTTGAATATATAAACAAAAAAAGAAAACACGCAAATACATGAAGTATTATAATTTCTTTTACTAACAAAGGGAAAAGGGGGGGGGGAATTTGATAAATGATATAGTAGAAATTGAGAATAATGATACGAGAGTAATAAAGTGCGAGAGTGAGTCTAAAATGATCATAGAGAAGTAAAATATGGAGAGAGAGAGAGAGAGAGAGAGAGAGAGAGAGAGAGAGAGAGAGAGAGAGAGAGAGAAGCAAATGATATTTGCTAAAATTGTGAGTAGAGTTGCTAAAGAAGAGAAAATTGTTGCAACTGCAAAGTCAAAGAAAACATAACTACCAGTACCGTTAAGGAGAATTCACGACAACATTATTCAATTTGTACCTTTTTTTAAGGAAAAATGAAATTAGAGATTATTTCTAAGTAATGGGTTGAACGAGTTACAAATTTGAATGTGCTAGGGTCATATTTTCCATTTATTGGCTTATCTTTTGACAAAACGCATATTGTAATTTGGTAGATCTAAGTTGAGTTTAATGTATCAACAAATGTATGAAGTTTACTTTACAAGTGGAATCATTAAAGACATGAAGATTGATCCAAGAAATAAGTGAAGAAAAGTTATATCATTAAAGCTCAACACTAGCATCTATCGAAGTTTAATGAGGAAGCTCGACACAAGCTCGATCTATCAAGATTTACAAATTTAGAATTCTCAGATTTGAATTTTGACCCATGATGACTTGGATGATTAGAGTTTCTCTCTCTACAATCTTAGACCATATAAAATTCTTATTTTAAAAGTCATCAAATACACTAAAATTCAATTGGAACTTATACATTCTGTGAGAAGCTTCTGCGTTTTGTTCGCCTTAGTGTTTTATAACAAAGTGCTTCCTAATCTTCAATGTGCTTTGTAGTGAAGAATTTTACAGTCAACAACAATCAATCAAGTTGCTGGAGTTAGTCACGTATCCATGCATGTGAAGAAGTCTACTACAAGATCAAATCCAACTAAGTATTAGAGTAAAAGTTTAACTGTAGGTTGGTATTTTGGGATAGGCCATGGAAGTGGTAAGTTCCTCATATACTTGTAACCATTTGTTTGTTGATTAGTGAATTCTTGGAAATAGTGACCTGAAATTCACCTAGTGGAGCTTTTGCCTTACAAGAGATTTTCTCCATTCGTCAACAAATCAATGTCATTCATTTTCTGTTGCATATTAGTTTATTTGGTGATTTGTTGGTGTCTCTATGTTTTGCATGTAATTTGACCGAATTGATCAACTTGGGTAATTGAATTAATTAATCAGGGTCAATCTATAACCCAATAGAATGATTGAAGCATTTTTTTTTTAAAAGGTTTTTTGTTGAATAACATGTTCACTTGTTGTTTGGTCTAGTCTTGTTTTTGTTTGAGTTATTTTTGTTGTTATTTGGGTTATTTTTTATTATTGTTATCTTAGTTTTTTTTTTTTTTTTTGGTTAAGGAGTTGAGAATAATATATTAGGGGGGACATAATTATTTTTGAAGAAATTCTATGTCCACAACATTTTCACAAGTCACAACTTACACCAAACTTTTGTGACAAGCTATTATTGGTGGATAAGAATTTGATGTTAGTATTAGGCCAAAATTAGAATCTTTAAAAGCTTACGGCATAAGATTTATTATGAAATTATTATAAAAAATGTTGTAGATGTAGCATTTCTCTTATTTTGTAGAACCAAAATTATTGTGATTTTTAAGCCAGCATGTTTAACATTTTTTTAGGATAGTCACAATAGGTTAGTTTAGTATATGAATTTTTTTGCAAGTTTATATATATACACACACACACACTCAAATTTGTTTTTGCAAGTCAAGGCGGTCTTGTGATCACCCACATCAACATAGAGCCACCTAGTAAGATTATTTTTGAACATATAAAAAGTGGACAACAAAGTGTGGTATCCATGTAATAGTGGTTTAAATAATAACGCTAATACCAATACCACTCACAATAACAATAACAATAACAATAACAAAACCAAAAACAAGAATTTTAATAAAAAAAAACTTGTTTCTATTTTTTTAATATAATATTTCTTTAAAAGAGTCCATTCATAGTAAAACTTGGTGAGAATAAACATAATAAGTTCTCATGTTGATTGCCCATTTTCCCCTTAATTATTATTCCTTTCACAACAATCTCCTTCCTAGAATTTAAAATAGAGCAATATCCCCCCCCTCCCCCCGCCCCCCAAGTTAATAGGTGATTGGCATATGCTCCAAAACTAATAAATTCTGTTAAATTAAACATTTTAAGAGGAAATTATTTTTATTTTAAATTTTCGAATTGGGCTCATACCTTTGGCACACTTTATTAAAGTGGGTTGCACCTGGAAACATAAATTTTAAAAAAATTACCACGAAATTTGCCTCCACTGATTTGGTTGGAGGGGCAGTGACGATCTTCAGAGAAAATTGAAAATGGGTATGTTCAAAGTTGAGGCTTTGGTTGATTTTGGAACTTGATAAACAGAGAAGCTGAGAAAAAGAGGGTGTGGGATTTGAAAATTTAAAGCAACGCAAATCAAGATTAATAACAAAAACAAAAACCAAACCTAACATACCATGTCGGGCCCCCCAACGGCTAGATGATTTTGGAGAAAGTAGGAAATCTGGTGAATTTGTTGAACAAAATTGGATTTTGAATAATATAGCTCTTCAAATTGATCATCCCACTGTAGTTCCATCTTCATCATTCAACCTTAATCAAAACCAATAACCCAAATACCTAAATCAAAGACAATCAACCCAAAATAAAAAAATTTAAATACTCTTGGTGGTAGACTAAAATAAAATTTCAGCTTAAAGAGATTTACAAATGATGTGAGCTTTACATTAGAATCTCTGTTTTCCCCCAAAAGAAAATACATCTTTTCTAAGTCCAACTCATTTTGGCATAAAAGTAAACCACAATCAAGTGAACAAATAAGAAGTTCTCAAAACTTTAAATCGAGGCAGTTAAAAACTAAAAACAGAGTTCAGAACATTTCATGTCCCAAATCATTTCATTAAGCAAAACATTGAAGCCAATCACACAAACACAGAAACCTAGTCACAGAATACAAAACTGACAGAACAACATGAAACACATAGCATTAATTTCAGCGGAGCTTAAATGCATACATATTATGTACGCATATACACACAAACAGAACACAAATATACATACAGATCAAATAGACTCAAAAGCAAAATCAACTCAACAGATCAAATGAGTAGTGAAGATATTCAACTACTAAATAAAAATATAGTGGTAATCTTTGTAATTTATGCACAAATAGTAGTGAACCCTTCATGAAGTAGAATATTACAAAATCATTACGATAATTAATTCAATTAACTGAACCACATACGAAATCCATATTTTTATGTTTCCAGGTGCAACCCACTCTCCATTCATGAGGTTGCAATTTTCAAAGATCTCTATCACCTACAATGATCGAAGGTATGCCATATAGCTTATAACCAAATTGCACGTCAAGGCTGGAAATCTTAGCAGCTTTAATATAAGGATGAGATAGAGGAGTAAAGTGGAAATACTTGGATACTCCTCTTGCAAAGTCATACTAGGATACTCCTCTTTGTCGAAGTCCATGATGACTTTCCAGTAAAGTTTTTTTTCAATGACTAGTGTTTGTAACAACTCAACAAGATAACAAGTTTCAATCTTAAGCCTTTAACATACATCAAACTGCTTCACCTTCTGTTTCAAGTCTTTCCTTATACTAGACCAAAGGAAATCCCTTCAAAGTCTATGGAGAGTTTTCAAATAACCTAAATGAACATTATGAACTTGCTGCAACACAATTCCCTTCAAGTCACCACTAGGATCACCCAAATATATTCTGCCCTTGTAAAATAACATACCATTGTAGGAGGGAAACTCTTTTGGAACATCATCCCTTGAATGAATGGCCTAAATACCTAAATCACTTGCATAGCTAGCCTTAAGATCAAATAACCAAGTAAGAGTGGGAAAAGAAATGATACACTAACTACCAATAGAGGTTACTGAGGTAGATCAAGAGGTTTCATCCATGTCTCCATTCCTTCCAAAAAGAGCATCAGCGACCATATTATTATTATTAATTACCGCAATAAAAACAACATAAAATAACTACAAGTTTAGTAAACATAAATATATGTTTATGTTTGTTATATTTTCTTGCTAAAAAAAAGCATTTTAATTGAACTTGGTGAAATGAAAATAAAAATTACTCCATTTTATTAATTTGATTCTTTAATTTTCATTTTTTTGTCACTTTGGTTGAATAAGCTTGCACTTATGTATTGTTGTTGTTACTCCTTTGTCCATAACTCTATTATTATTAAAAAATAGTTTTCCAATTAAAAACAACTAAAAATAATTAAATTTAATTACATTTTTAGTCTCTAATGTTTCAAATATGTCAATTTAGTCCCTAATATTTTGCTATTATGCCAAAGTAAATGCTGACATAGTTAACAGTGATATTATTTTTTTTTTCCCAATTTAGAGTTGCCATATCAACAGCCTTGTGTCCTTATTTTTATATAAATAAATAAATAAAAGGAAAAGACTTCAGCTACATAGCTACATTCACTTGGGCCTCCCTAGGTTTTTTTTGGGAGATGCAAACCTATGTGGTATTCTTCCTGGGTTTTTGAATTTACGAGTCACATTTTCCTTACATGCACATAAATATAATTAATTAGGCATTCTAAACTTTTTTTTAAAAAAAAAAAGACTTTTGCATGCACTCTGCATTGCAAACATAGACCCAACACCCAGAGAGGAAAAAAAAATTTTAATAAGCATTTTGGAATATAATTGATTTCTTTAGGGAAATGTATGTCCAAATTGTATTGCATCTGGGCATCTATGTCTTTTGCATTTTGGCCCTTTTAATTAACAAAACGTTCAAAGATAATATTTTTTTCCCTTCAAAACAGATTAAAATAATACACAATCTTTGTCCTACCATTCAGCTGATTACTTTTTGATCTGGCCACACACCTAGGCAAAAAATATATAAATAAAAAAAAAAAGTAAAGAAAGGGTTTACTAGCGTCATTGATTGATCATATTAGTAGGTTTTGATTTTGTAAAGGCTAATTGATTTTTTATTAAGAAAATGGACATTTCATGGTAATATATGTTTCAAATAATAATACCAATTTATTCATCAAAAGAAAAATAAATGAATAAAATGATCCATACAGTATTATATATATATAGTCCTTGATAAAGTTTTCATTAATTTTCTTTCATTTCCTGTTATATCTGTGACACAAATTCATTTATATACAAATTCATAAGGCTATGTGGGGAGAGAAACTGCAGAGTATATTAGTGGAAATTTCATTGATGTGAGTTTTATATTTATTTAATTACATATTAGTGGGAGTAATGCAAGAGCCACAAACAATTTTATAGACTTTTTACAAAATTTCATTACAATTCTTATTAAAAAAAAAAATCAATGATCTCCCTTCCTTCCCCTCACCCTCCTTGTCTCTCTATGCATCTTTGGTGATTTACTTGTTTGTAAAATTGTTTATGGCTCTAGTATTGCTCTTATTGAAAATTTCAGTTGAATATGTTTGTTAAGAAGCCAAAGCTTGGTGATTTCAGTCACAAATTATCATAAAAGCTCTGGTCCCTTTGTAAATATATCCACTTCATCGTTTAGATTAAATAATTACAAATTAAAAATATATTAGTATTATATTATTTAATATTTTAAATAATGTAAAATATACCATATTTAGATTCTTAAATTAAAGAAATAACATGTTATTGGTAATATGGAGAGCAACCTTACCATGTAATTTCGCATTCTATTGCCAGGAAGATACTATAACAATGTTCAGTACTGATACGTTTAAAATTTGAAATATAATACTTGTCGACAAAGAGACTTGCACTATACGTTTTGGCCAGTTCATAAAAAAATAGAGGCATGCATGCTTGAAAATCTCTTTGTAACTAAAATTTTTGACCACGCGAGGTAAGCTCTTTTGCACCAGTTAGCACCATCTTCGTCCCTTGCACGGCATTATGTCGGTATGTATGTTTTTCCCTCAAAGTATTGACTGTGTTGCAAGAGTTTCCAACTCTTGTTCATGCCAATCCCTCCCTATATACAATATCTCTGGAAATTGACTTCAAATTTCATGGCACGTACAGCGCTGTTTCAAAAAAATTTCCATGATGATTTAGTGACAAGTTGCTCAGTATCTCTGAAATGTCCACACCCATTTTGCACGGTCCGTGTTTCCTTTTTCTATTTCCTTATTTCCTTTATTTAACCATTGGAGAATGATAATAGCCCTAGGCATAGTCATAGATCTTAAACTCTCTACTTACAGAAGAAAAGATGGCTCTTCTAACTATTATTCTTCTCAAAGTCACAATGGTGCTAGTTCTTTTCCTTGTGTGCTTGCCTGCACATGAGGCTAGGACAATTTCCCACGGAAAAAAAAATCAAAACATGATGAAAAATTACAAGGACAAGTTGTTTGGGGTAGTTTCCGTTAATTTTCTTTCATTACTTTTTATCTTCAAAAAAAGTTTATGTAAATAGTAATCTTCTAATATCAAAGTTGTACATATTAAATTATCGATTATCCCAAAAGTTTAAGCTTTTAGGATACAGTAAATTTAATCATTTAACTACATGCTTTAAACATTCTCTTGTAACCAGGGGCGGAGCCAAGGGAGGGCGAGAGGGGGCAAGTGCCCCCCCTGGCTCCTTTTAAAAATGCTTATATGTGCTAGTATATAGGACCTACTTAAATGCCCTGCCCCCTCTCACCTAAGAAAAAGACCAAAAGGCAATTCCTATTGGCAAGAAAATAGCTGTAACACCAACAAAATGTGGAAAAGTTATAGGAGATATTTATGGCACTTTTAACCACATTATCATAATTTTTGTTTAAAAAATAAAAAAAATTATCTCCCATTTTTTATAAATAAAAACTTTTATATCCCATTTCTTTTTAAACAATCAAAAAAAGAAAAAACTTTTATCTTGTTCCTCTATTTCAGCATTTTATTGTCACGACATTTTGAATGTTTATCTTTTTTTTATTTGATGGACGACATGTTGAATGTTTATCTTCTTCTTTTCTTTTTCTTTTTTTTATTTGATGTAATTTCAATTGATTGTGTGTATTATATTTTAACTAATTTCCCCATACTCAAACTCTAAAGCCTCTCTTATTTTTTCTATTTTTTTATTATTATAATTATTTTTTATCTTCTATCAATTGACCTTTCAATTTCGAATTCTTGATTTTTGCTATGAACCTAGATTTAAATACTTTGAAGAATATAGAACAAAAGTGTTGAATTCTACATATTTTTTGCAATATATATTTACTCCATTATTAATATCGATTAATTTTTTTAGATTTTAGATTTTAATATTGTTTTTAAATCTTGCCCCCCTAGACTGAAATCCTGGCTCCGCCACTGCCTGTACCTATGGGCTGAAACTACCTTTTAATAGCGAAACTGCTTTATAATAGGTGAGATCTAATATGTGAGAATATAAATAGGAGGTAAAGTGGAGAAGACAATAATTGAACTCACAATCTCATGATTTGATACCATGTTAAATTATCGATTTTTTCAAGAGTTTAAGCTCTTAGAATATGATAAATTTAATCATTTAATTACATACTTCTAACACAGAATATGGGGCATGGATTCATTTTGGTACAGTTCAATTTTGACATTGCAAAAGAGAATAAAAATGCCCTTTCCCATTTTTAATGATCATTGGTGGAGCAAAATATGAGTGGGACTGAAGATTTTTATTATGATTTAAGCAGCATGAACATGAGAAGAGAAGTTGATGATCAGTAGATAAGTAGAAACTTCATTGTACTAAGAGTTTATAATTATTATATATGTAGATTTTTAATTTAATTTTGTTTTATTCTTTTAGTTTAGTTTTGGTTTTAGTATTGAGCGATATAGGAGCTTCTTAACTAGTATGTCTTGAAATAATGAACAAAGCCTATTAACAAGTTAGAACAACAGAGGTACTTGTGCAAATTCTTTAATTTGAGCAAGTTATGACTGTAGACTTTTGATTAATCGTCCATGGATCGTACAAGGTGTTGAGATTGACAAAAGCTCCAGCTTTCAACAATGAAGATTTTGGAATTTGAAAGAAGGAGAGAATGAGAGAGAGAGAATCAATCTGTGAAGTTGTATATGCGAATATGTATTAAATTACAAAAACTTTGTCCTTATTTATTAGAAGAAGAGAGTGGGAAAATTGTAATAAACTAAACTGACTAGAAATCAATAAGAACAAGACACCTGTCACCTAAAACAGTATTTAACAACTAACAAACTATAACAGAAAAGCTACTTGTAGTTTATAAAGTTATTAGAAAACTACTGTAGCTTAAGCAGATATCAACATTTATCATTCTTCTTCTGAACTGCTTCTTTTTCTTCTTCTTCTTCTCTATTCCTCAATTCTTCAATTTGATTTCACTTTAAGGCTTTAACACAAGGCACAGTTTTTGGTTCAGTATCTAAGCTCAATAATAAAACTACTTTAACACAAATTCAGAAGCTATTAGCACGCAATAGCAACTATAGTACAAATAACTTGAATTAAGTCCAAACCATTAATTTGAAAATTTTGTGAAGAAGCCGAAGTTTTGATACAATTAAATTAAAACTCAAGCCATAAATTATCCAAAAATAATATTTTTCATATTATAATTCACTTCACATTATATATATATATATATTATAAGTATAAAATTTTAAAATTTTAAATAATATAATACATTTTACTTTATTATTGAACCTAAAAAATAAAATTTTAAATTGCAAAATAGAGAGAATCCTAAGTTACCACATACGTAACTTCAAATAATTCGCAAGGAAGATACCAACAATTTTGATGTATGTTTAAAATTTGAAATTTAAGATTTGTGGACAAAGAAATTTGCACTATGCAGTCTATACGACATTACGCGTATAGAATAAGTTTATAAAAAAAATGCCGGCATGCATGCATAATTGACTTTGCAACTGAAATTTCCAAAGTTCCAGTTCCACGAGGTAGGAGTAACCACTTTTGCACTAGCCTCAATCTCAAACTCTCAAAACTCAAAAAATAACTAGCTAATTGTGGGTTTCTGTTTGAATATTGTATGAAGGTGAAATATGTTTTTAATTCTAATCTTTGTGGGTATCTTCAACTGTACAATAAATTAGACACTAAGGCTTCTAAATAATTTTTAGATTTATTTATTTTACTTTTAAACCTTATTATTTACATTTTTAAAAGATTTCATAATTTGTAAATAACGGAAGTAACTCTAGGAATATTTTTTAGAGTGGCCATTACGAAATTTAAATTATACAAAATCAAAATCTAATAAAGAAATAAGTTGAATATATTAACGTAAAAAAAAAAAAAAAAACACGCAAATACATAAAGTATTATAACTTCTTTTATTAACAAAGAGAAAAGGAGGGAAAAAACTGATAAAGGATATAGTGAAAATTGAGAATACTAATATAAGAGTGATAAAGTGAGAGAGTGAGTCTAAAATGATTTGAATACTTATTACAAGTACCAAGCCTTGGGTTTGAGGGCAAGTGAGTAGAGAGAGAGAGCAAAGAGTCTAAAATATGAGAGAGAGAGAGAGAGAGAGAGAGAGAGAGAGAGAGAGAGAGAGAGAGAGAGAGAGAGAGAGAGAGAGAAGTAAATGATATTTGCTAAAACTGTGAGTAAAGTCGCTAAAGAAAAGAAAAATTGTTGCAATTGCAAAGTCAAGGAAAACATAATTTCCAGCACTGCCAAGGAGAACTCACGATCACATTATTTTTGTTTGTACCATTTTTTAAAGAAAAATGAAATTAGAGATTATTTTTAAGTAATGAGTTGAACGATTAAAGTTTTTTTATTTTTTAAATAGGCTTTTTGTTGAATAACATGTTCACTTGTTGTTTGGTCTAGTCTTATTTTTGTTGTTATTTGGGTTAATTTTTATTATTGTTATTTTAACATTCTTTTTTTTTTTTGTTTAAGGGTTTAAGAATTATATATTGGGAGACATAATTATTTTAGGAGGATTGCTATTACCACAACATTTTCACATATCACAACTTACACCAAATCTTAGGCGACAAGCTATTACTGGTGGATACAAAATTAATGTTAGCATTAGGCCAAAATTAGAATCTTCAATAGCTTACCACATAAGATTTTTTGTGAAATTATTGTAAATATAGTAGCATTTCTCTTATTTTGTGGAACAAAAATTATTGTGATACTCAAGCCAGTGTGTTCAACATTTTTTTTGAGATGGCCACAAGAGGTTAGTTTAGTATATAATTTGTTTGCAAGTTTATATATACACACACACACACACCCACATACACATTTCTTTTTGCAAGTCTTGCGACCGCCCTAACATCAACATGGAGCCACCACTTGTGGACAACAAAGTGTGGTATCCTCGTAATAGTGGCATAAATAATAATACCAATGTCAATACCAATACCAATACCACTAACAATACAAATAACAATAACAATAAAAATACCAACAACAAAAATTTTAATTAAAATAAACCTGTCTCTATTTTTTAATTTAATTTTTCTTCTTAAAGAGCCTATTCATACTAAAACTTGGTGAGAATAAACATAATAAGTTCTTGGGTTGATTGCACATTTTCCCCTTAATTATTATTCATTTCACTTCAATCTCCTTCCTAGAATTTAAAATTGAGCAGTATCCCCCCTAGCTAATAGGTGATTGGGATATGCCCCAAAACTAATAAATTTTTTTAAATTTAAACATTTTAGAGAAAATTCTTTTTATTTTAAATTGTAAAATTGGCTTCATACTTAAAAGTATCCCATTTTCCACGCGCAACCAATGGATGCAAAGATTTTCAATAGTCACCTCAAAGAATAGCCACACATTCATTATTGAATCTACCTTTTAATTCTTTTTGTTGAGTAGGTATTTGAATTGGTTAATTTAAAAATTCACTATATATGCGTTGAATTCTTCGTGCTTTTTATCATTCTTTCATATTTTCCATTTATGAGTATCGATATTCTTATCTTCTCTTTGTGTCATTTTTTTTCACAAAATAAATGGCCCATAGGTGATTGATGTTGTTGAATTTTACTTTGTACATCCTAAATTGGCAAGATGATAGATTTCGGTTTTAATTTTATTTAATTTGATTTGTTAGTTTCTAACATGTAAGAGTAATATTAGTGGGTTATTTGTGGATTTTTTTTCAACGTATTGTTTGATGATATTTTTTATTTGAATAATAATAATAACAACAACAACAACAAAAACAACATATAAAATAACAACAATATTTGAAACATAAATATATGTTTATGTTTGTTATATTTTCTTATATAAAAAAAAAAAAAACATTCTAATTGAACTTAGTGAAAATAAAAATAAAAATTGGAAAAACTACAAAGTACTCAATTTTAGTTTTCTTAATTTTCATTAATATCAGCTATATGTTCCTAATTTATATAAATAAATAAAAGGTAAAGACTTTGGTCACATAGCTACATGCACCTGGGCCTCCCCAGGTTTTTCTGGCATATGCAAACCTGATATTATTAGCGTAATTGATAGACCATATTAGTAGGTTTTGTTTTTGTAAAAATTAATTGATTTTTGATCAAGAAAATGGACCGTTCATGGTAATATATAATTCAAATAATGATACCGTTTTATACACCAAAGGAAAAGCAAAAGTAAAATAATATGATTGGTGCATTACTATATATGGTACTTGATAAAAATTTCATTAATTTTCTTTCATACTTGTTATCATAAAAAAAATGATGAAAGTAGTAATCTTATGGTTCCAAGGTTATATCTGTTGCACAAATTCATATATATACAAATTCATAGGGTTATGTGGGGGAAGAGAGCTGCAGAGTATATTAGTGGAGATTTCATTAATGTGAGATTTTATATTTATTTAATTATATATTAGTGGAGGAGTAATGCTAGAGCCACAAATAATTTTACAACCTCTTTACAAATTGTTGATGTGGAATGGTTAATATCAACTTAAAATAAATGAACTACATATCAAATATTAGAACTAAAATTTCATTACAATTCTTGTTAAAAAAAATAAAACAAAATCAACTACCTCCCTTTCTTCCTTCCCCTCACCCTCTTGTCATTTAATGCAGCTCTGGTGACTTGCTTGTTCAGTTAGTTGTAAAATTGTTTATGGCCTAGCATTACTCTTTTTGAAAATTTCATTTGAATATGTTTGTTAAGAAGCCAAAGTTTGGTAACTTTAGTCACAAATTATCATAAAAAGCTCTTGTCCCATTTAAATATATCCATTTCATCATTTAGATTAAATAAATACAAATTAAAAATATATTTATATTATATTATTTAATATTTTAAATAATGTAAAATATACTATATTTAGACTCGCTCTTAAATGAAAGAAATAAAATGTTATTGGTAAAATGGAGAGCAACTTTACCATATATGTAATTTCGAATTCTATTACAAGTAAGATACTATAACAATCTTCCCACCATCTTCGCACCTGTGTACGCACGGCATTATGTCGGTATGTGTGTTTTTTCCTCAAAGTATTGACTCCGTGTTGCAACTTCCAAGAGCTTCAAATCTTGTTCATGCCAGATGTATTTTAATCTTATCATCTTCGTTGTAGCCGCGTATAGTTCCCTTATGGATGTAAATATCCCCATGCAATTTCTACCATGCATCAAATAGTTTACGTGGTTAAGAAAACTAGAAATATCACTTCCAATTTCCTAGATCCAACATATAAATAAAAGACAAAAAAAAAAGTCGGGGATGGTAAAAAGAGAGGAAGGAGAGGACTGTATTGCGTCTGGCATTTGCTTTGTCTTTTGCATTTTTGGCCGTATAATACAAGGTACAAAGATAAGTAATATTTCCTTCAAAACAAATTAAAATAACAAATTAAATTTCCGTCCACCACCTTGACTCACGGTATTTTGTTGGTATGGTTTTGCCCACAGTTTTTGGCTCTGTATGTACATGCCACCCTTGATTTTCAATCCGGATATGGGCACCTAAAGCTAGGCTAGCGTTGTTTCACAGTAATTTCCATGGCCAAAGTTCCTCTGCCATTTCTATTTCAAACTTAACGTTCCTCGTTTTGTATATAAATAGCTACCTTTAGCTTGAGCTAGCCTCAAGACAATCCTCATCAGTACTTTCTTGTGTAATCTCTACATGCCGAAAACAATGAAGATTTTAAATATGCTTGTTATAGTCATAGTAGCCCCTGTCCTTATTCTTATCATGTGCTTGCCAGTATATGAGGCTAGGAGATTCCCAGATGCACAAAACGAAAGCAAGTTGTTTGGGGCAGTTGACCAAGCTAAAGCCCCTCCATATGTTCCCAATCCAACAAAAACCGGCGATATTATCCCCTCAATGATGAACCAAAAGCCCTATGTCACTGATCACAATATCGTTGTATCTCTATCGCTACGCCATCTGCTGGGAAACAATCCTGTCCCTCCATCTGCGCCTAATCCGGGCTCCTGGATTCCTCCTTCAAAGAAAAAGAGTCCTCCCTCTCCCTCTATGCCCAAGGGAAGCACCCCTTAAGTTATAGCAAATGACTCGAATTGAAAGTGGGTGCAAGTTGCTTATGCTAGATTATGAATCATTTGGAAGTTGCAACCATGTCCTATATGCATCTAACCTATATTCTTCATTTCTTTTATTGTTTATTTATTTATTTTAATTTTCCTTTAGAAGAAAAGTTGTAATTAAAGAATAAAAAGAAGAGGAAAGTTAAAATGGTGATCAAGGTGGATTGTAGTCTAGGGTTTACAAAGGTAGAGAAATTTGGATTGATGCAGCCCACTTTGATGTATAAGTATACCTTAATTATTAAGAAGTGAAATTCAATATACATGCATGCAATTGCTTTCCCGTTGATAGTTCATGATTTATCTAACTTAATCAAGTGTTGACGATAATTTTCAAGCCTTTTTAATTGGATCCACGAATATTTTTTAATATTATGATTATTTTATTTTGTTATTTGGGAGTAATTTATGTTTAACACTAGGGGCTTCGTAGTTGAAACCCTACTTCCCCATCTAGTGTTATATGTGACTATCTCAAAAAACCAAGCACTAAAGGAGGCAACACAATCTTGCTAGGCAATAGTTGGATAAAGAGCTCGTTTACATATTTTTAATATGGAAAATGCTAACAAATACCTTTAAGGCAATTATTAATAATTCGTTTAAAGAAAGTTTTTATGAGAAAAGAACAAAAAAAAGTAATCAATATTTTAATAACTTTTCCCATTTTTCATAAAAATTATGTCAAAATTTTTATAAAATTAATCGTTAATTTTTGCCCTAAGGACAATCGTTAACATGATTCATTTTTAATTGAAACCTTTTGGCTAAAACTTCAAACAACTGTCGTGGTACGTAGTCACTATTTTTATAACTTTCAACCAAACGGAATAAAGGGTTTTGGCATTGATCAAACAAACAAAAGCATTTTAACATTAACACTAGCAATTAGAGGGAAAATCTTAAACCAAAAAGTGAACTCAATGGCGACATAGTGCGATTATAGCACAGCAACAGATTCATTATCTTGTGCATTTTTCTCTTTTGGTTGTAATTGCTACATAAAAGATGCTACAAAATTCATAATTAACATATGTTTTTATAAATTAATGTATCAACAATCACAATAAATTATTTAATTAATTTATTATGTTGTTTAAATCCACCATTTACATTCATTGTTATGTTAGTTAATTTGTAAATGTTACATTATAAAATATGTAATATCTTTAATATTTTCGATTCATGCAATGTTACAATTTCAGTAGAATAATGATTAATTAAGTTGAAAAACTTCCCATGAATAATAGTGAAAAAAAAAAAAAAAAAACCATACTTAATAACAAAAGCTTAATTTGTAGTTATTATTTATTGCAAGTTTGCAACTATTTTAGGATGATGGATTAAACTTGTGTCACATATCTTAGCGTTAGAAAATAAATTATACAATATTCAAAGAATACAATATTGTCATACACTTTTTTTCTCACATAATCAGTATATCTCATCTTAAATTTTAATCAACGTGACCTATTATGAAGTTGAGTGAGAGGGAGATAGGTGTAAGTACGTTAATTGCAAGTCTAAAGTATTATATAATTACTCTTGGAATCAAAGGAGGTAAAACTTGCCCAATACATATAGGAGGTGGGACTAACTATCATGTGAGAGAAATGAGACTAAGCTTAGTCAATAAATATAAGTGCTTATGGGACTAACTATCCATTTAAAGAAAATTTTTATGGGAAAAGAAAAAAAAGTAATTAATATTTTAACAACTTTTTCTATTTCCCATAAAAGCAGCGTCAAAATTTTTCTAAAATAAATTGGTAATCATTGCTTTAAGGGCACTCGTTATCATGACTCGTTTTTAATTAAAACGTTTTGGCTAAAACTTCAAACAACTTCCATGGTACATAGTCACTATTTTTATAAGTTTCAACCAAACGGAATAAAGAGGTTTGGCATTGATCAAACAAACAAAAACATTTTAGCATTAACACTAGCAATTAGAGGGAAAATCTTAAACCAAAAAGTGAACTAAATGGCGACATAGTGCGATTATAGCACAGCAACAGATTCATTATCTCACGCATTGTTCTCTTTTGGTTATAATTGCTACATAAAAGATGCTACAAATTTCATAATTAATATAAGTTTTTACAAATTAATGTATCAACAATCACAATAAATTATTCAAATTAATTTATTATGTTGTTTAAATCAACCATTTGCATTCATTGTTACTTTAGTTAATTTGTAAATGTTATATAATAAAATATGTAATATCTTTAATATTTTCTATTCATGCAATGTTACAATTTCAGTAGAATAATGATTAATTAAGTTGAACAACTTACCATGAATAATAGCAAAAAAAAAAAAAAACCATACTCAATAACAAAACCTTAATTTGTAGTTATTATTTATTGCAAGTTTGCAACTATTTTAGGATGATGCATTAAACTTGTGTCACATATCTTAGTGTCAGAAAATAAATTATACAATATTCAAAGAATACAATATTGTCGTACATTTTTTTTCCACATAAATAGTATATCTCATCTTAAATTTTAATCAACGTGACCTATTATTAAGTTAAGTGGGAGGGAGATAGGAGTAAGTACGTTAATTGCAAGTCTAAAGTATTACATAATTACTCTTGGAATCAAAGGAGGTCAACTTGCCCAATACATATAGGATATCACGTGGGACTAACTATCATGTGAGAGAAATGAGTTCAACATTTATGTACTTTGCATACTTAACCTTAATTAGTGTCAAAGGAGGCTAAGTTTGGTCAATAAATATAAGTACTTATGGAATGAAGGACATATTGTTTTTAATTATTTAATTATATATATTGCTAAAAACTTATGCAATGCTTTGTCGTTCCGCCTGTTTTATTAACTAGCTTGTAACCACATGCATATACATGGATACACTTAAAAATATACAATAAGATGCATATTATTATTTCTATATATATAATTTAAATACTATTGATAGTCATTCTTAAATTTTGTTAACTTTTTAAAAAGTCTTGTAAGAATATTATTAGGTCTAAAATGTAAACTATCCATGTCTATTTTTTTTTTCTTAATTTTTGTTATTGAGAAGTACTTTTTTTTTTTCACAATTCATTTATTCTAGACTCTTTAGTTTTTGTACTCAATAACTCACTTGGATGAATATTTATGATGTGGTTCCATATTTTATTCTAAAATGGGAAAGAAAACTCTCTCCTAAGATAAATAATTTACATGAACTCTTTAAAAAGTTTTGTAAGAATGTTATTAGGTGGAAAATATAAATTGTCCATTTTAAAAAAAAATATTTTTATATTCATTAATTCTAGACTTTTTGGTTTTTGTATACAATAACTCGATTGAATGAATATTTATGATATAGTCTCACATTTGATTCCAAAAGAAATAAAATTCTCTCTAAAAATAAATAATTTAGGACATATGACACAAAATTAGATTTTAATTATAAAATCTAATTGGATTTTCTCTAAACTTTACCTATTAATATATATATGTATATATATATATAATTTTTGTGTCAAATGAATTGTTTTTAGTTATATAAAAAGGCTCATAAATATAAAATCATTCAAACTCTCTCTTTCTCTAATTTTATATATAGTGTTAGATATATGATTATATTTTTTATGATTTATTTATATTGGACTCATCATTTTCTACTCTAAATTAACTCATTTGACACAAAAATTAAAAAAACTTCAATTCGATGGAACATGTGTCGTAAAATTAAACTTTAATTGAAATTCAATATTTAGACTAAACCAACTAACTTGGTTCAAAAATTTAAATTATTTTTGATAAGATAAGACACGTAGTGCAAAATTAGACTCTAATTGAATTTCAATTTAAAATCTAATTGGATTTTCTCTTAGCTTTACTTATATATATATATAACTTATAAACTTGAATTGTTTTTAGTTCTATATCGAAAAAAGGCTCGTAAATATAATATCATTCAAAAATTATGTTTTTTTTTATGGTTTACTTACATTGGATTCCTCGTTTTTTACACTAAATTAACTCATTTGGTATAAAAATTAAAAATTTAGATTAGATAGGACATGTCGTAAAATTAAACTCTAATTGAAATCCAATTTTTACATTGAATTAATTCACTTGGCACAAAAATTTATAAAGTTAGATTAGATGGGACACATGGCACAAAATTAGACTCTAATTGAATTCCAATATGAAATCTAATTGGATTTTCTCTCAGGTTTATCTATTATTATTATTATTATTATTATTATTATTATTATTATTATTATTATTATTATGAATTTGAGTTTTTTTAGTTATATGATTATGTTTTTTATGGTTTATTATATTAGACTCCTCGTTTTCTATACTAAATTAACTAATTTGACACAAAAATTTAAAAATTTAGATTGGATAGGACATGTAGTGCAAAATTAAACTCTAATTGAAATTCAGTTTTTACACTAAATTAATTCATTTAGCAAAAAATTCTAAAATTTAGATTAGATGAGCATATGGTGCAAAATTAGACTCTAATTGAATTCCAATTCAAAATTTAATTGAATTTTCTCTCTGCTTTACTTATTATTATATATATAGATAACTTATAAATTTGAATTTTTTTTAGTTATATGATAATGTTTTTTATGGTTTATTATATTAAACTTCTTGTTTTCTACAATAAATTAACTAATTTGGTACAAAAAGTTAAAAATTTAGATTAAATGAGATATGTGACGCAAAATTAAACTCTAATTGAAATTAAATTTTTATACTAAATAACTCACTTGGCATAAAATTCTAAAATTTAAATTATATGAGACACATGACTCAAAATTAGACTCTTATTGAATTCCAATTTGAAATTTAATTGAATTTTTTTTCTGCTTCACCTATTATTATATATATAGATTGATCTTTAATAAAAAATAATGGACCTTGCACGGTAATGTAAAAGTGTATCTATGCTATATTATTTAAAATTCTAAATAATATAATATATTTTACTTTATTGAACCTGAAAGACAAAAATTTTAATCATAAACTATCCTAGTTACCACATGCGTAACTTCGAAGAATTCACAAGTAAGATGCTAACAATTTTTACACCAGTTTGCACCTTAGCATTGCTACCACTTTCGCAGCTTGCACCGCATTACGTTGGTGTATGTTTTTCCCGCAAATATTGACTCTGTACGTGTTGCAATTTGCAAGTTGCCAGACCTTGTTCGTGCCAATCCCTCCCTATATACATAACAATATCCCTGGAAATTGATTTCAAATTTCATGGCACCCACAGCGTTATTACGAATCAATTTCCATGATGATTCAGTGACGAAGTTTCTCAGTATCTAAGCTCTACACCCCTCTCACACGGTCCGCGTTTCGGTTCTATAATCCCTTATCTCCCTTATTAGACATCCTTTGTATGGTTAATTCCTGAAGGCATCTATCTTAAAACTCGTTCTACTTACAGATAATTATTAGACGTCTAAATATGCTTCTCAAAGTCACTGCAGCAGTGATGGTGCTTTTTCTAATGAGCTGGTGTGTTTTTTTTTTTTTTTTGAAAGAACTAACTTCATATAATTGCGGTCTTGCGGAGCCAGGACTTCACTTTAAGGAAATTTTTTTTTTTAAAAAATCTAAAAATTGATTGACACTCTTTTTTTCTTTTTTTTTGGAAACCAAATATTACTCGATTTATAGCAAAATAAATAAACAACAATAGAAAAATGTAACATAAACTATAATTAAATGTCTAATTTGATTCCTCAAAATAAATTGAGAAATTAAATCAATTTAAATGTATTAAGAATATAGAAATATTTTGGCAAAGTTGTATGCATATGACTGCCTTAATTACTTTTGCAAAATAGGTAGAATTCAATATTTCTTTCTTTATTCTTCAAATTATTTAATAATTGGATTAATAGGGGAAAAAAGTTTAAAATTAAAAAGTCTAGAGACGAAGAAGAAGGAAAAAAGATAGGTGAAATTTTAAGGTTATATTACAAGAACATTTATGTTTTTTTTTTGAAGAAAATAATTATTTAGTTTGGAATACACACCAATTGAAATGCCAAGGAAACAAGAAATAACATAAAATGATAAATAAGCTTGCTAAGTAAATCCCGTGATTTCATGATTAGTTAAAAAACTACATGCTAGACAAGACAAAACAGTCTTACTGGTGTGCTGCTTTGCCTCAAGGAAATCTTTTTTCCTTTACTTTTGTGTCAGTTCATTTTTCCTCTAAATTGGGATGGTCTCTTTGTGCTTTTTCTGTGTTAGGGAGAGGGTCATTTTCGAGGAGTTCTTTTTTTTTTTTTTTTTTATTTTTTTTATTATGAGTATTTTAGAGGAGTTCCTAATACTAGTAGGTATAAGAATTTTTATGAAGAGTTAGGGAGGGGCAATTACCCCCAGATCTGCCCCGACTCCACGTGGCTAAACTACACTTGAATCAAATTAGGAAAAACAACCAATTAGAGATTCACAGCAAAAATGTCAAAAAATATAGTTTTTAACCACTCAAAAAATCACTTTATCTATTTTAACAACTCGTTTTTAAATATACCAAACATCAAAACTTCTATTTTAACATACAACACATCTATATATATATATATATATAGGTGAAGTTAAGAGAAACTCAAATTAAAATTCCAAATTAAAGTTCCAATTGTGCGCCATGTGTCCTAAATTATTTATACTTAAAAAGTTTTATTTCTTATTTTTAGAATCAAATGTGGGATAACATCATAAATATTCATCCAAGTGAGTTATTAAGTATAAAAACCAAGGAATCTAAAATAAATGAATTGTAAAAAACAAAAAAAAGTATTTCACAATAATTTTTTTTAAAAAAAAACATGGACAATTTACTTTATATACCTTATAACATCCTTACAAATTTTTTTAAAGAATTAACAAAATATAAAAATGATTATCAATAGTATTTAAATTATATATATAAGAATTATATTATGCATCTTATTGTATATATTTAAGTATATTTATACATATGTATGGGGTTACAAGCTAGTTAAAATAAAATAAATAACACAATAAAATAACATATCAACACAATAAACAACAGTCACAACCAGCAAACCACGCCCATCAGCCACCATGACAACCACAACCCATGGCCACAACCAAACCTATAGCCGAATCAACCACAACCACCACCAAACCCACACCCAAAAGGAACCCACATTTGGATATAAAATGCATTTAATTAATTAGTTGGTTAGTTAGTTACAATTCTAAGTATGTTAATCACATTTAACACATGTTGGAATTATTATTGCACATGGGGAATAAAAAAGACCATTAGAATAAGATCATGCGGGCCAATAGAATAGTTTCATGGTTCTATAAATACCTACTTGTAATCATATTTCCATCATTGAAGAATAAACCAATTTATTAATGCATTAGTGCATCTTCCTCTCTCATAATCTCTTTCTTTCTCTATGGAAGGTGACTACCACTAATTAAGTCAATTTCCCTACAATTTCCATCAATTCCCCTATAATTCCTATCCATCCCCATTAGGAACCACTAGATTCCTAACAAACCACCACTACAACCACCTATCCACAAGACCCATGCATTAAATCAACCACCACCACTAGAACCATCAATCCACAAGACCCACACTCAAATTTAACCACCACCAAAGTTTAATCTCAAAGAGAGAGAAAATCAAAGGAAGAAAAAGATGAGGAAGCTTGAGGAAGACAAAAATGAGGAACCTTGAACTATGCTGATTTCTTCAGTTGCAGATTGAACAGCCTTGCCAAGGTGGTTTGGCCAAAGCAACAGAGAGAGAGAGAGAGAGAGAGAGAGAGAGAGAGAGAGAGAGAGAGAGAGAGAGAGAGAGAGAGAGAGAGAGAGAGAGAGAGAGAGAGAGAGAGAGAGAGAGAGAGAGAGAGAGAGATAATATAAAATAATAAAATAAGAGAAAGAATTGAATAAAAAAATATTTTTTGTTATACCATCCCGCTACAATGAGCTACTAGAGATAGCAGCTAACTATAGCAATCACTCAAAAATTTTTAGCTTTACCTTCTTTGTTGTAGTTTGTATTTTTGGTGTTTTGGTTGCTAAAATGACTATTTAGTCATTTTAGCAACTCTATTGTGAGTGCTCTTAATAGTGGGTTTGTGTTTGAATATTGGATGAATGTGAAATATGTTTGTATTCTAATCTCTATGGGTTTTTCAATTTTACAATAAATTAGTCACTAAGTCTTCTAAAACATTTTTTAGAATTGATTGTTTTACTTTTTATAACTTATTATTTACATTTGTAAAAGATTTCTTGTCAAAATACAAACAATGACATTTTTAGTTAAAATAAACTTGTTTATGTTTTCTTAATATAAATTTTCTGTTTATCTGTATTGATGGTCTTATCTTCTCTTTGTGTCATTTTTTCACAAAATAAATGGCCCATAGGTCACTGATGTTGTTGAATTTTACTTTGTACATCCTAAATTGGAAAGATGACAAATTTCGGTTTTAATTTTATTTCATTTGATTTGTTAGTTTTTAACATGTAAGAGTAATAATAGTGGGTTATTTGTGGATTTTTTTTTTCTTCAACGTATTGTTTGATGATATTTTTTTCTTTGAATAACAACAACAACTACCGTAACAAAAACAACATATAAAATAACAACAATATTTGAAACATAAATATATGTTTATGTTTGTTTTATATATATATATATATATATATATATATTAAACCATTCTAATTGAACTTAGTGAAAATAAATATAAAAATTGGCACAAAATACAAATTGCTCCATTTAGTTTGCTTAATTTTCAATAATTTCAGCTATATGTTCTTAATTTATATAAATAAATAGAGGAAAAGAATTTGGTTACATAGCTACGTTCACTTGGGCCTTCTCAGGTGTTTTTGGCATATGCAAACCTAATATTAGTAGCGTAATTGATAGACCATATTAGTAGGTTTTGTTTTTGTAAAAATTAATTGATTTTTGTTCAAGAAAATGGACCTTCCATGGCAATATATAATTCAAATAATGATACCATTTCATTCACCAAAGTAAAAGCCAAAGTAAAATAAAATGATCGATGCATTATTATATATGGTCCTTGAAAAAAATTTCATTAATTTTCTTTCATACCTTGTTGTCATAAAAAAATGATGAAAGTAGTAATCTTATGGTTCCATGGTTATATCTGTTGCAGAAATTGATATATATACAAATTCATAAGGTTATGTGGGGAGAGAAGCTGCAGAGCATATTAGTGGAGATTTAATTGATGTCAGATTTTATATTTATTTAATTACATATTAGGGAAAGAGTAATGCTAGAGCCACAAATAATTTTAAAAACCTTTACAAATTGCTGATGTGGAATGGTTAATATCAACTTAAAAAAAATGAAATACATATCAAATATTAGAACTAAAATTTCATTACAATTCTTATTAAAAATAAAATAAAATAAAATAAAATCAACTATCTCCCTTTCTTCCTTCCCCTCACCATCTTGTCATTTTATGCAGCTCTGGTGACTTGCTTGTTCTGTTGTTTGAAAAATTGTTTATGGCCTAGCATTACTCTTTTTGAAAATTTCATTTGAATATGTTTGTTAAGAAGCCAAAGTTTGGCAACTTTAGTCACAAATTATCATAAAAAGCTCTCGTCGCTTTTAAATATATCCATTTCAACATTTAGATTAAACAAATTAAAATATATTTATATTATATTATTTAATATTTTACATAATGTAAAATTTACTATATTTAGACTCTTAAATTAAAGAATAAAATGTTATTGATAAAATGGAGAGCAACCATACCATATATGTAATTTTGAATTCTATTACCAGTAAGATACAATAACAATCTTCCCACCATCTTCGCGCCTTTGCACATACGGCATTATATCGGTATGTATGTTTTTTCCTCAAAGTATTGACTCCGTGTAACGTGTTGCAACTTGCAAGAGCTTCAACTCTGGTTCATGCCAATCCCTCCCTATATACAATATCCCTGGAAATTGATTTCAAATTGACGATGTTTCTTAGTATCCCTAATCGGACACTTGTAAACATCTTTTTTTTTTTTTTTTTGCTATTAGTTGACTCCTTTCTAAGAAAGTATTATATTTTTCGCTAAAACTTGAGCAACTTCATATGTATATTAAAATTTAGACCCCCAAATCAACGAAACTTGACTTTAAACCGTGTAAGTTTGTAAATTCCTTTATGAGATATAAAATTATTATTTTGAATACGCTTTCCGAAGCTAAATACAAAAAAAAAAAAAAAAAAAAAAAAAAAAAAAAAAAAAAAAAAGGGTGGGGGTGGCAAAAACGTCTTCTAAATGTTAGGGCAAATTTATGAATTAATTCTGCCGCATTTTGTTTGCAGCTACCAATATTTAACTTATATGCAAATGTTAAAAATATGTAGTTAAGTGATTAAATTTATTATATTTTAATAATTTAAATTTTCGGAACAATCCTTAATTTAACAGCAAGATCAAGGATTAATAGCTGAAATTAGCTACTCATAAATTATGAGAATTGGCTCCAAAATATTTTTTTTTATGAGAATTGGGTTTAAATTTAATCTTTCCTTTTAATCCATATTGATCAAACTTCAAAGTTGTGTCATACTAATTTTTTTCTTAAGGACAAAGAAAAGAAATTAAGAAGCACCTTTGCAAGAACACTAATTGTCTTATTGTATTTTATTGTTTACTGGACACGGCGAATGGGCAAGTCCGTAGTGGTGGCTAGATGTATATTAATCTTATCATCTTCGTTGCAACCGCGTGTAGATCCCTTATGGACGTAAATATTCCCACGCAATTTCTTCCAAGGATCAAATAGTTTATGTGATTAAGAAAATTAGAAACATGGCTTCCAACTTCCAAGCTCCAACATATATTAAAAAAAAGGTTATAAAAGACAAAAAAAAAATTATGGGATGGTAAGAAGAGAGGAAGTAGAGGACTGTGTTGCGTCTGGCATTTGTTATACCTTTTGCATTTTTGGCCTTATAATACAAGGTACAAAGATAAGTAATATTTCCTTCAAAACAAATTAATTAAAATAAAGTACAATCTTAGCCCTATGACTATATAAGTTGAAATATATTAGCCTTTGATCTGGCCACAGTACAAAAAAAAATAATAAATAAATAAAGAAGAAAAAAGAAAGGGTTTTGACTAGCGTCTTTAGATGATAGATAGACCGGCCATGTCCATGATAACATATTAGTAGGTTTTGTTTGTAAAATTTAATTGATTTTTTTATTTTAAAAAGATGGATCGTTCATTATGATAATATATAGTTTGCTTAGCGACACTAGGATTCATCAAAAAAGAAAAAGTTAAAAAAAAAAACCATCAATCACGGTAATATAAATCTCAAAAAAGAAAATCTCATGGCATCAAGGTTACATATACAAGGCAAAATTCATTTATGATACACCTCAATGTTTACACTAACTAAGCCAATAAAGATCTCCCATCCCATTTTGATTGGTAACTAGTGAAGCATATATAGTAAATGGGATAGAAAATTTTTATTCCTGTAGGAGTAGCAAGAACTTGGGGAGAGAAGCTGATAACTAATTAACTATATTAGTGAAAAATTCATTGAAGTAAGAGTTTATAATTAGTTAAGTAGATCTTTAATCTTCTTTCATTTGATTCTTTTAGTAAGAGTCTTATTTAGCTTTTAGTATCGTGCCAAATAGAAAAAAGTACCACATTTTAACTAACTAAGTCCAAAATTTACTAATATCAAAACTTTGCAAAGTTATGAAAAAAATGTTTGCTATAATAACCAAGTAAATTTATATTGGCACTATTCATTTTGCATTTTTTATTTTTTATTTTTGTTATGTACCTTAAGGATGAAAGAAGAAAATTAACGGTGGTTGTTATATGTGAAGAAATAAAAAATTTAAAAAATAAAATAAAAAATTAATATTTTAATAAAATTAGTATAGTGTAAAATAGATAATTTAATGCCTGAGTGTCTTGAAAAATGAGTACATAAAGTAGGAAAAATAGGTTTTTATACTAAAATATACAAAAATTTTTTGTATAAATTGATATGAACGCTCTAAACATATACATTAGATTTGAAATTTAAGACTTGTGAACAAAGAAGCTTGCTCTACGCATCCTTGGCATCTCATAGAAAAATGCAGGCATGCATCATCGATCAAATTGTATATGGGCACCTAAAGCTTGTGCTGTTTCACAGTAGTTTACATGGTAATGCCGCGAATTTTCCGTTTAGTTTTTTTTATTATATCTTTATGTATCTTAGGAATGAAAGAAGAGAATTAACTGTGGTTCTTACGTGTGAAGAAATAAAAATAATTTTAAAAATTAAGAAAATTTCATATTTTAATAAAATTAATATAATGTAAAATAGATAATTTAATACCTGAGTGTCTTGAAAAATGAGTATATAAAATAGAAAAAATAGGTTTTTATACAAAAATATATAGAATTTTTTGCATAAGTTGATGCAAATGCACTAAACATATACATAAAATTTGAAATGTAAGACTTGTCAACAAAGAAACTTGCTCTACGCATGCTGGGCATCTCAAAGAAAAATGCAGCCATGCATCACCGATCAAATTGTATATAGGCACCTAAAGCTAGTGCTGTTTCACAGTAATTTCCAAGGTAATACGGCGAAAGTTCTTGGGCTCTCTCTGTAACCAATGTGTATAAATAACTATGGTAGCTTAAGACCTACAACATTCTTCATCAGTTTCTTGTGTAGTCTCTACATTCAGAAAAAAAAAAAAATGAAGGTTCTAAATGTGATTCTTATAATCATAGTGGTGCCGGTGCTTTTTCTTACAATCATTCCGGCACATGAGGCTAGGATAATTTCTCATGGAAAAAACCAAAACCAAAACCAAAACCAAAACCAAAACATGATGAACAATTACAAGGACAAGTTGATTGGGGCAATACAGCAAGGTCAAGCCCCTCCATATGTGCCCAATCCGAGTTCAATGATGAGAGAAAAGGCCCTATTTGTCACTGATCACACTATTGATGTCTCTTTTTCGCTACGCCGATTGCTGGGCATGGGTTTAGTCACTCCATCTGGTCCTAATCCACCCACCCATATTCCTCCTAAAACAAGTCACAGTACTGCTCCTCCTTTTCTAGGGTCAATGGAGAAGAGTACTCCGTCTTCCTCTATGCCCAAGGGGAGCACTTCCATCCCTTAGGTTAAAGCAAATAACTCAAATTAAAAGTGGAGGGATGGAAAAGCTTAGCTACATTGTTTTTTTGGCAGTGTTGGTTGCACATAGTGTGTATATCAAACTTTTCTTTATAACTAAAAGTGTGACTTAAATTCACATTTTCAAATTGAAAATCATGGTTTCAAATCATGATTTCACTTATAAAATACAGTTTGTATCTACACATACTATGTCTATGTACAATAAATTTTTTATTTGTTTACTTATTTGTTTATTGAAATTTTAATGTGATTATTCCTTTAGTTGTATCATGTATGTAACTCCCATCTTGTACTACATTATTAATTAATCATTTTTAATGTGGTTATTCCTTTCATGACAAATGTTGATACTCGTGGGGGCCCATAATCGGTAGTAAATATCTGCAAGCGTGCAAAATCTCTACGAAAGAGGAAATTACGTGTTTATCAAAAATAAAAAATAAATACATAAAGGGAATTACGTGATGAATAATTCAGGACGATGCTACCAACATATGTGGGGGAAAAAAAGAGAAAAGTAAAAAGAAAAGAAGAAGAAGAAGGCTGCTTTAGATATTTTTTCTGTTTTAATATTAGAGGGGCTTGGGTTTGGCCTAATACTTCTGTGTATTATATATATTAACACTTTTTTTTTCTTTTCTTTTTTTACATTTATTTTAAAATTGACTACAAGTTCGCATGATGTTCCATCCAATATTTTGAAGCATTGAACATAAACTTTGCTCTTACGTACAAGGGTGTACCAAGTTTTGTACATTTTCCTAAAAGACAAATTAACATGGTGCAGGGAGTTCAAGCGTATGATATATAATAGTATTTTTCGTGGTGTTTATGCTTGTAGTTCGAATCTCACTTCTTCCTTTTCAACTATTCATTTATTATGTATAAGCATACTTTTCCTTTTCTGAGAAGAGATAATGCACAATCTTAGTCCAGCTATCTTTCTGTTGAAAATGTATAGCAGCCACTAACTTGGGGATAGAAGCTGCTTATTATTCTAATTTGAGCAATTATTATGTTCGTTAATTGTTATGACTGCAGACTTTGACGAGGCTAGTCCTTTAACTAATTATTATTGTTTAATTAAAACAGAAGAGAGAAAGAAGAGACTAAAATAAAATTGTATATAAAGTACTTTCTTTTTATATATAAAATTGAGACCTCTATTTATACAATTTTAAATTTCTTTCTCTCAAGACCTTTTAATATACAGGAAAGTTTTTTTTTTTTTTTTTTCTGCGTAGATTCTGTAGAAATAGAAAGAACTTTTTATTCAATTCTTTACTAATAAGGCCTCAACTCTGAAGACCTTTGGTCTACCTAGCTAGTAATGTAAAGAAAATGAATAGGATACATATACTGAATAAAGAAGACAACTGAATAATTTATCTAGATATTAGACTATAGATTAGAATGAATTATTTGACCCTAAAAGAAAACACTAAATCATCATTATGATCAACCGATTGAAACTTATCCCTGTTTTTAGGGGTAGCAAAATTGGACATGACCCGCGAATCTGACACGACACGACACGAAATTAGCAGGTTATGAGTTGAGGCTTTATAGGTTCATATCATATTCAGGTTGACACAACAGACCCGTTTGATAAATGGGTTTAGTTAGTGTTCAACTTATGGAATCCATCTCACCCATTTAATTAAATGAAATTTTACCAATATACCATTCAAACCCTAGGTATATAAACTTATTAGTTGTTGTGGTTTATTTTTTTTGACATATTGTAATTGATTATTTATGATATTAAAATATGTTTTAGTTTTGTATGATTATTTGTGATGCAGTTACTCGTTAGTTTTGAATTTTATATTTAAAATATTTATTTTCTTGTTTTTTCATAAATGTTTTTCTTCATTTTGATAAAATAAGATAATCAGGTCAACAAGATTGACTCATTTAATAAATGGGTCGTGTTAGAGTTGAGGAATCTTGACCTATTTAATAAACATGTCGGGTTAGTATTAACCCATATAGTCAAATACGCATGAGTTAATACGACACGAACTCGACACGCAAACACGAATGGGCACCCCTACCTGTTTTTGGTAATTAATGAATAATTGAACCATATTATAATACATTATTTGACTATAATGTTGGCCACTAACAAAAGTGTGTTTTTTTTAGAGACATAGAAAGTTAGAAATTTCCATTAAGGAGGTAATGAGGAATATACATTCAATCTTATTGGACCAGACTTTCCCTGAAAGGAAGAGAATCAACTACAATCCAACCCCATCACCACGTTGCATACATGCAAGTTTTGCCATAACATAACCCTACGTGCACTGACCATAAGGAGGAGAAACATGCACCAACTAATCGCTTAGGGCCTGTTTGGTACATTAATTTAAATACATGTTTTTAGTTTTTAAACATCATTACACGTATTTTCACACAATTTTTCACTCATATGTATTTTTAAAAATATTGAAAATTGTTGTTTAAACACACGTACCAAACGGGCCCTCAACTTTATAACGTGGGGTTGCACCAAAATTCACAAGATCATGTTTGTGTAGTGGTGTCTCTTGGGTCTGGTAGGTTCGCAAGCTCGCTCCAAGTCACTGGTACCCAAATTGCAAGCAAATGATTCCCTTTAGAATTTTTTTCCTAGTTTGAACTGGAGATTTGAATTTTGAATATTTCTATTAAAAAGATTTTTTTTTTAAATGTCAATCAGTTCTTGACATAGTTAAATGGTACAACTCCTTAAGTAATTTAGCAAATCTTCAACCATTTTTGTTTTATTTTATTTTTATAAAATTTTATAGAAGATCTGAAAAATTAAGATTTTAACGAACGAATCTCAGGATGACATTTTTAACATAATGGCCATCCATGGTCCTCCATAAATGAGCTTGACTTCGACACATTAAGGAGCAAAAGACCTATAAAGTCACGCATGGACTCAAATTTTAATATCTATGTTCCAAAAATAAATAAATTGTATAAAAAGCAATTTTCTGTTTTTGTGATTTTTGGTTTAATTTTTATAATCTACTTTTCTTTTTTTATATTAATTGGCACACACCCTTGATTTTTACTGCTTAAAATACCAATCCTTATGGGACTATACTGGATGTACCGCGGAATATCGGACATCTCGGCCAAAAAATGGAAATTGGGCGGTACTAAAAACTTAAAGAACATGGAAAAATTTTGTAGCAAAAAGCTCACGACAGCGTCCACACTAGTTGTTTTCCCATGTTGTCAGCCATTTCCCCCAACTTTCCTCCTTCTGTTTTGTCCAGCCACTTCTCTTTCTTCTTCCTTTTGTTTTCTTCTTCTTCAGTTTTGACCGAGACTAAACCTCTCCTTGTCCCTTTTGTTTTTGTTGTGTGTGTGGCTCTTGTTTAATTGTTTTGTGTGAGTTCTGACATCCCACGTAAACTCATTAATGTGTGAAACAAATTTCAAAATACTTGAAAAACTTTTAGGCTGGTTGCCACTCACATTTGATAAGCAATTTTATGAGTTTTTTTTTAATAATTAATATCATCTTTTTATATTTTTATTATTATTACAATCTAGTACGTCGGGTTATTAGCATTAGTATTATTTTATTAAAGGGTTGATATTTAAGCAAGAAATAATCATATTAAAAATAAGCAATTAATTTAGAGAAATATGCTATTATATATTTAAGAATTCTTATATGGATTTTATAAAGTAATTATAAATAAATAATCTAGTATGTCTATATATATATATATATATAATAGCGACTGTAAGGTCACAATTTGAACCCAAACCCAACAGTATGAAGGGACAGGCCTAAAAAGCCCAATATAATGAAATTTGTAGAGAGTAGGCTTGAAATCTAGGTTCTAGGGATGTTGGATAACAAAAATGATGGGCTAGATTACTAAATCACATGCAGAATTTCTCCTCGGACATAAGCCAAGAATGATTTGTATTATCTTTCCCTCTTCTAAAGATAGATTACAATTAAGGATGGTAGTATGTACAGTGTTTTTCCTTTTTCTTCTCCGATCTCCTTCCCTGAATGCCTTTCTTTTCCTTTTATATTATCCTCCTCCTTCTCTCCATTTTCTACGCATGGATCAGATCACCAATCTAGATACTTGTCCCATCAACCACCCTCCTGAACTCTTCAAATAATAGCTGTAAGGCTGATCACCACTGTTCAGATGTTACTTTCTCATAATGCGGCCAAAGAGGTAGGTGCAAAGCCTTTAATGCGGTGGTAGCTACTTTTTCTAAGATATTTCTCATCCGTTCTTCCTCTCTATGCCCTTGTGGAACATATCTTCATCCACCAAACCTTCTAGAATTTCATTCTAAACACCATGGCGTATCATATGACCTTCACTTCATTTAGCTGAGAAAATACCCCTCCTTGGACTATTTCCACCAACCTCTCTCGCAACGGTTTGCTCGTGAGCCTTTAAATTTGATACTATTATTACTATTAAACCCTTCTTGGACAGGTAAATACCCTCGAATTAGGCCCAAGGCCCAAGAACATGCTTTGGACCTTCTGTTCTCACAATAGCCCTCAAAACTTCACTTTTCTTTTCCATTCGAGGAGAAAATTGAGGTTTTGACCCTATGCCTAAGCTTTCACATGCTTCTTAAACTGCTACATGTAAAAACGTCATTTCCCTCCTTTAAAATAGTTTCTAACACATCGAAATCCACAACGCCCCTATTAATTGCTCCAAACAACGCACCGTCTCCCACGGATTTATTTTGGTACACTTTAATGTTGACATTGCAAAAGAGAATAAAATGTCCTTTCTCATTTTTATTGATCAATGGTGTAGCCAAAATGTGCTGATCATTGATGGAGCAAAAAATGAGTCGGACAGAAGATTTTTATTCAGATATAAGCAGCATGAACATGAGGAGAGAAGCTGATGATCAGTAGCTAAGTTGAAACTTCACTGTACTAAGAGACAAATAATGTGACGTGGCATTTTTGAAAGGCAAATAAATTTTTGTAATACTATTTTAATGGACACGTCAACAATTATTGTATCAACAGTGCACCTCATTTGCCACATATAAGCCTGTCCATGGGTTGGGTCGAACTTTCAACCCACTACCGACCGAGAGGATGATCTATTCGGACAGGTTGGAACATCAACGAGTGGCAGTTGGGTTCGGTTGGAGTCGAATTCTAGAAAATAGAGAAAATCCGGTGAGAAGAGAGTGAAAATCGGCCAAAATCTTTTGAGATTTCATCGAAAGTAGCCAAGATCTCGACTAGATCTGGCAAAATGTCATCGGATCTAGCCAAGAACAAGCCAAAAAACATCTCAGAACTCATCGGATTTATCAAATAATGCCAGAATATTTGTGGGTCGGTCGGATCAGGTTTTTGGGATTTTGAAGAAGGAGAATCGACGTCTAACCCGTCCAAGTCAGGTGGAGGAAGCAATCCGTTGCCGACCGTCAAAGAAGTCAATTCGATCGGCAGCAGGCCGGGTTCGGTCTGAAGAGTCAGGTCTAGCAGTTGACTAGATAACCCTAGCCATATAGACTATTTTCCGTTAGTGAGATAACAGTAAGGACCAAAAATGGAACAGTTTTTTTTTTTTTTGGACTAAAAGCGGTAAAATAAAAAAGTAAGGACCAAAGTGAAAATGGGGTGAAAATGTAGGGACAAAAATAGTATTTTTGCCTATTATATAGGTAGATATCTAATTTTCTTTTTTTTTAATTTATTCTTTTAGTTTAGTTTTGATTTTAGTATTGAGCGAAATAAGAGCTTCTTAACTAGTTTGTCTTTAAATAATGAACAAATCCTTAACAAGTTAGAACAACAGAGGTACTTGTGCAGATTTTTTAACTTGAGCAAGTTATGACGGTAGACTTTTGATTAATCTCCCATGGATCGTACAAGGTGTTGAGATTGACAAAAGCTCAAGCTTTCAACAATGAAGATTTAGGAATTTGAAAGAAGGAGAGAATCAATCTGTGAAGTTGTATATGCAAAAGTGTATTAAATTACAAAAACTCTGTGCTTATATATTAGAAGCAAATCATAACAAACTAACAATCTAAACTAACTAAAACCAATAAGAACAAGACACCTGGCACCTAAAACAGTATTTAACAACTAACAAACTATTACAGATAACCTACTTGTAGTTTATAAAGTTATTACCAAACGACTGTAGCTTACACGGATATCAACATTTACCATTCTTCTTCTGAACTGCTTCTTCTTCTTCTTTATTCCTCAATTCTTCAATCTGGTTTCACTTTAAGTCTTCAACACAAGGCACAGTTGCTGGTCCAGTAGGTCCACCTTGATATCTGAGCTCAAACATATGAATATGAACATGCTTAATTAAATGAATAATAATAAAACTAATTTAACACAAATTTGGAAGCTATTAGCAGGCAGCAGTAGCAACTATAGTACAAATAACGTGAATTAAGTCCAAACCATCAATTTGAAAATTTTGTGAAGAAGCGAAAGTTTTGATACAAAATAATTAAAACTTAAGCCATAAATTATCCAAAAAAAAAATATTTTTCATATGATAATTCAATTCACCTTTTATATATATATATATATATATATATATATATATATATATATATATATATATATATATACATATATATTATAAATTATAAATAATATAATACATTTTACTTTATTATTGATCCTAAAAAATATAATTTTTAATCAAAAAATAGAGAGGATCCTAAGGGGGTGTTTGGGAGAATTGTTTAAATTATATTGTTTGGATGTTTTTGATATATGTGAGGGTGAAAAAGTCTGTGAAAATGTGTGTAATATTGTTTAAAATGTATAGAAATGTATTTAAATATACTTGCCAAACACCCCTAAATTACCACATATGTAACTTCCAAGAATTCACAAGGAAGATACCAACAATTTTGATGTATGTTTTAAATTTGAAATTTAAGGCCTGTGGACAAAGAAACTTGCACTATGTAGTCTATACGTCTTATGCACATAAATTTTTTTTTTTTTTTTAAATGCATGCATGCATGCAGAATTGTCTTTGCAACTAAAATTTTTGTACTTCCAGTTCCACGAGGGGTAACAACTTTAATTTGCGCAAGCTTCCATCTTAAACTCTCAATATCAATCTCATCCGTGGTTGCAAAAGTTTGCAAAATACAAAAAGTGCTTAATTTTGCACATTTTAGCTAAAAAAACACTAATATCAGTGCTTATAAAAGTGCACAAATATACAAAACTACTACAATAACCGTTCATGGTAGGATATATATGGAACTTGTTAGAGCAAATGTCATTGTAAATTGGCTAATTCTTTGACAAAACACATTTTACTTGTAATTAGATAAATCTAGGATGGTTTAAGTCTTTAAAGAATAAGAGTTCAAGTCTAGTATTGAAACCATGTAAATCTATCCAAGAAACAAGTGAAGAAGTGTAGTTCATTATAACTCAACAGACAAATCAATCAAGGATTAATGTTTAATTCTCATCAGCTCTCAACGGAAGCTGTATCTATTGAGAATTACGAAATTCAAATTTCCAGATCTGTTTTTCATGCATATCCAAGTTATTTGTGTATGGTTTCTTTTCTCACAACTCTAGATATATATAAGGATTATTTTAAGAGTCGTCTCACTTGATTGAAAGGTTATTGCAATTGTTGTTGCACTCAAATTGTGACTGGAGACAATTTGCCCTAATTCATCTTTCTCTTGTATGAGCTATTGCGTTTGTGCGCCAATGTTTTTGTAACCAAGGAGCTTCTTGATATTCATCATCTAGATGAATTGAAGAACTTTGCAGCCAACATCTTCCTCAAGTTCGTGTGTTAGTCACGTACTTGGATCCGTACATCGATTGGTTAGTCACGTACTAGAAGCCATGCATTGAAAAGGAAAGATTGTCACTACATTACAAGTCCAATTGGGTATTAGGATAAAAGTTCAACTGTAGGTTGGTATAAAGTACTGAGATTCCTTTACTTGTAACTGATTGGTTTGATAATAGTGAATTCTCGGGTGTGGTGACCTTAAATTCATCTGGTGAGGTTTTGCCTCGGTAATTTTTTCCATTCCTAAACAAATCACCCGGGTCAAATTTATTTTCTGCTACATTTAGTTATTGCATGTAATTGTACCTAATTAATTCACTTGGCTAATTAATTGGTTAATTTACCAAATGGGTCAATACATTCTTAGCCTATCAGTGCATATATGCACTATTATTGTAGTTTTTCTCTCTTCCCCTTACTCTCTCTCTCTCTCTCTCTCTCTCTCTCTCTCTCTCTCTCTCTCTCTCTCTCTCTCTCTCTTCAACCCATAATCTCTGTGAGGGAGAGGCAATTTCATCACCATCGCCATCGTCACATGTGGATCGGTGATGTGAATTGGTGCTGGCGGTGTAGATAGGTGCTTGTAGGTCGACGAAGATCGGTGTTGCTTGTGGGTTTTGATGCTTGTGGTGCTTATGATGGAGAGTTGATCTGACCGTGAGAGAAAGAAGAAGAAATAAGAGGAAGAAAAAGAAAGAAGAAATGGCAGAGAGATAAATAAAAGAGAGAGAGAGAGAGAGAGAGAGAGAGAGAGAGAGAGAGAGAGAGAGAGAAGAAACGGCAGAGAGAAAATGACAATAGAACAGGATAAAATAATATTAAAAAAATATTATTTATATAAATATAGTGTATAATAGATGGATTGATGTGAGTGTTTTGTAAAAGTGATGATGTAAAATAGAAAATGTAGTTTTCTTTTGTAAAATAGATAGAATCTGTTAGAAGAACTGATGTGGTTACTCTAAAACTCAAATTGAGAAAAATAACTAGCTAATTGTGGGTTTCTGTCTGAATATTGTATGAAGGTGAAATATGTTGTTATTCTAATCTTTGTGGGCATCTTCAACTGTACAATAAATCAGACACTAAGGTTTCTAAATATTTTTTTAGAATTATTTATTTTACTTTTAAACCATATTTCTTACTTTTTAAAAAGATTTCATAAGTTGTAAGCAATGGTGGCAACACTATGAATATTTTTTAGAGTAGTCACTAAGAAATTTAAATTATACAAAATCAAAATCTAATAATGAAATAACTTGAATATATAAACATAAAAAGAAAACACGCAAATACATGAAGTATTATAATTTCTTTTACTAACAAAGAGAAAAAAGGGGAGAAATTTTGATAAATGAGATTGAGAGTAATGATATGAGAGTAATAAAGTGAGAGAGTGAGTCTAAAATAATCATGGAGAAGTAAAATATGGAGAGAGAGAGAGAGAGAGAGAGAGAGAGAGAGAGAGAGAGAGAGAGAGAGAGAGAGAGAGAGAGAAAAGCAAATGATATTTGCTAAAACTGTGAGTAGAGTCATTAAAGGAGAGAAAAATTGTCGCAACTGCAAAGTCAAAGAAAACATAACTACCAGTACCGCTAAGGAGAATTCATGAGCACATTATTTCTATTTGTACCCTTTTTTAAAGGAAAAATGAAATTAGAGGTTATTTCTAAGTAATGGGTTGAACGAGTTACAAATTTGAATATGTTAGGGTCATATTTTCTACGTGTTGGCTTATCTTTTTGACAAAACGCATTTTACTTGTAATTGGGTAGATCTAAGTTGGGTTTAATGTATCAACAAATGTATGAAGTTTACTTTAAGAGTGGTGTCATTAAAGACATGAAGATTGATCCAAGAAACAAGTGAAAAAAAATTATATCATTAAAGCTCGACACTAGCATTTATTGAGGTTTAATGAGGAAGCTCAATACAAGCTCGATCTATTAAGATTTATGAATTTAGAATTCTCAAATTTGAATTTTGACCCATGATGACTTGGATGATTAGAGTTTCTCTCTTTACAACCCTAGACCATATAAAATGTTTATTTTAAAAGTTATCAAATATACAAAAATTCAATTAGAACTTTTACATTCTGTGAGAAGCTACTGCGTTTTGTGCGCCTTAATGTTTTGTAACTAAATGCTTCCTAATCTTCAATGTGCTTCGAAGTGAAAAACTTTGCAGCCAACAACAGTCAATCAAATTGTTGGAGTTAGTCACGTACTGGAATCTGTGCGTGCAAAGAAGTCTACTCTAAGATCAAGTCCAACTAAGTATTAGGGTAAAGGTTCAACTGTAGGTTGATATTTTGAGATAGACCAAAGTAGCGGTAAGATTCATCATATACTTGTAACCATTTGATTGTCAATTAGTGAATTCTTGGAAGTGGTGACCTAAAATTCACCTAGCGGAGCTTTTGCCTTACAAGAGGTTTTTCTCATTCGTCAACAAATCAACGTCATTTATTTTCTGTTGCATATTAGTTTATTTGGTGATTTGTTGGTGCCTCCATGTTTTGCATGTAATTTGATCGAATTAATCAACTTGGGTAATTAAATTAAGGCATAAATGCATTTTTAATCCCTACATTTTGCACTTTTTCCATTTTGGTCTTTGCATTTCATTTTTACCACTTTTAATCCCTAAACCAATTATCGCCTGACACTTAAGTCATTTCCATCACCCAACTAATAGCAAAAGCTGTCGTGGCTGATAGTGAAATAAATAAATATATATATATATATAATCACACACATTAATGAATTAAATTAAAATAAATATTAAAATAAATTGAAAAAATTAAAAAAAAAATTAAAAAAACTCATTAGTTTTTGGGAAGAACATGACTGTTAATTATCTTCATGTTCTTCCTTAAACATGTTTGATTGGCTAAAAAAACCACTAATCTTTTCAACTCTAGCCCTTAATTTCTGTATCACTTCCCTCTACCCACCCAAACTTCTAATCTTAGTGCCCAAAACCCTTCCTTTGTTACAATTTGGATGACCAAAATTCATATTCTTCATTGCTTTGAAGGAAAGCCCATACCTTTTCACAACAATCTCATCTATAAACTCTAGGAACCTTACCAAATCTCTGCTAATTGACCTCTTACCATCCTTAATCATTGAATCCTTACCCTGAAAAAAAAAAAAAAAAAAAAAAAAAAAAAAAAAAAAAGCCCCACATACTTAAAAAACAAAAAGAGAGGAACCTTGAACAAAATAACAAATAACCGTGAAAAATTTACTTGAATATAGTCAAGCTTGAGAAGCAAATCCATGGCTTTGTGAGAAAGAGTGTCATAATCGAAGTGGGTCTCATTGGAAGTCGAGGACTTGAGAGAGTTGAAGGCTAACTTGATGAACAAGGTCTTTGAGGTGTCTAAGGGTTCTTGATCTACGAACAAGGAAGGCACGGAAATGGGTTTGGGTAACACGAGCGGCTAAGTCCCTAAGAGAGTGTGGAGGACTGTAATGAGAAGAAGAAATAGAAAAATGGTGGAGAGAGGACTCAAAGGCATCGATGCGTTATTTTAAATCTTCGATATTTTAAATTTCTAGGCAATCAAACATGTTTAGAGAAGAACATGAAGAATATGAACAGTCATGTTCTTCCCAAAAACTAAGGAATTTTTTTTAATGTTTTTTTTTTAAATTTAATTAATTAATGTGTGTAATTATATTTTTTATTCCACCGTCAGCCACATCAGCTTTTGTCATTAGTTGGGTGACGGAAATGACTTAAATGTCAGGCCTTAATTGGTTTAGGGACTAAAAGTGGTAAAAACAAAATGTAGGGATTAAAAGCGTATTTACGCCTTGAATTAATTAACCAGGGTCAATCTATAACCCACTAAAATGATTGAAGTATTTTTTTTAAAAGGCTTTTTGTTGAATAACATGTTCACTTGTTTGGTCTAGTCTTGTTTTTGTTTGAGTTATTTTTGTTGTTATTTGAGTTATTTTTTTATTATTGTTATTTTATTTTTTATGTTTTTGGTTAATGAGTTAAGAATAATATATTAGGGGGGACATAATTATTTTTGAAGAAATTCTATGTCCACAACATTTTCACAAGTTAAAACTTACACCAAACTTATGTGACAAGTTATTATTTGTGGATAAAAATTTGATGTTAGTATTAGGCCAAAATTAGAATCTTTAAAAGCTTACTGCATAAGATTTGTTGTAAAATTATTATAAAAATGTTGTAAATGTAGTATTTCTCTTATTTTGTAGAGCCAAAATTATTGTGATTTTTAAGCCAACGTGTTTAACATTTTTTTAGGATAGTCGCAATAGGTTAGTTTAATATATGAATTTTTTTGCAAGTTTCTACACACTCACACACACAAATGTTTTTTGCAAGTTAAGGTGGTCTTGTGACCACTCACATCAACATGGAGCCACATAGTAAGATTATTTTTTAACATATAAAAAGTGGACAACAAAGTGTGGTATCCATGTAATAATGGTATAAATAATAACGCCAATACCAATACCCATACCACAAACAATAACAATAACAATAACGATAACAATAACAATACCAAAAACTAGAATTTTAATTAAAAAAAAACTTGTTTCTATTTTTTTTAATATAATTTTTCTTATAAAAGAGTCCATTCATACTAAAACTTGGTGAGAATAAACATAATAAGTTCTTATGTTGATTGCACGTTTTCCCCTTAATTATTATTCATTTCACATCAATCTCCTACCTAGAATTTAAAATAGAGCAATATCCCCCCCCCCCCAAGTTAATAGGTGATTGGCATATGCTCCAAAACTAATAAATTCTATTAAATTAAACATTTTAAGAGAAAATTATTTTTATTTTAAATTGTCAAATTGGGCTCATACTTAAAAGTATCACATTTCCCATGCACAACCCATGGATGCATAGATTATCAATAGTCACCTCAAACAACAACCACACACTCATTGATGAATCCACCTTTTAATTTTGTTTATTTGTCAGCTATAGACTAATTAAACTTGGCATAATTTTACCAGATTTGTTGATCAGCATTTGAGTCAATTTATTTAAAATTCACTTTTTGTGTAGGAATTCACAGTCTCATGTCTGCCTACTATCAATCTTTCTTTCATATTTTCTAGTCATAATCATCGACAACCTTATCTACTCTGTGTTATTTCTTCACAAAATAAAGTGGCCCATAGGTGACTGTTGTTGTTGAGTTTTAGTTTGTATATCCTCGATTGGCAAGATGACAAATTTTAGTTTTTATTTTATTTCATTTGATTTGTTAGTTTTTAACATGTAAGAGTAATATTAGTGGCTTATTTGTGGATTTTTTTTTCTTCAATGTATAGTTGGATGATATTTTTTTTTGAATAATAATAATAATAATAATAATAATAATAATATAATAATAATAATAATAATAATAATAATAATAATAATAATTATTATTATTATTATTATTATAACAAAAACATCATAAAAGATAATAACAATTTCAGTAAACATAAATATATGTTTATGTTTATGTTGTTACTGTTGTTGTTACTCCTTTGTCCATAAAATAGAAATATTTTTTCAAAACTAAAAAAAAACTTTAAAAAATTTGATTAAATTATATATTTGGTACTTAACATTTCAAATATGTTAGGTTAGTACTTAACATTTTGCTATTGTGTCAAAAAATATGCAGACATTGGTAATGGTGATTGTAAGGACGTATTTCGTGCCTAGGCCCAACAAGAAGGAGGGTATAGGCCCAAAGAGCCCAAAACAAAAATCTTGTTTCTAATGAGCTTAAACAGTAACAATAATAGCCCAAGATTACAACACAACAAGGATGAACAAGTTTATATGATGAAACTTATCCTCGAACTCAAGCCGATGACCAAATGCTTATATTTCTCCTTATTTAAAGATTACTTACAATATCTGGTCTATAGTGTTCTTCCTATCTCTCGATCCCCTTTCTACAAGATCTTCCTCCTTCTTATAGTTCCTCTTCCCCTTCATTCTTGTTCTCCACGTGTAGATTCCTACTGCCCCTCTTGATACTTGTCCAATCAACCTCTTATTGAAATCCTTAGGTAATAGCTGTAAAGCAGAAAATTACTGTTCAGGTATCACTTCTTCATAAATGCGGCCAAAGACTTAGGTATAGCATTGAATGCGGTGGTAGCAACTTTCTCTGAGATCTTTCTTAACTGCCCTTGCTCTCTGTTACTTTTATATAACATATTTTCATTCCCAAGACCTTCCAAAATATCATTCTAGTTAACATGACATACCATTTAATCCTCATTGTATTTATCCGAGGACGCACTCCTCCTCGAATCATTTACATTCACTTCGTCTAACACACTTGCTCTTGGGTTTGTAAGTTGGATATCTTTATTACCATCAACCTGTCCTCGGGCAAGTAAGCGTCCTCGAATCGAGTCCGTGGCCCAAAAACATATCTTCGACCTTTTATCCTCACAATAGCCCCTCAAAACTTCATTTTTCTCTCAAATCCGAGGAGAAAATTGGAGTTTTGACCCAACATTACAACTTTCACACGTGAGAATGTCGTTTCCCACTTTTGAAACTGTTTCTGACGCTTCGAAACGCACGATGCGCCCATTAAATGCTCCAGGCAACGCCTTGTGTTCCACGTTCAACAGTGAGATGTAAATCAAACGGTTAGAATTTCTCCATGAATTTTGAGCGGGATATCTCCCACTCAGTCCTGCCTTTCATATAAAATGCCTAGTAGGTCGCAATTCTTCCATTACTTTAGAAATCGATTAGCCCTTAAGAATCCTTTATTCCTATTTCTCAAGAAGCTCCTAAAGAGTCACCTGTTCTTTTTCCAGTAAATTTTCACGCTCCCTAGTTCTTTTCTTCTCTGCCATTCTTCTCGGCCCCATTAATTTTATCCATTTTTTTCCAAATCTTCATTTTTATTTTGTCCAAATGGGTAGATTCAAAGGTTTAGTAGACACTCCTGCCAGTATGGAGGGCTTCCGAGCCAAATACCATATTCCCCAAGGAGTGGGTTTGAGGTACTGTGCCTCAAACCAGATTTATACTAATAGGGAAGAAGGGGAAGTTGTCATTCCCATAATCGCATTCATAGAAGGGGGAATGACACTCCCTATGGGGAATGTAACTCAAGACTACCTGTTAAACCATAGGTTATGCCCTCACCTTTGTGCACCCAATGTATTTAGAATTTTAGGTTGTGTTGACGCTTTCAATGAGCAGATGGGTTTGAGACTCACATGGCACGACGTTGTCCATATGTATGAGTGTCGCTCACTTGAGGACTCAGGGTACTACCTCAAGTCTAAGTCTAGCGTTGCCAAGCTCATATCTTGTCTTCCCAAGTCCAGCAAGGGCATGAAAGACGATTACTTCATTGCCTCTGGGAGTGGAATGATGGCCTTCACTGCCTAATTAAGGAGGGAAAACCAAGTGTGATTCCATAGGATTAGGATCTTTAGCATGGGATTTAGCTCTTTAACCTTATCATTTATATTTTATTTTACATTCATTTCCTTTTGGTATTAGAATTTACTATTCTAACCACGATCTGCTACTTGGATAGTTTTGTAGATAATCGACACGTGTCACCCCGCTTAAGCTTAACAAACGTCAAAGACCTTAACAAAGTTTTAAGATCCAAGGCGTTTGTCAGCAAAGACAGACAACTAAGGGTAGTTCATCTCATCTTGGGTTTCGAGCCACTATCAACCACCTTCCAGGACATCATAATAGCAGGCGACCATAGGCCTCGAAGGATAGACGTCTCCAAATCAGGATTTCTTGCCCGACAAGACCCTCCTGACGAATTTCCTATCATTCTTTACGTACACCCAATAGCAGCAATTCCCCCTCCTATACACCCTGAAGCAATGGCTTCCCGAGAAGTCTACATCCTCATACTTGTCTCTCAAGGAGGAAATAGACCAATTCCGACTCGAGAAAGTAAAGAAGACTCCAGAATGTCCTATTGTCTACCTCTCAGACAAAGAAAGTGAATGAGATAAAAGCTCGAGTATTAAAGGTTTCATAGTTGCACATGTAGATAGCAGCGCCGAGGAAGAGGAAGAAAATATGTCTCTGCAAAACGGAAGAGGCTTGAAGGCTATCCTTGCTGATAGGGTTAAGCAAGCTACCAGGGGCACTTCGGGGACTTAGCCCTCTGCCAATCCCCCACCCCCTCCTCCTCTTCCAGGTACCTTGCTTCCCATACCCAACCTTAAAAAGTGTACGTATTTAGACCCCTGTAAACTATATTGTTTTACCTAATTAATTAACCAAGTGAATACTTAGGTTTATTATTCAAATTTAGGTTAAAACAATAATAATCATATCATGTAAAGCAGCGAAAAAATAAAGAATACAACGATATGATAAACCAAGAAAATCAAACCGGTAAAAAACCTGAGGAGGATTTAACCTAACTATCCTTAAGATAAAACAACAAAACTACTATGAAAGAATTGAAATTTACACAAAAACGACTTAAACCACTAACATTATATTGCTACCTCGAGTAGGAAACTTACTACCACGACCCCATGATAGTTCTGAGTCCACGGACTACTTCTTTCCTTGGCTTTTGCAAAACACAAACACCCACGTTTGTGACTTTGAGATCCCACTCAAAGGTTTAGCAATACAAACTCTCCTGTTTGTGACTCCAAGACCACCCTTGAAGGTTTAGATCATCAGCACCTTTGATGACTAGAGAAGGCAGCAACTTCTACAACACCGGATCTTGAGATTCTTCAAGTAATAACACCGGTAGAAGATATGAGAGAGCTTTTTAGGAACAAAACCCTAAATACAAAAGAGGTAAACTCTTCTCTCTCTCAAAAGCCTTATAAAAACGTATTTAGGGTTTCTTTTATATACTGGGAGAAGTAGATCTGAAACCCTTATCCTTAACGGGCTTGAACTGCTGTTTGGGCTTAATTAAAATTCTGCGAATACGATTCTCGATCGGTCGAGCCTGTTCTTCGATTGATCAAACCCGATAGATTCTGAAATCTTCTTTCTGCAACTTGTATGTTCTCGTGTGTTCACGATTTACCAATTGTTTTAAACTTTTAGAACCTAACAAAAGAAAAGACAAGATGAAGTTGAGGAGGGGAAGCTGGCTTGACAGAAGGGGCCTAAACAACAAAAAATAACTAAAGGCTAGACACAAGCCTCTTCTGTGGAGAGCAAGGAGAGCCATGAAGTGGCCAAGGTGTGCCAAACCCCGTCCAATTGGGCCCCTCTGTTGGAGTTGGATGGAGCCACCATTCCCCGAAGTTCCACAATAAGAGAATTTCAAAATGGGCATGCACATTATCTGGCTGAGGACTTAGAGCAGCCTATACTTCTGTCTAAAGATATGGATACCCTAAGAAAAATAAGGCAGCAAGAGCTCTTTCTGTCCCTCAAAAGGGACTTAGCCTTGGTAAGATTAGTTGTTAGCGTCAGCATCTTCTCTTGCATTATTTTGTTATTATTTGTTTTCTATTAGTGTTATTTTATTTTTATTTGTTTTTTGTTGTGACGCACTAGTTCGTTGCTTTTGGGCAGACTATCTAGGAGGTATTTGTTGCCGAGGAATGGATAAATGATGCTCGGAATGAGGCTAAAGCCAAGGCCAATCTCAAGGCCGAGACTAAAAAAGCCTTGGGTTTGGCTGAGTAGGAGAAAAAAGAGCTTACTGAAAAGTTGGTAGAAGTGGGGAAGGGAAGGAGGAGTGTTGAGGCTGGGCTTAAGACTACCGAGACTCAGGCGGAGAAGCAACACAAACAGCTCCATTACAAAGGAATAGAGCTAGCCACTACCCAACAAGAAGTTTTAGGCTTGAAGAGTGAGTTAGCCCAGGCTAAGGAAGCGGCTCCCCAATTAGGATAAGGTTACTTACTAGCTCATCACAAAAGAGCTTCTTCTTAACACTTCCTCTAAAATCCTTAGATATCACCTAAAACAATTTTACAAGTATCATTTACTCAATAATCGAATAATTTAAGAAAAACTTATAACGATACCAGGCCAGAAGAGAAATTAATAAAAATACCCAATACCTGACCACTGTTATTTCACACCAAAATTCCACATAATCATAATATTTTCCTTATTTTTCTGCCACCATTAATGCCCTAGAGATAAGGCTAAAATTTCTAGTACTATATCATACTAGGATTTATTAAAAAAAAAATCATACTAGGAAAGACAAGGCACCTAGACCCATCTTCAAGTATTACTTCCTCTTCTTTTTTTTGTCGGGTATTACATTGGCGAAATGTGTAAATGGAGTTGTTACCCAGTTTAGGTCCAGGAACCATAAATATAGCGCCTTCATAGAAGGACTGATCATTACCAGAGCACGTATTCGGAGTTTAGGTATGAGGATGGAAGGTGTTAGGCACCCAATCCCACCCAATTCGTGAGTCGACTTCTACTTATTGTGTTCAAAGTCTTAATCTCATTAAAGGCATAGTTAACATGTTATTCTAACTCGCACACACACACACACTTGCATGCATCTAAAGCAATTAATATGGCATAATCATCCCCAAACCTAGCATTCATCTATCATGGCATATAAGCATATATCTCCAAGAGCAGAAAATTCACAAGGCAGAACTAGTTCAACATATTATAGCATTCATACCTCAAAATCAAGGGTTCCAATCAAGCATGACATGTTCATCACCCCTATCACATTCACCAACCAAACACATGTTCATAGTATTGTGCATGACTTACTTCACTTACCTTACTACATCACAGCACTTATGCATTAATGCATGATCATATTCAAATGCGTGTTCATGGTATTCAAGTAAAAAAAAAACCCCCTAATTAGTAAGCATAAAAAGATAAAACAAAGCAAAGTAAAACAAAGCAAAGTGAAACAAAACAAGGTAAAAAAATGTATATAGATTGAAAACTAGGTTAAACAAAGGATAAACACATAGATAAAACAAAGGAAAAACAAATAGAAGGTGAATTAGGGTTTCTGCGTAAGAGTATGTACGAGATTGTGTATGCATGCACACCCTAAGAACCCTAACCCAGAAACTACATAACAGACACACAAAAACAAAGAATCTAACAACTTAAGGGTGTTTTGTGACAAACTCCCTCTTTTATTTAAACACCCTCTTTTATTCACTATTTCCTAATAAATCTTATGTGTTTGACCACCAAAATTCCTCCTCTTTGAAAAAGTACCATTTATAACTTTATATAGTCAAAAAATAAGGGTTTAGGATGGCTTCCAAATGATGTAGGATCCATTCCAAACCTAGTTTAAATGTAGAAAACTTGTCTTACATAGTTTCTGGAACCATAGCTTGCGCACGCATGCACGTTTGTGCGTATGCATGCACACACAGAACTTGAGCATGCGTGCACATATGCATATATGCGTATGCATGCCCTAGGATTTTCGTGGTCTTTCTTTTCCAAAAATAATTGATTTAGTCCAAAAATAAGTTATATTTTCTATAAACACTTTGCTCATGTCAATTTTCATCTGATTGGGTCTTAAACTAACCTTGGGCTTTAGAATTTTGACATCATCGAGGAATGGGGGTCTTAGTCGTAAGGAGTACAAAATGTAGTGTCTACACTAACGCTTTGTTTGTTTCAACAATGATATTTTCTAGAAAATGAGTTATTTTCTAAAAAACATTTTCTAAAAAATATCTCATTTTTCAATGTTTGATAGCAACTTTAAATGAGTTAAAAAACAATCTTATAACTTCCATTATTTAGCTTGTTGTGAGATAGAATTGTTTTCCAAAAAAATTTAATGGAAAACAATCTTTAAAAATAAGCCATACTTTTTATGTTGACCAAAGATAGTTTTCCTTTGACTCGTCTTTTTTTATGCTACCAAATACTGAAAAACAAGAAAAACTATCTTTACACAAGGTTTTTCATTAAAACAAACAGAGCGTAAGCACTCAAAAAAAAAAAACTTTTAATAGGCACTCTGGATTATAATTTATTTCTTTAAGGAAATGTTCAAATTGCATTGCATTTGGGCATCTATGTCTACCGCATTTTGTTCCTTTTAATCAACACAAAATATAGAGTTAAATTTATTTTTTCTTTAAAATAGATTGTAATAATACACAATCTTTGTCCTACCATTCAGCTGATTAGTTTTTGATCTGGCCACACACCAAGGTAACAAAATAAATTATAAAGTTTTTGATCTTGTCACACTCCAAGTTTTTTATCGATACAATATTATATATAATCCTTGATAAAGTTTTCATTAATTTTCTTTCATACCTTGTTATCTTCAAAAGATTATGAAAGTAGTAATCTTATGGTAAGGGTACATACCTTCTTAGAGTAGTAAGGGCGCCAAAAATCACTGCTTAAGATCAAGGACAGGTACCAGTAGAGGCCATCGGGCTGTCGATGTCAGAATTGCATAAAATTTGGAAAGTTGAAAGGAAATGACATTCTAATCCAAACTTGCTTGAGAACATCAAGCATTGCCTAAATTTAGGTAAATTCCTTCGTTAAGGCTTCGAAAACAGTATTTTTACTATTTATAGTAATATTTACTTTTCCTTAATAACTTTTAATTTAAAAGTCAGAATAAGGACCCGTCTGTTTTGGGACGTCTCTTAATGACTGTATTTTCAATTTTCGAATTTATTTCAATTTTCTATTTTTGGCAAAAATCACTATTTTGCAACCTAATTACATAATTAGTGCGAATTAGGGTTTCTAGGCATTTTCCTAGCCGCCCTATGTTTTTTTTTTCATTATTTAAACATATTGTAGCCTCCAAGGCAATTTAGTTTTCAAATTTATAAAAATACAGACTTTGTCTATTTCTCTCTAGTAGGTTCTAGAATCCTATCACCGTGTGGATTTAAGGGACTCCTCATGGATTCGAAGTTTTCATTCAGAAGCTAATATGTTTAGTTTCTTTTTTCATTCAAAAAGAAACATGTTTGTTTTTTTATAGCATCCATGATATCACTAAAGGCCATGTGGAGAGAGAAGCAGCAGAGTATATTAGTGGAAATTTCATTGATGTGAGATTTTATATTTATTTAATTACATATTAGTGGAAGATTAATACTAGAGCCACAAACAATTTTACAAAATTCATTACAATTCTTATTTAAAAATAAAATAAAATCGACTATCTCCTTTCCTTTGTTCACCTCACCCTCTCATCTCTTTATGCATATATATCTAGTGACTTACTTGTTTGAAAAATTGTTTATAACTAGCATTACTTTTATTGAAAACTTCATTGAATATGTTTGTTTGTTTGTTTATTTTATTTTATTTTATTGTATTGATGAGTGAATATGTTTGTTAAGAAGCCAAAGTTTGGTAACTTTAGTCACAAATTATCATAAAAAGCTCTTGTCCCTTTTAAATATACCCATTTCGTCTTTTAGATTAAATAATTACAAAATAAAAATATATTTGTTATTATTTAAATTTTTAATGATGTACTATATTTGTACTATATTATTTAAAATTTTAATGATCTAAAATATACTGACTCTTAAATTAAAGAAATAAAATGTTATTGATAAAAATGGAGGGCAACCTTACAATGTGATTTCGAATTCTATTACCAGGAAGATACTAACAATGTTTACTGATACAATTAAAATTTGAAATATAATACTTGTGGACAAAGAAACTTGCACTATACGTCTCGACCAGTTCATAAAAATTAGAGGCATGCATGCATGAAATCTTTGCAACTGAAGTTTCTGTCCACGCGGGGATAAGCTATTTTGCACCAATTAGCACCTTAACCTTGCCACCATCTTCACAACTTGCACGTACGGCATTATGTCGGGCATGTATGTTTTTTCCGCAAAGTATTGACTCTGTGTTGCAAATTTCAACTCTTCTTCATGCCAATCCCTCCCTATATACAATATCTCCGGAAATTGATTTCAAATTTCATGGCACCTACGTACAGCGCTGTTTCAAAGCAATTTCCATGATGATTCAGTGAAGATGTTTCTCTGTATCCCTGAAATGTCCACACCCTTCTTGCACGGGCCGCGTTTCCTTTTTCTATTCCCTTATTTAACCAGGTAATTAGCCCCAGGCATAGTCATATATCTCAAACTCTCTCTACTGTACAGAAGAAAAGATGGCGCTTCTAACTATTGTTCTTCTCAAAGTCACAGTGGTGATAGTTCTTTTCTTTATGTGCATGCCTGCACATGAAGCTAGGACAATTTCCCATGGACAAAACCAAAACATGATGAAATATTATAAGGACAAGTTGATTGGAGCAGTACAGCAAGGTGAAGAAGACCTTCCATATGTGTCCAATCCAACTTCAATGATGAGCCAAAAGGCCTTACTTGTTACTGATCACACTATTGATATCTCTCCTTCGCTTCGCCGAATGCTGAAAATGGGTCCTGTCCCTCCATCTGGGCCAAATCCACCCACCCATATTCCTCCTAAAACAAGTCACAATGCTCCTCCTTTTCCAGGCTCAATGGAGAAGAGTTCTCCGTCTTCCTCTATGCCCAAGGAGAGTACCTCTATCCCTTAGGTTGAAGCAAATGACTCAAATTAAAAGTATGGGGGTTACCAAAGCTTATGCTGCATTGTTTATTGGGCTGTGTGCACATACACATGTATCTACACATTATGTACAACTGGTTTTTCCTTTGTTTACTTATTTATTTTTTAATTTGGTTATTCCTTTAGGTGTTTCTGTGTATGTAATGTACCTCTCATCTTATATTACATTCTTAATCATTTTTAATATGTTTATTCCTTTCAAGACATATTTGATTCTCGCAGGACTCACAGGGCTCCACGCGCGCAATATCTCTACTAACGAGGAAATTACTTGTTTATCAAATATATATATATATATATATATATAGCTAAATAAAAAGAGAAATTACGTGATTAATTATTCAAGATAATTCTTCCAACTTCCAATGTCCAACATATGTGGCGGTGAAAAAGAGAAAAACAAAAAGCATAGAAGAAAAAGATTACTTTAGTACTTCAATGTATTATATTCAACATGACTTAATGTTAGTCTGGTGTCCCATTCAATATTTTAAATTATTAGATCGAAGCTTTGCTCTTACAAATCCTTTAAAACAAATAAAAATAATGCAAAGAGTTCAACTGGTGGTCATATGGTAATAGTATCATATTTGTGATATTTTTGTTTGTGGTTCAAACTTCACTTTTCTCTTTTCAACTATTCACCTATAAAAAATTATGATGATTAATAATCTTTTTTTTTTTTTTTTCTGTTTTTGAGAAGAGATAATTCACAATCATAGTCCAACTATCTTTTTGTTGAAATTTATTAGTTTTAAATTCAATCTGTCCATACTCCATACTAGAAAAAATTGTTTTCCACGTTTCCACCGGCGTCATAGTGACTTGCATATTGTTATAAACAATTATTAGGTTTTGTTTGTAGAAGTTAATTGATCTTGGCTCAAAAAAATTGGACTTTGGTTGGTAATATATGATTCAAAGAACGATACCGTTTTCTTCTCTTTATTTATTTATTTTTTCAAGAAAATAAAAAAAAGTTTTAGTTCTTGAAAAATTTTCCAATGGTCTTCTTTCATGCCTTGTTATGCTTAAAAAATTATTGAAGTAGTAATCTTAATTATTATAGTCTCAAGATTCAGCTATGGCAGAGTTCGATGTTGAAGTGTATAGCAGCCACGAACTTGTGCAATTATTATGTTTGTTATGACTGTGGGCATGCATTGACGAGGCTAGTCCTTTAACTAATTATTTTTTAATTAAAACTTAAAAGAGAAAGAAGAGACTAAAATAAAATTGTATATAAAGTTCGTTCTCTTTATATATAAAATATGGGGGTTACCAAAGCTTAACATGTGTCATGTTGTATGGTTTTGCCGCCTAGTAAGGTTATTTTTTAACATATAAAAAGTGGACAACAAAGTGGGGTATCCATGTAATAGTGTTATAAATAATAATGCCAATACCAATCCCAATGCCACTAACAATAACAATAACAATAAAAATTCCGACAACAGCAACTTTGATTAAAATAAACTTGTTTCTATTTTTTGTAATATAATTTTTCTTCTTGATAGGCCAAAAACGTATTGACCTTCTGTGATGAATTAAGTTGACTAATTAGCCAAATTATTAATTAATTAAATTAACATACAAATTGCGTGGTAGCACAAACAAATCACCAATTAAACTAAGTATGCAACGGAAAATAAATGACACGGTGATTTGTTTACGAATGGGGAAAACCTACACGGCAAAAACCCCACCGGGTGAATTTAAGGTCACTACTCCCGAAATTTCACTATTATTACAACAAGCGGTTACAAGTAAAAGAATCTCAAGTACCTTACCAACCTACAGTTGAACTCCTATCCCAATACCCAATTGGACTTGTTCTGTAGTGACAATTTCTCCTTTCAATGCACGGCTCCTAAGTACTTGACTAACCAATTGCGCGAATCCTAATACTCGACTTACTCCTTTACACGAATTCTAGTACATAACTAACTCCACAGCAACCCTTTGATTGTTGTAGTTGATTTGCAGTAGCTTCACATAGAAACACCAATAAAATCTTCAATGTTGGTGCAAGAGACTTTGCTTGGTCACAAAACCCAAAGGCGTACAAGAAACGTAGCAAGAACTCTTTCTTCTGTAGAAGGAGGCTAGAGTTTCAAAAAGAAAATCTTACAAAGCTCTCTGGGGTTAAGTTTTTCTTTTTCCACCTCCTTTAAATAGGGGCTTAATGGGCTCTCCTATTCCAAATAAGTTTACACAAACCTTGAGCTTTCCTGATCCAATAAGAATTATACAAACCCATTAACAAATAGCCTTTTAGAGTAAAAACGTTGTTGGCTATATTCTGAAACCCATAAACTCAATCGATCTAGACATCTGTCGAGCTTTAATAAATCTCGACAGATCGAGCTTCTATCGAGGAGGTATCGAAACCTGCAGTTTGCACTTTTCTTGAGCAGTTCTTGAGTAACCTTCATGTCTTTAATTTAACCACTTATAATGATCATCTTGAACCTACTTAGATTTACCCAAATACAAGTAAAGTGCGTTTTGTCAAAAGATATGTCAATTACATAAAAATATGTCTCTAACACTTCTTAAAGAGCCCATTCATACTAAAACTTGGTGAGAATAAGCATAATATGTTCTCGTGTTGATTGCACGTTTTCCCCTGAATTATTATTCATTTCGCATCAATCTCCTTCCTGGAATTTAAATAGAGCAATATCCCCCCTTAATTAATAGGTAATTGGCATATGCCCCAAAACTAATAAATTCTAAACATTTTAAGAGAAAATTATTTTTATTTTAAATTTTCAAATTGGTCTCATACTTAAAAGTATCTCATTACCCATGCACAACCAACAGATGCATAGATTTTCCATAGTCTCCTCAAACAACAACCACATACTCATTGACGAATCTACCTTCTAATTATGGTTGTCTGTCAGTTATCAATGAGTTAAAGTTGGCATAATTTTACTAGATTTGTTGAGTAGGTAATTGAATCGGTTAATTTAGAAATTCACTAAGTATGCTGAAGTATTAAACTATACATCACTAGCCTCTTTGCACATGCGTTGCACGTGCTTAGGGGCTTTATTTTTTTTTTAACAGAAAAATTTTCATATATACTAATTTATGGTGGTTGTATTTTTCAATCACCAAAATTTTCAGGGGAGTGATGAGATTTATGGGTTTGTCATATTATGTAAAAATTGTTGCTTAAGAGAACATGAATAGTACATGTATTGATATATCCAACAATAATTACGGTCCTTCTTAATAAAGCTAATTTTTAACAACAACCATAGAAATTGAATTGGATAATTTAAAAATTCACTAAGTATACAGGAGGTGTAAACCATATTCCATCATACTTTCCATCACTCTTTCATATTTTTTGTTCATCTTCATCGATAGCCTTATCTTCTCTTTATGTCATTTCTTCACAAAATAAATGGCCCATAGGTGACTGATGTTGTCGAGTTTTAGTTTGTACACCCTAGATTGGCAAGAAGAAAATTTTCATTTTTTATTTTATTTCATTTCATTTGTTAATTTTAACATGTAAGAGTAATATTAGTGGATTATTTGTGGATTATTTTTCTTTATTGTATTGGTGGGTGATATTCATACCAATTACCGTAACAAAAACAACATATAAAATAACAACAGTTTTAGTAAACATATATATATATATATATATATATGTTTTTTATATTTTCTTGTTTAAACAAAACATTCTAATTGAACTTAGTGAAAATAAAAATAAAAATTGACAAAAATACAAATTACTCCCTTTTAGTTTGGTAAATTTTCATTAATTTGGTAATTTAATTTTCATTTTTGTCACTTTGGTCATATAAGCTTGCACTTACGTACTACTGTTGTTACTCCTTTATCCATAACTCTGTTATTATTAAAAAAATATTTTTTCAATACTAAAAAAAACTAAAAAGAAATTGATTAAATTACATATTTGGTACTTAATGTTTCAAATATGTTAGTTTAGTTCTTAACATTTTGCTATTGTGTAAAAAAATATACAGACGTTGCTAATAGTGATATTAAACTCTTTTTTTCAATTGAGAGCTCCACCATATCAATAACCATGTGTTCTTAATTTATATAAATAAATAAATAACAGGAAAAGACTTGGCTACATAGCTATATGCACTTGGGCCTCCACAGTTTTTTCTGGCATATGCAGGCCTATGTATATCCTTCCTAGGTTTTTGAATTTACAAGTCTCATTTTCTCTACATGCACATAAATTTATGAAGTGTAAATCTCTTGGCCGTAGGATTAGCTACCATCTTGTTCAAGGTATAAACCATAATTGTATTATAATTAATTAGGCATTCTAAATTATAAAAGAAAATTAAAAAAGACTTTTGCATGCACTCTATATTGGACACAGACCAGGCACCTGAAAAAAAAAAAAAAAAAAACAACTTATAATAAGCATTCTGAATTATAATTTATTCCTTTAGGGAAAGGTCCAAATTGCATTGCATTCGGGCATCTAAGTCTTCTGCATTTTGGGCCTTTGAATTAACACAACGTACAAAGATAAATTATTTTTTCTTCAAAATAGCTTAGAATAATACACAATTTGTTTCCTACCATTCGGCTGATTAGTTTTTGATCTGGTCACACACCAAGGTAAAAATATAAAATAAATAAATAAATAAAGGGAAAGAAAGGGTTTACTAGTCATTGATAGACCATATTATTAGGTTTGTTTTTGTAAAAGTTAATTGATATTTGATTAAGAAAATGGACCTTTCATGGTGATATATGGTTCACAAAAAGATACCAATTTATTCATCAAAATCTTCTAAAAAAAATGAATTTATTCATCAAAAGAAAAAAAAATGAATAAAATGATCAATACAGTTTTATATTTGTGGTAAAGTAGTACTAGAGCCCCAAACAATTTTACAAACTTTTTACAAAATTTTATTACAATTATTATTAAAAAATAAAATCTCTTCTTAAAAAATAAAATAAATCAACTATCTCCCTTCCTTCCTAACCTTCACCTCACCCTCTCATTTCTTTATGCATCTCTAGTGACTTGCTTGTTTGTAAAATATGCATCTCTAGTGACTAAAGTTTAGTAACTTTAGTCACAAATTATCATAAAAAGCTCTTGTCCCTTTTAAATATACCCATTTCGTCTTTTAGATTAAATAATTACAAATTAAAAATATATTTGTACTATATTATTTAAATTTTTAATGATCTAAAATATACTGACTCTTAAATTAAAGAAATAAAATGTTATTGATAATAAAGGAGAGCAGCCTTATCATGTAATTTCGAATTCTATTACCAGGAAGATACTAACAATGTTCACTGATACGTTTAAAATTTGAAATATAATACTTGTGGACAAAGAAACTTGCACAATACGTCTCGGCCAGTTCATAAAAATTAGAGGCATGAATACATGAAATCTTTGCAACTGAAGTTTCTGTCCACGCGGGGATAAGCTATTTTGCACCAGTTAGCACCTTAACCTTGCCACCATCTTCACAACTTGCACGTACTGCATTATGTCAGTATGTATGTTTTTCCCGCAAAGTATTGACTCTGTGTTGCAAATTTCAACTCTTCTTCATGCCAATCCCTCCCTATATACAATATCTCCGGAAATTGATTTCAAATTTCATGGCACCTACGCACAGCGCTGTTTCAAAACAATTTCCATGATGATTCAGTGAAGATGTTTCTCTGTATCCCTGAAATGTCCACACCCTTCTTGCACGGGTCGCGTTTCCTTTTTCTATTCCCTTATTTAACCATGTAATTAGCCCCAGGCATAGTCATATATCTCAAACTCTCTCTACTGTACAGAAGAAAAGATGGCGCTTCTAACTATTGTTCTTCTCAAAGTCACAGTGGTGCTAGTTCTTTTCGTTATGTGCATGCCTGCACATGAAGCTAGGACAATTTCCCATGGACAAAACCAAAACATAATGAAAAATTATAAGGACAAGTTGATTGGAGCAGTACAGCAAGGTGAAGAAGCCCCTCCATATGTGTCCAATTCAACATCAATGATGAGCCAAAAGGCCTTATTTGTTACTGATCACACTATTGATGTCTCTCCTTCGCTTCGCCGAATGCTGCAAAGGGGTCCTGTCCGTCCATCTGGGCCAAATCCACCCACCCATATTCCTCCTAAAACAAGTCACAATGCTCCTCATTTTCCAGGCTCAATGGAGAAGAGTTCTCCGTCTTCCTCTATGCCCAAGGAGAGTACCTCCATCCCTTAGGTTGAAGCAAATGACTCAAATTAAAAGTACGGGGGTTACCAAAGCTTATGCTGCATTGTTTATTGGGCTGTGTGCACACACACATGTATCTACACATTATGTACAACTGGTTTTTCCTTTGTATACTTATTTATTTTTTAATTTGGTTATTCCTTTAGGTGTTTCTGTGTATATAATGTAACTCTCATCTTATATTACATTCTTAATCATTTTTAATGTGTTTAATCCTTTCAAGACATTTGATTCTCACAGGGCTCCACGCGCGCAATATCTCTACTAACGAGGAAGTTACTTGTTTATCAAATATATATAAATATACATATATATATATATATATATATTAAATAACTAAATAAAAAAGAGAAATTACATGATTAATTATTCAAGATAATTTTTCCAACTTCCAATGTCCAACATATGTGGGGGTGAAAAAGAGAAAAACAAAAAGGATAGAAGAAGAAGATTACTTTAGACATTTTTGCAGTTTTAATATAAAGGGGTTTTGGGTTGAGTCCTCAATGTATTATATTCAACATGAATAAATGTTAGCCTGGTGTCCCATCCTATATTTTGAATTATTAGATGGAAGCTTTGCTCTTACAAATCCTTCAAAACAAATTAAAATAATGCAAAGAGTTCAACTGATGGTCATATGGTAATGGTATTATTTGTGATATTTATGCATGTGGTTCAAACTTCACTTTTCTCTTTTCAACTATTCAACTATTCACCTATAAAAAATTAAGATGATTAATAATCATTTTTTTTCTTTTTTTGAGAACAGATAATTCACAATCTTAGTCCAGCTATCTTTTTGTTGAAATTTATAAGTTTTAAATTCAATCTGTCCATACTCCATACTAGAAAAAATTGTTTTAATTTCCACGGTTCCACCGGCGTCATAGTGACTTGCATATTCTTATAGAAAATTATTAGGTTTTGTTTGTAGAAGTTAATTGATCTTGGCTCAAAAAAATTGGACTTTGGTTGGTAATATATGATTCAAAGAACGATACCGTTTTCTTCTCTTTATATATATTTTTTAAAAGAAATATAAAAGAGTATTAGTTCTTGAAAAAATTTCCACTGGTCTTCTTTCATGCCTTGTTATGCTCAAAAATTATTGAAGTAGTAATCTTAATTATTAAAGTCTCGAGATTCAGCTATGGCAGAGTTCGATGTTGGAAGTGTATAGCAGCCACGAACTTGTGCAATTATTATGTTTGTTATGACTGTGGGCATTGACGAGGCTAGTCCTTTAACTAATTATTTTTTAATTAAAACTAAAAAGAGAAAGAAGAGACTAAAATAAAATTGTATGTAAAGTTCGTTCTCTTTATATATAAAATTGAGACCTTGTATTTATACAATATCATTTATACAATTTTAAAATTTCTTTTTATCAAGACCTTTTAGTACACAGAAAAGTTCCTTTTTCTGTGTAGATTCTGTAGAAAATAGAAAGAACTTTATATACAATTATATACTAATAAGGTCTCAACTCTCAAGACATTTACTATACAGTTATGTAGTATGACCTAGTAATTTAAAGAAAATGGAAAGGTATACTAAATAAAGAAGACACCATCAATTGGCCTATATATTAGAATGCATTATTTGACCCTAAAAGAAAACACTATCATCAATATGATTAACTGATTGAAACTTATCCTTTTTTTGGTAATCAAATGAATAATTTAATCATATTATAATACATTATTTGACAAGAATGTTGGCCACTAACAAAAGTGTGTTTTTTAGACGTAGAAAGTTAGAAATTTCCATTAAAGAGGTAATGAGGAATATACATTCGACCTTATTGGACCAGACTTTCTCCGAAAGGAAGAGAATCAAATACAATCCAACCCTAGCACCACGTTGCATACATGCAAGTTTTGCCATAACCCTACGTGCACTGACCATAAGGAGGAGAAACTCCAACTGATCATCAACATAAATATATAACCAACTGATTTCCTCTCAACTTTGTAAGCTGGGGCTGCACCAAAATTCACAAGATCATGTTTAGATGGATCAGTGTCGCTTGGGTCTGGTTGGTTCACATGCTTGCTCCAAGTCGCTTGTGCGTGAATGGCAAGCAAACGATTCCCTCTAGTTTTTTTTTTTTTTTGATATATATACACCAATAGTTGGAAGTCGGAATTTTAATTTTGAATATCAATCTTTATTGGAAACACAAAAAATTGTCAATCAATTAAATTATAAGGTTTTGGGCGACTCCCATCATCTTTATATGCCACTATATATGTTAGTTAAATGATACAACTCCTTAATTAAGTAATTTAGCAAATCCTCAACCATTTTTGTTATATTTTTTTTGTTAATTTATAAAGAACATCCGAAAAATTAAGATTTTCAAAGAATGGGTCTCAGTATGGCTTTCGTAATATTATGACCATCCATGGTCCTCCATCTATCAGCTTGTCTTCGACACATTAAGTTGCAAAAGACCTATAAAGTCACGCATGGACTCAAATTTTATATCTAAGTTCCAAAAATAAATAATTATAAAGTTCTTTTCTGTTTTTGTCTTTATTTTGGTTTAATTTTTATAAACTACTTTTTTTTTTAATTGGCACAGATTTTTCTTTAGTTTCTTTGTCCGTATGTGGAGTTGTGGACCAAAGAAATTGTTCTTTAGATTGCAATATTTAATGTTTATGTTATTGAACCTACTCCATGTGCTAATTTGAAAGGTAGGTATATACGGGATATACCTGTTGGAAAGCAATACTGATTTAACCCTTGTCTCCAACTTTTGATTTCTTATATCCTCATAAATTTTAATGTGAACTAGTCAGTCAATCCCTTTATTTCAGTTAGTGCCCAGAATCTAGCTGCGCGTGCTATGTCATGGTGCCTCTAATTTGGAGTGCGCTGGAATAACCATGTTGGACAACTGTGGTAAAACGTTTTCAAAGTGCGCCCATTTATTTGAAATTTTAAAGGGCCCAAGCGTTTTAATCTGAAAGAGTTCTCTTTTCTTTTCTTTTTTTTTTTTAATCTCAACATTCTTATCCATTGCCTGTAACTTTTACTTGAATCATAAACATCACTTCTCCCCCTTTTTTACTATCTACTCATTTAAAAAAAAAAAAAAAATGTTAGATTTGTTTCTTTTAAATTTTTATTTTTGAACTGGCCAGGGCCAAGGCTTAAACCCAATATCTCAATTTCCACTTTATTTTTAGAATAATACTAGAGATACAAACTATTTTACAAATTTTTTTACAAATATTATTGGTAAATGAAAAAGTAATATTAATGGTGGATCTAGATAAAAATCAATAAGAGATTGACCACATCAACATATTGTAAAAATATTGTAAAATAGTTTGTGATTGTATCATTACTCTTATTTTTATAACGAGAACATACTATTTAAGGTGAATCTCATTTTCACGCCCAAAAAATACTTTACATCTACTTTTACTTTTAATGAAAGGAAATTTTGTTTCCAAATACTTTTTTTGGTACAATGTTTCCAAGTACTAATTAACACTAGCAAAGTAGAAATTTTCATAATTTCTGTACTTTTTTAGTACCCTCAGCACCTTAAATAGATCGGATTGTAAATGACTTCTATATATATATGTATCTTCAAAACTCACTGAAAATGTAGAAGAACTGTAGATATAGCAATCAAATTGAAAATGTCATTTTTATCAAAACGTTAAAGGTTCTCTCGATTCTTAGCATAGAAAATGGTTGTCCTAGAAATTTATATTGAACCAAACACAACCAATAGATGAGAAGTTACATTGTTTTTGTGCTTGTTTGTTTTGCAATGATTACTTTGTATAATGTGCATAGCACTTTTGACTAACTCCAATCCATTTCCGAGAATAATGGATAAAATTCAAACGAATATGACATGTCATCAAGACCATCCTTCTTATTTGTTTCGTAGAACTTTCTGTTTTTTCTTTTTTTGGATGAAGTTGTTTTGTAGCACTTATGTGTGTTGTAATGGAAAGGTTTAATATAGTTATCTAGAAACTAACGTGACAATGTATGTATTTGATGGACTTAAACTATCTAATAAATGAATATTTAAAATTGATAATTGATAATAAGGCTGGGTTAAAGTTACACCTGGTGTAACTTTAAGTAATGTTACACCACTCAATAACTTGTTATAAAATTCATATTTTGAAAATCCCACCGTTGAATGATATCAATTTTCATGTCACTTGGATATTATTTACCATTTGATCCACAAAATTATCTTTTATTCATTATTTAAAACTACAAAAACTTAAATTTAAAAAATTGATTGATGACATGGCTATTAATTTTTTATTACCTTAAAATTTTATAAGCATAGAGGATATACAAAAATAATGTAATTAATCTAATGGTAGATTTGTCAAAATTTGCATTTAATTAAAAAATATTAAGTGATGTAATATTGCTTAGAATTACATCAGGTGTAACTTGAACCCAATTCTTGATAATATATCAATTTATAAGTTTTATGTATCCCTAACTAGTATTACTCGTGCTGCAATATGACATGTGATCATAAGTCGTGTTACAATCGATCCCAAGTTCAACAGTTCGAAGATTGGTACCAATAGAGGAGAGGAATTATGACGTCTTAAGGAGCATGCAAATATGCTTAGATCATGGTTTGGTATTGGAGACAGTGATGGTGGATCCTCAGATTTTCTAGGTTTTTAGGGCTGGCTCCACCTCTTATAAGCGTGAAATTTATAACTACTCAAAAGTGAGTATATCTCTGAAAATTTAGTCTCCTTCCAGAAGCTGCTCTCGAAATTCATACATGCATGCTTCTCATTATAAATAACCAACTATATAACCATATGCTAAGCATATTCTTCATCAAAAGTTTCTGAACCATCTTTGCTTTTGGAAAAAAAAAATGTTTCACGCAGCCTTAGTGGTGCTTTTCCTATTGATGAGCATGCCTGCTGCATTTGAGGCTAGGAGAATCCTCCATGGAAAAGAACAAAATCTAACGACCAAAAACCAGTTGTTGTTAGGCTCATTATTGCATATGCAAGGTCAAGTCCCGAAAATCTCAGTGTCCAATCCTTCAAACGCTAACAAAGATGTTTATGTGGTTCCATCTGGGCCCAATCCAGGCACCTATATTCCAAGCTCAACTAAGCCTCCACATCCCTATATGCTGCATGAGGCTTATTATGTCCCTCCACCCATTCCAGGCACACATATCCCAAATTCAACGACAAGTAACATCACCGTAGGCACACCATGGAAGAGTCCTCTCATGTCTCCCTCTAAGTCCAACGGGGGTACCTCCTCCATCCCCTAGACCCGATGAACATTTGTGTGTACACCTCTTCTTTATCTATATACATATATGCGTACTAGTAGATGTTATATATAAGAAGGGAAATTGTTGTTGTACAGACGGAAACACAACCGTACACACAACAAGAAAAATCTTCTTTCCAAAAAACTATTTCAGCTATAATTGTGAAATAATAAAATCCTGTTTTCAAAACATGATTTTAACTGTGTACACCATAAACATTGTGGGCAACTAACACTATTCATATAAGAATTTTGTTAAGTTGCTCGATTAATATGTTGTATGGACTATATATGTAAATGTTTGATGATTTGAATTAGAGTTTATCTTGGATTCTCAGATGATAGTATGTGCTTAATTTGGAAATTTATGTGTACGCAGAATGGTTAGTCATAGAAATGATCAGTTTTAATGAAAGAAACTCCCAAAGCTCACCTAAGAACCTAAGAAAAAAATTCACATAAAGATAAATAAAAATTTATGTGTATGCAATATGGTTAGTTATTTCTTATGACTAAACAATTATCATAGTTATGAGGTCCACATATTCTTATGACTGAAGTTAAGGACAAAGTTTGGCTTCAAAGCAGCTTGGTGCAATCTTTTTCAACATATTACATAGTGATTTATCTAACTATCAATATGTATTATTTAAGCAAGTCAAATGTGTTAGAAAAACACAACTCTAAAGTAATTTAAAACCAAACTTTTTCCTAAAGATAATATGGATATCTATTGCCTAAGAACATTTGCATTTATTATTGCATATGCTATATGTAAGAGAATTTTAGCATTAATCCATCAAACAAGCCCAGTATACGGACTTGCAAACACCAACTATTGCAAAAAAAAATTTACAATAGTGCTACAGTGCACGATAGCTCAATTCTTAAAAAAAACTAATATTTTATTCACTTTATCAATTCCTCTCTCTCTTTCACCGGTTTTTGGGTTTTTTGTTTTTATTTGAGTTTTGAGATATATTATTTTATTATGTAGAAATATTTTTTTAATGTGTTGTATTGTAAAATAAAAGTTTGGATGCCGAGAGTATTGTAAAATTGCATGGTATAATTGATGAAGTAGGTTTTTGGGATGGTAAAATAGGATGTGATAGAATTTTGGAATTTGAATGCTCTAAGAGAGCGATGTTGAATTTCTTAGAACATAAAATGCATGAAAAGCTCAACAAAGGGAATAATGCTAAGTTAAGCTTCAGCTAATCATAGCCCGTATGATTAAGCTGTATGATTTTATATAACCAACAACTGTATTCTAAAATAAGTATCTATTATGAATTCAAAAGTGATATCATGCTATATACTAAAAGTTAGAGCATTAAAAATTGTAGTTGTGCTAAATGGATATTGTACTCAATTACCGCATGTACGATTTTAATATTAATTTTACTATTTAATTATTAACTTTTACTATTAACTTTTTTTTATTTATTAATCTTTGCTTTTTTAATAAAGTAACTCTTTTATTCTCATCATTTTCAAGAACCGTTATCTCTCTATTAGACATAACTTCCATTAAAGACTATAATTTTCCAAAGAAAATAACACATTTTTTGTATTTAACTATACTAGCTTGTAATCCCATATATGTACATAGATGTATTTAAAAATAGACCTAAGAATTTCTAAAATACTCAAAGGTTCTTAATACACTTTTTAGATAGTGCTCCAACACATCCACCCTTTATCTTCAGTCATAGAAGAGAATCTATTATTATTTATCAATTTTAATTACCACTAGTTTAGTAAGACTTCTATTTTCATGAAGACATCATTTGAGATACCAAACACTCAAAAGCTAATAGCTATTAGGAGAAACTACTATTAAGAATTTTTTTTTTTTAAGTGGAGCTAAATTTGGTGTATTATATATTAGAAACAACAATTGTGAGTAAGAAGTTAGTTTCTTGCTAAATAAATTCATAAATATATTATATTATTTTAAGTTTTATACAATAGCTTTAAAAATTATTTGTCAAAATAGTGAAAATACCTAGGGACCAAATGATCTTGTATTCAATGGCCAAAGTAGTAGCAAGTCAAAATTTTGATCTGACCTATTGCGACTTACCTAGGAGGTTACACAATCCAAATTCTTATGCCGCCATCTTACCTCATGAAATATACATAAATAAATAAAGACAAAAAGATTATAAATATGTAAAATTTTAAAAGAACAAATCCCAAAACAATGGTTGATTGTGTGTGTTATTATTGTAGTCATCTTGGCTTTTGCAATTGGCATCAAAATTAAGAAAATTAAAAAGCAATGTTGGTTGCATAATGATGTTGAAAGATGTGTGACATTTTCTCTTTAGCCAACCAAATCTGACTCATCTAAGCACAATTTACTTGCATTGATCAAGATTTACATTTGAATATGTTCTCTACGTTGGCTATTTTGTAAGTGGGTTATTGTAACCTCCTTGATAAGTAAAGATAGAAACTTATTTAAGGATCTTTGGTTGTTGCAAGAGTGCATGTTGTTGCAGTATGTACAGGTTTCATGTGAAAATCCATAAGAATAAGTCTAATGCTATCAAGGATTTTGAGAAAATTTCATAGTAGAGAGCTGGAGTTAATAGTGTTGCTACCGAGAGAGTAAATTTCTCTTTTGCTTGATAGTGCTACTATCTACCTGTGTGTATTATATTTAAAGATTTCCTTCCTCTGTGGGACAGGCTTTTCATTTGACCTTTGTTTAGAAATCAACCTAATTGTTCTCAAATCTTTTTTTTATCCTTTATTGGTCATATCGTTAGAACGTAGTTTGAGATAATAAGATATACATACGATATATCACACCACATCAACGCCCAAATAGTGTTCAAAGATATCAACACAGAAGAAAATTAGTTTCTTATGATCACTAAAAAGGTAGTTCTATGCTTCTTCCAGCACTCATTTTGTATCTTTACACGTAAGATGGCATCCTGTTTCGAAACTGCAACTTTTTAAAAGCTCGGATTTTATAGGTACTGCTTTTTTTCAAATAGTTAATTTAAAATTTTAAAAAAAAAAACTGAATAAAGAAAAAAAAAAACTACACCAAATAGGCACATAATATGATTTATTGTAAAATTTATCATGTAAGAAACATTTGATAAGAAATGATATAAAATTAGTGTTCAAATATCATTTCTAACTGTTAGGATCTTAGTTTGTTAGCATATTTTGCGCCAAATTTTATGTTTTTAATTTCATTGTATCATGTACAATTGTGGGTTACTTTGTAATGGGTTGAAGTCAAGAGCTACAAGTTGGAGCTGTAGTATGCAAAAACTTGTATAAGTGAAATTAAGAGTGTCAGGCAAATTGTCAAGCAAGTTCTTCATTTGAAAATTTATTGAGACAACAATTTTTCCTCTCTCTTTCTTATTAGTTTGCTCAAGTAAAATTGTCAAAACTTGAGAGAATTTTATTATTGGAGCAGTTCCAAAATCTTTAAGAGGCTTTGGAGTGGCCAAAAGGAGACTTGGTCATGAGATTGACAACTTAATTCACAAATTTTAATAACTAATATGAAGAAAATATTCAAGAAATCAAGTATTGATAAGAGCCTGAAGGGTCTTGTAAATGATTTATACTGTAACTATTCTTATTTAATGAATATTGTTTAATACCATAGGCCTTAACAAATTGTTTGCCATGTTTTTAGGGTTTTATTTCTGTAAACTCTTCCTGTGTTCTTGTGGGTATGATTGTTGTTTGGAATTTGTTGTTTTGATTATGTGTCTTCTCCTTTTTTTTATAAACGTTTTGATTATGTATCATACATATATATGTTAATTGGCTAAATTTTTATATTTTTTATAACGTGTTAATTGGCTAATTATATTAACAATTGACCTTAATTTAATAATTAGTTTAAAATTGACATAAGCCGTAAATCAGGTGTAAGAATATTTGTGATACCGCAGAGATAGTGGCATCTTTTTTGAAGAATATAGAAATCGGCATAAAAAAGCACTAAGAAACCAATCCATATCTTTGCACCTAGTTTCGGAAAAGACACGGAAGTGAGCCACATATATTCCCTTTATTATTATTATTTTTTTTAATAAAATAATAGGCTGAGGCACACGCATTTCTAGAAGCAGCACAAACTGCCAAATTAGTCGTTAAAATTAAAATATTAACCTCTTTATGGAAAATTTGACAAATCTGATGCCTAAAAGTTAGAAAATATTTTATTATATCCTTCATAATACTCTAAATAGGGCCAGTTAATCTGATACAAAAATTAGATGGTACGGGGTGACGCTTTAACTAATTGCCTATTGAGTATTTATTTGATAATAGTTTAATTAGTTGAAATTAAAAAATTTTACTGAAAATATTATAAATAAAGATAAAAGATAGCTGAAATAGTATAATAAAATCTATAAAAAATACCAAGAATTATAATAAATATGAAATTTATGAATAGTAATAAAAATAAACTGAATGATAAGAAAAATTGGTTTTTTAAATAACGTCAAATGCAAACTTAAGTATTAGCAAAAAAATATTAATTAACTATACTATAAGTATAGGATGATTCATGGCATGAAGGTCAAACATTAATTCTATGCCACACTGCTTGTTATTTTTGGCCTCAAGTAAAAAAGAGCGATGGAGAAACTTGGGAGGTTAAAGGATAAGCGTTCTCTCTCTCTCTCTCTCTCTCTCTCTCTCTCTCTCTCTTTTAATATTAATTTTTGCTTACTAATCAATACTATAGTGAATTAGTGATATGACTTATGATTATCTTCCAGTCACTGACCGTCAAATGAAACATCTATCTTCTGTCAAAGAAGAAAAATGGAAACATCCAATTGTTGACGCTCAAATGCAAAAAGGATATAAAAAATGCTATTTATTGTTGCCCAGTCCCCTTATTATAAATTGTCATACACGTGACTCATGGAATTGTTTTTTTTTTTTTACAATTTTAATTGAAATTATGTTTTAACTGTGTCTCGTACACGCATTTCAACTCTTCTAAAAAAGAAAAGAATGCTAAAGTAAAAGTAGTACCGGAAGGTCTTAAACCTAATATATATGTATTTCAATTTGCACTTTATTTTTTGAGGGAGGATATTATGTGTATGGTTATTGGCCCATTGTTGGGAAGCCCGCGAGCCATAAGTTGGATAAAAGTCCTTTATTAAAGCCAGTTCATGATACTTGGTTGAGATAATTATGAGCTGTTTCATTCTCGGGTATGAAATAACATGGGACCCATTTCGAGGTACCTTGGTAATGCTGGGAGAGGTCGCTACTGAGCAGTATCCAGAGGTTATTGCAAGTTCCCAAACTGAGGCACCAATTTCCAAAGTGGAGCCCCTCCTTGTCAAAAATAATCCTGAAGGACCCCACCTATGTGGAAAATTGTGGAAAGTGATCATTACTAATCCACTCAGAAAGCCTATAAATAGGGGGAAAACGAAGGAGAAGTGATTAGATAGTAGAGGAAAAGAAATGAGAGAATTACAACCAAAGAGTGGAGAAACCAAGAACAATCTTACTCGGGAGGACCAATTAATTGCACATTAGGTACGAGCTTTCGCTTTTGGATTGTAGGATTTCCATATACCCACTGTAGTAAATAGATTGTGAGCCTAGTTAGATAGTGAGCCTATTAGCCGAGTTGTGCCTCCACATTATGCTATTTAAGGTGAAGCCCTTATATAGGCTTATACCCTCCATTTTAAAAGTTAATAGGAAAAAAAATCCATTAAATCTACTATATATATTTATTTATTTATTTAAGATGGTGAATTTATAGTTTTTTACTTCAAACCAAAACAGAATTTTGTTTCCAACTATTTACTTGCAAGGAATTTCGATTACTGCACTTCTATTTCAATACCCTCAGTACCATAAGTAGATCAGATTGTGACAATAACTGGTGCCGAGTGGAACTATACAGATAAACTATATGTTGAAAAAAGTACATGATTAATAATTAGTGATGAATACAAATCTATTTTTTATCCCACTTTTTGTATTTTACCAGGATTAGCTTAATATTATCTAGAAAAAAAAAAATCACAATTCTTTGGAACTTATTGACTTATTGTTATTCACTCAATACTTATCCTAATTTATCCATACTTAATTTTTATTTAGATTTAGCTTTTTTCTCTTTTTATACTTGTGTGTACAGAAGAAAAAAAAAAGTTTTTAGGTAGTTTGTTTTGGCTTCCCCAACAAGCAGTATTGTACAAAAGCAAAATAATTTTTTATTAAATTTACATAAGAGACGTAATTATTAAATTTACATCTCAAAAGATGCAAAAAATAAATGTTTAATTATCAATAATATTAAAAATTAAAAATATGTATATTGTGTAATTGATAATTAAATATAAAATAGACCCTTATACAATTGTCGCTTTAGGCCCAAAACATATTCAACGAACCTTGTGCTATGCTCAAGGACATAGAAAAAAAAAAATTAAGAAGCGCCTTGTCAAGATGGTTTGTTATTATCTTTTATTGCTTATTGGACACGGCGAAATGTGAAGTCTACAGAGGTGGCTAAATAGATGTATAATTCTTATCATCTTCCTTGTAGCCGCGTAGTTCCTTTATGGTGTAAATCTCTAGCAGACTAGCACAATATCGACCAGTAGATTACGTGATTAAAAATTAGAAATATCGACTCCAACATATGAAAAAGAAGATTTAAATACAAAAAGAAATGTGGGAAAGGAAGGTGAGGACTATGTCTTTTGGATTTTTGGCCATTTTAATAAATAGGTAGAAAGATAAGTATTTTTTTTCCTTCAAAACAGAATAAAATAATGCATAATCATAGTCCTATGACTCCTATCCGGTTGAAATATATTAGTCTTTGATCTGGTCACACTTAAAAAAAATAGAGAAGGGTTTCGATCCACTAGCGTCATAGACAGACCATATTAGTATATAGGATATGTTTGTAGAAGTTAATTGATCTTATTGATTAGAAAAAACAAATGGATCTTGCATGGTAATATATAGTACAAATAATTATACCGTTTTATTCATCCAAGAAAGGAAAAACAAATATGATCGATACAATGTTATAGTTCTTGAAAAAGGTTCCATTAATTTTCTTTCATTCCTTGTTATCTTCAAAAAAAAAAAAAAATTAATGAGGTAGTAATCTTGTGGTTTCGAGGGCACCGATTATTTATGCTACACTTCAATGTTGGCACTGCATAAGTGAATACAAAATGTGACAAGGTGATAGGTGCAGCATAAAGTGAGTGGGAAAGATGATTTTATCCCTGTAGGAGCCATATGAAACTTGAGGAGAGACTGTTAGGAACCTAGAGGTTCCTAACAGGAATGTATATGAATTGTAGAGGTATTGAAAGGCATTATAAGGAAATTGACTTAATTTGAGGTAATCATCCTCCATAGAGAAATAGAGATTAAGAGAAACAGAGAGAAATGCACTAATGCACTAAGAAGTTGGTTTATTCTTCAATTGATATCTCATATTGGATTACAATCATGTATTTATAGGAGACTAACTCTAATATCATTAGCCCACATGGCCTTATTCTATTGTAACTATTATTCTCCATATGCATTAATAATTCCAACATGTGTTAAATGTGATTAACATTGGTTCTATTATTTTCCATGTGTATTAATAATTTCAACATGTACTAAATGTGTTTAACATGCTTGGAATTGTAACTAACTAATTAACTAACTAACTAAATCTCAATACAACAATGCTTATAGCATTCCTAACAGAGACACTGATGATGAACATATTAGTGAAGACTTCATTGAAGTTAGAGTTTATTATTATTTAATTAGTTCTATCTTCTTTCATTTATTCTTTTAGTCTTATTTTTCGTTTAGTACTGTGCCAAGTCGGAGCTACTTATTGTCTCTTGAAATAATGATGAACAAATCCTTAAAATAAAGCACTTGTTTCAAGAGTCGTTGTCAAAATTTCTTTTTTGATGGTATTTGTTTTAAAGGTCATTTAGACATTTGAAATAATATTTTTTCTTAAGTTTTATATACCTTTTTCAAGCGTTTTGCCTTTGAGAAAAAACCCACTTTTTTGTTGTATATATGTATATGAACATACTTAAATGAATAATAAAACTAATTTAACAATTAATTCGGAAGCTAGATATTAGTAGCAACTATAATACAAATAACCTGAATTAAGCCTAAAACATTAAGTTCAAGAATTTGTGAAGCAGACAGCGTTTTGATACAGAATAAAACTTTAGCCGCAAACTATCATTAAATGATATCTTCATTTTAAATGTATATATTTTTGTAATTTACTTCAGATTAAATATTACAAGTTTAAAGTGTATTTATGTTATGAGAAATTATTGGTTTACATCATATTATTAGTGTAAATTTTACATTATAAACTAAACAAATGCATACAATATTAATATTGTACACATATGTTTAGTCTATAATATAAATCTTACAGTACTAATATAATATAAATTGAAAATTTTCTTATGTTATATGATATAAAATTTTAAATAATATAGTACCATTTAAAATCTAAGAAAATAAAATTTTAATTTTAAAGTAGAGAGCACCCTTACCACGTACCATCCAAATCTATTAGTAGGAAGATACTAACAACGTTCAAGTATGCTTGAAAGAAACTTACTCTACACGTCCCGGGCAAGCACCTCAGAAAATTGCAGGTAAGCATCATCGATCACAATTCTTGTGTAATTGAGGTTTCGAAATTAATATGCTTCTTATTATTTCAAAGAAAGAAATAAAGAAGCACCTTGGCAAGAACACTAATGGTGTCTTATTATCTTTTACTTCTTATTAGACACGGTGAATGGCAAAGTCCACAGATGTGGCTAGATGTATATTAATCTCATCATCTTCGCTGTAACTGTGTAGTTCCCTCTCTCATTGATGTAAATCTCCCCAAACAATATGTACGAAGTATCAAGTAGATTACGTGATTAAAATTTAGAAATAATGCTTCCAACTTCTGTGGGCATCTATATCTTTTAAATTTTAAATTTGCATTTTGGTCTTTCTAAACTTAGTCCCAGCTATTATTTGGTTGAAATATATTAGTTTTTGATCTGGCCACACACTACTGAAAAAAATAATAAGAAGAAAGAAAGGGTTTACTAGCGTCATAGATAGGCAATATTAGTAGATATTTTTTGTAAAAGCTAATTGACTTTTTATTTTTATTTTTTTAACAAGGCCTTTCATGGTAATATGCAGTTCAAATAATGATACCATTTTATTTATCAATAAAGGAAAAATAAAATGATCGATACCAGTACTATATATAGTCCTTGAAAAAGTTTCCATTAATTTTCTTTCATACCTTGTTATCTTCAAAAAATGATGCAAGTAGTAATCTTATGGTATCAACGTTACATATGTGGCACAAATTGATTTATGCCTGGGACACTACAGAAATAACATGAAATTGTGGGAAGAGAAGCTGCTGTGTATATTACTGGAAATTTTATTGAAGAGTTTTTGTTTATGAAAGTACATGCATATTGAATATTCTGTTATTTCATCTTTTTAAAATATATATATATATATATATATATATGTAACTTTTTTTTTAATATTTTTGCGCCAATGCTTCTTGATTTATTGAAATAATGATGAACAAAGCCTTATCAAGTTAAAATTAGAAGCTCCCACGGATTAATTGTACATGCTCAATATATATGGACATGTTTAAATGATTTTTTTTTTTTTTTCAGAAGATGCTTAAATGAATGATAATCTGAATTTAGGAGTCTAGACCTTTTTCTTTATATCCATTAAATTGAACCATTTGCGACATAAGAAGCCAAATTTTTGGTAACTTTAGTCATAAATTATCACTTAAGAAAAAACTTTATTCTAAATATATCCATTTTATGATTTAGATTAAGAAATTATAATTATTTGTGTTATATTATTTAAAATTTTAAATAATATAATATACTATATTTATACTTTTAAATTAAAGAAATAAAATATTAATGGTAAAATGGAGATCGAGCAACCTTACCATGTAAGTTAATATTACTAGGAAGATACAAACAATGTTCACCTGTATTGAAGATTCATAATTTAATACTTGTCCACAAAGAAACTAGCTTGAACTATACGTTCGACCCACCTCATAAAAAATAAAATAAAATCCAGGCATGCTAGATCATCTTTTTGCAACTAAAATTTCCATCCACTTGGGTTAAGCACAATTGCATTTTTGCTTTGCACCTTGCAAACTTTGACTCTGTTGCAATTTGATACTCTCGTTCTATATACAGCCACTCACACCTTCGGAGTTGTTTCAAAATAACTTCCATGATGATGCTGGAAACGAAGTTTCTCAGTAATCTCTCAAACCTTTCCCTGTTGCATGGTCCGCGTTTTCGTTTCTCCCCTTTCCTCCCTTAATATTATATATATGCATCAATTAACAGCATGACATCTATCTCAAACTCTCTCTACTTAACAGAAAATTATAAGACGTCTAAATATGCTGATCAAAGTCACAGTGGTGCTGGTTCTTTTTTTCATGTGCATGCCTTCAATGGAGGCTAGGACAAAAATAATCCGGCAAGGTGAAGCTCCTCCAAATGTGCCAAAAAAATATTCCGGCAACAACCAGTGGCGATTTCACTTCATCAATATTGTTCACCAAAGAGGCCTTATTTGTCACTAATCCCCCACCCAAGGATGCCTCTACTTTGCTACGCCGGAAGCTCAGGGATTCTCCCGCTTCATCTTCAGCTAATCCGCCCACCTATATCCCTCCTTCAAAGAATCATCATGCTTCTCCTTCGCAAGGCTCAAAGCAGAAAAGTACTCCGTCGTCTTCCTCTATGACTATGCCCAAGGGGAGCACTTCCATCCCTTAATTTAAAGCAAAGGACTCAAATTAAAGGTGGGGGATTAGCAAAGCTTAAGGGACTTATTTATTTATTATTTTATTTTATTTTATTTTTTTCTAGATAGGTGTTCAAAGCTCTTCAAGTATGTAATTATTATTTCATGTGAATGTAACCCCATCCTTGCTTATACTACATTCTTAATCATTTGTTATTATGTTAAAAAAACTAATTTTCTCAACAATAGTTCTGCCCTTTAAATACTCAACTAGTGTATAGCATAAGCATATATACCATGTAATTAAAAACAATCACAATTACAGATATATATATATATATATATATATATAAAAGTTTAAACTATACTTAGGGTAAGAGTTATACATTTTCAAAGTCATAGACGAGTTTTACTCTTTCTCTCTATCTCTCTCTTTCTTTATTTTTTTTATTTTAGTTTTTTTTTAATATACACATGAGTTCACTCTTTTTTTTCTTTTTGGTTTTTGATGGTTTAATTATATTAAACTTTTTTCTCTTTTGCACGGTATTAACTCACATTGAACCAAAAAAAAAAACTGAGATATATAGGACACGTGGTGCAAAATTAGATAACAATTGAGTTCAATTTATAATCTAAATAAATTTTCTCTAAGTTTTGGCTTTCATTATATGTGTGTGTGTGTGTGTGTGTGGCGTACCCAAGATAGGGTTGTTGGACTTAACCTCTATTTGGGCTCACAATTTATTTATTGTATGGGCTTTTGAATTTCCTATAACGGGTGGTCCTATGTTCGGCAGCCCTAATACCCTTGTTCCATATGCTCTCGAAATTGCTCTCCCTATTTTTCCAGGTTTATCACCCTTTTTGTCTCTCTTTTCTCTCCCCAATTGCCAATCCCGTTCTCATATTCCCATCTCTTATTTATAGCCTTAGGTTAGTGGAAGGGTTATGATTGTTCTCATGGTGAGTGGGAGGAGAGGTCCAATACTATTATCTTTAAGTGAGTGCTTACTTGGGAATGAGAGGTGGTGAGAGTGGCATTGAAACTAGTTCCACCATTGGATGAACTGCCCGGCAGCGATACTCCCTAGGTTTCACCAAGTGTACCGAGAATCATCCCATTGGAAAATTGCATTCCCCGAACAAGCGGGATCTTATCTTCGCGGTTGATATTACAACTAGTTTCATAGCATTTTCCAGCTGAGTTAGTGCTGAGGATCATCCGGACCATGTCTGTGTGCTCGATAGAGTATGTGTTCACGCATGATACTTTAGGACTCAAGGCCCAACGAGTTTTGGGCCTTGTACACGTGGCATTATTATGATGGGTTTCACGTGTATTGGGCTTTCAGAGGAATAACATCCCGTACAATATATATGCACCCGTGTATATGCAAGGGGATACACACTAGCATATAATTAAAGCTAATGTGTGTGTGTGTTTAATAATCTAATTGAATCTAGAATTTTCTGTTTTTGCACCCAATATTTCTCTTGCCACAAAAATTAAAACATTAGATGGAACACATGGCATAAAATTAAACTCTAATTAAAATTTAATTTACAATCTAATTGAATTTAGACTCTTTAATTTTTGCACCTAATAATTCACTTAATACAAAATTTTAAAAAAATTAGATGAAACATGTGGCACAAAATTAGACTCCAATTTAAAATTTAATTGAATTTTCTCTCATCTTTGACTATATATATATATATATATAGGTAAAATTTCCCGTCATCAAATAAGAAATCTAGGGTTTGTACCCTGCTTACACACACACACAAAAAAAAAAAAAAAAAAAAAAAAAAAAAAAAAAAAAAAAACTAATATCTTGACTTGACAATAAAGAGTAATTATCATGAAATGAATATTACGAGTTAAAATTTGATCATATTTATATTATAAATAAATAAAGAAATAAAACTACTAATCTTCAAAACAACTGCATATTACTTCAATGCTCATCTGTGCGACTTATAGCTTTAGTATTCATATTACTGTGGAATACGATTTGTCATTGCTGTTCTGCTTCTTTTAATCCATTTTTATTTTTTATTTTTTATTTTTAAATTTCATAAGAAGAAACCTTGTAAAGCATATAAAAAAAGTAGAAAGTTGAAATGGAAGTACCAAGAATTAATTGTGGTTCAGTAGACAAGAGCAAATCTATTCTATGAGCACCCCGTAAGACTAAGAAGGTTAACAACAAAAAGTCTCAACCGAAGAAGCCGCATCTCTGTCATCAATGTTTAGTTTCAGGGCATACCCGTTCAAATTGCTACAAGTGGTTAGCCACTCAACAAAACAATAGTATAATCTCATCTGAAAACCAGAATTAGTTTCCATCCTCTTTTGCTCTTCTTGGAGATCTTCTAAAGGTCCTCATGTTCCTGTCAAACTTGAACAGTTTTAATTCTTCCACCTCACCTGTTCAAGGGTTCATACAAAGGAAAGGTTCTTCCTCCAAAACTAAAGTTTAGAAGGAAAAAGGCTCTAAGTGATTAAATTAGTGTAAATAGAAAATTTAACTAAAATAATCTAATTAAATATAAATATCTATATTTCAAATTACTATTTTCATATCATAACTTTTACAGATGAATAAGAAATATCAAATTCTAAGCAAATTTAATTATAGTATCTATTTATTTATTTATATATTGATTAGTTAAACTTGTAATAATAATAATAATGTTAGAGCAATAAAAATATCACAATATTTTATACAAATTTTGTCATAATTTACCGTATAAAGAGATGTGAGTGGTAGAGATACAATCTCATAATTTTTTTTTTTTATTCACACTTTACTATGTGTCAAATTATATCAAAAAATTGTGTAAGATATTATGACACTACTTTACTCTTAAAAATATATAAAATATTTAGTGCATCCATCAAATGAATGTTACATCACGTTGGGCAGCTGAAAAAAATATCTAAATCTAATGGCTGAAATTTGTTAGCTTTTATTAAAAAAAATTTGAACCTTTCATCATTTCCAAGCTAGCCACGTGAGGGACAAGGAGTCAGGGGCTTAGGAATTGACAATGAGTAAAGAAGACTAAAAAGTAACAAAAACTCTAAAGAAAGAAAGAGAAACACAGTTCAGCCAAAAGAGGAACTTACAGAGCATATTCAACGGAAAAAGAAAGAGAAGAAGAAAAGAAAGAGAAGAAGAAAAGAAAGAAGAAGAAGAAGTAGCAGCAGAAGACGAAGGCATGATCGGCGACTGTGTTGGCAGAAGACGAAGTTACGTGTTACTGTAATTTGTGTGTGTGTGTTTTTTTTTTCTTTTTGCATTTGATATGATGTAGTTTGTGTTTACTGTTTATTTGCTGAGTAAGTGTGGCGTTTGTTTTCAATTTATTTTGGCGCTGACCCTACTTCGTTGTGTTCTTTTTTTTTTTTTGAGAAACTGTTCTTGTTCTTGTTCTTCTTCTTCTTCTTTTTCTTCTTCTTTGGTTCTTCAGGTCAGTGTATTGGCCAAAATTCACCGGCAAGCTGAAACAAAAAAAAACCGTCCGAACCTCAAAAACCAATCACGATTCTCAGAGCCGTACGGTCCGACCACGGTTTGCACGGATTCCTGCTTTTTTCTCTAGAACGGTTCTTGAAGCTAAAAAAACTGCAAAACTCATAGGATCGAGGTTTTTCCGGTCGGACCGTACGGCCCGGTCCGGGTTTCAAAACCTTGATTGGTATTTGTGTACTTTGAATGGCCTATAAAACTAAGTTTTCTAAATTTTGTATCATATGTAACTTAGATGAGCATCTCAATGCACAATTAAGCAAGTAAACTTTGTGGCTTGTGTTTGTGATGAGTACGATTAAGTAATCTCTTATACTTAACACTTATGTCACTCTTTTTAATGAAAATGACTAGAAAATCTTAAGAGAAAAACATAAATAACCATCTCACCACTAAAGCCTGTCAATCATGAATAACATCCGTGTGCTTCAACGTAGAAAAATTGTTATGTTTTTGGGTTTTTATAATTGGATATTTCTTTTTTCTCTCTTATATGCCCATGCATGATATGCTCAAACTTAAAAAAAAAAAATATGCAAAGAAAAATCACAAACAAAAAAAAATTCAAAATTCTTTTAAATATGATTGCAAGCATGTTTCTAGGAGATGTAAGAATTATATGATGTACCTCAAAGGTGATAGTCTCCATCAAGTAGTTATGATTGCGTGTGAGTTAAATTGATTTTCTCATATCTCAAATTGTCATAACATGAGAAATTTATGCACTTTTGCGATGTCTTCATACACAACACGCAAATCCTTTACTACTTTTGATACATGTGCATATACAATGTGATTTGGCCATCACAAGGGATATATGTGTTAATATATACTCACTAAATTGTCTTGACTTATTTTTTAAATATAAAATTGGTTAGACTTGTTTAGTGTGTTTTGGATCTATGAATGTTTTGAATTTTTTTTCATGTTGAGAGATGTTTTTGAAAGCTTAACATGTTGATTGAATCTTTGGTTGAGTAGCTTGCTTGTTTGCATTCATCTCTATGTGTTTTTTCTCTCTTTGAAAAACTACTTTTTATCAAGCTCGAGCTTCTCAATAGATCCTCGACAACTTCTTATCTATCGAGCCTCCTGAACTTCTTTTCTCGACAAATCTTATCACATATTCGATCCATTGAGCTATCTGGAATTTGTCTCGATAGCTTCTCAACAGATTCACGTTCCATCAAGAAAGTCTGGCCAATAGCTTCTCTATAACTTTTTGATCCATCGAGATGATTTTGCCGTCGACAATACCTCGACAGATTCATATTTGTCGAGATTTAGTACTCGACAGATTCTTAATCCATCCAGCTGCGTTTTGTTTAAATACTTGAAGCGTGAAATTAGATGTCACTTTTTCATATCTCTCTTAACAGTTTTTCTTTTTTCTCCATCCAAACACCCTCTTCTCACTCAAACCTCCTACCCATGTGATTTTCGGTCTAATCTGTCTCAAATCACTTAGTATGTTTCTCTAATCTCTCTTTTCTTATGCATTTCACGCATTAAACCTAGGTTTTTAGGGTTTTGCGAAATTTTTGGGGTTTTTGAAAACTTTTGAGATTCTTGTGTAACTTTTGGGTTGGGTGCTGCTTATTTGATGCTATATGATCATGCATTGCATTCCATTTGCATTTTTACAATATGTCACGCATTTTGATGTGTGCTTGAATGTTGAAAATTGTGTGCTTTTAGATTTGGATTGGGTTGAACCCATGATGCAGTTTCTTTTAGCATGTCATATGTTCATGCATTTTTCATGTATACATTCCCTCTCTTTTCTCTTCTTGGTACTCTATTGTGATTGTGTTTATCTGTTTCTCTCTCTCTCTCTCTCTTGGATAGACTGCGCATGGCTCCTAAACGCAAATTTACTCCGTCTCGGAACCCTCTTCGTTCCGAGACATCTTCTTCTAATCCTACCCCCACTCATGTTTAGTTTCATGATGAGAAGGTCCATAAGGACTTCTTGGAGAACTTTTCTATCATTCATCTGGAGCGCCACGTGATTTTATTGGACTTTTCCAATACTGCTCTACCCACTGTCATTCACAGTTAGGAATGGGAATCTCTCTTTAAGATACCAGTGAGTTTTCTTATCGTGATCATATAGGAGTTTTACTCTAATATGCATGATATCGATACCTCTGTGCCTCAATTTGCTACGCATATCAGAGGTACACATATCATAGTCACTCTGGATCTTGTATCATAGATACTACACATTCTGCGGGTAGTGCATCCTGACTACCCCACTTATCAGCGTCTGAGGACTGTGTCTAAAGACGAGTTCATATCTCACTTCTATGAGATACCCGCCATATGGGGTGGTTGTCAAAACACCCCATGCTCTGACTTTGCAAAAGGTCCACAGTTCCTAAACATGGTGATGACATTTGTTCTTTATCCATTGTCTCACTATAACTCTATTACAGAGCCTCGTGCTCGGTTTTTGCTATCCCTCCTTAAGGATCTCTCTATAGACTTTCATTCTCACTTCATTCTTTCTCTCATCGATGTCTATAAAGATACGACGACCCACTATAAGCTCATTTTTCCTTTAGTTATCACGCGGATTCTTCTCCATCTTTCTATCCCTTTTCTTGATTCTCCCTTCTATCCTATCGTGGGAGCCATTAGCATGGCGTCTGTTCAACGGAGCGAGGCCCAGCTTCGATCGAAGCGGCCACAAACCGAGACAATAGATCCTCCAACTTCCTCCAGCTTCCACCACTCCATCCATCTCCACTCCTTTTTCTTCTGCGAGTGGTGTGACTCTTAAGGCCATCATGGCATAGTTTGAGTCCATGGATGCTTGCCTTGATATTCTCAATTCTAAGTTGTGTCAGGTGAACACCCGTATTGACTGTATCACTCGATGGTAGGCTCAGATGGGTGGCTTTGTCGCATCTCCCTCTCCTTCACCCAAGGTTTCGGCGAATGAGGATACTAATGATGGTACTGGTGATGATGATGAGGATGAGGATGACTTGGGTGATGATAAGTTGGTACTGGTGATGATAAGACGACCTCTCAGTGATGACTTACCCTTTGTCATTCGTGACAAAAAAGGGGAGTAGTTTTGGGATGAGAGTAGTCATGTATTTAGGGAGAGAGTTAGCATAGATTTTTTTTTTTTTTGTTAAGGGGAGTGTTTTCATTTTTTTGAGGGATGTAGTGAGGCTTTTATGTGCTTTTCTTTTCTTTATCTTTAGTTACATTATTCTCTTGTATACGGGTCTTGTGACCTTTTAGTTACATACATTATACTTATCTTTTGATATAAATATGATGTATGTTTATTCACCTATCTCTCCATGTGTTGTTTCTTTTTTCTTTTTATACACATATTTCTTTATGTATGAAATCTTTTATTTTTGTTTCACACTAAGATATCTTGATGAGTTTTGTTTAAAGTGTTTCAAAAAGACATGTCGTCAAAATCTATCATGCCATAAACTCTCTTATTGCAAAGTTTTTCAAGAGTTTTTGTTAGGATTAGATTTTATTGTATTCGACAAGTGATTATGAGTTTAGTAATTTATGACTTCTCTCATACTTCATTTATTTGTTGTGGTTTTGTCATGGATTGCCAAGGGGAAAATTGTTAGGACATATGTGGATCTTGTTAGATCATATGTTATGTAAATTGGTTAATCCTTTGACAAAACGCACTTTACTTGTAATTGGGTAGATTTAAGATGAATTTAGTACTTCAAGGAACAAGAGTTCAAGTTAAATATTGAAGCCATGCAAATTTATTCAAGAATCAAGTGAAGAAGTGTTGTTCATTAAAACTCGATAAATATCTCGACAGATAGATATCTATCGAGATTTAATGACGAATCTCGACAACTGCTCAACAAAAATAATATCTATCGAGAATTACAAAATTCAAATTTCCATATCTATTTTCACGTATATCCAAGTGTATTTTTGTAGGGTTTCTTTTCTCACAACTCTAGACATATATAAGGATTATTTTAAAGGCCGTCACATAAGGAATCAGAGCATCCCTTCATGCATTGTGTGACCGGAGACAAAAGTTGACATAGTTCATCATATTCTTTGAAGAAGCTATCTCGTCTTTGCACCAAGAGTTTTGTAATAAGGAGCTTCTTGATCTTCATCATTTGAATGTGTTGAAGAATTTTACAGCCAACATCTTTTTCAAGTTAGTGTGTTAAACACATACTTGGATCAATTGGTTAGTTACGTACTAGGAGTCGTGCATTAAAATGTGAGATTGTCACTACATTACAAGTCCAATTGAGTATTGGGGTAAGAATTCAACTGTAGGTTGGTATAAGGTACTAAGATTCCTTTACTTGTAACCACTTGTTTTGATAATAGTAGATTCTTGGAAGTGGTGACCTTAAATTCACCCAGTGGGATTTTTCCTTGGTGATTTTCCCCATTTGTAAACAAATCATCTGTGTCAAACTCATTTTCCACTGCATTTACTTTAGTTGGTGATTTATTTGTGCTACCACGCTTATTGCATGTAACTGAATCTAATTAATTAACTTAGCTAATTAATTGATTAATTTACCAAAATGGTCAATATATTCTTGGCCTATCAAAGTGAATTATAAATATTTAAATTAGTAATTATTATTTAAATTGTGGACTATGGAGCAATTTATCCTTATCTTTTTTCTTTTTTTTTGGTACGGTACTTTACTTTCAAGAAATCAAGTACTAGGTAATTTTTTTATCATTTTTTTCTTTTGTAAATTATATATTATTAAGTAGATTATAAATATTTAATATAGTAATTATTATTTAGAGTGTGGAATGTGGAGTGATTTATCTTTTTTTTTTTCTTTTTCTTTTTGTATGGTTCTTTATTTTCAAGAAATAAAGTACTGGTAATTTTTTTTTCATTTCTTATTCTTTTCTAAATTTTATATTATTAAGTGGATTATAAATATTTAAGATAGTAATTAGTATTTAGATTGTGGATTGTGAAGTGATATATCTTTTTTTTCTTTTTCTTTTTGTATAGGACTTTACTTTTAAGAAATTAAGTACTGGGTAATTTTTTTTTCACTATTTTTTCTTTTGTAAATTTTATATTATTAAGTGGATTATAAATATTTAAGATAATAATTAGTATTTAGATTGTGGATTGTAGAGTGATTTATATTTATCTTTTTTTTTTTGTATGGTACTTTAATTTTAAGCAATCAAATATTGCGTAAATTTTTTTTTTTACTTTTTTTTTTTTGTAAATTTTATATTGTTAAGTGGAAAATAGAGATTAGTATTTAGAGTGTGCAATGTAGCGTGATTTATTTTTATAATTTATTTTTTCTTTTTCTTTTTGTATGGTACTTTAGTTTCTAGAAATCAAGTACTGGGTAAATTTTTTTTCACTTTTTTTTTGTAAATTTTATATTATTAAGTTGATTATAAATATTTAAGATAGTAATTATTATTTAGATTGTGGTCTGTGGAGTAATTTAAATTTATTTGTTTCATTTTTTTGTATGGTACTTTAATTTCAAGAAATCAAATATGGGGGTTTTTTTTTTTCATTTTTTTGTAAATTTTATACTATTAAGTTAATTATAAATAGTTAAGATATCAAATTGTATTTAGAGTGTAGACTGCAGAGTGATTTATCTTTTCTTTTTCTTTTTCGTTTTGTATGTTACTTTACTTTCAAGAAATTAAGTACTGGATAATTTTTTTTCACTCTTTTTTCTTTTTAAAATTTTATATTATTAAGTGGATTATAAATATTTAAGATAGTAATTAGTATTTAGATTGTGGATTGCGGAGTGATTGATCTTTATTTTTTTTTTATAGTACTTTACTTTCAAGAAATCACGTACTAGGTTAATTTTTTTTCCACTTTTTTTCTTTTGTAAATTTTATATTATTAAGTGGATTATAAATATTTAAGATTGTAATTATTATTTAGATTGTGGACTATGGAGTGATTTATCTTTGTCTTTTTTTATTTTTTTTTTGTATATGGTACTTTAATTTCAAGAAATCAAGTACTGAGAAAAAAATTTTCACTTTTTTTTTTCTTTTGTAAATTTTATATTATTAGGTTATAAATATTTAAGATAGTAATTAGTATTTAGAGTATTTGTAGTAGGTATCTTATTAAAATTAAATAAACGGACCAAATTAAAATAGGTGAAATCTATAACTAAGATTTAAGTGGATATCGTACCCCCAAAAAATATGGGGTATCGTAGAAGGACCCCTTAAAAAAATTACGTCATTAATAATTAGTGATCGAATAAAAATATTGTATCCCACTTTTTGTATTCTACCATGCCAGCTTAATATAACAATATAGGCGACTGCCTCAAGCTATGGCCGAAGGCCCCAAGATGGAAGCAGATCCCCCTCTATAAAGGACTTTCTACTTAGCTAAAAAATAATAGATCTGTCCCAAAATTTTTAATCAATAAAAATAAGTTTTTTTTTTTTAATTTTTAAAAATAGTATATATTATCTAGGGAAACAAAAAAAATTCACACTTATTTGGGACTTATTGACTTATTGTTATCCACTCAATGCTTATCCTAATTTATCCGTATACCTAATGTTATTTAGATTTTGCTTTTCACTCTTTTTATACTTATGTGTACAGGAAAAAAAAAAGTTTTTAATTAGTTAGTGTGGGGGGTAAAAAGATCCTGATGGGAATGTGGGCCTTTTGGGCCGTGTTAAGGAAGGCCGACCTGCTCCTGGGTTTAGAATTTGTTAGTACTATGGGTCGGCCCATACGCCGAGGATCCGAGGATCCAGCCAAGGGTGAACTTACCCTCGGATGAACACCGAAGAACTCGGGATTTCATAGTAAAGATTACGGGATGACACGGTTAAGGCCAATGGTTAAGAGGGGTGAACCCTAGAATGCCCCAGAAGCACCGGTGTTGAAGAAATGTCAAAGATAAAGGCTGCTACCTCCACATTAAAGACCCTGCACCTACCACCCTGGCCGTATTTATGGGGAAGTGACACCTGAACAGTGGAAGAGAAACTTCTGGTTACTATTCAAAGGCACTGAGAAAAGAAATATCTAGGCTAAGGGGGAGGTGAGGCAACACGTGGACAAAGTATTCAAAAGAGTAGTATTTAAAGAGCAATCTAAGACAGAAAAAGGGGACGGACTTTTTGTAACCTAAAAAGAAAAAGAAACAAAGAGAAAGATATAATATAAGAACAACTCTCGGTTTACATCCGAGGAGGCTGATTTACGATATTCCTTGTTGTTTCCAATTACTTGCAATCTTTAGTTTGTCATTAAATCCTCACACGCTTCTAACCTGGGTTTCAAGCCCACACTCTACAAATTCATATTGTTTAAGGCTCATTGGGCCTGAGCCCATAACTGTTCTTGGGACCAGGTGCAATTGTGCACTTACAGTTAGTTTTGTCTTCCCCAACATGTATTGTACAAAAGCAAAATCATTTTTTTATTTAGTCAACTAGTTTTTTATTTTCTCAAAAAAAAAAAAAAAAAAAACTAGTTTTCTAAGTTTCTATCTTTTACACATTGTGTTACTTGTTTTCTAATATTTACAGCAAAACCAAATATGCTGGGCTGGATGAGATTTCAGTAAAATGTAAAAAAATCTCTTTTCATTTATCACATAAGAAACGTAATTATTAAATTTACATCTCAAAAGATGCAAAAAATAAATGTTTAATTATTAATAATATTAAAAATTAAAATATATATTATATAATTAATAATTAAGTATAAAAAAGACCCTTATATAATTGTCGCTTTAGCCTCAAAGTATATTGAGCGAACCTTGTGCTATACTTAAGGACAAAGAAAAATAAAATTAAGAAGCACCTTGGCAAGATTATTACTAATGGTTTGTTTATTATCTTTTATTGCTTATTGGACACTGCGAATGTGAAGTCTACAGAGATGGCTAAATAGATATATAATTCTTATCATCTTCCTTGCAGCCGTGTAGCTCCTTTATGGTGTAAATCTCCAGCACAAAATTGACCAGTGATTAAAATTAATAATATTGACTCCAACATATGAAAAAGAAAATTTAAATACAAAAAGAAAGGTAGGAATGGTAAAAGGAGAGGAAGGAGAGGACTGCATTGCATCTGGGCATTTATGTCTTTTGCATTTTGGCCATTTTAATAAAAAGGTAGAAAGATAAGTATCTTTTTCCTTCAAAACAGATAAAATAATGCATAATCATATTCCTATGACTCCTATCCGGTTGAAATAAATTAGTCTTTGATCTGGTCACACTTAAATAAAATAAATAAATAAATAAATAAATAAATGTTTTCATTAGTGTCATAGATAGTCCATATTAATATATAGGATATGTTTGTAGAAGTTAATTTGTTTTTTTTTTTTGAGAGAGTTTTAGAATTTAACTGATCTTTGATTTAAAAAATGGTGTAGCTTACGTCCAGTGCTCCAGTTCATTGGATGCATTGCAATTGTGACACGTGTCCAAAAAAAATGAACACGTGTCACAATCGGAGTGGCTCTAGGGCATTGAAACATTGGACATAAGCTGCGCCCTTTAAAAAAAACCAAATGGATCTTGCACGGTAATATATAGTACAAATAATCATAACGTTTTATTCATCCAATAAAGGAAAAACAAATATGATCTATACAGTGTTATAGTTCTTGGAAAAGGTTCCATTAATTTTCTTTCATTCCTTGTTATCTTCAAAAAAAAAATTAAAAATTAAGAATTCGTAATCTTGTGGTATCAAGGACACAGATTATTTATGCTACACTTCAATGTTGGCACTGCATGATTGGTGAATACAAATTCCTTGTCACATTTTGGTTGGTGATAGGTGCAGCATAAAGCGAGTGGGATAGAAGATTTTTAGCCATGTGAAACTTGAGGAGAGACACTGATGATGAGTATATTAGTGAAAACTTCATTGAAGTTTAAGAGTTTATTATCATTTAATTAGTTTTATCTTCTTTCATTTTATTCTTTTACTCTTATTTTTTATTTAGTACTGTGCCAAATTGGAGCTACTTATTTTCTCTTCAAATAATGATGAACAAATCCATAAAATAAAGCACTTGTTTCAAGAGTCATTCTCAAATTTCTTTTTCGATGGTATTTGTTTTAAAGGTCATCTAGATCTTTGAAATAATATTTTTTCTTAAGTTTTTCATACTTTTTTCAAGTGTTTTGCCCTTGAAAAAAAACCAACTTTTTTGTTGTATATATGTATATGAGCATACTTAAATGAATAATAAAACTAATTTAACAGTTAATTCGGAAGATAGATATTAGTAGCAACTATAGTACAAATAACCTGAATTAAGCCTAAACCATTGAGTTAAAGAATTTGTGAAGCAGACAGCGTTTTGATACAAAATAAAACTTTAGCCGCAAACTATCATTAAATGATATCTTCATTTTAAATGTATGTATTTTTGTAATTTACTTCAGATTAAATATTACAAGTTTAAAAATGTATTTCTGTTATGAGTAATTATTGGTTTACATCATATTATTAGTGTAAATTTTACATTATAAACTAAACAAATGTGTACAATATTGTAGACATATGTTTAGTCTATAATATAAATCTTACAGTACTAATATAATGTAAATTGAGAACTTTTCTTATGTTATATGATATAAAATTTTAAATAATATAGTACCATTTAAAATCTAAGAAAATAAAATTTTAATTTTAAAGTAGAGAGCACCCTTACCACGTACCATCCAAATCTATTAGTAGGAAGATACTAACAACGTTCAAGTATGCTTGAAATTTGAAATTTTAGACTTGTCGACAAAGAAACTTACTCTACACGTCCCGGGCAAGCACCTCAGAAAATTGCAGGTAAGCATCATCGATCACAATTCTTGTGTAATTGAGGTTTCGAAATTAATATGCTTCTTATAATTTCAAAGAAAGAAATAAAGAAGCACCTTGGCAAGAACACTAATGGTGTCTTATTATCTTTTACTTCTTATTAGACACGGTGAATGGCTCCACAGATGTGGCTAGATGTATATTAATCTTATCATCTTCGTTGTAACCGTGTAGTTCCCTCTCTCATTGATGTAAATCTCCCAAAACAATATGTACGAAGTATCAAGTAGATTACGTGATTAAAATTTAGAAATAATGCTTCCAACTTCTGTGGGCATCTATATCTTTTAAATTTTAAATTTGCATTTTGGCCTTTCTAATGTTAGTCCTAGCTATTATTTGGTTGAAATATATTAGTTTTTGATCTGGCCACATACTACTGAAAAAATAAGTGTTGGTGCAATTACAATGATAATGGAGATAACACAAAAAAGAAACTGAATAATACTTCTGAATTTTATTAATTTAAAAAAAAAAAATTACACAACACTATTTGCGTCCACTTGGATTGTTTCAGAATGGGTCTATTTATAGGCTCAATGGGCCTCACGAAATTACTACCCTTCCTTCACCTCCCTCTTGCACACGTATGGCCCAATATTTGAGACAATTCATGTTAGCCCATTAATCATCACAATTAAAAAGAGCAAAATAGTCTCTCTTCTTTTCAATGTGGGATTAAACATTTTCACTAACTCCTCATCTTCCACATTCACTCTTACATCTTTACATTTATATTATAACATTTATTCACTTTAATTATTTAATATTAAAATGCTCCAACAATAAGATAATAAGGGAGGAAGGGTTTACTAGCGTCATAGATAAGCAATATTAGTAGATATTTTTTGTAAAAGCTCATTGACTTTTTATTTTTATTTTTTTAACAGGGCCTTTCATGGTAATATGTAGTTCAAATAATGATACCATTTTATTCATCAATAAAGGAAAATTAAAATGATCGATACTAGTACTATATATAGTCTTTGAAAAAGTTTCCATTAATTTTCTTTCATAACTTGTTATCTTCAAAAAATTATGCAAGTAGTAATCTTATGGTATCAACGTTACATATGTGGCACAAATTGATTTATGCGTGGGACACTGTAGAAATAACATGAAATTGTGGGAAGAGAAGCTGCTGTGTATATTACTGGAAATTTTATTGAAGGAAGAGTTTATGTTTTTTAAAGTACGTGCATATTGAATATTCTGTTATTTCATTCTTTTAAAATATATATGCAACTTTTTTTTTTTAATAATTTCGCGCCAATGCTTCTTGATTTATTGAAATAATGATGAACAAAGCCTTATCAAGTTAAAATTAGAAGCTCCCACGGATTGTACATGCTCAATATATATGGACATGCTTAAATGATTATTATTTTTTTTGGAAGATGCTTAAATGAATGATAACCTGAATTTAAGAGTCTAGACCTTTTTCTTTATATCCATTAAATTGAATCATTTGCGAAGTAAGAAGCCAAATTTTTGGTAACTTAGATTTAGTCATAAATTATCACTTTAAAAAAAACTTTATTCTAAATATATCCATTTTATGATTTAGATTTAAAAAATTATAATTATTTGTGTTATATTATTTAAAATTTTAAAAATTTTAAATAATATAATATACTGTATTTATACTTTTAAATTAAAGAAATAAAATATTAATGGTAAAATGGAGATCGAGCAACCTTACCATGTAAGTTAATTCTATTACTAGGAAGATACAAACAATGTTCACCTGCATGCATTGAAGATTCATAATTTAATACTTGTCCACAAAGAAACTAGCTTGAACTATACGTTTGACCCACCTCATAAAAATAAAATAAAATCCAGGCATGCTAGATCATCTTTTTGCAACTAAAATTTCCATCCACTTGGGTTAAGCACAATTGCATTTTTGCTTTGCACCTTGCAAACTTTGACTCTGTTGCACTTTGATACTCTCGTTCTATATATAGCCACTCACACCATATACACATCCCTGGGAATTTGATTTCAAGTTGCCTATGACACCTTCAGAGTTGTTTCGGAATAACTTCCATGCATGGTGATTCTGGAAACGAAGTTTCTCAGTAATCTCTCAAACCTCCCTCTATTAACAGCATGACATCTATCTCAAACTCTCTCTACTTAACAAAGAAAATTATAAGACGTCTAAATATGCTGCTCAAAGTCACAGTGGTGCTGGTGCTTTTTTTCATGTGCATGCCTTCAATGGACGCTAGGACAAAAATATTCCGGCAAGGTGAAGCTCCTCCAAATGTGCCCAATAATATTCCGGCAACAACCAGTGGCGATATCACTTCATCAATATTGTTCACCAAAGAGGCCTTATTTGTCACTAATCCCCCACCCAAGGATGCCTCTACTTTGCTACGCCGGAAGCTCAGGGATTCTCCCGCTTCATCTTCAGGTAATCCGCCCACCTATATCCCTCCTTCAAAGAATCATCATGCTTCTCCTTCGCAAGGCTCAAAGCAGAAAAGTACTCCGTCGTCTTCCTCTATGACTATGCCCAAGGGGAGCACTTCCATCCCTTAATTTAAAGCAAAGGACTCAAATTAAAGGTGGGGGATTAGCAAAGCTTAAGGGACTTCTTTATTTATTATTTTATTTTATTTTTTTCTAAATAGGTGTTCAAAGCCCTTCAAGTATGTAATTATTCTTTCATGTGAATGTAACCCCATCCTAGCTTATACTACATTCTTAATCATTTGTTATTATGTTAAAAAAAATAAAAAAAACTAATTTTCTCAACAATAGTTCTTCCCTTTAAATACTCAACTAGTATATAACCCGTGCATATATATAGTACAATTAAAAACAATCACAATTATATATATATATATATATATGTATATATATGTGTATGTATGTATGTATGTATATATATATATATGTGTGTGTGTATATATGTGTGTGTGTGTGTGTGTGTGTAGAGAGGTTCAAATTATACTTAGGGTAAGAGTTATACATTTTCAAAGTCATAGATGAGTTTTACTCTCTCTCTCTCTCTCTTTCTCTCTCTTTTATTATTATTTTTTTAGTTTTTTTTTTTAATATACATATGAGTTTACTCTTTTTTTCTTTTGGGTTTTTGATGATTTAATTATATTATGTTTTTTGTCTTTTGCACAGTATTAACTCACCTAGACCAAAATTTTTAAAAAGAAACTTATATATATATAGGACACATGGTGCAAAATTAGATAACAATTGAAATCCAATTTATAATCTAATTATATTTTCTCTCAGTTTTGGCTTTCATTATATACTTGTGTGTAACCCCATGCATATATATATATATATATGCACGGGGTTACACACTAGCATATAATTAAAGCTAATATGTGTGTGTGTGTGTGTGTGTGTGTGTGTTATAATCTGATTGGATCTAGAATTTTAGATTTTTGCACATAATATTTCTCTTGCCACAACAATTAATAAATTAGATGGTACATATAATGCAAAATTGAACTTTAATAAAATTGAATTTAGAATCTAATTGAATTTAGACTCTTTGATTTTTGCACCTAATAATTCATTTGACACAAAAATTTTAAAATTAGATGAGACACGTGATACAAAACTAGACTTCAATTTAGAATTTAATTGAATTTTCTCTCATCTTTTATATATATATATATATATATATATATATATATATATATATATATAGAGAGAGAGAGAGAGAGAGAGAGAGAGAGAGAGTTTTGTTATTTTATGTTTAGGTATTTATTTTCTTGTTTTTATGTGCTTTTAATTAATGTTAATTATCAAGTCAAATTAGAGTTCTGTAAGCTTTTCTAACTGCCCTAAATTTTTCTAGCCACCTTAAATTTTACGTCCTTCATTTTCCTTTAACTATTTAAATGGATTGTAACCTCCAAATGCAATAGAAATTATTATTAATGAAAATTCAAACTTTGTTTATTGTTTCTCTTTGGTGGATTCTACATCTATCACCTTGTAGATTCAAAAGACTCCTTATGGATTCAAGGTTTACTACTAGAAACTAAGGGCATGTTTGATAAACCGTCTTCCTTTAAGTAGCCAGTCGTAATCCGCAACTTAAGATAATTCTATGTGATACTAGAATTACTCTTGCTAATATACTATAAATGTTCTGTAATTTGTAAAAGTTAATTAAAATTTTTATTAAAAAAATTGATCTTTCATGGTAATATTAGGAGTGGCAATTCGTGTTCGCGTGTCGGGTTCGTGTCGTGTCAACTCATACATATTCGACTATATGGGTCAACACTAACCCGACATGTTTATTAAACGGGTCAAGATTCCTCAACCCTAACACAACTCATTTATTAAACGGGTCAGTCGTGTCGACCTATTTATCTGATTTTATCAAAATGAAGAAAAACATTTATGGAAAAACAAGCAAATAAATATTTTAAATATAAAATTTAGAACTAATGAGTAATTATATCACAAATAATCATTCAAAATTAAAGTATATCTCAATATCATAAATAATCAATCACAATACGTCAAAGAAAATAAACTACAACAACTAATAAGTTTATATACCTATAGTTTGAATGGTATATTGGTAAAATTTCATTTAATTAAACGGGTTAGACGGGTCAAACGGATTAGACGGGTCAAACGGGTTCCATAAGTTGAACCCTAACCCAACCCATTTATCAAACAGGTTCGTCGTGTCAACCCGAATATGACACGAACCCATTAAGCCTCAACCCATAACCTGCTAATTTCGTGTCGTGTCGTGTCGGGTTCGCGGGTCGTGTCCAATCTTGCCACCCTTAGGTAATATAGGGTTCAAATAATGATATCGTTTTATTCATTGAAAAGAGGAAAATTTAAATGATAGATACAATATTATAGAACTTGAAAATGTTTCCATATTAATTTTCATTCATACCTTGTTATCTTGAAAAAGAAAATGATGAAAATAGTAATCTTGTGGTTCCAATATTCTTATATATATGTCACAAATTCATTTATGAGTGGAACACTAGAAATAACTTGAACTTACGGGGAGAGAAGCTGCTGAGTATATTAGTGGAGATTTCACGGAAATGCGTGTTTATATTTATTTAAGTATATATTGAGTATTCTTTTATTTCATTCTTTTAATATGTCTTATTTTGTTTTTAGTTTTCTGTCAAATAGGGGTTTCTTGATGGATGTCCTGAAATAATATGAACAAATCCTTAATTATCAAGTTAGAACAACTATGTTACTAATTATGCAGATACTTTAATTTGAGAAATATATTTTGTTTGCTGTTTGACTGTAGACTTTGATTTAGCTCCCATGGATCGTACATGAAAGGCAAACCTGCTGGTCCAGCATGGCCACCTTTGTCCAAGATCAATATATATGAACATGCTTAAATGACTAATAACTTGAATTTAGGAGTCTATACCATTTTTTTGGTAACTTTAAATATATCCATTTTATGATTTTGATTAAATAATTATAGTTAAAAATATATGTGTTATATTATTCAAAATTTTAAATAATGTAATATACTATATTTACACTTTTAAATTAAAGAAATAAGTTTTTAATGGTAAAATGGAGAGCAACTTAATTACCATGTAATTTCCAAATCTATTATTAGGAAGACACCTTATTTCGAATGCATACATTTTTGCGCATGTGTACCCCTAATGATGACTTGATTGAATGTTGTGCATAACTCTCTGATCTCTCTATCTCATTTGATGCATGTTTATTTTATTTTTAACTCTATTTTTTTTATATAGTTTTAATTGTCAATCTTTATTTGAAGTGAATTTGAAGCAACAATTTTTAATCCATGCATGCTTGTCAATTTTCACCCCGTTTCCCACAAAATCCTCAAATTTTAAAAGTTATATCCAAAAACATCCAGTTTTGTCTCTCAAACTCCTCCTGTTAATTTAACTTAAAACAATTGCATTTTATTTCGAATATATTGGCAAACCCAGTTATAGTGGTCAAAAAGAAAATGACAAAACAAAACAGAATGGTGAGATGTACATGTGTGTACAGTGGACAGACACCTCTAGCACTAAGCAGGCCCAACGTGCCCTCATCTACACCATTTTGTTATGGTTATCATTCCATTGTTCTAGTGGGTACAGTGGGCTGAATGCAAACAAAAACAAATAGTGAGGTGGATTTTGAATTTGGAAACAAAGAGGGGAGACGATATAAGGACTGGAGATAGTCTAAAGGGGGGAAGGGGGGGATAAGAAAAAAGAAGAGGAAGAAAAGAAAAAATAGAGAGAGTGGAGGGAAAACATGGAAACTCCACTCCTGTTTGATTTCACAACTAAGATACATCTGTCATTTTTCATTTACTAAAATCATTTTCACTACATCTCTTTACATCTAATTTTCCAAAGCGTTCAAAAATAAAAACATTGAGAGAGAGATTGAAACATCTTAGGAGGAAATCCAGTCTAAAGGGGGGAGAAATCTTGGCCCACTAAAAAGTCCAATATCCAAGTTCCTGCTGTTAGCCAAGCCCGCACTGTATGCAGCTGGTTCAATATCTCTCTATCAACCATTGCTGGTGGAACATCACATGGTGGGGGGACCATCCTTAGGAGAACGTTGTTGTCACCATCATACATCTCTGTGGAGTCATCACCAAACTCGTCCAAGGAAGTGCTGGGTATATTTTTGACCTTACCATTCTTATCTTTACGAGTCTTTGTTGTTTGAAGTTCTTAGACACCCCATAACGCCTATCCAAAAGGATAGTACATCGTTTTGAACTTAATCTTAAATTTCACCATTTAAAATATTTAGCATTTGGTTTCAAAAAGAATGATATGCATTTACATGTAAAATGAAACTATGGTGCCCAAATCCAAGATTCTCGATAATCTTTGGGTCAGACTCTCAATTTACTTGTTTGGATGGATATGTAATTTCCTACAACGGAAAAGCCTCCAAGAGCCAACCCAACAACCCAAGGGGTGGTTCTTAAGCCCTTTCTATGTTTCTTACCCTCATTTGTGTTTTTTCTGAGAAGGCCTAAGCAATATTGAGCTGAAAAACCTTCTCTCCCTCTTTGGTTGTTCCTCCTTGGTCTCCCATGTCTCTCTCCCAAATGCCCTTACCTCTATTCTTTACCCACTTTCCCTTTTATAATTCTGTCCTAGGGGGGTCCCAATGATGATGTTTAATCCACTTTGTCTTGTGAACCCCACCTCTGTTCAAGATTCCTGATCAAGTGGGACATTTTAAAAATTAGTGATGAATACAAATTTTTTATCCTACTTTTGTGTTCAAGAAGAAGAAGAAGGAGGAGGAGGAGGAGGAAGCACGCCTTGGCAAGAACACTAATGATTTGTTATAATCTTTATTATTGCTTATTGGACACAGTGAATGGGCATGTCCACATAGGTGGCCTGCTAGATGTATAATTCTTATCATCTTCGTTGTAGCCGTGTAGTTCCTATATAGTGTAAATCTCCTTGAACAATATCGACCAGTAGATTACATGATTAAAAATTAGAAATACTGCCTCCAACATATGAAAAGGAAAATTTAAATAAAAAAAGAAAGGTGGGAAAGGTAAAAAGAGAGGAAGGAGAGGGGACTGCATTGCATCTGGGCATCTATGTCTTTTGCATTTTGACTCTTTTAATAAAGACATAAATTTACTTTTGGTCCCTACATTTTGGGATTATTTTTATTTTGGTCCCTACATTTCTATTTCGGTCCTTACTGTTATTCACTTAACGGAAATATCTTATGTGGTAAACGGAGTGCACTATTGACATAGTAAATGCTGATGTGTCCATTAAAATAATATTAAAATAATTTATTTGACTTTTTAAAATGCCATGTCAGCAATTTATTTTTATTTTTTTAAAAACCACATCAGAGAAAATAATTAATGTAAACTTTTGAATTTTAAATTTTTTTAAAGTAATATAAATTAATTAAATTAAAAAAAAATATTCCTTTCATTATTTTTCTTCTTTATTATCTTCTTTCTTCTTCTTCTTTTTCACCAAATATCTTTCTCTCAATTTCTCTGCCTCCCATTCTTTCTTCTTCTTCCTTCTTCTTTCTCCTCCTAGATCATTCTTTGCCTCTTCGTATTTCTTTTCATTTTTTCTTCTTCTTTCTTCTTCTTCTTTCTAACCAAGACTCTAAATTTGAAGATTGAAAGCAAGAACAAGCAAAAGCAAAAAAGCAAACCTAAATTTTGAGGGCAGTGGAGTTTTACCGGCGCAACCATAATCGGTAGTTCCGCTCCAATCTGGTTCGTTCCTGATGCTTTTGTCTATCTCTTTCCTTCAAACTCGACCTCCCAAATTGACTCGCTTATGAGTCGACGGATCGCTCGAGAATAACATATTCCACTCAGTTGACTCGCCCAATTCATAAAGAAAAAAAGTTTAAAAAAAAAAAATCTCTCTCTCTCTCTTTATCTTGAAGAAAAAAAAGGTTACCCTAGAATCGAGGAAAGAGAAGTCTGATTTTCATTTTGATTTTGATGTGGGTCAATTTGATTTTGATGTGGGTTTTCCTTTGTGTTTGGTTTGTGTGTATATATGTGTCAATGCCTTGCAGTTACTTAACCATCCATTGCAGGGATACTCGCACGCGTATGCATGCATATATCTCTCGACGCGAGAATGTGGCAGTGTGTCTTACCTCTGGTGTGTGACTAAAATGTGAGTCAATTTTAAGGAAATTACCAAGGGTAGTGAAGTCACCACCAATCATTGACTATTTTCTAAGGTATGATGGGTCACTTGACTCTATTTGATTTTATTACCGATTCTAGGTTAAGAAAAAAAGACTTTTTTCCTAATATAATGTGGATGGGAAAAAAAATCTTGATTCTTCAGTTCAGAAGTCTAATTACGTGTGGGGAAGATGTTAGGAATCCCACAACGCCTGTTCGAAGATAGTCCTTTGTTTTGGTAAAATCATAATTTAAGGACATTGGCAATTGAAAACAAGCTATTGGCATTAGCTTTCGGGGCTTTGAATGTGTTAGGCTTTGAGGTTTGGTTTTGGAATGGGTGTGGTCTAATAACGCCTTAAAATGTATACTTGTTATATATTTATGTAAACGTTATCTCTTTATTACTATGCTTAATTTGTATAATTAAGTCATGATTTGCATTAGTCCCTATTACTTATTTTTACATAATTTCTTGAATAAGATGTCATTCATTGTGTGTAATTTTCTACTTCAGGATATCATGTAAGAAAGATGAGTTTACAGGAATTTGTGAGAGAATGGAAGCCAAACTAGAATCAAGTGGAGCTAAGGGACCAGGCTTGAATGTCTAAGGAGGTGCAGCTGGAGTGCTTGGATCGTCTACCATGATTGGAAGCTTCAAATAAGGAAAGAAATTAAAGAGGCAAAATTTGAAAAGGAAAAATCTAATCTGAGCACCGATCAGTATTTTGGGCATATCTCTCTCCTAAAAAATCCAATTGACACAAGGCTAAATGAGTTGGAACCGTGACTTAATTATCTACAACTTTCCAGTTTTAAGTTTTTCTAAATTCTCAATTTTTTAAGGCTGAAATTAACTCACACGTTACCGCTGTAAAAGTTTTATTTTCTTAGGACACTTTATGTTAGGGTTTTGAAGGGAGGCTGTGAGAACGAATTTTGGGCAGAGAAAACTTGTATTTTCCTTTCTCTAATGGCAGCCTAAACTCTTGCTAGGGTTAGGGGTTATGTTTCTTCTATACAGTATAAATATTCAATGTGATTCTTTCTAAGATTTTATCAACAACATATTTGATTGCTCAATTAGATTTCTTTTGATGTATTAGTTCTTCTGTGCTTTCAATAAGTTCAATCATGTTTTTCTTATTGTTTAGATGAATTTTTAATAGTTTCAAATAGAAATCAGATTTTAAAGTGAATGGGTTTTTTCTGAAAAACTTTTCTAACCGCATTATTAATCGAGGTTATCATGCGTTATTGAATTGTCTCAGTTCAACCGAATCATAAGTTTTTAATTGTATAAGAACAAGCAATTATGAAATAGATATTTTCTTAGATCACAAAAAATCTCATATCAATATAGGGAAACACCCTGATGCCCTAGTATTTATATTATTGATTTAAATAAGTTTTTATTATTATTCTTGTTAACAGTCACTAAGCAAAATTATTTTTCTTCTTCACTAAAATTATTGTTTAACTATATTGTCTTTGAATTTACCCTGCTCCTTATGGTTCGATCTCGGTATTCTTAGAATTATATTGCTACGATCTCCTGCACTTGGGAGTGAGCAAGCATGGTCCCGATCAATACTTTCCAAGTATGTTTAAAGTCGTTGCTAGATTTCCGCCTTATTTTTGTGGCATAAATTCGGCAATGCTTTGCCTCAAATGCGTCATAGCATGCCAAACACTATTCTTGCCAAGCTTTTGACCCGAGAATGCGGCAATGGGGATGCCCCATTTTCACGGCGAAAATCTGACAGAGTTTCGCATTTTGCTTCTGTGTATACAGTACATACAAACATGCTCACACCGTGGCAAGCCAAATCCCTCCAAAGTGTTAGAACATGTTGATACGTGTCACATACACGGGGAAACCAATGTCACTTAGTGACATGGATCAAGACAATCACACCGTGATGATCATGCACACAGTATAACATGAATAAGCACCAACAGTAATCGCCTTGAGCACATACCTATACTACAAGGTCAAGAGCCCTTATGACTAGAGAACGACGCTCGCATAGCCACGAGAGTCCATCATACAAAGAGCACAATCACCCATACACGCAGGCAGATATATAGGTACACATGCATCATGCACAATGATATCACACAGAGCGAGAAAGTAAACTAGAAATTGCCAACATTCTAAGGGTATGACCCATTAAGGTATAGGAAATGTAAATCAGACATTGCCATATTTAGGGAACGCGGCCTAAGCAAGAAGCAAGAAAATAAAAGGAGGTACATGGAGGGGGACCCTAATATATGCTCTAGAGAAGAGGCTTAGAGAGAGAGAGAGAGAGAGAGAGAGACAGAGAGAGAAGACCGCTCTGGAGGGGCTAGGCACCCTAATCTACTGATCATTGCCCTTTGTGGGCTTGCATCCTCTTACTTGCATTCTTACCCTTTTTGCTCACACCTAGGAGGTCACACCCTTGCTCCAAGTGTCCTTGCTCCGTGCATGTACATACAATAAACAGCGAAGCAAACCAACAAACAAGCAAATGAACAAGTAGAAGGAAAAACATGCTAAAGAAAAGCTAGGAAAAGGTGCCAAATGGGGGCAAACAAACATGTGAAGCACATGAAAAGGCAAGGAAGCATGTTATCAAACAAAAAGTGGTGTCCTAGGAGGACAAGTGTGGGTCTGGATCGAGTTTCTATAGTTCCATTGGATTGAAAAATAGACGACACACAGACTCATGCATGAACATGTAAACAAGTGTGCCAAGATGCAAATAAGCAAAGAAAGCCAAATGGATGGCGCAAAGAAAGCAAGGCAAGCATATCAACATCGCACGGAGCAGAGAAAGGTGCATATCAAGAACACCAACACCACAGAGGTGTATCTCATAAGTGGTCACATCCAAACAAACCCTAGGAGGAACGAATGTAACCACACAAGCACAAATCCATGAAGGGCAGAAAGCATGGAAAAGCCTAGATCTAGAGGGGCTAACATGGAGATAAAGCATAGAAGCAAGCGAGTAAACATCAACATGCAAAATGAAATGATCCAAACCCTTTAATATAGGCCTAGGTGTGCGGATGTAGGCCTAGACCACAGGATCTAGATTTACACTTCACCAAAAGGGCCAAAAAGCAAGAAAGAGAGATATCAAGGGACAAAAAGGGCTAAAGTAGCACATAGCATAGCAACCAACATAGATCTGAGGACACAAGTATGGCACAGAGCACGTAAACACATAGATCTAACCATAAGGATATAGATCTAAACATTAACATGTAGATCTAAGCATCAACATGGCAAAGAACATATAGGCATCTAGATCTAAGCATAAACATGGAATTTAGACATATCCTAGCCCAAGAAGACTAGGCCAACAACATCAAAGCTGTAAATCATGGCAAAGAGCAAGTAGACATGCTAGGAAAACTATAGAAACATGCTAGGAAGCAAGAACATGCTAGGAAAAGCAATAAAAACATATTATTAAGCAAAAAAGAGTTAGGAAAAGCAATAAAGAGAAAGGGGTGTGGATTGTAGCTAAAAAGCTACATCCACACCCCTAAACCTCAAATTCAAGGTTTGGAATCAAGGAGAGGAAGATTGAGTGCAAGAACACTACCTTGAAGATTGTAGAAAAAAGGTAAGAATTTAAGGTGTTTTGATGTGTTTGGGAGATAAATTAGAGAGAGAGCGAGAGAGAGAGAGAGAGAGAGAGACCAAAAACTGCCAAGATTTTTTTTTTTTTTTCTATTTTTGTAAAATGAGGGATTTAGAGGCTTTTATAGTGAAAAAGTGACCCTTCAGCTGTCGGCTCACCTTGTATGGCCGCTAGCCACCTTGCTGACATCAGCAATTCTAGCATTTTCCCAATTCAAATTCAAACTCATATTCGAAGGCCTTCTCTAAATCGAATTGAGCTAACCTTGGTGTCCCTGGAAAGCTCTGGATGTCTAGTTTTCATAACACTAAAGAAATTAAAAATCCAACAGTCGGATCGAAAGTTATGGCATTAGGAAGCATGCTAACTCGCTTTTTACGATTTTCTAGATATCTCAACCGTTTTAACTTTGATTCAAGCCATGAATAGTCGTTGGAAAGGGAATTTGATAATATTCGTAATGGAGTTGGTCCTAATTTGTTTTGACTGTCGGATCAAAATTTGGGTTTTTGGTGTCCCCAAGAGTCAACCTTAGGTCAAACTTGGTCAAAATTGATATAAATCATTGAGTAGCTCGAGTTTGATGTAGAAACATGTAAAATGCTATTTTGGGATAATTTTGGCATAACTTTGACTTTCGGTCAACTTAAGATTGAATAGGGACATTTTGGTCAATTTGACTTGAAATGACACTTCGAGTACTTCGATACTCGAATGGGTTACGCAACGTCAATCTAGATGTTTCCATGGCCCCATAGAGAAAAGATAATATTTTTAGAATTTTCGCAACCCAGAATGCAAATCGAGGGTGAGCAAAATACGGTGTTTACAATAGGGATTGAGTTTGTTTTGTACAATATTTTTTTATGATTTTTCTGTGTCTGATTTTTGGGTTTGTATGATTTTTTTGGGTTTGTGCTCTTTTGTTTTTTTGATGGGTTTGTATGATTTTCAGGGTTTGTTTGATTTTATAGGTTTGTATGATTTTCTGGGTTAATTTGATGTTCTAGATTTGACGTGGCATTTATTTTAAGAGTAAATAGTTTATGTATGTTATTGTTTTCTTTGTGTTGTGCAACTGTGTATTTGTGGGTGTATAATATAAAAATGTGTAAAATTTCCACCGTTTTGTCTAAAAATGATTAACATCAATCAGTGTATAATTGTGCAAATTTACAAGTTTGCTATAATAACCGTGTAAATTTACATCGATATGTACTATTCATTTTCCATTTAGTTTTTTATTCTTCTTTTACATATTTTGAAAATGATGGAAGAAAGTGAATGATAGTTGTTATATATGAAGAAAAGAAAAAAACAATTAACAATAAAAATTAATATTTTAGTGAAATGTAGTATAAAATAAATAATCTAATGTGACGTCAGTGGTGTTTTAAAAAGTGAATATATATAAAATAAATAAATAAGTAAAAGTAGGTTCTTATTTTAAAATATACATAAATTTTTGTACAAGCTAATGCAAATGCTCTAAAAGAAAAGTAAAACTAATTCTGTAACAGGAACTTTTGTTTTTATAGAGAATTTCAATCTATGGCGTCCGCTCTTGATGATAGCTTTTTATCATCAGACCAGAACACCAATCAGTTTTTGGTGTAGGCGGAGATTGAATCTCAGATTTCTTTTACAACCATCAGAGACTTTACCATGATTTGAAAATTTAAAGTAATGTGAGCACTATCACGTAAGTGATTGTAGCTATTTTTAAGATTTTGATTTTGTGAATCGGGTAGGATCTTAAACCCAATATGTACCTCAATTTGCACTTTATTTGATAACGGAGGATATTATGCTATTTGAGGTGAAGCACTTACCCTCCATTTTAAATGTTAATAGGAAAAATAATCCTTTAAATTTTTTATATATTTATGTTTTTTGAATTTGGATGGTGAATTAAACAGTTTTTTACTTAAAACGAAAATCAATTTTGTTTCCAAATATTAACTTGTAAAGTAGAAAATTTGATTTTCTGCACTTCTATTTTCAATACCCTCAATACCTTAAGTAGATAAGATTGGCGACTATAATTGGTGTGTTGTGGAACTATAGATAGTGAAAACGAATTGAAAATGTTTTCATTAAAGAAAAAAAAATTAATTCTAAATCAATATAGAGTTATCTTCCTCTAACTTATCACAGGGTAACTAAAAAGACTATTCATATGTAGGTTTATAATATATGTTCACTCCTCCGTGATGTTAGCATCAGAATTACTCGACACCCATAAATAGTACATAGTAATAACCCCACACAGTATCTCTACTAAATAAGAAATTATGTGATTGATAATTTATGATAAATATAAATCTCTTGTCTCATTTTTCATGTTCTACTTTAGGATGAAGAAAATAAAAACTAAGAAACAACGTGGCAAGAAAACTAATGGTTTGTTATTATCCTCTATTGCTTATTGGACATGCCGTGCACTTCCTTTATGGTGTAAATCTACCCACACAATATCGACCAAGTATAAAGAAAATAATAGCCTATTTCCTTCTAAACAGATTAAAATTAATGCGCAATCTTAGTCCTATCATTTGGTTGAAATACATTAGGTTTTGATCTGGCCACAAACTACCAAAAAAAGAAAGAAAGAAAGGATTTATTAGCGCAAAAATTTCAATTCCACATAAAATTCCATAAATTTTACTATAACTATCCACGTGGTAGACTGTAAGTAGTGAAAAAAGAAAAAAATGGTTGATTTATGTGAAAGTGATAAGCATTTAGTCATAATCCATCACATAAGTTGTAAAGTTTTATGTGAAATTAGAATTATTCTTCCTAGCGTCATAGATATAATATATTTTTTTGTAAAAGTTAATTGATTTTTTATTTAAAAATTTGACATTTCATGGTAATATATGGCTCAAATAATGATACTATTTTATTGATCAAAAAAGGAAGATTTAATTGATCGAAACAGTATATTAAATTCCTTGAAAAAGTTTCCATTAATTTTCATTCATACCTTGTTCTCTTCATAAAAATGATAAAATTAGTAATCTTACGGTACCAATATTGTTATATGTGTCAAATTCATCTATGAGTGGAACACTAGAAATATATAACTTGTACATATAGGGAGAGAAGCTGCTGATTATATTAGTGGACATTTCATGGAAGTAAGAGTTTATATTTATTTTAGTATATATTGAATATTCTTTTATTTCATTCTATTAATATATGTCTCATTTTGCTTTTAGTTTTCTATCAATTAAAAAGACTGAGTTACTAATTATGCAGATACTTTAATATGAGCAATAATTATGTTTGCTATTTGACTGTAGACTTTGATTTAGCTCCCATGGATCGTACATGCAAAGCAAAGTTGCTGTTCCAGCATGGCCACCTTTGTACAACAATATATATGAACATGCTTAAATAACAAATAACCTGAATTTAGGAGTCTATACCAATTTTTTGGTAACTTTACCCACAAATTATCATTAAAAAAATATAATTTTTAAATATATATATATATATCCATTTTATGATTTAGATTAAATAATTATAGATTAAAAATATTTAAAATTTTAAATAATGTAATATTCTATATTTGTAGTTTTAAATTAAAGAAATAAACTTTTAATGTTAAAATGGAGAGCAACCTTACTTACCATGTAATTTCAAATTCTATTACTAGGAAGGTCCTAGCTTGAAATTTAAGTACTTATGGACAAAGAAATTAGCTTGAACTATACGTTCCCGCTACCTCATAAAAAATAAAAAATAAAAAATAAAAAATAAAAATAAAAATACAGGCAAGTAAAGATCATCTTTGCAACTGAAATTTCCGTCCACTTGGGTTAAGCATTGCACCTATAACTTTGCCATTACCTTAATTGGCACCTTGTATTGTATTATGTTACTATGTTTCCGCCACAAACTTTGACTGTGTTGCAACTTGACACTCTTGTTCTATAGCCAGAAACTCACACCATATATACATCCCTCATCCCTGGGAATTTGATTTCAATTTGCATATGACACCTTCAGAGTTTGTTTCAAAATAATTTCCATGATGATTCTTGAGAGTTGAAATGAAGTTTCTCATGTGTATCTCTCAAACCTCCACTGTTAAGAATAGGAATCAAGAAATGAAGTTTGGTAGCTGGATTCGAGGTCAGCTAGGCCTCCCAGAAATTAGGTAAAGAACAGAGAAGGGAAACAGAGAACAAGACATAGAAACAATGGCAATTTTATTATATTCCTCCTTTACAACCAACTCCTCTTTTATACATTGACCCAACCCACATCCTCTAAACCCGTGTCTGTTACTTCCCAACTAAGCCCAACCAACTAAGCCCAACTTCCTAACTAACTTCTAACTAACTGACTTAGCCCAGCCCCTTATTTCCTTAACGTGTACATAACCATCCAATCCACTATACAATATCAATACTAAACTACCAATACAATTGTATTACTACTATATTGTATTACCAATATACCCCACCCAATATATCCCTAACAATACCCTTCCCTTAAAGCACCTTGCCCACAAGGTGAGGGAATTGTTGGTGAAGTAGATATAAGTCTTCCCAAGTAGCATCATCAGTACTTTCCCCTTGCCACTGCACCAAGACCTGAGTGAGAGTTTTGTTCCTCAAATTCAAGGTTTTAGACTGCAAAACAGCCACTGGTTCAGGACTGAAACTACCCTCTACATCCACAGAAGGTAAGGATGGAACCGCGGCCACATGCCTACCTAGCTTCTCCTTAAGGCACGAGACATGGAATGTAGGATGGATTTTTGAATTCGTGGAAGATCCAGCCTATATGCTACCTTGCCCACCTTATGCAAAATTTGAAAGGGGCCATAATATCTAGGTGACAACTTGCCCAAATGCTTCGCTTCATTGACTTCTCGCTTATAAGGCATCAATCCGAGGTATACCCAATCGCCATCGCAAATTCCCTTTCAAATCCGTGTTTATCAGCATTCACCTTCATCCTTTCTTGAGCTGCTACCAAATTCTGCTTCAATAAGTCCATCAGCTGCTTCCTAGTCCTCAATTGTACATCCACACTTTCAACTTTAGTGGTGCCTGGAACATAATCCAATAGCTTGCGGGGAGGATAACCAAACAAGGCTTCAAAGGGAGTCATCTTGGTGGATGTATGAAAATTGGTGTTGAACCAAAATGCAGCCAATGGTAACCAATCCACCCAATGTTGAGGTCGATCACCGCAAATGCTCGCAAATAATGTTCTAGACTCTTGTTGACTACCTCAGCTTGGCCATCAAGATCGAGGGTGATAAGCCGAAGACATAGCCAGCTGCACCCCTTGTAACCTCATCAACTCTTGCCAAAAATGAGAAGTGAAAACAGGGTCCCCGTCACTTACAATTGTAGCTTGCATTCCATGCAATGTAAACACATGTTGTAGGTAGAGGTTAGCTACCTTAGCGCCTGTATAGGGGTGAGACAAGGGAATGAAATGAACAAACTTAGTAAGCCTCGTCCACTACTACTAGAACAACATCTTTGGATCGAGACTTAGGAAGGCATTCAACAAAATCCATGCTTACATCAAGCCAAGGTTTGTCAGGTACAGTAAGGGCCGTAACAAGCCAACATGACAAGTTTCAGCCTTAAGTCTTTGGCATTTGTCACATTCTCTAACATGCCGCTTCACATCGATCTCAAGCCAGGCCAATAGAAGTCTCTCTCGCACCCTGATGTAAGGTCTTGAGGAAGCCCGAATGCCCTCCTAAAGGACTGTCATGGACTTGCCGTAGGACAGCAGAGCCTTCAAAGCTTCACATGACCCAAGGTAAATCTTACCTTTATACAATAACAGCCCGTTCGCACAAAAGATATCCTTTTGGAACCCCCTTCCCCAATTGAAAAGCGTGGAAAATATCTTGGACTTTCTGATCAGAAGCATAGCTGTTCTTAAGATCAGTCAGCCGGGTATGAGAAGGAAAGGAAACCATGCAAAGGATCCCCTCATCAACCTTTGGAACCTCACAGGGAACTTCACAAAGTGATTACCATTATCAAATTCAGGCTTCCTAGACAGTGCATCAGCCACTAAATTGTCTTTGCCCTTCTTGTATTCAACCACAAACACATAACCGAGCAATTTAGCAAACCATTTTTGTTGGGCTGGTGTGCCAATTTTTTGCTCCAACAAATATTTTAAACTCTGTTGATCAGTTTTAACAGTAAAAGGTTTGCACACCAAATAGGCTCTCCACCTCTTAACAGCAATGACCAATGCTAGCAACTCTTTCTCATATGTTGATAAGGCTAAATTCTTACCTTTAAGTGCCTGACTATGGTAAGCAACTGGTCTGTCCTGCTGCATCAGCACTGCACCTATCCCTCTTCCAGGAGCATCACACTCTACCACAAAAGGATGATCAAAGTTTGGTAAAGCCAGCACTAAAGGATTAACCATAGCATCCTTAAGTTGATAAAATGCCAATTCAGCCTCCTTAGACCAACAAAAAGAGTCTTTCTTTAATAGGGCTGTCAAGTGGGGCCAATTTGGCCATACCCCTTGACAAACTTCCTATAATACCCAAAGGAGCCCCAAAAAACCCCTTAGGACTTGACATCCTTAGGAATAGGCCACCGTTGCATTGCAAGAACTTTCCTAGGATCGTGTGAACTCCCTTAGCAGTGATAACATGCCCCACATACTCTACTTCCTTGCATGCAAACATGCACTTTGACCTCTTAGCATATAGCTTGTGAGTAGCTAAATTTTCCAAAACCTTCCTTAGATGGATTATATGATCAGCCAAGGACTTGCTAAAGACTAGTATGTCATCAAAAAATACTAGTACAAATTGCCTAAGGAAAGGTTTGAATACCTTGGTTCATTAATGACTCGAAAGGTTGAGGGAGCATTAGTTAGGCCAAAGGGCATCACCAAAAATTCATAGTGACCCTCATGTGTCCTAAAAGTCGTCTTAGGTATGTCTGCTTCCTTCATCCTATTTTGGTGATAACGAGACCTCAAATCTAACTTGGAGAAAATGGCGCCCCATTCAATTCATCCCAAACTCATCAATGACTAGAATTGGAAATTTGTCCTTGATTGTAATGTTGTTAAGGGCTCTATAATCAATGCACATCCTCCATGAGCCATCACTTTTCTTACCAACAACACAGAGAGGCAAAGGGGCTGCACTGCGTTTCTGATTGAGCCAACAGTACAACAAGTCTCTTACAATCTTCTCAATCTCATTCTTTTGGTAAAAGGGATACCTATATGGCCTTTGGCACACAAGTGTTGAGCTCCTTCTTTGAGCACAATGGCATGTTCATGACCCCTAACAGGAGGTAGTCCTATGGGAGTCTCAAAACATGCTCAAATTCTTGTAATAAGAGTTCCACCTCAAGGAAGCTTCACACCTGCCGCACCCTCGCCTTCGACACTAGCAATTTGTAACAGCAGTCCTTTCCTCACTGCACCTTAAAAAACCTGCTCACAATCCATAATAGAAGATCCTAAGGATGGAGTCAACCCTTTAAGCAAAACATTCTGATTCTCATAGTAGAAACACATTGTCAAAAGTCTAAAATTTCATTGAATCTCCCCTAAAGTGCTTAACCATTGGGTGCCCAACACTGCATCACAACCACCCAATGCTAAAACATGGAATTGAATGGGGAACTTAACTTCTTGAATGTACACTGGCACATTACTACAAAAACCTTGAGTTTTAACCAAGGACCCATTTGCTACCTTCACCTCTAAAACCTTAGAGACATCAACCTTTAATTGAAACTCAGAAACCAAAGAAGCATCTACAAAATTATGGGTACTGCCAGTGTCTATTAGGATTACCAACTCACTTCCATTGACCCTACCTTTTACCCTCATAGTACCAGGTGTAGGAGTTCCTGTGAGTGCATACAAAGTGATCACTACCTCTTCATCCTGACTAACAACCTTAGAAGCAACCTCATTCTCCACATTTCCTTCTAATTCCGTGATTTGTACCCCAGAAGCTAATTCAATTCCCTCTAATAAAAAAAATTTAGCATTCTTACATTTATGACCCAACACCCACTTCTCATCACAATTATAGCAAAGGCCCCTCTTCCTTCTCTCATCCATCTGAGCAGGGGTTAATCTCTTTACAGGTATCTTAGAATTAGATTCTATTACTACATTATCCTTAGGTAAACCCAGAATAGAATTCTTACCTATTTCTTGTTGGAATCTGGTACTCTTCTTGCAACTGAGCACATATTCCTCTTGAATCTTGGCTAATCCGAATGCTTCATTCAAGGTGCGTGGGTTAAGCATCCTCACTGGAAGTCTGATTTCATCTTTCAAGCCACTTAGGAAACAACTAAGCTTGTGCAAAGGAGATAAACCCTTCACCCTATTAGATACGCTTCAAACTCACTTTGCATATTGGCACCGTTGAAGACCGTCTTAATCTTGTTAGCACTTCCATTGGATCATCGTAGGCTGTTGATCCAAACCTCACATGTAGTGCTTGCACTAAGGAATCCCAATTCTCAAACACTCCAGCCTCCTCAGCTTCTTGGAACCACACTAAAGCTTCAATCTCCATATGGAACGAAGCAATGAGCAACTTCTCTACAACTGGAGTCTGGTAATAGCCAAAATATTGGTTGGCTTTGTAGACCCAGCTCGCAGGATCATCCCCTGAAAAGCGTGGAAACTCCAATTTCACGGGTCTGGCAAGTGTTAACGTTGAAGAACCTTGATTCACTAGTACAGATCTCTGAGGTGAATGTAGATGACTCTCTTGAAGGTTCAATTTCTGTAGAATGGCGTTGATATTTTGAATCATGGCGTTGATATTTTGATTCATTTCATTCTTCATGGCGTTGACATTTTGATTCATTTCATTCAAGGTCCTGGTATGGATTCCTTGAATTTTCTGAATTTCTTGGATGTCTTTATTGTGGTGGTCTGAAGTGGTGCGTAAAGAAGCAATAGCTTCATTCACGGTGTTCATGGCGGCGGCTCGAGTCTCGGTCATGGTAGATGCAGGAACGATGCTCTGATACCAAATGTTAAGAATAGGAATCAAGAAATGAAGTTTGGTAGCTGGATTCGAGGTCAGCTAGGCCTCCCAAAAATTAGGTAAAGAACAGAGAAGGGAAACAGAGAACAAGACATAGAAACAATGGCAATTTTATTATATTCCTCCTTTACAACCAACTCCTCTTTTATACATTGACCCAACCCACATCCTCTAAACCCGTGTCTATTACTTCCCAACTAAGCCCAACCAACTAAGCCCAACTTCCTAACTAACTTCTAACTAACTGACTTAGCCCAGCCCCTTATTTCCTTAACGTGTACATAACCATCCAATCCACTATACAATATCAATACTAAACTACCAATACAATTGTATTACTACTATATTGTATTACCAATATACCCCACCCAATATATCCCTAACATCCACATCCTCTTGCACTGTCCGCGTTTTCGTTTCTAGCTCCCCTTATCTCCCTTATTATAAATATGTGATGTTAACACCATAAATGGCATCTATCTCAAAACCTCTCTACTACAGAAAATGGTTAAACGTCAAAATATGGTTCTCAAAGTCACAGTGGTTCTGGCACTTTCTCTCATGTGCATGCCTTCAATGGAGGCTAGGACAATCCCATACGGACAAGACAAGTTGTTTGGAGAAGTAAAGCAAGGTGAAGCTCCTCCACATTTGCCCAATATTTCGGCAGTAACTGGCGATATCCCTTCTCCAATGATCACTCAAAAGGCCTTACTTGTCACTATTGAAGATCACATTGATGCCTCTGCGTTGCTACGCCGACTGCTCTGGGCTCCTCCGGTTACATCTTCACCTAATCCGCCCACCTATATTCCTCCTCCAAAGAATCAGCATGCATCTCCTTCGCTAGGTTCAAAGCAGAAAAGTTCTCAGTCTTCCTCTATGACTATGCCAAAGGGGAGCACTTCCATCCCTTAGTTTAAGCAAAGTTCTCAAATTAAGGGTGCGGGGTTGGCAGGCTTAGGGTTTTCTTTTTTAAATAAATTTTGCCTTTAAATATTTTTATTAATTTTTTTACTATATAATTAAGTACGTAGGTGATCAAAGCTCTTCAATCATCTAATTATTCCTTCACATGTATGTAACCCCCACCCCAACTTAATTATATATACCACATTCCTAATCATTTGTTTGTAAAAATTATTATTTTCTCAATGATAGTTCTTCCCTTTAAATACTCATGACTTTGTAGGCATATTAATACAAAACTAATACTCCGTTTGTTTCAATGTTAAAGTTTCTTGAAAATAAATCAATTTTCACAAAGTATTTATAAAAAAAATCTCATTTCTTATACTTGGTAGAGACCTCAAAAATAAGTTCAAAGCACTTTAAAGAGATGGAGTTTTTTATTGAAAAATGTTAGTAGCAAATAATCTCTTAAAAATAAGTCATGTTTTCAATAGAATTGTTCATTGACTAAAAATAGATTTCTTTTGACCTATTTTTCCTGATATTACTAAATATGGAAAAACATAGAAAACTATTTTCAAATTAAGTTTTTTAATGAAACAAATGGAGCTTAAATACTAATCTACAAAATGATTGCGTATTACTTAAATGCTCATCAACACGTCTCAGCCTTGTATAATTGTGGAATACAACTTGTTTGTTGTTGTTTTGCTTCTTTCAATTCTGGCAGAGTATTACAACCAGCCATTAAACATGAAAGTAAATTAAAATCATATCCAATATGTATATAACTAACCTTAATTAACCTTCTCTCTCTCTCTCTCTCTCTCTCTCTCTCTCTCTCTCTCTATTGTTTATAATTTCATTAGAAGAAGCATTGTAAATCATAAATTGAAGTGGAAATTAAAATGGAGCTCAAGAGGGATTTTGGTTTAGTAGGGTTAACAAATTAAAGGCTGAGAAATTTTGCATGTAGCTTCCGATATTGTTGTATAACTTAGTCTATTGGCGAAACTAAATATTAATTACTACCTTAAATATTTATAATGCACTTGATAATATAAAATTTACTAAAAAATAAAAAGGTCAAATAATAATTTTTTACTCAATACTTGATTTTTGGAAAGTAAAGTATTATACAAAAAGAAAAAGAAAAAAAAAGGATAATGATAAATCACTCCACATTCCACATTCCACAATTTAAATACTAATTACTATCATATATATATATATATATATATATATATATTTATAATCCACTTAATAATATAAAATTTACTAAAGATAAAAAAATATGTGAGAAAAAAAATTTACTCAATACTTGATTCTTGGTAGGTAAAGTATCATATAAAAATAAAATGAAAAAAAAGGATAAAAATTAATCACTCCGCATTCCACATTCTACATTCTAAATACTAATTTCTATCTTATATATTTATAATCCACTTATTAATATAAAATTTACAAAAGAAAAAAAATGAAAAAAAAAATTTACTCAGTACTTAATTTTTTGAAAGTAAAGTACCATACAAAAAAAAAAAAAAAAAGAGAAAGATAAAAGATAAATCATTCCACAGTCCATAATCTAAATATTAATTACAATCTCAAATATTTATAATCCACTTTATAATATAAAATTTACTAAAGAAAAAAAATGTGATTTTTTTTTTTTACTCAATACTTGATTTTTGGAAAGTAAAATACCTTACAAAAAGAAAAAGAAAAAAAAGTTTAAGATAAATCATATTTATAATCCACATTCCACAATCTAAATACTAATTACTATCTTATATATTTATAATCTACTTAATAATATACAATTTACAAATGAAAAAAAAGTTAAAAAAATATTATCTAGTACTTGATTTCTAGAAAGTATAGTACCATACAAAAAAAAAAAATCATATCCAATTTGTATATAACTAACCTTAATTAACCTTCTTTCTTTCTTTCTTTCTCTCTCTTTTCATTGTTTATAATTTCATTAGAAGAAGCTTTGTAAATCATAAATTGAAGTGGAAATTAAAATGGAGCTCAAGAGGGAGTTTGGTTTAGTAGGGTTAACAAATTAAAGGCTAAGAAATTTCGCATGTAGCTTCCGATATTGTTGCATAACTTACTTTATTTATCAATTTAAGTCAATTTCAACGTACATGTAATTGCTTTTATGTTGAATTTAGTTCCATTTGAGTATCCTATAGTTACGGGTAGCTTATTTATCAAATAGGATATAAAATATATAACTTTTAGTATTTTTTATACCAAATATATAACAAAAAGCTAAAATATAACTTATTTTATTAAAAAAAATTTATAAATAAATAATAAAACAGAAACAAAAGGCACAAATAAAAAAAGTTTTGGGGATTTTTAAGTATTGATGATAATCTTCAAGTTTTTGGATTCATGAATTTTTATAATTTTTTTTTCGCATGAGAATTCTTTATGTTTAGTGTCGATAATTTTATTAGTGCATGTGTGCATTCCAACGCATCTATTGATAGTTTTGTTGTGTGCATTTTTTCGAAGGTAGATATCGAATAGGAATCCATGTTTAGCAATTACATAAAGAAAATCTTAATCCAAAAGGTAAACTAAACTCTACATCATACTATGATTAAAACACTATATATATATATATATATTTAATTGTACTAGCTTGTAATCCCAACTATATGTATATATGAATGCATTTAAAAATAAAACAATTTAAAAAATACTCAATATGCTCTTAAAACACTTTTTAGGTAGTGCTCCAACACTCCCTTCTATCTAATCATATAAGAGAATCTATTACTATGTATCTGTAAGGACACAATTCAAATTCCCAAACCACGACTGGGAGGAAATGGGCTTGAAAGGCCTTTCTTCACAATGAATTTGTAGAGGATGGGTTTGTAATCTAGATTTCAAGGATGGCTTAGACAATTACAAAAAGAACGGGCTTTGGGCCCAATGGAACAAAACAAAGAATCGTTTGCAAAGAGTAAGACTAAGAATTCCTCCTCGGACTGTTTCCGAGGATAGTTTATAATAGTATTTCTCAAGTTTGGATACAAATATTGATTATCATACACTTTTTCTTTCTCAAAAAGCCTCCCCCTTTCTTCGTATGCCTTCCCTTCTATTTATACTCCTCTCCTTCTCTTCATCATCTTCCACTTTATGGTTGCAATCCTGATTTTCGGATACTTGTCCCATCCATTCTCCCCTAAAGCCCGCTGGGATTAGGGACCAAGTTCCAAGCTCTATGCTCAGGTCCCATCCTTCCATCTATCCAGTCAGCGTATCAATTACAGAGCTTTTAATGTATGGGCGGTGGTAGCAGCTTTACTTTAGACATTCCACCGCTCTTTCTATTGTCCTACACGTATACTGTGTATCTTCGGCTTAACATTCCGAGGACAAATCTACTCCTTGGACGTTTTGGGACATTTAAATACTCCACGATCATTTTGATGTTTTCGGATTTGGGCTTTTAGCCCAAAAGACTTCGTTGGGCCGTCCTTCATAAATTACTGGGCCCAATACCCCTACAGTATCAATTTTAATTACCTCTAGTTTAGTAAGACTTCAAATTTCATGAAGACATCATTTGAGATGCCAAACACTCAAAAGCTAGAAGCTCTTAGGAGAAACTACTATTAAGATTTTTTTTTTTTTAAAGTGGAGCTATATTTGGTGTATTATATTAGAAATCCCAATTGTGATTTCACACTAAATAAATTGATAAATACTTTTTTTAGTTTAACTTTTACACAATAGTTTTAAAACTACTTAGGGACCAAATGATTTTGTCTTCAATGGCCGGCGATAGTAGCTAGTCAAAATTTTGATCAACTTATTGCGACTTACCTAGGAGGTAACACATTTAATAAATTCTTATGCTGCCATCCTACCTCATAAAAAATACAAAAATAAATATAGACGAAAAAAATTATAGGTATTTAAAAATTTTAAAACTATGAATCCCAAAGCAATGATTGAGAGTGTGTAATTTTTGTGAATAGTTCTAGGACCACAAATTATTCTACAATTTTTTTGCCACAACTCTAACATGGCAGATTGTGAGTGGTTAACTATTACTTACACATAGACCCACCATTTTTTCTTTACTAATCACACCCTGCTCCGTTACAGTTGTGGCAAGAAGTTGTGAAAAATTATGTAGTCCTGGACTTTTCCGATTATTGTAGTCATCTTGGCTTTCCCAAAGCAATAGATTAAAATGCTTTATTGAGCTGTAGTAGCCTCGCTTCATATAACTAGCCATTGTTCAAATTAGTTTGGTTTTGTGTTTTGTTGATCGAGGCTGACGCGTTGGTATTTTAAGAGAAATTAAATTGGTAAGTTTTGGCTAAACAAGCTCTTTGTTGAGCTTATTGCGAATGCTGTACACGGCATGAAGGTCAAACATTCAAGGCCACACCCACACTGCATGTTATCTTTGGCAACTGGGAAAAACGAGTGAAGGAGAAACTTCGGCGGTACAGCAGAAACTTTGTCAGTTTCTATCCAAGGAATAAATGATGTAACATTGTGTTATTGAAATTCTTTAATTTTCATCGTATGTTTAGACTTTAGAGAGTGGGCCCAGTGGGTGATGTGGCGGCTAACTGAAACCGGTAAGTTTTACTAAATTAAATAAGATAGTGATGTGAATTGTTAAACGAATGGTTCTTTTCTAGTCACTGACTTTCAAGTGAAACATCAACCTGCTTTCAAGGGAAAAAGAAAAAAAAAAGTAAAAAAAGAAGAGGAAACTTCCAATCTTTGAGGATTGTTTGATTCATTTGAATGCTAAAGTATCTAAAAAAGTTAGTTATTGTTTCGGCTGAGTTTCCTGTGCACATGTGTGCAACTATCTTGTTAGTTTGGGGCCAGATTTGTCCCCCCCCCCCCCCCCCTAAGGACTGGATTTTCTCCCAAGGTGTTTCAATCTCTCTCTCAATGTTTTTATTTTTGAAGGCTTTGGAAAATTAGATGCAAAGAGATGTAGTGAAAATAATTTTAGTAGATTAAAATGACAGATGTATCTTAGTTGTGAAATCAAACAGAATGGAGTTTCCATGTTTTTCCTCCGCTCTCTCAAGTTTTTCTTTTCTTCCTCTTCTTTTTATCTTGTTCCCCCACCCCCTCCCTCCCTATTAGACTCTCTCTAGTCCTTAGATCGTCTCCCCTCTTTGTTTCCAAATTCAAAATCCACCTCACTATTCGTTTTTGTTTGCATTCACCCCACTGTACCCACTGGAACAATGGAATGACAACCATAACAAAATTATGGAGATGAGGGCGCAGCGGACCTGCTTAGTGCTGAAGGTGTCTATCCACTGTACACACATGTATGTCTCACCATTCTATTTGTTTTGTCATTTTCTTTTTGACCACTATAACTGGGTCTGCCAATATATTTGAAATAAAATGCAATTGTTTTAAGTTAAATTAACAAAAGGATTTTGGGAGACAAAATTGGATGTTTTTGGATATAACTTTTAAAATTTGAGGATTTTGTGGGAAAGGGGGTGAAAATTGACAAGCATGCATAGATTAAAAATTGTTGTTTCAAATTCACATAAAGATTGACAGATAAAACTAAAAAAAAAATAGAGGTAAAAATAAAATAAACATACGTCAAATGAGAGAGAGAGAGATCAGAGAATTATGCACGGCATTCAATCAGTTCATCACTAGGGGATGCATGCGCAAAAATGTATGCATTCGAAATAAGGTGTCTTCCTAGTAGTAGAATTTGAAATTGCATGGTAATTAAGCTGCTCTCCATTTTACCATTAAAAATTTATTTCTTTAATTTAAAAGTTTAAATATAGTATATTAAATTATTTAATCTAAATCATAAAATGGATATATTTAAAGTTACCAAAAAATGGTATAGACTCCTAAATTCATGTTATTAGTCATTTAAGCATGTTCATATATATTGATCTTGGATAAAGGTGGCCATGTTGGACGAGTAAGTTTGCCTTGCATGTACTATCCATGGGAGCAAAATCAAAGTCTACGGTCAAATAGCAAATAAAATATATTTCTCAAATTAAAGTATCCACATAATTAGTAACATAGTTGTTCTAACTTTGTTGGGAAATTTAGACTCCAGTTGATAGAATTAACAAGTTTTAAATCCAATTTGTTAATTAGATTTATTATGCATAAACTTGTTAAAACAAACAAACATCAATATCATGTCAAAATCATATGCAGCGAAAAAATAAATAAGACAAGATATGATAACCTAAAAACACCAATGAAATCAACTAGTTTCACAGTAAAAAACCTAAGGGGAAACCTTCTCGAAAAGTAATTCACTATAGTAAAGAAAAGTTTCAGATCTAGTACAAAACCTTTGTCCCTAGACTCTACAATCCCCGTAGATGAACTCATAACAAAAACCTTCTACCGCTTTAAAACCTCTGAACTCTTCAATATATGAACGCCACCCTTTGATGCATGAATCCCAGTACGTGACTAACCGATTGCACGGATTCCCGTATGTGACTTTAATCACCAACTAGAAATGAAGATGTTGGTTGCAAAATTCTTCACTTCATTAACAATAAAGATCAGAAGCACTTAGTTACAAAACCCTAAGGCCCAAAAGACGCAGTAGCTTCTTTTTGAAAGAATAAGGCTTCGGTCACCTTTTGCATATGTTTTCCTTGTATTCTCTTGTGTGACAGCCTCTAAAATAAGCTTTATATATGTCTAGGGTTGTGAGAAAAGAAACCCTACACAAATACAAAAGCCTGACCCAAAAATTAGATCTGAAAATCTGAATTTTCGTAACCTCGATAGATACCTCGATAGATAGCAGGTGTCGAGCTTCATTAAACCTCGATAGATAGCTATCTGTCGAGCAGGTGTCCAGCAGATGTCTAGTTATCTGTCTAGCTTTAGTAAATACATTTTCTTCACTTGTTTCTTAGTTCAATCTTCATGGTTTTAATACTAAACTTGAACAACATGTTCTTTGAAGTATTAAACACATCTTAGATCTACCCAAATACAAGTAAAGTGCGTTTTGTCAAAGGATTTGCCAACTACATAAAATACGTCATTAACAAACTTGATAATTAAGGATTTGTTCATATTATTTCAGGACATCAATCAAGAAGATCCTATTTGATAGAAAACTAAAAGCAAAATAAGACATATTAAAAGAATGAAATAAAAGAAAATACTCAATATATACTTGAATAAATATAAACACGCACTTCCATGAAATCTCCACTAATATACTCAGCACTTCTCTCCCCATAAGTTCAAGATATTTCTATAGTACTGTTTGTTAGGACATATGTCACTTGTTTAGAACATATGTCATTCTTTTATGTAATTGGCTAATCCTTTGACAAAACGCACTTTACTTGTAATTGGGTAGATTTGGAATGAGTTTTGTGCTTCAAGAAACTGTGTTTCAAGATCAAATGTTGAAGTCATCAAATCTGTCCAAGAAACAAGCTAAGAAGTGCAAGTTCATTAAAACTCGACAGCTAGCATGTGTCGAGGTTTAAAGAGCTGTTACAGACCCGTGACTCGACAGCTTCTTAACAGCATCTCGACACCTCCATCTGTCGAGGTTTAAGAAAAAGAAATTTTAAGTTTTGTTTTGATTCCAATCCGCAGATGTGTCTTTAGGTTTTCTTTTCTTCTAACCCTAAACATATAAAATAATTATTTTAAGGGCCGTTAAAGAGTACACAAGTTGCTCAAGCATTGAGAAATCCTAGTTCAAGCAAATTGTGACTGGAGACAAAATTCTTGCCCTAGTTTATCTCTCTTGTGAAGAAGTTGCTGTGTAATGTGCATTGTAGGGTTTTGTAACCGAGCATCTTCTTGATCTTCATCATGTGGATGAATTGAAGAATTTTGCAGTCAACAATCTTCTCTAGTTGGTGATTGAAATCGCGTATTGGGATCCGCGCAATTGGTTAGTCACGTACTTGGGAGTTGTGCATTGAAAAGAGAAATTGTCATTACAGAATAAGGCCAATTGGGTATAAGGGTAAGGGTTCAACTATAGGTTGGTAAGGTACTTGGGATTCATATACTTGTAACTGCTTGTTGTGATAATATTAGAATTTCGGGAGTGGAGACCTTAAAATTACCCTGTGGGATTTTTGCCGTGTAGGTTTTTTCCATTCGTAAACAAATTACCATGTCATTTATTTTCTGCTGCATACTTAGTTTAATTGGTGATTTGTTTGTACTACCACGCAATTTGCATGTTAATTTAATTAATTAATAACTTGGCTAATTAATCAATTAATCCATCACAAGGGGCCAATATATTTTTGGCCTATCAGTGTTCTACTCATAAATAAATTTGTGACACATATATGAGAATATTGGTACCATAAGATTACTATTTTCATCATTTTTTCAAGATAACAAGGTATGAATGAAAATTAATATGGATACATTTTCAAGGCCTATAATATTGTATCGATCATTTTAATTTTCATCTTTTATATGAATAAAACGGTATCATTATTTGAACCATATATTACCATGAAAAGTCAATTTTTTTAAATAAAAAAATCAATTAACTTTTACAAACAGAACATATATAGTATATTTATGATGCTAGGAATAGTAATTCTAGTATCACATAAAACTATCTTAAGTTGCGAATTACAACTGGCTACTTAGAGGAAGATGGTTTATCAAACATGCCCTTAGTTTCTGGTAATAAATCTTGAATCCATATATAAGGCATATTTTATTTTATTAGGGTTTCTTTTGTCACAACCCTAACCATATATAAGAGATATTTTAAAAGTCATCATACACAAAAACGAAAACCCAGAACTTATACACTTTGTGTGAAGCTACTGTGTTTGTATACCTTAGTGTTTTGTAACCAAGTACTTCCTAATTTTTATTGTTGATAAAATGAAGAATTTGCAGCCAACAACAATCATTCAAGTTACTAGAATTAGTCGTGTACTGGAATTAGTGCGAAGGAGTTAGTCATAGATTGGAAATTTATGTAACAAAAAAAAAAGAATGCTACTACAAGATCAAGTCCAATTAGGTATTGGATTGAAGTTTCAACTTTATGTTAGTATTTTGGGATAGAGCTAGATAGTGGTAAGATTCGTTATACTTGTAACCGCTTGATTATTGATTAATGAATTGTTAGGAGTGGTGACCTTAATTAATCAAGTTGAGTAATTGAATTAATTAACCGAGATCAATCTATCTTAACCCAACACTTTTGTCTCACTTTTGGTGTTCCACTTTAGGACAAAATAAAAATAAAAATTAACAACTCGAAAGAACACTAATGGTTTGTTATTATCCTTTATTGCCTATTGGACACGGCAAATGACAAGTCCAGAGAGGTGGCTAGATGTATAATTCTTATCACCTTCGTTGTAGCCGTGTGGTTCCTTTATGGTTGAGATTGTATTTTCTTTTTAACAATTATCAATCTCAACCATATATAAAAATTGCATCAGGTGCAAGTATTGCACCTGATCTCAATTCCTTCTTATACACGCGTGAACTTTAGAGTGAACTTTAGATAAAAGTTATCATGTCAGTGCTTCCTAACCTTTTTCTCGATGAAACACCCAATATTTAAAGAAAGAAAATTGCAATATTTATTTTATGATCTGTCCCTCCGTAGTGGAAGGGTAACTTATTTAAGACTTTCAATATCTAGAAGGCAGCGAAAAACATCATCTTTATAAATTTCTAACCATTGTCACAAAAGGTTCCGCACTTGTGTTCGGCAACCCATAATTTTGTTTCAGACACCGTAGCATGAGGAAAGAGAAGATTACATAATTAAAAATTAGAAATATTGCTTCCAAATTCCAAGGTCCAAACATATGAAAAAAGACCCCCCAAAAAAAAGAGGGGGGAGGGGGAGAGATAAAATATAAAAAGAGAGGAAGGACAGCATTGCATGCGGGCATCTATGTCTTGCTGCATTTTAGCCCTTTTAATACAAGGTACAAAGATAATAGCCTATTTACTTATAAACAAATTGAAATTAATGCACAATCTTAGTCCTATCATTTGGTTGAAATATATTAGGCTTTGATTTGGCCACAAACTGCCAAAAAAAGAAAGAAAGAAAGGGCTTATTAGCGCAAAAATTTGAACTCCACATAAAATTCCATAAATTTTATTATAACTGTGTGCATGGCAGGCTATAAATAGTGAAAAAAAAGTGGTTGATTTATGTGAAAGTGGTAAGCAGCTAGTTATAATTCACCACATAAGTTGTAAAGTTTTATGTGATATTAGAATTACTCTTTTTAGCATGATAGATATACTATATAAAAGTTGATTGATCTTTTATTAAAAAATTTGACCTTTCATGGTAATATATGGCTCAAATAATGATACTATTTTATTGATCAAAAGAGGAATATTAAAATGATCGATATAGTATATTAAAGTCCTTGAAAAATTTTCCATTAATTTTCATTCATAGCTTGTTATCTTCATCAAAATGATGAAAGTAGTTATCTTATGGTACCAATATTGTTATATGTTTCAAATATATTTATGAGTGGAACACTATAGAAATAACTTGAACATATGGGGAGAGAAGCTGCTGAGTATATATTAGTGGACATATTTCATGGAAGTAAGATTTTAGATTAATTTTAGTGTATATTGAATAATCTTTTATTTCATTCTATTAATATATATCTTATTTTGCCTTTAGTTTTTTGTCAAATAGGAGCTTCTTGATTGATGTCTTGAAATAATATGCACAAATCCTTATCAAGTTAGAACGACTGAGTTACTAACAATGCAGATACTTTAATTAGAACAATAATTATGTTTGCTATTTGACTGTGTAGCGTTTGATTTAGCTCCCATGGATCGTGGCAAGGCAAAGTTGCTGTTCCAGCATGGCCACCTTTGTACAAGCTCAATATATATGAACATGCTTAAATGACAAATAACCTGAATTTAGGAGTTTATACCAATTTTTTGGTAACTTTACCCACAAATTATCATTAAAAAAATATAATTTTTTAATATATCCATTTTATGATTTAAATTAAATAATTATAGATTAAAAATATTTAAAATTTTAAATAATGTAATATACTATATTTGTACTTTTAAATTAAAGAAATAAAATTTTAATGTTCAAATGGAGTGCAACCTTAATTACCATGTAATTTCAAATTCTATTACTAGGAAGGTAATAACTTGAAATTTAAAATTTAAATACTTATCGACAAAGAAACTAGCTTGAACTATACGTTCCCGCTACCTTAAAAAAAATAAAAATAATAAATAAATAAATTAAGGCAAGCAAAGATCATCTTTGCAACTGAAATTTCCGTCCACTTGGGTTAAGCATTGCACCTATAACTTTGCCATTACCTTAATTTCCACCTTGCATTGTATTATGTTAGTATGTTTCCGCCACAAACTTTGACTCTGTGTTGCAACTTGACACTCTTGTTCTATAGCCAGAAACTCACACCATATACACATCCCTCGGAATTTGATTTCAATTTGCATATGACACCTTCAGAGTTTGTTTCAAAATAATTTCCAACATGATTCTTGAGTATTGAGATGCAGTTTCTCATGTGTATCTCTCAAACCTCCACATCCTCTTGCACTGTCCGCGTTTTTGTTTCTAGCTCCCCTTATCTCCCTTATTATAAATATGTGATGTGTTAACACCATATATGGCATCTATCTCAAACCCTCTCTATTACAGAAAATGGTTAAACGTCAAAATATGGTTCTCAAAGTCACAATGGTGCTGGTGCTTTCTCTCATGTGCATGCCTTCAATGGAGGCTAGGACAATCCCATACGGACAAGACAAATTGTTTGGAGAAGTAAAGCAACGTGAAGCTCCTCCACATTTGCCCAATATTCCGGCAGTAACCGGCGATATCCCTTCTCCAATGATCACTCAAAAGGCCTTATATGTCACTATTGATGATCACATTGATGCCTCTCCATTGCTACGCCGACTGCTCAGGGCTCCTCGCGTTTCATCTTCACCTAATCCACCCACCTATATTCCTCCTCCAACGAATCAGCATGCATCTCCTTCGCTAGGTTCAAAGCAGAAAAGAACTCAGTCTTCCTCTATGACTATGCCCAAGGGGACCACTTCCATCCCTTAGTTTAGAGCAAAGTTCTCAAGTTAAGGGTGCGGGGTTGGCAACCTAAGGTTTTTTTTTTTAATAATAATTTTTACCTTTAATTTTTTTTTACTGTATATTTAGGCACGTAGGTGATCAAAGCTTTTCAATCATCTAATTATTCCTTCACATGTATGTACCCCTCACCCCAACTTAATTGTATATACCACATTCCTAATCATTTGTTTGTAAAAATTATTATTTTCTCAATGATGGTTCTTCCCTTTAAATACTCATGACTTTGTAGGTGTATTAATATGAAACTAATACTCCGTTTGTTTGAATGTTAAAGTTTCTTGTAAATAAATCACTTTTCACAAAGCATCTAAAAAAAAAAAAAATCTCATTTCTTGTATTTGGTAGAGACGTTGAAAATAAGTTCAAAACATTTTAATGAGATAGAATTGTTTATTGGAAAAATTTAGTAGCAAATAATCTCTTAAAAATAAGTCATGTTTTCAATAGAATTGTTCGTTGACTAAAAATAGATTTCTTTTGACCTATTTTTTCTAATATTACTAAATATCGAAAAACATAGAAAACTATTTTGAAATTAGGTTTTTTAATGAAACAAATGAAGCTTAAATGCTAATCTACAAAATTATTGCTTATTACTTAATTGCTCATCAACGCGACTCAGCCTTCTATAACTGTGGAATACAACTTGTTCGTTGTTGTTTTGCTTCTTTCAATTCTGGCGGAGTATTGCAACCAGCCATTTAACATGAAAGTTAATTGAAACCATATCCAATATGTATATAACTAACCTTAATTAACCTTCTTTCTTTCTTTCTCTCTTTTTTTATTGTTTATAATTTCATTAGAACTTTCTCAAAAAAAATTTCATTAGATGAAGAATTGTAAATCATAAATTGAAGTGGAAATTAAAATGGAGCTCAAGAGGGATTTTGGTTTAGTAGGGTTAACAAATTAAAGGCTGAGAAAGTTCACATGAAGCTTCCAATATTGTTGTATAACTTAGTTTATTTATCAATTTAAGTAAATTTCAACGTACATGCAATTGCTTTTATGTTGTATTTAGTTTTATTTGAGTATCTTGTAGTTTCCAGTAGCTTATTTATTAAATATGACAAAAAAATATAACATTTAGTATCTTTTATGCTAAATATATAACAAAAAGATAAAATATAACTTATTTTATATAAAAAAAAATCATAAATAAATAATAAAACAGAAACAAAAAGCAAAAAAAAAAAAAAAGTTTTGTGGATTTTTGAGTATTGATGATAATCTTCAAGTTTTTTGGATTCATGAATTTCTATAATATTTTTTTTTTTCGCATGAGAACTCTTTATGTTTAGTGTTGACAATTTTATTAGTGCATGTGTGCATTCCAGAGCATCTATTGATAGTTTTGTTGTGTGCATTTTTTCAAAGGTTGATATCGAATAGGAATCCATGTTTAGGAATTACGTAAAGAAAATCTTCATCCAAAAGGTAAACTAAACTCAGCATCATACTGTGATTAAAATAGTATATGTATTTAATTGTACTAGCTTGTAGCCCCAACTATATGTATGGATGCATTTAAAAATAAAACAATTTCAAAAATAATCAAAATGCTCTTAAAACACTTTTTAGGTAGTGCTCCAACACACCCTTTTATCTAATCATATAAGAGAATCTACAACTATGTATCAATTTTAATAACCTCTAGTTTAGTAAGACTTCTAATTTCATGAAGACATCATTTGAGATGCCAAACACTCAATTTATTAATATATATTTTTTAACTGGAGCTATATTTGGTGTATTATGTTAGAAATACCAATTGTGATTTCACACTAAATAAATTGATAAATACTTTTTTAGTTTAACTTTTACATAATATTTTTAAAAATACTCAAGGACCAAATGATTTTTTTTTCAATGGCCGGCAATAGTAGCTAGTCAAAATTTTGATCATCAACTTATTGTGACTTACCTAGGAGGTAACACATTTAATAAATTCTTATGCTGCCATCCTACCTCATAAAACATACAAAAATAAATATAGACAAAAAAAATTGTAGATATTTAAAAATTTTCAAACTACGAATCCCAAAGCAATGATTGAGGGTGTGTGTTATTATTGTGAGTAGTTCAGGACCCCAAATTATTTCACAACTTTTTCGCTACAACTCTAACATGGCAGATTGTGAATAGTTAACTATTACTTACACATGGATCAATTATTTTTTCTTTACTAATCACACCCTGTTCCATTATAGTTGGTAAGAAATTATGAAAAATTATGTAATCCTAGAATTTTCCAATTATTGTAGTCATCTTGGCTTTCCAAAAGCAATGGTTGGTGACACACCAACTACATACCATCGAATCAACGATACACCCACTACCAAATCGACCCATACCCTGCACTTAATCAACCCAATAGACCCAAGACAGCTTGACTACTCCATACACATCGCCAAATCGACCAATAACCCATGCTTCGAAGGCCAATGACTACAGCCATATCAAGCTTGAGAGAGAGAGGGCCTATGTTCTAGCGTGAAGAAAAAAAAAAAAAAAAAGATTAAAATGATTTATTGAGCTATAGTAGCCTAGCTTCATATAACTAGCCATTATTCAAATTAGTTTGGTTTTGTGTTTTGTTGAGGCTGATGCTTTGGTATTTTAAGAGAAATTAAATTGGTAAGTTCTGGCTCAACAAGCTCTTTTTGAGCTTATTGCGAATGCTGACATGCTGTATACGGCATGAAGGTCAAACATTCTAGGCGACACCTAGACTGCGTGTTATCTTTGGCAACTTGAGAAAAACGAGTGAAGGAGAAACTTGGGCGATAAAGGCATAAGCATTGCTCATTTTTTTAAATTTATTTTTGCGTACTAATCATGTTAAAGCTTTGTCAGTTTCTATCCAAGGAATAAATGATGTAACACCTTGTTATTGAAATTCTTTCATTTGTATCGTATGTTTAGAGAGTGGGGCCAGTGGGTGATGCGGCGGCTAACTGAAGCTGGTAACTTTTACTGAATTAAATAAGATAGTGATGTGAATTGTTAAACTAATGGTTCTTTTCCGGTTACTGACTTTCAAGTGAAACATCAACCTGCTTTCAAAGAAAAAAAAAATGTTAAATATTGTTTCGGTTGAGTTTCATGTGCAGTTGTGCACGTGTGCAACTATATATTTGTGGGTGTATAATATAAAAATGTGTAAAATTTTTACCGTTTTGTCTAAAAATAATTAACATCAGTCAGTGTATAATTATGAAAATTTACAAGTTTACTATAGTAACCGTGTAAATTTACATTGATATACACTATTCATTTTCCATTTAGTTTTTTTTTTTTTTTTTTTTTAATGTATTCATATGTAGATCTATAATATATGTTCACTCCTCCGTGATGTTAGCATCAGAATTACTCGGCACCCATAAATTGTACGTAGTAATAACCACACAAAATCTCTACTAAATAAGAAATTACGTGATTGATAATTTATGATAAATATAAATTTTTTGTCTCACTTTTCGTGTTCTATTTTAGGATAAAGAAAATAAAAATTAAGAAACAACTTGGCAAGAAAACTAATGGTTTGTTATTATCCTGTATTGCTTATTGGACATGCTGAATGGGCAAGTCCATAGAGGTGGCTAGATGTATTATTCTTATCACCTTCGTTGTAGCCGTGCACTGCCATTATGGTGTAAATCTACCCACACAATATCGATCAAGTATCAAGAAGATAATAGCCTATTTCCTTCTAAACAGATTAAAATTAATGCACAATCTTAGTCCTATCATTTGGTTGAAATACATTAGGTTTTGATCTGGCCACAAACTACTAAAATAAAATGAATGAAAGAAAGGATTTATTAGCACAAAAATTTCAGTACCACATAAAATTCCATAAATTTTACTATAAGTATTTGTGTGGCAGACTATAAATAGTGATGAAAAAACATTTAATTTATGTGAAAGTGATAAGCAGCTAGTCATAATCCATCACATAAGTTGTAAAGTTTTATGTGATATTAGAATTTTTCTTCCCAGCGTCATAGATATACTATATTTTTTTTTGTAAAAGTTAATTAATTTTTTATTAAAAAAATTGACATTTCATGGAAATATATGGCTCAAATAATGATACTGTTTTATTGATCAAAAGAGGAAGATTTAATTGATCGACACAGTATATTAAATTCCTTGAAAAAGTTTCCATTAATTTTCATTCATACCTTGTTATCTTCATAAAAATGATAAAATTAGTAATCTTACGGTACCAATATTGCTATATGTGTCAAATTCATTTATGAGTGGAACACGATAGAAATAACTTGAACATATAGGGAGAGAAGCTGCTGAGTATATTAGTGGACATTTCATGGAAGTAAGAGCTTATATTTATTTTATTATATATTGTATATTCTTTTATTTCATTCCATTAATATATGTCTTATTTTGCTTTTAGTTTTCTATCAATTAGAAAGACTGAGTTAGTAATTTTGCTGATACTTTAATTTGAGCAATAATTATGTTTGCTATTTGACTGTAGACTTTGATTTAGCTCCCATGGATCCTACATGCAAGGCAAAGTTGCTGTTCCATCATGGCCACCTTTGTACAAGCTCAATATATATGAACATGCTTAAATGACAAATAACCTGAATTTAGGAGTCTATACCAATTTTTTAGTAACTTTACCCACAAATTATCATTAAATTTTTTTTAAAAAAAATATATCCATTTTATAATTTAGATTAAATAATTATAGATTAAAAATATTTAAAATTCAAAAAAAAATATACTATATTTGTACTTTTAACTTAAAGAAATAAAATTTTAATGTTAAAATGGAGAGCAACCTTAATTACCATGTAATTTCAAATTCTATGACTAGGAAGATCTTGAAAATTGAAATTTAATACTTGTCGACAAAGAAACTAGCTTGAACTATACGTTACCGCTACCTCATAAAAAACAAAAACAAAAAAATTACGGGCATGCAAGATTATCTTTGCAATTGAAATTTCCGTCCGCTTGGGTTAAGCACTTTTGCATTGCACCTATATCTTTGCCATTAGGCCCATTACCTTGGCACCTTGCACAAATTTTGACTGTGTGTTGCAAGTTGACACTCTTGTTCTATACCCAACCATCCACGCCATATACACATCCCTGGGAATGTGAGTTCAAATTGCATATATATGGCACCTTCACTTCAGAGTTGTTTCAGAGTAACTTCTATGATGATTCTATTGAGACGAAGTTTCTCAGTATCTCTCAAACCTCCACACCCTCTTGCACGCTCTGAGTTTCGGCTCTCTAACCTCTTTTCTCCCTTGTATATATATTTAACACCGTACACGTGATGTTAGCACCAGACATTTATCATAGATTCTCTCTACTTACGTACAGAAAATGGTTAAAGGTCTAAGTATGATTCTCAAAGCCACAGCATTTCTGGTAATTTTTCTCATTTGTATGCCTTCAATGGAGGCTGCTAGGACAATCCCACTTGGACAAGAAAAGCAAGGTGAGGCTCCTCCAAATGTGCCCAAAATTCTGGCAACAACTGGCGATATCCCTTCTCCAATGAACGCCCAAATGGCCTCATCTGTCGACACTGATGATCACAGTGATGCCTCTCCTTTTCAACGCCAACTGCTCAGGGCTCCTACCGTTTCATCGACACCTAATCCGCCCGGCTATATTCCTCCTTCAAAGAATATTCAGCATGCACCTCCTTCGCAAGCTTTAAAGCAGAACAGTACTCAGTCTTCCTCTATGACTATGCCCAAGGGGAGCACTTCCACCCCTTAGTTTAAAGCAAAGTATTCAAATTAAAAGTGGGGGATTAGCAAAGCTTGGGACTTTTTTATTAATTAATTTATTTTATCTTTGTAAATAAGTGTTCAAAGGTCTTCAAGTATGTAATAATTTCTTCAAGTGAATGTAACCGCATCCTAGCTTATACTACATTCTTAATCATTTGTTAGGTTAAAAAAACTAATTTTTCCAACAATAGAATTGCCCTTTAAATACTTAATTAGTGTATAGTTCATATATATGCATGATACAATTAAAAATAGTTATACATATTTTATAGAGAGTAAGAGTTATACATTTTTTAAGTCATAAATGAGCTTTACTCTCTCTCTCTCTCTCTCTCTCTCTCTCTCTTATTTTCTTATTGTAGTTTTTTTTTTATATACACATGAATTTACCCTTTTTTTCTTGTTTATTGGGTTTTTGATGATTTAATTATATTAGATTCTTCATCTTTTGTATAATATTAACTCACCTAGAACAAAAACCTTAAAAAAGAAAATAAAAACTAACATAAGACACTTGACGCAAAATTAGACAACAATAATTAAAATCCAATTTAGAATCTAGTTGCATTTACTCCCAGTTTTGGTTTTAATTATATACATAAATTGGTAAAATTTCTTGTCATCAAATAAGAAATTTAGGGTTTAAACCTTGCTTATAAAAAAAAAAACCAATTAATATCTTAAACTGACGATAAAAAACAATTATTATGAAACAAATATTATAAATTAAAATTTTATCATATTTATATATAATAAATAAATTAAACTACCAATTTTCAAAACGACTGCATATTACTTCAGCATTCATATTGCCGTGGAATACGATTTCTCGTTGCTGTTCAGCTTTTTTCAATTAATCTAATTTTGTTTTTTATTTTTGAATTTCATAAGAAGAAACTTTGTAAACCATATAAAGAAGTAGAAAGTTGAAATGGAGGTTCAGAGGGATTGTGGTTCAGCTGGGATTAATAAAGGCTAAGAAATTTCGGATGCAGCTTCCAATCGATTGTGGTATATGTTACTTTATTTATTAATTTAAGCGAATTTCAATGTATATGCATGTAATTTCTTTTCGGTTGATATTTTATGTTTAAATTGAATTTATTATTGATATAATCCTTACGCTCTTTGGATTCAAGGATTTTGTAATGATTCTCAAAAAAACAAAAAATTCTTTTCGATATTACTGTTATTTTGTTTTCACTTGGGAAAACTTTAGGTTTAGCGCTGAGAACTTATTAGTGCATGTGTGCATTCGAAAGTATCTAGTTTTAGTTTAGTTGTGTGCATTCAATTTTTTATTTTTTTTAATCTTAGATAGAAATATAAAAAATTATGCTTAAGTAAATTAGGTTAAAGGAAAGACACACATGCACTTAAATGAGACCAAAGTAAAATTTTATCTCAAATAGAAATAACAATTTGTATATAAAAATTATTTTAAAAAAAACACTACTAACTTTTCTTATTATTGCTAATATTTAATATGATACTTCTTTTAATAGTGAAATATGATACTTCTTTCATATTTGTATACTCAACGTTATCTCCGTTCATTCTAAGGTCTTCAGGAAGGACATGGGGTTGATTATCCTATTTTTGATTAGCCCTTTGGTGGCTTAATGAAATTATTTACCTCAAAAACAAATATATGGACCTTGAGCTAGACTTCTTGCTATTATATACAGTAGGCCCTCAATATTTTTATATATTTTTTTAATAAATAATATAATCCATTTCAACCTCAGTATTTTATATTTTAAATGTTGATAACTTCTAATATCATCGATATTTATATATCTATGATATATAATTAAAAATATGGAGAGATAGAATTGAGAGAGGAAAAAAAGGCTTGTTAGTTTATAATAACATTGAAAATTTAAAATTCTATATACTACAAAAAACGCGGGCTTTAGTTGCGTTTTAAGGTCTATAGCTGCGTTTTTGAAACGTGGCTAAAGCATGGCAAACCCATGGAGGAACGGATGTAACCACACAAGCACAAACCCATGGAGGGCACAAAGCATGGCAAAGCCTAAACCTAGAGAGATTAACATGAAGATAAATCATAGAAGCAAGCAAGCAAACATCGACATGCAAAACAAAATTATCCAAGCCCTTTAAAACAGGCCTAGGTGTGCGGATGTAGGCCTAGACCACAGGATCTAGATCTAAACTTCACCGAAAGGGCCAAAAAGCAAGAAAGAAAGATATCAAGGGACAATAAGGGCTAAAGTAGCACATGACATAACAACGAACATAGATCTGAGCACACAAGCAAGGCACGGAGCACGTGAACAATAGATCTAAGCATAAGGATATAGATCTAAACATTAACATGTAGATCTAAGCATAAACATGGCAAAGAACATATAGGCATCTAGATCTAAGTATAAACATGGCAAGGAACCTAAAAACATGTGGATCTAAGCACAAACATGAAATTTAGACATACCCTAGCCCAAGAAGACTAGGCCAACAACATCAAAGCGGTAAATCATGGCAAAAAGCAAGTAGATATGCTAGGAAAACTATAGAAACATTCTAGGAAGCAAGAACATGCTAGGAAAAACAATAAAAACATATTATAAAGCAAAAAAGAGTTAGGAAAAGCAATAAAGAGAAAGGGGTATGGATTGTAGCTAAAAACCTACATCCACACTCCTAAACCACAAATCCAAGGTTTGGAACCAAGGAGAGGAAGATTGAGTGCAAGAACACTACCTTGAAGATTGTAGAAAAAAGGTAAGAAATTAAGGTGTTTTGATGTGTTTGGGAGAGAAATTAGAGAGAGAGAGAGATAGAGAGAATCGGCACAAAAATTGCCTAGAAATTTTTTTTTTTTTGGGGTGTAAAATGAGGGATCCAGAGGATTTTATAGCAAAAAAGTGACCTTTCAGCTGCCAGCTCACCTTGTATGGCCGCCGGCCACCTTGCTGACATCAGCAATTCTGGCATTTTCCCAGTTCAAATTCAAACTCATATTCGAAGGCCTTTTCAAAATTAGATTGAGCCAACCTTGGTGTCCTGGAAAGCTTTGGATGTCTAGTTTTCATAATACTAAAGAAATTAAAAATCTAATGGTCGGATCAAAAGTTATGGCATTGGGAACCATGCTAACTCACTTTTTATGGTTTTCTAGATATCTCAACTGTTTTAACTTCGATTCAAGCCATGAATAGTCATTGGAAAGGGAATTTGATAATCTTCGTAATGGAGTTTTTGTTTGTCAGATCAAAATTTGGGTTTTCTAGTGTTCCCAAGAGTCAACTTCAAGTCAAACTTGGTCAAAGTTGACGTAAATCATCAAGTAGCTGGAGTTTGATGTAAAAATATGAAAAATATTGTTTTGGGATGATTTGGACCCAATTTGACTTTCAGTTAATCCAAGATTGACCAGGGGCATTTTGGTCAGTTTGATCTGAAATGACACTTCGAGTGCTCCGATACCTGAACAGGTTGCACAACGTCAATCTAGATATTTCCATGGCCCCATAAAGAAAAGATAATACTTTAGAATTTTCGTAACCCAGAACGCAAATTGAGGGCGAGCAAAATACGGTATTTACAATATGGATTGAGTTTGTTTTGTACAATATTTTTTTATGATTTTTCTGTGTCTGATTTTTGGGTTTGTATGATTTTTTTGGGTTTGTGCTCTTGTGTTTTGTTGATGGGTTAGTATGATTTTCTAGGTATGTTTGATTATATGGGTTTGTATAATTTTCTAGGTTAATTTGATTTTCTGGATCTGACGTGGCATATATTTTGAGAGTAAATAGTTTATGTATGTTATTGTGTTCTTTGTGTTTGTGATCTTGTGTCAATGTTTAAATTTAAGTTTGTGTTTTTTATTTTTGATTCAGGGTTTTTGCTATTATGTTCTTGTGTTGATGTTTAAATCTGTGGTTGTGTTCTTGTGTGTTCTTGTTCAAAAGGAATTAGATTTGAATTTATGTATTTTATTGTTTTTAATTTTGTTTTTATTGTTTTTTTATTTTGTTAAAATTGATTAATAATATATATTTTTTTTTATATTTAGAAGTTGACATGAAATTTTTTTAAATGCCAACTAATTTTTTTTATTGGCCACATCAACGTTTAATGTGGCAAAGAAACTTACTATGTAGGAAGATACTAACAACGTTCAAGCGTACCTAAAATTTGAAATTTTAGACTTGTTGACAAAGAAACTTAATTACTCTACACGTCCCGGGCACCTCAGAAAATTTCAAGCAAGCATCGTCACAATTCTTGTGTAATCGAGGTTTCTACGCTTCTTATAGTCCCAGCTGCAAGTTGAATCTAATTTCGAATTCTATTACTAGGAAGATACTAATAATGTTCACCTACATTTGGAATTTGAAATTTAATACTTGTCCACAAAGAAGCTAGCTTGAACTAGCTTGGTATTTGTGTTCGTATGTTTTCGCAACAAACTTTGACTCTGTGTTGCAACTTGACACTCTTGTTCTATAGCCACTCACACCATATACGCATCCATGGGATTTTGATTTCAAATTGCATATGACACCTTCAGAGTTTGTTACAAAATAATTTCCATGATGATTCTTGAGAGTTGAGATGCAGTTTCTCATGTGTATCTCTCAAACCTCCACATCCTCTTGCACTGTCCGCGTTTTCGTTTCTAGCTCCCCTTATCTCCCTTTTATATATATATATATATATATATATATATATATATATATATGATGCTAACACCATATATGGCATCTATCTCAAACCCTCTCTATTACAGAAAATGGTTAAACGTCAAAATATGGTTCTCAAAGTCACAATGGTGCTGGTGCTTTCTCTCATCTTCATGCCTTCAATGGAAGCTAGGACAATCCCATATGGAAGAGACAAGTTGTTTGGAGCAGTAAAGCAAGGTGAAGCTCCTCCACATTTGCCCAATATTCCGGCAGTAACTGGAGATATCCCTTCTCCAATGATCACTCAAAAGGCCTTATCTGTCACTATTGATGATCACATCGATTCCTCTCCGTTGCTACGCCGACTGCTCAGGGCTCCTCCCGTTTCATCTTCAGCTAATCCGCCCACCTATATTCCTCCTCCAAAGAATCAGCATGCATCTCCTTCGCTAGGTTCAAAGCAGAAAAGTACTCAGTCTTCCTCTATGACTATGCCGAAGGGGAGCACTTCCATCCCTTAGTTTAGAGCAAAGTTCTCAAATTAAGGGTGCGAGGTTGGCAAGTTTAGGTTTTTTTTTTTTTTTTTTGATAATTTTTCCCTTTAATTTTTTATTATTATTATTTTTACTTTATAATTTGGTACGTAGGTGATCAAAGCTCTTAGATCATCTAATTATTCCTTCACATGTATGTAACCCCCACCCCAACTTAATTGTGTATAACACTTTCCTAATCATCTGTTTGTACAAATTATTATTTTCTTAATGATAGTTCTTCCATTTAAATACTCATGACTTTGTAGGTGTATTAATACGAAACTAATACTCCGTTTGTTTCAATGTTAAAGTTTCTTAAAAAAAAATCACTTTTCACAAAAAATTTTTTAAAAAAATCTCATTTTTGTATTTGGTAGAGACCTTGAAAATAAGTTCAAAACATTTTAATGAGATAGAGTTGTTTATTGAAAAATTTTAGTAGCAAATAATCTCTTAAAAATAAGTCATGTTTTCAATAGAATTGTTCGTTGACTAAAAGTAGATTTCTTTTGGCCTTTTTTTTTTTTTTTTCTTCCTGATATTACTAAATATCGAAAAACATAGAAAACTATTTTCAAATTAAGTTTTTTAATGAAACAAATGAAGCTTAAATACTAATCTACAAAATGATTGCGTATTACTTAATTGCTCATCAACGCGAAAAACATAGAAAACTATTTTCAAATTAAGTTTTTTAATGAAACAAATGAAGCTTAAATACTAATCTACAAAATGATTGCGTATTACTTAATTGCTCATCAACGCGACTCAGCCTTGTATAACTGTGGAATTCAACTTGTTCGTTGTTGTTTTGCTTCTTTCAATTCTGGCAGAGTATTGCAACCAGCCATTTAACATGAAAGTTAATTGAAACCATATCCAATATGTATATAACTAACCTTAATTAACCTTCTTTCTTTCTCTCTCTCTCTCTCTCTCTCTCTCTCTCTCTCTCTTTATTGTTTATAATTTCATTAGAACTTTCTCAAAAAAAAAAAAAATCATTAGATGAAGCATTGTAAATCATAAATTGAAGTGGAAATTAAAATGGAGCTCAAGAGGGATTTTGGTTTAGTAGGGTTATCAAATTAAAGGCTGAGAAATTTCGCATGTAGCTTCCGATATTGTTGTACAACTTAGTTTATTTATCAATTTAAGTAAATTTCAATGTACATGCAATTGCTTTTATGTTGTATTTAGTTCCATTTGAGTATTCTGTAGTTTCGAGTAGCATATTTATTAAATATGACATAAAGTATATAACTTTTAGTATCTTTTATGCTAAATATATAACAAAAAGCTACAATATAACTTATTTTATAAAAAAAAATTATAAATAAATAATAAAACAGAAACAAAAAGAAAAAAAAAAAAGTTTTGTGGATTTTGAGTATTGATGATAATCTTCAAGTTTTTGGATTCATGAATTTCTATAATAGTTTTTTTTTCGCATGAGAATTCTTTATGTTTAGTGTTGACAATTTTATTAGTGCATGTGTGCATTCCAAAGCATCTATTGATAGTTTTATTGTGTGCATTTGTCGAAGTAGATATGGAATAGGAATCCTCGTTTAGCAATTATGTAAAGAAAATCTTAATCCAAAAGGTAAACTAAACTCTACATCATACTGTGATTAAAATACTATATGTATTTAATTGTACTAGCTTGTAATCTCAACTATATGTATAGATGCATTTAAAAATAAAAAAATTTCAAAAATACTCAAAAAGCTCTTAAAACACTTTTTAGTTAGTGCTCCAACACACCCTTTTATCTAATCATATAAGAGAATCTACTACTATTTATCAATTTTAATAACCTCTAGTTTAGTAAGACTTCTAATTTCATGAAGACATCATTTGAGATGCCATACACTCAAAAGCTAGAAGCTCTTAGGAGAAACTACTATTAATATTTTTTTTTAACTGTTGCTATATTTGGTGTATTATATTAGAAATACCAATTGTGATTTCACACTAAATAAATTGATAAATACTTTTTTAGTTTAACTTTTACACAATAGTTCTAAAAATACTTAAGGACCGAATGACTTTTTCTTCAATGGCCGGCAATAGTAGCTAGTCAAACTTTTTATCAACTACTTATTGCGACTTACCTAGGAGGTAACACATTTAATAAATTCTTATGCTGCCATCCTACCTTATAAAACATACAAAAATAAATATAGACAAAAACAATTGTAGATATTTAAATATTTTAAAACTACAAATTCCAAAGCAATGATTGATGGTGTGTGTTATTATTGTGAGTAGTTCTAGGACCTCAAATTATTCCACAACTTTTTGATACAATTCTAACATGGCTAATTGTGAGTGGTTAACTATTACTTACGCATGGATCCATCATTTTTTCTTTACTAATCACACCCTGCTCCATTACAATTGTAGCAAGAAATTGTGAAAAATTATGCAGTCCTAGACTTTTCCAATTATTGTAGTCATCTTGACTTTCCGAAAGTAATGGTTGGTGACATACCAACTACGTGCCATCGAATCAACGACACACCAACTACCAAATCGACCCATACCCAGCACTTAATCAACCCAATAGACCCAGGACAGCTTGACTACTCCATACACACCGCCAAATCGACCAATAACCCATGCTTAGAAGGCCAATGACTACGGCCATATCAAGCTTGAGAGAGAGGGGGCCTATGTTCTAGTGTGAAGAAAGAAAGGGAATAAAAAAAATAAGATTTATTGAGCTATAGTAGTCTTGCTTCATATAACTAGCCATTGTTCAAATTAGTTTGGTTTTGTGTTTTGTTGAGGCTGATGCGTTAGTATTTTAAGAGAAATTAAATTGGTAAGTTTTGGCTAAACAAGCTCTTTGTTGAGCTTATTACGAATGCTGTACACGGCATGAAGGTCAAACATTTTAGGCCACACCCACACTGCGTGTTATCTTTGGCAACTTGGGAAAAACGAGTGAAGGAGAAACTTGGGCGGTAAAAGCATTAGCATTGCTCCTTTTTTAAAATTTTTTTTGCGTACTAATCATGTTAAAGCTTTGTCAGTTTCTATCCAAGGAATAAATGATGTAACATTGTGTTATTGAAATTCTTTAATTTTCATCGTATGTTTAGACTTTAGAGAGTGGGACCAGTGGGTGATGTGGCGGCTAACTGAAACCGGTAAGTTTTACTGAATTAAATAAGATAGTGATGTGAATTGTTAAACTAATGGTCCTTTTCTGGTCATTAACTTTCAAGTGAAACATCAACCTGCTTTCAAAGAAAGAGGAAACATCCAATCTTTGAGGTTTGAATGCTAAAGTATCTAAAAATGTTAATTATTGTTTCGGCTAAGTGTCATGTGCACATGTGTGCAACTATATATTTGTGGGTGTATAATATAAAAATGTGTAAAATTTTTACCGTTTTGTTTAAAAATAATTAACATTAGTCAGTGTATAATTGTGCAAATTTACAAGTTTGCTGTAATAACCACGTACATTTACATTGACATGCACTATTCATTTTCCATTTAGTTTTTTATTCCGTTTTTACATATTTTGAAGATGAAAGAAGAAAGTGAATGATAGTTGTTATCTACGAAGAGAAAAAAACAATTAACAATAAAAATTAATATTTTAATGAAATGCAGTGTAAAATAGATAATCTGATGTGAGATCAGAGATATTTTAAAAAGTAAATATATCAAATAAATAAATAAGTAAAAGTAGGTTCTTATTTTGAAATATACATAAATTTTTACACAAGCTAATGCTAATGCAAAAGCTCTAAAGGAAAAGTAAAACTAATTCTGTAATAGGAACTTGGGGGAGAAAAAAGGAATGAATAAGAGGCTAATCAATGATCTATAAATCTAAAATATTGTGCGCACTATCACGTAAGTGATTGTAGCTACTTTTAAGATTTTGATTTTGTGAATCGGGTAGGGTCTTAAACTCAATATGTACCTCAATCTGCACTTTATTTGATAACGGAGAATGTTATGCTATTTGAGGTGAAGCACTTACCCTTCATTTTAAATGTTAATAGGAAAAATAATCCTTTAAATCTTCTATATATTTATGTTTTCTGAATTATGATTGTGAATTAAATAGTTTTTTACTTAAAACGAAAATTAATTTTGTTTCCAAATTTTTACTTGCAAAGTAGAAAATTTGATTTTCCGCACTTCTATTTTCAATACCTTCAATACCTTCAGTAGATCAGATTGGCCACTATAATTGGTATGTTGTGGAACTATAGATAGAGGAAACGAATTGAAAATGTTTTCATTAAAGAAAGAAAATTAATTCTAAACCAGTTTGGAGTTATCTTTCTCTAACTTGTCACAGGGTAACTAAAAAGACTATTTATATGTAGATTTATAATATATGCTCACTCCTCCGTGATGTTAGCATCAGAATTACTCAGCACCCATAAATAGTACGTAGTAATAACCCCACACAGTATCTCCACTAAATAAGAAATTGTGTGATTGATAATTTATGATAAATATAAATATTTTGTCTCACTTTTGGTGTTCTAATTTAGGACGAAGAAAATAAAAATTAAGAAACAACTAGGCAAGAAAACTAATGGTTTGTTATTATCCTATTTTGCTTATTGGACACGCAGAATGGGCAAGTCCATAGAGGTGGCTAGATGTATAATTCTTATCACCTTCGTTGTAGCTGTGCACTTCCTTTATGGTGTAAATCTACCCACAAAATATCGACCAAGTATCAAGAAGATTACATGATTAAAAATTAGAAATATTGCTTCCAAATTCCGAGGTCCAAACATATGAAAAAAAAAACCCCCCCAAAAAGGGGTTTTTGGAAGGGGGGGGGGGGGTGGTGGACATAAAAAGAGAGGAAGGAGAGGTTGGACAGCATTGCATGCGGGCATCTATGTCTGGCTGCATTTTGGCCCTTTTAATTCAAGGTACAAAAATAATAGCCTATTTCCTTTTGAACAGATTAAAATTAATGCACAATCTTAGTCCTATCATTTGGTTGAAATATATGAGGTTTGATCTAGCCACAAACTACTAAAAAAAAAATTAAAGAAAGAATGGATTTATTAGCACAAAATTTTCAATAGCACATAAAATTCCATAAATTTTACTATAACTAGCTGTCCATGTGGCATACTATAAGTAGTGAAGAAAAAACAGTTGATTTATGTGAAAGTGATAAGCGACTAGTCATAATCCATCACATAAGTTGTAAAGTTTTATGTGATATTAGAATTATTCTTCCTAGCGTCATAGATATACTATATTTTTTTTGTAAAAGTTAATCGATTTTTTATTAAAAAATTTGACATTTCATGGTAATTTATGGCTCAAATAATGATACTCTTTTATTGATCAAAAGAGGAAGATTTAATTGATCGATACAGTATATTAAAGTCCTCGAAAAAGTTTCCATTAATTTTCATTTATACCTTGGTATCTTCATAAAAATGATAAAATTTGTAATCTTACGGTACCAATATTGTTATATGTGACAAATTCATTTATGAGTGGAACACTATAGAAATAACTTGAACATATAGGGAGAGAATCTGCTGAGTATATTAGTGGACATTTCGTGGAAGTAAGAGTTTATATTTATTTTAGTATATATTGAATATTCTTTTAATTCATTCTATTAGAGCATTCTCATCAGATGTTTAAAAAAAATGCATTTTTTGACATACCAAACACATATTTTATCATTTTGCCACATCATTTTACAATATCACATTTATCAAATGTTTTACCTCTCAATTCTATACATTAAGATAATATTTACAACCAATTACAATAATATATTATCTCTTCCTATCGTCAACAACAACAACACCAGCAACAACGGCACAACCAACACCACTGCCGCAACAATACCGACAACCACCACTGGCACAAACCCACAACCACCAACACCATCTTATTAAAATAAAAAAAAATTAAAAAAACCACAACAACCCAATGGCACAAACACCATAACCACCCAATATTCACCCTCACAACCACCAAATTGTCGCCACAACCACAGTACCACGGCCACAACTAACCCACAAGCCACCACATTTACAAACCTCAAAACCCATCCCAAATGAAACAAACCCACAGCTTAGGCGACGAGATCGGCTTCAGGCGGGAGACATCGGTGACGAGATTGGCTTCAGGCAGCTTCAGGCGAGATCGGTTTTAGCGGCTTAAGGTGGCTTTAGGCGAGAGAGAAGATGAGTGGCTTGAGGTGGCTTTAGGCGAGAGGGAGCTGTGGAGGACGAGTATGGTGAGATCAGTAGGTGGCAGCTCCAGGCGAGATCGGCGGGTGGCGGCTCCAGGCAAGCGTGTATTGATTCTTCTGCGGAGTAAAGTGAGGACGAGAGAGGAAGAGAGTGAGAGAAAAAAATGAAAGTGAGAAAGAAATAGGGAGTAACAGGAGAGATGGAGACCAGAGAGGAGAGAGAGCTATTGCAGACGGAGAGAGAATGCGTTGGGAGGAGAGAAGAAAATAAAATAAGGAAAAGAAGCAAATAAAATTATAACACACTAGTCCGTACCGTCTCAAAGATGAGACGGTATTGCAACTGTGAGTTATAATTTTTGGGATTTGAGATACCTAATAAGAACTGATTTTTGGTGTTTGATATGTCAAATGTGTTATCTTATAGCATTTAACACATTTACAATACCTGCTACAAATGCTCTTAATATATGTCGTATAAGAAAGACTGAGTTACTAATTATGCATATACTTTAATTTGAACAATAATTATGTTTGCTACTTGATTCTAGACTTCAATTTAGCTCCCATGGATCATACAATTAGACATGGCAAAACAAGCGGGTCAGGTCGGGTCAATCAGGTCACAGGGGTCAAAATGGTCATTTTAAGCAGGTTAAAAATGGGTTCGGGTCAATTGGGTTGCAGGTCAAGTCAGTTGACCTGTATTTTTCACATGAATTTTATTTTTTATTTTTATAAAGAAAACAACATGTATTTGCCATTTGGAAAGTTATGCAACAAATTACTTAATATAAATATTTTGAATTCACCACTTACATCAAGAATGTACTCAGTTAAATTTATTAATATTTATTCAATAATTTTAAAATTATACAGATCCTAACATTAATTGCTATCTAAAACAAAATAGCACAAAGATAAGTAAAAAAAATACACAAGTTTTATTTCTACACAATATCAACATTCTAAAATATAAAACAAAATTACAAATGACTTATTGGATAACTCATTTGATAAATAAATTTAATTTTATAATCTATTATCAATTGTGGTTGGCACTCTATTTCAATTTGAGATATACATTAAAGTTTGATTGCTTACATATTTATACATGGTCTCTTTTATGAATACCATATCATTGTTAAGCAACACACATTCTAGGAAATATCATAATTTATTTTAAAAAACCATTTATTTTGGACATAAATTGTTAAAAAATAGGTCTAAGTATTCATAATTTATGCTAATTTGATACTTTGGCTTCACTATTTTCACACTTGTGAATGTTTCTCACACATGTCTATATTTTTAAATCTATGTTTTTAATTCTACTGTAATCAGATTATCTTGGCATGTACTTTGCTATTTGATATCTAAAAATCTTTACTCATTACAAAATACTCAACCATTTATTTTTCAATTAATTTGCATGCAGTTATGTAAATGTATCAATTGTTTCCTTAAAGCTCACAATAAACAATTAAACTAATATTGTCTTAATTTTACTTTTTTTTTTACCCAAAATAAAAAGTTTTACAAAGATGGTTCGGGTCGGGTTAACCTACAAAAAACATGAGTTAGGTCATGGGTCAACCCGTTTTTGCTTCAGGTCAAAAAAATTGGGTTTGGATTAGGTATTTTTTGGGTCGGGTCAGAAAATTCTGACCTGTTTTACCATGTCTATGTACACACAAGGCAAAGTTGTTGTTCCAGCATGACCACCTTTGTACAAGCTCAATATATATGAACATGCTTAAATGACAAATAACTTGAATTTAGGAGTCTATACCAATTTTTTAGTAACTTTACCCACAAATTATCATTAAAAAATATATTTTTTTTAAATATACCCATTTCATAATTTAGCTTAAATAATTATAGATAAAAAAATTTTTAAATTTTTAAAAAATGTAATATACAATATTTGTACTTTTAAATTAAAGAAATAAAATTTTAATGTTAAAATGGAGAGCAACCTTAATTACCATGTAATTTCAAATTCTATTACTAGGAAGATGCTAACTTGAAAATTGAAATTTAATACTTGTTGACAAAGAAACTAGCTTGAACTATACGTTACCGCTACCTCATAAAAAAACAAAAACAAAAAATTTACAGGCATGCAAGATTATCTTTGCAATTGAAATTTCCGTCCGCTTGGGTTAATTACTTACGCATTGCACCTATATCTTTACCATTAGGCCCATTCACTACAAAAAACGGGGTCTAAAGCCGCGTTTCAAAAACGCGGCTATAGACCCCAAAAACGCGGCTATAGCCTATAGCCGCGTTTTCTAGAGCCGCGTTTGTAAACGCGGCCTAAGCGGCGCAGCAACAGCCCCTGTGGGTCTATAGCCGCGTTTTTACAACCGCGGCTAAAGATTGGACCTAAAGCCGCGTTGTTTAACCACGGCTATAGTCTGAGACCTATAGCCGCGTTTTTGAAAACGCGGCTATAGGTTTTTTTAAAAACAAAAAAAAAATTAAAATTTCTGGGTGTTTTTTTTCTCCAAGAAATTCAAAATTCAAACCAAAAATAAAATTCAAAATTAAACGGAAACCCAGAAAATTCAAAATCAAATACAAACCCAAAAATTTCAAAATCAAACACAACATACTCACAATATAAACACACCCAAAAAATTCAAAATCAAACACAACATACTAACAACACAACCACAATTTGCTCCAAAATATAAGAACACAAACCCATGAATCTCCTCTCCTTCAACAAAGCCAACCCAAATCTAACACTAAAACCATTCAAGTACAAGCTCATAAACACAAACCCATTTAAATATAAACACAATATCAGGGACACAATAGCACAAATTCAAAATTTTTAGCATTTTCTCCATTTTCTTACTAACTAAACATAAAATAACAAAAAAAAAAACTAGATCTATAGAAAAATTAGTGACTGAGATGAAGAAAAAAAAGAAGAAGTAGCTGGAAACAAAGAAAAAAAAAAAAGAGTTGTGTTGGAGTGAACAAGGAAAAAAAAATGCCGTGACTTGCAAAAGAAAGGAACAAAAAAAAAGAAAAAGAAAAAAGATGTAGGAACTTCAAAGAAACAAAGAAAAAAAAAAAAAAGAAGAGCTACGTTGGAAAAATGAAGGAAAAAAAAAAAAAAAAAAAAAAAAACCTGAAGACTTAGTGAAGAAGGAAAGAAAAAAAAAAAAAAAGGAAAGAGAGAACCTGAAGCTTAAGAGCGAAGAATGAAGAAAGAAACAAAAAAAAAAAAAAGAGAAGAACTTATATTGAAAGTGTGGGGGTAGGTGAGGCTGTAGGTGGGAAAGGGGGGCACGTGGGAAGGCACGTGGGAAGTTTTTTTTTTTTTTTTTTTTTTGTTTTTTGTGAGCCACGTTTCTGAAAACACAGCCAGAGGGGGACCTATAGCCGCGTTTTTGGAAAACGCGGCTATAGGCCCCCCTCTGTTGCAAACTGCGTCTTTATTTTAAGAAAATTTATTCGGCTGAGGGGGGACCTATAGCCGCGTTTTTAAAAACGCGGCTATAGGTCCCCCTATGGCTGCTTTTTTAAGCGCAGCTCCAAGCCTCTCCTTTAAAAAAAAAATTCATTCAGTTGGGCCAGAGGGGGACCTATAGCCGCGTTTTTAAAAACGCGGCTATAGGTCCCCCTCTGGCTGCGTTTTCAAACGCAGCTCCAGGCCTCACTTTAAAAAAAAATTTATTCGGCTGGAGCTGCGTTTTCAAACGCAGCTAGAGGGGGACCTATAGCCGCGTTTTTCGAAAACGCGGCTATAGATTATGTCTATAGCTGCGTTTCTTAAAAACGCGGCTATAGATCAGCTATAGCTGCTTTTTTTTATAAACGCGGCCAAAAAACGCGGCTATAGCTCGCGTTTTTTGTAGTGATTACCTTGGCACCTTGCACAAATTTTGACTCTGCGTTGCAAGTTGACACTCTTGTTCTATAGCCAACCACTCACACCATACACACATCCCTGGGAATTTGAGTTCAAATTGCATATATATGGCACCTTCACTTCAGAGTTGTTTCAGAGTAACTTCCATGAAGATTCTATTGAGACGAAGTTTCTCAGTATCTCTCAAACCTCCACACCCTCTTGCACGCTCTGAGTTTCGGTTCTCTAACCTCTTTTCTCCCTTGTATATATATTTAACACCGTACACATGATGTTTGCACCAGACATCTATCACAAAGTCTCTCTACTTACGTACAGAAAATGGTTAAACGTCTAAATATGATCCTCAAAGCCACAGCGGTTCTGGGGCTTTTTCTCATTTGCATGCCTTCAATGGAGGCTGCTAGGACAATCCCACATGGACAAGAAAAGCAAGGTGAGGCTCCTCTAAATGTGCCCAATGTTCCGGCAACAACCGGCGATATCCTTTCTCCTATAAACACCCAAATGGCCTCATCTGTCAACACTGATGATCACAGTGATGCCTCTCCTTTTCTACGCCGACTGCTCAGGGCTTCTCCCGTTTCATCGAAACCTAATCCGCCCACCTATATTCCTCCTTCAAAGAAACAGCAAACACCTCCTTCCTCTATGACTATGCCCAAGGGGAGCACTTACACCCCATAGTTTAAAGCAAAGTATTCAAATTAAAAGTGGGGGATTAGCAAAGCTTATGGGACTTTTTTATTTATTAATTTATTTTATTTTTGTAAATAAGTGTTCAAAGCTCTTCAAGTATGTAATTATTTCTTCATGTGAATGTAACCGCATCCGAGCTTATTCTACATTCTTAATCATTCGTCATGTTAAAAAAACTAATTTTTTTCAACAATAGATCTGCCCTTTAAAGACTGAACTAGTGTATAGTTTGTGTATATGCACAGTATAATTAAAAACAATTACACACACACACACACACACACACACATATATATATATATATATATATATAAGTTCAAATTATACATAGGATAAGAGATACATATTTTTTCATGGATGAGTTTTACCCTCTCTTTGTCTCTCTTTGTCTCTTTCTTATTTTCTTATTTTAGTTTTTTTTTTTTATATACACGTGAATTTAGCTTTTTTTTTTATGTTTATTGGGTTATTGATGGTTAATTATAATAGATTCTTCATCTTTTGCATAATATTAACTCACCCAGAACAAAATTAAAAAAAAAAAAAACTTATATAAAACATGTGACGCAAAATTAGACAGTAATTAAAATCCAATTTAGAATCTAGTTGAATTTCCTTTTAGTTTTAACTTTAATTATATATATATATAAATTAGTAAAACTAAAGTCTCTCATTGTCAAATAAGAAATTTAAGGTTTGAATCCTGCTTACAAAATAAAAAAAAATTAATATTTTGATTTGATGATAAAGAGAAATTATCATAAAATGAATATTATAAGTTGAAATTTTATCATATTTATATATGATAAATAAATAAAACTACTAATCTTCAACTGCATATTACTTCAACTTTTATATTACCGTGGAATACGATTTCTCGTTGCTGTTCTGCTGCTTTCAATCCAATTTTGTTTTTTTGTTTTTAAATTTGATAAGAAGAAACTTTGTAAAGCACTTAAAGAAGTAGAAAGTTGAAATGGAGGTCCAGAGGGATTGTGGTTCAGCTGGGAATAATAAAGGCTAAGAAATTTCGGATGCAGCTTCCAATCGATTTTTGTATATGTTACTTTATTTATTAATTTAAGCGAATTTCAATGTATATGCATGTAACTTCTTTTCGGTTGATATTTTATGTTTAATTTGAATTTATTATTGATAGAATCCTTACGCTCTTTGGATTAATGGATTTTTTTAATGATTCTCAAAAAAACAAAAAATACTTTTCGATATTACTTTTATTTTGTTTTCACTTGGGAAAACTTTAGGTTTAGCGCTGGGAAGTTATTAGTGCATGTGTGCATTCGAAAATATCTAGTTTTAGTTTAGTTGTGTGCATTCAATTTTTTTATATTTTAATCTTAGATAGAAATATAAAAAATTATGCTCAAGTAAATTAGGTTAAAGGAAAGACACACATACACTTAAATTAGACCAAAGTAAAATTTTATCTCAAATAGAAATAACAATTTGTATATAAAAATTATTTTTAAAAAAAAACACTACTAACTTTTCTTATTATTGCTAATATTTAATATGATACTTCTTTTAATAGTGAAATATGATACTTCTTTCATATTTGTATACTCAACGTTATCTCCGTTCATTCTAAGGTCTTCAGGAAGGACATGGGGTTGATTATCCTATTTTTGATTAGCCCTTTGGTGGCTTTAATGAAATTATTTACCTTAACAACAAATATATGGACCTTGAGCTAGACTTCTAGCTATTATATACAGTAGCCCCTCAATATTTTCATATTTTTTTAATAAATAATATAATCCATTTCAACCTCAGTATTTTATATTTTAAATGTTGATAACTTCTAATATCATCGATATTTATATATCTATGATATATAATTAAAAATATGGAGAGATAGAATTGAGAGAGGAAAAAAAGGCTTGTTAGTTTATAATAACATTGAAAATTTAAAATTTAAAATTCTATATACTACAAAAAACGCGGGCTTTAGTTGCGTTTTAAGGTCTATAGCTGCGTTTTTGAAACGTGGCTAAAGCATGGCAAACCCATGGAGGAACGGATGTAACCACACAAGCACAAACCCATGGAGGGCACAAAGCATGGCAAAGCCTAAACCTAGAGAGATTAACATGAAGATAAATCATAGAAGCAAGCAAGCAAACTTCGACATGCAAAACAAAATGATCCAAGCCTTTAATACAGGCCTAGGTGTGCGGATGTAGGCCTAGACCACATGATCTAGATCTACACTTCACCAAAAGGGCCAAAAAGCAAGAAAGAAAGATATCAAGGGACAATAAGGGCTAAAGTAGCACATGACATAACAACAAACATAGATCTGAGCACACAAGCAAGGCGCAGAGCATGTGAACAAATAGATCTAAGCATAAGGATATAGATCTAAACATTAACATGTAGATCTAAGCATAAACATGGTAAAGAACATATAGGCATCTAGATCTAAGTATAAACATGGCAAGGAACCTAAAAACATGTGGATCTAAGCACAAACATGAAATTTAGACATACCCTAGCCCAAGAAGACTAGGCCAACAACATCAAAGCGGTAAATCATGGCAAAAAGCAAGTAGATATGCTAGGAAAACTATAGAAACATTCTAGGAAGCAAGAACATGCTAGGAAAAGCAATAAAAACTTATTATTAAGCAAAAAAGAGTTAGGAAAAGCTATAAAGAGAAAGGGATGTGGATTGTAGCTAAAAACCTACATCCACACTCCTAAACCACAAATCCAAGGTTTGGAACCAAGGAGAGGAAGATTGAGTGCAAGAACACTACCTTGAAGATTGTAGAAAAAAGGTAAGAAATTAAGGTGTTTTGATGTGTTTGGGAGAGAAATTAGAGAGAGATAGAGAGAATCGGCACAAAAATTGCCTAGAATTTTTTTTTGGTGTAAAATGAGGGATCCAGAGGATTTTATAGCAAAAAAGTGACCCTTCGGCTGCCGGCTCACCTTGTATGGCCGCCGGCCACCTTGCTGACATCAGCAATTTTGGCATTTTCCTAGTTCAAACTCAAACTCATATTCGAATGCCTTCTCGAAATTAGATTGAGCTAACCTTGGTGTCCCTAGAAAGTTTTAGATGTCTAGTTTTCATAACACTAAAGAAATTAAAAATCTAACGGTCGGATCAAAAGTTATGGCATCGGGAACCATGCTAACTCGCTTTTTACGGTTTTTTAGATATCTCAACTGTTTTAAGTTCGATTCAAGCCATGAATAGCCATTGGAAAGGGAATTTGATAATCTTCGTAATAGAGTTTTTGATTGTCAAATCAAAATTTGGGTTTTCTAGTATCCCCAAGAGTCAACCTCAAGTCAAACTTGATCAAAGTTGACGTAAATCATCAAGTAGCTCGAGTTTGATGTAAAAATATGAAAAATATTTTTTTGGGATGATTTGGACCCAACTTTGACTTTCAGTCAATCTAAGATTGACCAAGGGCATTGTGGTCAATTTGACCTGAAATGACACTTCGAGTGCTCTGATACCCGAATAGGTTGCGTAACGTCAATCTAGATGTTTCCATGGCCCCATAAAGAAAAGGTAATATTTTTAGAATTTTCGTAGCCCAGAACGCAAATCGAGGGCGAGCAAAATACGGTATTTACAATATGGATTGAGTTTGTTTTGTACAATATTTTTTTATGATTTTTCTGTGTCTGATTTTTGGGTTTGTATGATTTTTTTGAGTTTGTGCTCTTGTGTTTTGTTGATGGGTTTGTATGATTTTCTAGGTATGTTTGATTTTATGGGTTTGTATGATTTTCTGGGTTAATTTGATTTTCTGGATCTGACGTGGCATTTATTTTGAGAGTAAATAGTTTATGTATGTTATTGTGTTCTTTGTGTTTGTGATCTTGTGATAATGTTTAAATTTAAGTTTGTGTTTTTTATTTTTGATTCAGGGTTTTTGCTCTTATGTTCTTGTGTTGATGTTTAAATCTGTAGTTATGGTCTTGTGTGTTCTTATTCAAAAGGAATTAGGTTTGAATTTATGTATTTTATTGTTTTTAATTTTTTTTTATTGTTTTTTTATTTTGTTAAAATTGATTAATAATATATTTTTTTATATTTAGAAGTTGACATGAAATTTTTTTAAATGCCAACTAATTTTTTTTATTGGCCACGTCAGCATTTAATATGGCAAAGAAACTTACTATGTAGGAAGATACTAACAACGTTCAAGCGTACCTAAAATTTGAAATTTTAGACTTGTTGACAAAGAAACTTAATTACTCTGGACGTCCCGGGCACCTCAGATAATTTCATGCAAGCATCGTCACAATTCTTGTGTAATCGAGGTTTCTACGCTTCCTATAGTCCCAGCTGCAAGTTGAATCTAATTTCGAATTCTATTACTAGGAAGATACTAACAATGTTCACCTACATTTGGAATTTGAAATTTAATACTTGTCCACAAAGAAGCTAGCTTGAACTAGCTTGGTATTTATGTTCGTATGTTTTTGCAAGAAACTTTGACTCTGTGTTGCAACTTGACACTCTTGTTCTATAGCCACTCACACCATATACGCATCCATGGGATTTTGATTTCAAATTGCATATGACACCTTCAGAATTTGTTACAAAATCATTTCCATGATGATTCTTGAGAGTTGAGATGCAGTTTCTCATGTGTATCTCTCAAACCTCCACATCCTCTTGCACTGTCCGCGTTTTCGTTTCTAGCTCCCCTTATCTCCCTTATTATATATATATATATATATATATATATATATATATATATATATATATATATATATATATATATGATGCTAACACCATATAGGGCATCTATCTCAAACCCTCTCTACTACAGAAAATGGTTAAACGTCAAAAAATGGTTCTCAAAGTCACAATGGTGCTGGTGCTTTCTCTCATCTTCATGCCTTCAATGGAAGCTAGGACAATCCCATATGGAAGAGACAAGTTGTTTGGAGCAGTAAAGCAAGGTGAAGCTCCTCCACATTTGCCCAATATTCCGGCAGTAACTGGAGATATCCCTTCTCCAATGATCACTCAAAAGGCCTTATCTGTCACTATTGATGATCACATCGATTCCTCTCCGTTGCTACGCCGACTGCTCAGGGCTCCTCCCGTTTCATCTTCAGCTAATCCGCCCACCTATATTCCTCCTCCAAAGAATCAGCATGCATCTCCTTCGCTAGGTTCAAAGCAGAAAAGCACTCAGTCTTCCTCTATGACTATGCCCAAGGGGAGCACTTCCATCCCTTAGTTTAGAGCAAAGTTCTCAAATTAAGCGTGCAAGGTTGGCAAGTTTAGGTTTTTTTTTTTTTTTGATAATTTTTCCCTTTAATTTTTTATTATTATTATTTTTACTTTATAATTTGCTACGTAGGTGATCAAAGCTCTTAGATCATCTAATTATTCCTTCACATGTATGTAACCCCTACCCCAACTTAATTGTGTATAACACATTCCTAATCATCTGTTTGTACAAATTATTATTTTCTTAATGATAGTTCTTCCCTTTAAATACTCATGACTTTGTAGGTGTATTAGTATGAAACTAATGCTCCGTTTGTTTCAATGTTAAAGTTTCTTGAAAATAAATCACTTTTCACAAAGAATTAAAAAAAAAAAACCTCATTTTTGTATTTAGTAGAGACCTTGAAAATAAGTTCAAAATATTTTAATGAGATAGAGTTGTTTATTGAAAAATTTTAGTAACAAATAATCTCTTAAAAATAAGTCATGTTTTCAATAGAATTGTTCGTTGACTAAAAATGGATTTCTTTTGACCTTTTTTTTTTCTTCTGACCTTTTTTTTTCTTCCTGATAATACTAAATATCGAAAAACATAGAAAACTATTTTCAAATTAAGTTTTTTAATGAAGCTTAAATACTAATCTACAAAATGATTGCGTGTTACTTAATTGCTCATCAACGCGACTCAGCCTTGTATAACTGTGGAATTCAACTTGTTCGTTGTTTTGCTTCTTTCAATTCTGGCAGAGTATTGCAACCAGCCATTTAACATGAAAGTTAATTGAAACCATATCCAATATGTATATAACTAACCTTAATTAACCTTCTTTCTCTCTCTCTCTCTCTCTTTATTGTTTATAATTTCATTAGAACTTTCTCAAAAAAAAAAAAAAAATCATTAGATGAAGCATTGTAAATCATAAATTGAAGTGGAAATTAAAATGGAGCTCAAGAGGGATTTTGGTTTAGTAGGGTTATCAAATTAAAGGCTGAGAAATTTCGCATGTAGCTCCCAATATTATTGTATAACTTAGTTTATTTATCAATTTAAGCAAATTTCAATGTACATGCAATTGCTTTTATGTTGTATTTAGTTCCATTTGAGTATTCTGTAGTTTCCAGTAGCATATTTATTAAATATGACATAAAATATATAACTTTTAGTATCTTTTATGCTAAATATATAACAAAAAGCTAATATATAAATTTTTTTTTTTTAAAAATTATAAATAAATAATAAAACAGAAACAAAAAGCAAAAAAAAAAAAAAGTTTTGTGGATTTTTGAGTATTGATGATAATCTTCAAGTTTTTGGATTCATGAATTTCTATAATAGTTTTTTTTCGCATGAGAATTCTTTATGCTTAGTGTTGGCAATTTTATTAGTGCATGTGTGCATTCCAAAGCATCTATTGATAGTTTTGTTGTGTGCATTTTTCAAAGGTAGATATCGAAGAGGAATCCTCGTTTAGCAATTATGTAAAGAAAATCTTAATCCAAAAGGTAAACTAAACTCTACACCATACTGTGATTAAAATACTATATGTATTTAATTGTACTAGCTTGTAAGCCCAACTATATGTATGAATGCATTTAAAAATAAAACAATTTCAAAAATACTCTAAAAGCTCTTAAAACACTTTTTAGTTAGTGCTCCAACACACCCTTTTATCTAATCATATAAGAGAATCTACTACTATTTATCAATTTTAATAACCTCTAGTTTAGTAAGACTTCTAATTTCATGAAGACATCATTTAAGATGCCATACACTCAAAAGCTAGAAGCTCTTAGGAGAAACTACTATTAATATATTTTTTTTAACTGTTGCTATATTTGGTGTATTATATTAGAAATACCAATTGTGATTTCACACTAAATAAATTGATAAATACTTTTTTAGTTTAACTTTTACACAATAGTTCTAAAAATACTTAGGGACCGAATGATTTTTTCTTCAATGGCCGGCAATAGTAGCTAGTCAAACTTTTTATCAACAACTTATTGCAACTTACCTAGGAGGCAACATATTTAATAAATTCTTATGCTGCCATCCTACCTCATAAAACATACAAAAATAAATATAGACAAAAGCAATTGTAGATATTTAAAAATTTTAAAACTACAAATTCCAAAGCAATGATTGATGGTGTGTGTTATTATTGTGAGTAGTTCTAGGATCTCAAATTATTGCACAACTTTTTTGCTACAACTTTAACATGGCAGATTATGAATGGTTAACTATTACTTACACATAGACCCACCATTTTTTCTTTACTAATCACACTCTGCACCATTACAGTTGTGGCAAGAAATTGTGAAAAATTATGCAGTCCTAGACTTTTCCAATTATTGTAGTCATCTTGACTTTCCGAAAGCAATGGTTGGTGACATACCAACTACGTACCATCGAATCAACGACACACCCACTACCAAATCGACCCATACCCAGCACTTAATCAACCCAATAGACCCAGGACAGCTTGACTACTCCATACACACCGCCAAATCGACCAATAACCCATGCTTAGAAGGCCAATGACTACGGTTATATCAAGCTTGAGAGAGAGGGGGCCTATGTTCTAGCGTGAAGAAAGAAAGGGAATAAAAAAAAAAGATTAAAATGATTTATTGAGCTATGGTAGCCTTGCTTCATATAACTAGCCGTTGTTCAAATTAGTTTGGTTTTGTGTTTTGTTGAGGCTGATGCGTTAGTATTTTAAGAGAAATTAAATTGGTAAGTTTTGGCTAAACAAGCTCTTTGTTGAGCTTATTGCGAATGCTGTACACGGCATGAAGGTCAAACATTCTAGGCCACACCCACACTGCGTGTTATCTTTGGCAACTTGGGAAAAACGAGTGAAGGAGAAACTTGGGCGGTAAAAGCATTAGCATTGCTCATTTTTTTAAATTTATTTTTGCGTACTAATCATGTTAAAGCTTTGTCAGTTTCTATCCAAGAAATAAATGATGTAACACTATTGAAATTCTTTAATTTTCATTGTATGTTTAGACTTTAGAGAGTGGGACTAGTGGGTGATGTGGCAGCTAACTGAAACCGGTAAGTTTTACTGAATTAAATAAGATAGTGATGTGAATTGTTAAACTAATGGTTCTTTTCTGGTCACTAACTTTCAAGTGAAACATCCAATCTTTGAGGTTTGAATGCTAAAGTATCTAAAAATGTTAATTATTGTTTCGGCTGAGTTTCATGTGCACATGTGTGCAACTATATATTTGTGGCTATATAATATAAAAATGTGTTATATTATAAAAATGTTTTCATTAAAGAAAAAAGAAAATTCTAAATCAGTTTAGAGTTATCTTTCTCTAACTTGTCACAAGGTAACTAAAAAGACTATTCATATGTAGATCTATAATATATGCTCACTCCTCCGTGATGTTAGCATTAGAATTACTTGGCACCCATAAATAGTACGTAGTAATAACCCCACACAGTATCTCCACTAAATAAGAAATTACGTGATTGATAATTTATGATAAATATAAATATTTTGTCTCACTTTTCGTGTTCTAATTTAGGACGAAAAAAATAAAAATTAAGAACTAGGCAAGAAAACTAATGGTTTGTTATTACCCTGTATTGCTTATTGGACACACAAAATGGGCAAGTCCATAGAGGTGGCTAGATGTATAATTCTTATCACCTTCGTTGTAGCCGTGCACTTCCTTTATGGTGTAAATCTACCCACAAAATATCGACCAAGTATCAAGAAGATTACATGATTAAAAATTAGAAATATTGCTTCCAAATTCCGAGGTCCAAACATATGAAATCCCCCCCAAAAAGGGGTTTTTGGAAGGGGGGGGGGGGGGGTGGACATAAAAAGAGAGGAAGGAGAGGTTGGACAGCATTGCATGCGGGCATCTATGTCTGGCTGCATTTTGGCCCTTTTAATTCAAGGTACAAAAATAATAGCCTATTTCCTTTTGAACAGATTAAAATTAATGCACAATCTTAGTCCTATCATTTGGTTGAAATATATGAGGTTTGATCTAGCCACAAACTACTAAAAAAAATGAAAGAAAGAAAGAATGGATTTATTAGCGCAAAAATTTCTGTAGCACATAAAATTCTACAAATTTTACTATAACTAGCAGTCTGTGTGGCATACTATAAGTAGTGAAAGAAAAAACAGTTGATTTATGTGAAAGTGATAAGCGACTAATCATAATCCATCACATAAGTTGTAAAGTTTTATATGATATTAGAATTATTCTTCCTAGCGTCATAGATATACTATATTTTTTTTTGTAAAAGTTAATCGATTTTTTATTAAAAAATTTGACATTTCATGGTAATTTATGGCTCAAATAATGATACTCTTTTATTGATCAAAAGAGGAAGATTTAATTGATCGATACAGTATATTAAAGTCCTTGAAAAAGTTTCCATTAATTTTCATTTATACCTTGTTATCTTCATAAAAATGGTAAAATTTGTAATCTTACGGTACCAATATTGTTATATGTGACAAATTCATTTATGAGTGGAACACTATAGAAATAACTTGAAAATATAGGGAGTGAATCTACTGAGTATATTAGTTGACATTTCATGGAAGTAAGAGTTTATATTTATTTTAGTATATATTGAATATTCTTTTATTTCATTCTATTAGAGCATTCTCATCAGATGTTTAAAAAAAAAAAAAAATACATTTTTTGACACACCAAACACCTACTTTATCATTTTACCATATCATTTTACAATATCCTATTTATCAGATGTTTTATCTCCCAATTCTATACATTAAAATAATATTTACAACCAATTAAAATAATATATTATCTCCTCCCATCATTAACAGCAACAACACCAGCAACAACGGCACAACCAACACCACTGCCGCAACAACACTGACAACCACCACCGGCACAAACCCACATTCACCAACACCACCTTATTAAAAAAAAAAAAAAAAAACCACAACAACCCAACGGCACAAATACCACAATCACCCAATAATCACCCTCACAACCACCAAATTGTCGCCACAACCACAGTACCACGGCCACAACTAACCCACAAGCCACCACATTTACAAACCTCAAAACCCATCACAAATCAAACAAACCCACAGTTCAGGCGGCGAGATCGGTGAGATCGGCTTCAAGTGGGAGACGTTGGCGACGAGATTGGCTTCAGGCAGCTTCAAGCAAGATCGGTTTTAGCGGCTTAAAGTGGCTTTAGGTGAGAGAGAAGACGAGTGGCTTGAGGTGGCTTTAGGCTAAAGAGAGCTGTGGAGGACGACTATGGCGAGATCAGCAGGCGGCGGCTCCAGTCGAGATCGGCGGGTGGCGGCTCCAGGCGAGCGTGTACTAATTCTTTTGCGGAGTAGAGTGAGGACGAGAGAGGAAGAGAGTGAGAGAAAAAAAAAATGAAAGTGAGAAAGAAATAGTGAGCAACGGGAGAGATGGAGGCCAGAGAGGAGAGAGAGCTATTGCAGACGGAGAGAGAATGCGTTGGGAGGAGAGAAGCAAATAAAATAAGGAAAAGAAGCAAATAAAATAAGCAAATAAAATTATAACACACTAGTCTGTACCGTCTCAAAGATGAGACGGTACTATAGCTGTGAGTTATAATTTTTGGGATTTGAGATACCTGATGAGAACTGATTTTTGGTGTTTGATGTGTCAAATGTGTTATATTATAGCATTTAACATATTTACAATACCTGCTACGAATGCTCTTAATATATGTTGTATTAGAAAGACTGAGTTACTAATTATGCATATACTTTAATTTGAGTAATAATTATGTTTACTATTTGACTGTAGACTTCGATTTAGCTCCCATGGATCATACATGTAGACATGGTAAAACGGGCGGGTCAGGTCAGGTCAATCGGGTTACGAGGGTCAAAACGGTCATTTTAAGTAGGTTAAAAATGGGTTCGGGTCAATTGGGTTGCAGGTTGAGTCGGTTGACCTGTATTTTTCACATGAATTTTATTTTTTATTTTTTATTTTTTTAAAGAAAACAACATGTATTTTCCATTTGGAAAGTTATGCAACAAATTATTTGATGTAAATATTTTGAATTCACCACTTATATCAAGAATGTACTCAGTTAAATTTATTAATATTTATTTAAAATTATACAAATCCTAACATTAATTGCTATCTAAAACAAAATAACACAAAGATAAGTAAAAAAAAATACACAAGTTTTATTTCTACACAATATCAACATTCTAAAATATAAAACAAAATTACAAATGACTTATTGGATAACTCATTTGATAAAGAAATTTAATTTTATAATCTATTATCAATTGTGGTTGACACTCTATTTCAATTTGAGATATACATTAAAGTTTGATTGCTTACTTATTTATACATGGTCTCTTTTATGAATATCATATCATTGTTAAACAACACACATTCTAGGAAATATCATAATTTATTTTAAAAAACTATTTATTTTGAACATAAATTGTTAAAAAATAAGTCTAAGTATTCATAATTTATGCTAATTTGATACTTTGGCTTTACTATTTTCACACTTGTGAATGTTTCTCACATATGTCTATAATTTTAAATTTATGTTTTTAACTCTACTGTAACCAGATTATCTTGGCATGTACTTTGCTATTTGATATCTAAAAATCTTTAGTCATTACAGAATACTCAACCAGTTATTTTTCAATTAATTTGTATGCAGTTATGTAAATGTATCAATTGTTTCCTTAAAGCTCATAATAAACAATTAAACTAATATTGTCTTAATTTTACTTTTTTTTTATCCCAAAAAAAAAGTTTCACAAAGATGGTTCGGGTCGGGTTAACCCACAAAAAACATAAGTCAGGTCATGGGTCAACTCGTTTTTGCTTCAGGTCAAAAAAATTGGGTTTGGATTAGGTATTTTTTGGGTCGGGTCAAAAAATTATGACTTGTTTTGCCATGTCTACGTACATGCAAGGCAAAGTTGTTCTTCCAGCATGACCACCTTTGTACAAGCTCAATATATATGAACATGCTTAAATGACAAATAACTTGAATTTAGGAGTCTATACCAATTTTTTAGTAACTTTACCCACAAATTATCATTAAAAAATATATATTTTTAAATATACCCATTTCATAATTTAGATTAAATAATTATAGATTTAAAATTTTTAAAATATTTTTAAAATGTAATATACTATATTTGTACTTTTAAATTAAAGAAATAAAATTTTAATGTTAAAATGGAGAGCAACCTTAATTACCATGTAATTTCAAATTCTATTACTAGGAAGATGCTAACTTGAAAATTGAAATTTAATACTTGTCGACAAAGAAACTAGCTTGAACTATACGTTACCGCTACCTCATAAAAAAACAAAAACAAAAAATTTACAGGCATGCAAGATTATCTTTGCAATTGAAATTTCCGTCCGCTTGGGTTAAGCACTTACGCATTGCACCTATATCTTTACCATTAGGCCCATTACCTTGACTCTGCGTTGCAAGTTGACACTCTTGTTCTATAGCCAACCACTCACACCATATACACATCCCTGGGAATTTGAGTTCAAATTGCATATATATGGCACCTTCACTTCAGAGTTGTTTCAGAGTAACTTCCATGAAGATTCTATTGAGACGAAGTTTCTCAGTATCTCTCGAACCTCCACACCCTCTTGCACGCTCTGAGTTTCGGTTCTCTAACCTCTTTTCTCCCTTGTATATATATTTAACACCGTACACATGATGTTAGCACCAGACATTTATCATAGATTCTCTCTACTTACGTACAGAAAATGGTTAAACGTCTAAATATGATCCTCAAAGCCACAGCGGTTCTGGGGCTTTTTCTCATTTGCATGCCTTTAATGGAGGCTGCTAGGACATATAACCGCATTGTGATATTTAAGTGGTACCTATAACCGCATTGTGATATTCCATAAATCTAGAATTGCTCTTCTTGATTCTAGATTTATGGAATATCACAATGCGGTTATAGGTACTGTCCAAACCACACTCAATGCGGGAACAATTTTTATTACCCTTTTTCCCAATTTCAACATGTCCCTCAAAGACCCTCACCTTTGTGATGCTCTTAAAGTCCAAGTCCAGATTACAGGAGCTTCTCAAGTGCATGATACTTTTGCAGCTACACTTCACTATCAGCTTGCCTACAGACTCCAAAACCATGCTTTTGACATAGCTATACCAGAGATAGCCCAGTCCAATGATGCTATTTTGATTCAGGTTGATCCAGGCATGACGCCTATGTGCACATTTGTTCCAAGACAGTTGAACAAAGACCAGATGAAAAAGCTCTTTCCAGAGTCATGGATTACAAAGTATGAGACTCTCCACCAGGCATCTCAGCCACTTCAGTCTAACACTCCTTTCTTCGTCAGAAATCAAAATGGTGATGTTGAAGTTAGGTTCTTGCCACCAGCAGCAGAAAAAGAAGAAGTGACAGTCTTTCCAACAGCTATGATCCAACCAGTTTCATATGAAGGTCTTGATGGTCTTCAGATTAAAGCCTTTAGAGAAGATGGAAAACCTGTCTATGAAGGAAAATCATCCACTAGACACATATGGTGGGATGTTTGTGATTGTGAAGAATGCAGAGAAGAAGAAGTATTTGAAGAAGATCAAAAAAGAAGAAAGAAAAAGTCTTCACAGCAGCTTCTTAAAGAAAGATATGAAGCAGGAGACCCAGAAGTTGACCTCCTTGGAGAACCTTCAGGAAAGTTTGACTACTATGTCCTTTATCCCAGATCTAGAAAACAAAAACCTCCATCCCTTTCCCCATGCAAAGAAAGTCATTATCCAAACCAACAAAACCAGAAACCACCTTTGATCCCATATTACCAGAAAGTCCTTCCCCAAATACAAAAATGTCAACCCAAACCTCCCAGTCAAACCCACACACAAAAGCCCTTATCTTGTTATATGTTTGACCATGCATCACCCTCCTATTCACAAAATTTTCCTCCTTTAGAAAGCTTTGACCACCCACAAGTCAATGTAAAACATGTTTGGAAGATAAAAAACCCTGTTGGAACCAATCCAGACGGAAGTAAAAAATAGGTCTCATCAGCTGAAGCAGCTCTCAATTGGCAGGCAGAAAATGTTGTAGCAATAATCAAGTCCTTTCGAAGATCCTTGACAATCAACAAAAGTTGACAGAAGCAGTAAGTCATACCTTCTCATCCTCAAATTCTCTCATTGAAGATTTGAAGAAGAAAATACAGTCAGTTGAACAAGAATTGGAAACAATTGCCTCCACAGTAAAAGATTTGTCTGTCTCCTTTCCACTCATCGGGCAAAAAGAAAAAGAAAAAAAGCAGTTGTTGATGCAACTCCAGTCTTTGGAGAACTCACAAAAGGCAGCTACCCAAGCACTTCCAATGCCAGTCTACATGCCATACCAACCTCGCCAATCATTGTATAAAGATCTGTCCATATCTATACCCTCACCATTTTCCCCAGTTTCCCCATACCAAAACCTCCAACCACTAAACATGACACATCCAGCCCAAAATCCTTTCAAACCATGTGGAATTTTTTCCAGCACAACAAACCCAATACCACCACCTCAACTAGAATCTCAACCCAGACTAGAACCTCAAACCAAACCACAAAAGGAACCTCCTCCCATCAAAAAAGACAAAGAACCCTTATATCAACCACCAGATCCAACTATTGGTGCTTCCTCTAGACCCCTAGATATGAACATGTTGGCCATAAATTCTGATACTCCAAACCCGATATCATCATTCCTCAGAACTCTAACTCTTCAAGAATCAACAGAACCCTTTGTTCTTCCGGTCATTGATGACACAGATTTAGACTTATTTGGCCTTGATTTAGACTTATTTGGCCTTGATCTAGATGAAGTCTTCATGACTGAGCCAAAAGTAGAAGAAGAAGATGATTTCCTTCGCCCTAAACAACCTCCACCTCCACCACCAATATTTCCTACACCACCTGTCATCCCTGATCACCATACAAGATTAACCTACTCATCAACCACAGATTCAAAGCACTTGTTCACCCTTGATAACAGTCCTCCTTCAGAATGGCATGATGAGATTTTCAACATGTATTCATGGTGTACAGCAGAACTTCAAGCCCAAAACAATACAGTTGCCCAGATTATTGCCAAATTTGTAACACGACTTACAGGCAAACTGAGACAATGGTGGATTAACCTTGGAGAATACAGGCAAAGACAAGCAGCCCAGAGTAACACACTCGAGGATTTTTTCACGATCCTCCATAATGAATTTCTTGGTTCATTAGCCCATTACACTGAAGTAGCCAGAGATGAATTCTTACTGATGAAATGCTGTTCTTTTAAAAGAAAAGATTTGGAGAAACACTTTGACAGAATGTCAAGCAGATATTATGCCTTTAATGGCATGGATGATGTGAATTCCAAGCACACTTTCTTGAATTCTTTCCCAGAATCACTTGGTGATGAAACTCTTCATATGATGAATCTTCAAAAAATCACCCTACAGCAAGCCTCTCTTGGAGAAATCTATCAGCATGTCCTCATTGCTTTGGAAAAACTTTGCAATCAAAGAAAGTTTCTTTCAGAGATTGACAAGATTCACAGCAAGCTTAAAGACAATTGCAAAAGGAAAGATTTGCAGGTCAAGTATTATGATAAAACTTGTTCTTGTCCAACAAAGAGAAGAGATCATTACAAGAAGTACTCTTGGAAGAAGAAGCATTCTCATCCAAAGAAGAAATTTTTCAGAAAAAAGAAATGGAAGTTTCTCAGAAGAAAGCAGTTCAAAGGCAAAACTTCAAAAGTTTGTTTTATATGTAGAAAGCCCGGTCATTTTGCAAAAAATTGTCCAAAGAAAGCAAAAGCAGCAAAGCTTTTGGAGCAAGCTCAGATTCATGCAGATGATACTCCATTTTCAGATGTTGAATCACTCTTTTCCCTTGATGATGATTATTCTCCCCAAGCCTTGGTAGTCATGGCTTATTCAACCTCAGAAGATGAATTAGATTCAAGCATTACAGATGATTTAGACCCAGAAATCCAAACCATATACACATCTCAGCCTCTTATAGCCCCAATAATTGGCCCCACACCAATAGCCCAAGTCCACATCCTCCTTGATACATATTCCAGACCCATCCCAGTAACAGCTTTGTTTGATACAGAGCAAAGAAGAACAATCCTTCACCCTAAAATTTTACCAGAAGATTTTTGGTTACCCCATCATCAGATGTTCAAAGCAACCAATGGAGAAACATTCCTGATCACCCAGAAAAGCAAACCCATTCACATTAGAATATTCTCAACCCTTACCATTAAACACCAAGTTCTTGGATCCCCCCTCACAGGCAGAGACCTCCTCATAGGATTTGACCTCCTTCACCAAATACCCAACCTTAGATGGTCCTCAAAAGGCCTCTTGCATAAACAACACCTTCTCACATGGACCCAGGTACCACATTTGTTCTCAATAAACCCTTTTGACTCCTTGAAAGCCCAGATTATCAATGAATGTTGTGCAGCCACCCACTCAGAATTCCTCCTCAGAAACCCAAATCCTCTGTGGAAAAACCCAGCCTTTTTCATAACCCTTCCTTTCAAAAAGAATGAAGATGTTAACCCTACAAAAGCTAGTCATAGAGGTATGAACCCAGAACACTTGTCCCTAGCCAAGCAAGAGTTAGCTACCCTTCTTTCAGAAAACCTCATTAAACCCACAACTTCTCCATGGGCATGTGAAGCCTTCTATGTTAATAAGCATGCAGAACAAGTTCGAGGAAAGCTCAGATTGGTAATCAATTACCAAGATCTTAATCATTTCCTTGCTGATGACAAGTTTCCACTGCCAAACAAAAGTGCTCTTTTCCAGCATCTTTCCAATGCCAAAGTATTTTCGAAGTTTAATCTCAAAGTAGGATTTTGGCAATTAGGAATCCATCCAGAAGAAAGATACAAGACAACATTTTGCATTCCAGACCATCACTATCAATGGACGGTAATGCCTTTCGGCCTCAAAAATGCTCCATCCCAGTTCCAAAAAGCAATGGTAACTCTGTTTCAACCACTGTTGTCAAATGCATTGATCTATGTAGATGATATCCTCATACTCTCAAAAGATGCAGATTCCCATGAAAAATTGCTTACTGAATTCTACAATTTAGTAAAAGCTCAGGGGATAATACTTTCAGAAAAGAAGATGGTCATAGGAGTATCCTTTATTGATTTCTTGGGAGTAAACATTTCAGATGGAAAGTACACTCTGCAGCCTCACATAGCGGTCTCTCTCAGTGAATTTCCAGATACACTCACCAGCACCAAACAGATCCAACAGTTTCTTGGAATTGTTAACTACATGTCAGATTTCATTCCAAAAATTTCCAGACACAGAGATTGTTTGTCCAAGTTGTTGAAACAAATCTCCTCCAGCATGGAATTCAGTTCATACAGAAGCAGTCCAACAATTGAAGAAATTGGCAGAAAAGCTTCCTCCTTTGCAGATTCTAGGAACGGGAAAAAGAATTCTACAAACAGATGCAAGTGATGAGTATTGGGCAGCAGCTCTCTTTGAAGAAATTGATGGAAAAAGAAACATTTGCGGATACAAAAGTGGTGCATTCAAGCCTTCAGAACTCCATTATCATTCCACTTTCAAAGAAAATCTGGCAGTTAAACATGGTATTGAAAAGTTCCAGTTTCACCTCCTTGGTCACAATTTTCTTGTAGAAATGGATATGTCTTCCTTCCCAAAAATGCTCCAGTTCAAAAGAAAAATGCTTCCCCATCCCCAGTTACTCAGATGGTCAAATTGGTTTTCACAATGGTTCTTCCAAGTCAAGCACATCAAAGGTACAGATAACCTTATCACTGATTACCTTTCCAGAAAGCCTCCAGTCCTCCATACCACAATAATTCCTCCACCCTTGTGTGTATATCCAATAATAGATCCATCCTCATCCTCAGGCCCTTCTTCATCCTCTTCATCCTCTGATGATATCATGAATATGATAGAAACCCTTCCCCCAGACATAAAAGGCCAAGTAAAAACCCTGACCCTCCAAGCTAGATCCAAAAGAATCATTCAAGTCCTCCTTGATTACCTTAAACAACACGAAAGCCATTTTCTTGCCATTTTCCCATATATTGAACAACCATGGAAAACCCCATTTGCATTTTGGATAACATATTGGAATGTGGCACATTACCTTTACATGTGGTACTTACTCAATGAGTACTACTTGTGCATTCATTTTGAGCCACGATTCTACTCATACACTTTTCCTCATGAAAATCATTATTTTAACAAATTTTGGCATGAAATTTTGAAAAATGATGCTCATAATGGTCAATGGTTCAAGTATCACAAAACAGATCACCCCCGGTTTGGTCACAAGATCAATTCAGCATGTCTAGTAGCTAAGCTGAACTCCAAGAATAATGTTCAAGCAGAAGGAATTGTCCACCCTCCAGATGTCCATTGGGTAACAAATGCCGACAGTACTATTTACAGACACACAGATGTATCATGGATATCCTGTCACTATTCACTCTCAATGGCAGAATCTCTCAACCAGGGAATCCTTCCAGAAATTGTACCAGTCGACCCAGACATTTGCAGACAGCAATGGCCTTATCAACATCATTGGAAAATGCCCAGTCCTTTCGACTTTGATGATCCTTATTACCATAACCATGATCCAGATGCGGACATTGATGAAGAATGGTTTCAAGGAAGAGATGATTAAAGTAAGATATGTACAAAGTTATATGCAAAAAAAAAAAAAAAATTGTGGGACCCACTTTGGACCCACTCTTGTCTTGGCCTCCCCTCCTACCTTGCCGTCACAATCCTTTCAAGCTTCCAAGGATAATTACTCGTCCTTTCCTCCAGTTCCATGATTCATGTTGTCAGACGATAATTTTGCAGAAGCCAACTAGCATTGATTCCTCCACTAGCCTTCGACAACTGTAAAGCAAGAAATCAGAATTCACACTTTGTTACTGTAAATTATTTCGTCCTCTTGTAATATGTTTGCCTATAAATAGGCCATTTGTATCATTAGTTTACCAGAGAGTGAAAGAAAGAGTTAAAAAGAGAGAGTGAAAGAAAGAGTTAAAAAGAGAGAGTGAATGAGAGTTTTAAGAAGCAGAATGAGAGTTTGCCAGTTTGTGTAATATTTTCCAGTCTATATCTTCCAGTCTTGTAAAAAACTTGTTCAATCTAATAATATCCCTCAGTTTGTTGTATCTTGTATTATGTTCTATTCCATATTTTGTTGTTATTTTCTATAGTATTTTAGCAATATACGCAATTAATAAGCTTCCATGATCTTCTTACACTCCTATTATCCAGTCATCGTGTTTGTCTTGTAGTTTCCTTTCGTCTTCTAGTCTTTTACATTGGTTTCGTCCCTTTCTCCTACGCCTTCGTCCATTTCTCCCTATAATTGGTATCAGAGCCATGCAACTCATCATCCACACACATGCCATGCAAAACTGCTATGCCATACAAAACTGCTAAAGCCTTGCAACCAGTTTCACTCTCCTTTGATTAGTACACTTGAATTATTGTCCTGATTAGTATGCTCTGTGATTAACAGTTGCCACTTATTGTGGATCCTCTGTGATAATCACATCAGAAAACGGGATTTGATAATCAAGTAGAAAACTAAGGAGTTGTACTAAAAGTATCAAAGAATTATTTTTCCTGAGTCATCTAGTGGACGTGAGCCTAGGAGTGGTGTTTTAGTCCTGTCAAGATCTTAGGAAAATTGTTCTTCATTTTAGAAACAGTCATGGCCAGTTCCAGTTCATCATCCTCAGCAGTCACATCTTCAGCAGTCACTGATACCATTACCACTTCTTGTGATCTTTCCCTCAGAAAATCTACTGCAAATAGATTAGAATATTTATATGAAATATCCCATATCCCTAAAGATAGTAAAATACCTATTACAGATTTTCCCATTGTAAATCCCTATACTGTGGTTGATAAACCTCAAAAAACTTTCAAAAAATCCATAAAAAAATTATTAGGTCCTTCTCAACCCTCTAGTGTCAAAGAATATGTCCAAGCCTCAAAATTTGACCAGTTTAATATTCCAGCCAGTGAGAAAGAAAATTTCATCACTCTTGCCCTACCCAGAGAGTTTGTCATCCCATGGCAAAGACAAGGTTATACTCGCCTCCATTTTGGTGCAGTAAGACTCGCACTCACCTTTCATGGCAGAAAAGGACTCCCTATAGCTTCTAGAATTGCTCTTCTTGATTCTAGATTTATGGAATATCACAATGTGGTTATAGGTACTGTCCAAACCACACTCAATGCGAGAACAGTTTTTATTACCCTTTTTCCCAATTTCAACATGTCCCTCAGAGACCCTTACCTTTGTGATGCTCTTAAGGTCCAAGTTCAGATTACAGGAGCCTCCCAAGTACCTGATACTTTTACAGCCACACTTCACTATCAGCTTGCCTACAGACTCCAAAACCATGCTTTTGACATAGCTATACCAGAGATAGCCCAGTCCAATGATGCTCTTTTGATTCAAGTTGATCCAAGCATGACACCTATGTGCACATTTGTTCCAAGACAGTTGAACAAAGACCAGATGAAAAAGCTCTTTCCAGAGTCATGGATTACAAAGTATGAGACTCTCCACCAGGCATCTCAGCCAATTCAGTCTAACACTCCTTTCTTCGTCAGAAATCAGAATGGTGATGTTGAAGTTAGGTTCTTGCCACCAGCAACAGAAAAAGAAGATGTGACAGTCTTTCCAACAGCCATGATCCAACCAGTTTCGTATGAAAGTCTTGATGGTCTTCAGATCAAAGCCTTTAGAGAAGATGGAAAACCTGTCTATGAAGGAAAATCACCCACAGGCCATATATGGTGGGATGTTTGTGATTGTGAAGAATGCAGAGAAGAAGAAGTATTTGAAGAAGATAAGAAAAGAAGAAAGAAGAAGTCTTCCCAGCAGCTTCTTAAAGAAAGATATGAAGCAGGAGACCCAGAAGTTGACCTCCTTGGAGAACCTTCAGGAAAGTTTGACTACTATGTCCTTTATCCCAGATCCAGAAAACAAAAACTTCCATCCCTTTCCCCATGCAAAGAAAGTCATTATCCAAACTAACAAAACCAGAAACCACCTTTGATCCCATATTACCAGAAAGTCCTTCCCCAAATACAAAAATGTCAACCCAAACCTCCCAGTCAAACCCACACACAAAAGCCCTTACCTTGTTATATGTTTGACCATGCATCACCCTCCTATTCACAAAATTTTCCTCCTTTAGAAAGCTTTGACCACCCACAAGTCAATGTAAAACATGTTTGGAAGATAAAAAACCCTGTTGGAACCAATCCAGACGGAAGTAAAAAATAGGTCTCATCAGCTGAAGCAGCTCTCAATTGGCAGGCAGAAAATGCTGTAGCACAGAATCAAGTCCTTTCGAAGATCCTTGACAATCAACAAAAGTTGACAGAAGCAGTAAGTCATACCTTCTCATCCTCAAATTCAGTCATTGAAGATTTGAAGAAGAAAATACAGTCAGTTGAACAAGAATTGGAAACAATTGCCTCCACAGTAAAAGATTTGTCTGTCTCCTTTCCACTCATCGGCCAAAAGGAAAAAGAAAAAAAGCAGTTGTTGATGCAACTCTAGTCTTTGGAGAACTCACAAAAGGCAGCTACCCAAGCACTTCCAATGCAAGTCTACATGCCATACCAACCTCGCCAATCATTGAATAAAGATCTGTCCATACTTGTACCCTCACCATTTTCCCCAGTTTCCCCATACCAAAACCTCCAACTACTAAACATGACACATCCAGCCCAAAATCCTTTCAAACCATGTGGAATTTTTTCCAGCACAACAAACCCAATACCACCACCTCAACTAGAATCTCAACCCAGACCAGAACCTCAAACCAAACCACAAAAGGAACCTCCTCCCATCAAAAAAGACAAAGAACCCTTATATCAACCACCAGATCCAACTATTGGTGCTTCCTCTAGACCCCCAGATATGAACATGTTGGCCATAAATTCTGATACTCCAAACCCGATATCATCATTCCTCAGAACTCTAACTCTTCAAGAATCAACAGAACCCTTTGTTCTTCCGGTCATTGATGACACAGATTTAGACTTATCTGGCCTTGATCTAGATGAAGTCTTCATGACTGAGCCAAAAGTAGAAGAAGAAGATGATGTCCTTCGCCCTAAACAACCTCCACCTCCACCACCAATATTTCCTACACCACCTGTCATCCCTGATCACCATACAAGATTAACCTACTCATCAACCACAGATTCAAAGCACTTGTTCACCCTTGATAACAGTCCTCCTTCAAAATGGCATGATGAGATTTTCAACATGTATTCATGATTAGAAGAAGCATTGTAAATCATAAATTGAAGTGGAAATTAAAATGGAGGTGAAGAGGGATTTTGGTTTAGTAGAATTAACAAATTAAAGGCTGAGAAATTTTGCATGTAGCTTCCAATATTGTTGTATAACTTAGTTTATTTATCAATTTAAGTAAATTTCAATGTACATGCAATTGCTTTTATAGTTTCCGGTAGCTTATTTGTTAAATATGATATAAACTATATAACTTTTAGTATCTTTTATGCTAAATATATAACAAAAGGCTAAAATATAACTTATTTTATAAAAAATAAATAAATAATAAAACAGAAACAAAAAGACAAAAAAAAGTTTTGGGGATTTTTGAGTATTGATGATAATCTTCATGTGTTTTTGGATTCGTGAATTTTTATAATTTTTTTTTTCGCATGCAAATTCTTTTTGTTTAGTGTTGACAATTTTATTAGTGCATGCGTGCATCAAAGCATCTATTGATAGTTTTGTTGTGTGCATTTTTTCGAAGGTAGATATCAAATAGGAATCCACGTTTAGCAATTACGTAAAGAAAATCCTAATCCAAAAGGTAAACTAAATTCTACATCATACTGTGATTAAAACACTATATGTATTTAATTGTACTAGCTTATAATCCCAACTATATGTATGGATGCATTTAAAAATAAAACAATTTCAAAAATACACAAAATGCTCTTAAAACACTTTTTAGGTAGTGCTCCAACACACCCTTTTATCTAATCATATAAGAGAATCTATTACTATGTATCAATTTCAATTGCCTCTACTTTAGTAAGACTTCTAATTTCATGAAGACATCACCTGAGGTGCCAAAGACTCAAAAGCTAGAAGCTCTTAGGAGAAACTACTATTAAGATTTTTTTTTATAAAAAAACTGGAGCTATATTTGGTGTATACCAGTGATGATTTCATACTAAATAAATTGATAGATACTTTTTTAGTTTAACTTTTACACAATAGTTTTTAAAATACTTAGGGACCAAATGATTTTGTCTTCAATGGCCGGCGATAGTAGCTGGTCAAAATTTTGATCAACAACTTATTGCGTACTAAACTACTAATTATGTTAAAGCCTTGTCAGTTTCTCTCCAAGGAATAAATGATGTAACATTGTGTTATTGATGGGGTGTTTGGTAGATTAGTTCTAACACATTTCCACACGTTTTAAACAACATTACACATATTTTCATACACTTTTTCACCCACACATATATCAAAAACACCCAAACAACATAACTCAAACTCCTCTCTTAAACACCTCCTAAAATTCTTTAATTTTCATCATATGTTTAGACTTTAGAGAGTGGGACCAGTGGGTGATGTGGCGGCTAACTGAAACCGGTAAATTTTACTGAATTAAATAAGATAGTGATGTGAATTCATAAACTAATGGTTCTTTTCCGGTCACTAACTTTCAAATGAAACATCAACCTAATTTCAGAGAGAGAGAGAGAGAGAGAGAGAGAGAGAGAGAGAGAGAGAGAGAGAGAGAGAGAGAGAGAGAGAGAGAGAGGAGGAGGAGGAAACATCCAATATTTGAGGTTTGAATCGTTTGAATGCTAAAGTGACTAAAAATGTTAATTATTGTTTCGGCTGAGTTTCATTTGCACATGTGTGCAACTATATATTTGTGGGTGTATAATATAAAAATGTGTAAAATTTTCACTGTTTTGTCTAAAAATAATTAACATCAGTCAGTGTATAATTGTGCAAATTTACAAATTTGCTATAATAACCGTGTAAATTTATATTGACATGCACTATTCATTTTCCATTTAGTTTTTTATTTTTTTTTTTTTATGTATTCTAAGGATGAAGGAAGAAAGTGAATGATAGTTGTTATATATGAAGAAAAAAAAAACAATTAACAATAAAAATTAATAGTTTAATGAAATATAGTGTAAAATAGATAATCTAATGTGAAGTCAGAGGTGTTTTAAAAAGTGAATATATAAAATAAATAAATAAGTAAAAGTAGGTTCTTATTTTAAAATATACATAAATTTTTGCACAAGCTAATGCAAATGCTCTAAAAGAAATGTAAAACTAATTATGTAACAGGAACTTGGGGAAAAAAAAGGAATGAATGAGAGGCCAATCAATGATCTGTAAATCTAAAATAATGTGAGCCCTATCCCGTAAGTGGTTGTAATTATTTTTAAGATTTTGATTTTGTGAATCGAGTATGGTTTTAAACCCAATATGTACCTCAATCTGCACTTTATTTGATAACGGAGGATATTATGCTATTTGAGGTGAAGCACTTACCCTCCATTTTAAATGTTAATAGGAAAAATAATCCTTTAAATCTTCTATATATTTATTTTTTTTGAATTAGGATGGTGAATTAAATAGCTTTTTTACTTAAAAAGAAAATCAATTTTGTTTCCAAATATTAATTGCAAAGTAGAAAATTTGATTTTCGGCACTTCTATTTTCAATACCCTCAACACCTTAAGTAGATCAGATTGGCGACTATAATTGGTGTGTTGTGGAACTATAGATAGAGAAAACGAATTGAAAATGTTTTCATTAAAGAAAAAAAATTAATTCTAAATCAATTTAAAGTTATCTTTCTCCAACCTATCACGGGGTAACTAAAAAGTCCATTCACATGTAGATCTATAATATATGTTCACTCCTCCGTGATGTTAGCATCAGAATTACTCAGCACCCATAAATAGTACGTAGTAATATCCCCACATGGTCTCTCTACTAAATAAGAAATTACGTAATTGATAATTTATGATAAATATAATTTTTTTGTCTCACTTTTCGTGTTCTACTTTAGGAAGAATAAAGTAAAAAATAAGAAACAACTTGGCAAGAAAACTAATGGTTTGTTATTATCCTGTATTGCTTATTGGACACGCCGAATGGGCAAGTCCATAGAGGTGTCTAGATGTATAATTCTTATCACCTTCGTTGTAGCCGTGCACTTCCATTATGGTGTAAATCTACCCACACAATATCGACCAAGTATCAAGAAGATAATAGCCTATTTCCTTCTAAACAGATTAAAATTAATGTGCAATCTTAGTCCTATCATTTGGTTCAAATACACTAGCTTTTGATCTGGCCACAAACTACTAAAAAAAAATGAAAGAATAGAGAAAGGATTTATTAGCACAAAAATTTCAATACCACATAAAATTCCATAAATTTTACTATAACTGTTCGTGTGGCAGACTATAAGTAGTGAAGAAAAAATGGTTAATTTATGTGAAAGTGATATCCATTACATAAGTTGTAAAGTTTTATGTGATATTAGAATTATTCTTCCTAGCCTCGTAGATATACTATATATTTTTTTTGTAAAAGTTAATTGATTTTTTAGTAAAAAATTTGACATTTCATGGTAATATATGGCTCAAATAATGATACTATTTTATTGATCAAAAGAGGAAGATTTAATTGATTGATACAGTATATTAAAGTCCTTGAAAAAGTTTCCATTAATTTTCATTCATACCTTGTTATCTTCATAAAAATGATAAAGTTAGTAATCTTAGTGGAACACTATAGAAATAACTTGAACATATAGGGCGCGAAGCTGCTGAGTTTATTAGTGGACATATCATGGAAGTAAGTGTTTATATTTATTTTAGTATATATTGAATTTTCTTTTATTTCATTCTATTAATATATATCTTATTTTGCTTTTAGTTTTCTATCAATTAGAAAGACTGAGTTACTAATTATGCAGACACTTTAATTTGAGCAATAATTATGTTTGCTATTTGACTGTAGACTTTGATTTAGCTCCCATGGATCGTACATGCAAAGCAAAGTTGCTGTTCCAGCATGGCCACCTTTGTACAACAATATATATGAACATGCTTAAATAACAAATAACCTGAATTTAGGAGTCTATACCAATTTTTTGGTAACTTTACCCACAAATTATCATTAAAAATATAATTTTTAAATATATATATATATATATATATATATATCCATTTTATGATTTAGATTAAATAATTATAGATTAAAAATATTTAAATTTTTAAATAATGTAATATACTATATATGTAGTTTTAAATTAAAGAAATAAACTTTTAATGTTAAAATGGAGAGCAGCCTTAATTACCAAGTAATTTCAAATTCTATTACTAGGAAGGTAATAACTTGAAATTTAAGTACTTATCGACAAAGAAATTAGCTTGAACTATACGTTCCCGCTACCTCATAAAAAATAAAAAAAAAAATACAGGCAAGCAAAGATCATATTTGCAACTGAAATTTCCGTCCACTTGGGCTAAGCATTGCACCTATAACTTTGCCATTACCTTAATTGCCACCTTGCATTGTATTATGTTACTATGTTTCCGCCACAAACTTTGACTGTGTTGCAACTTGACACTCTTGTTCTATAGCCAGAAACTCACACCATATATACATCCCTCATCCCTGGGAATTTGATTTCAATTTGCATATGACACCTTCAGAGTTTGTTTCAAAATAATTTCCAACATGATTCTTGAGTATTGAGATGAAGTTTCTCATGTGTATCTCTCAATCCTCCACATCCTCTTGCACTGTCCGCGTTTTCGTTTCTAGCTCCCCTTATCTCCCTTATTATAAATATGTGATGTTAACACCATCTATGGCATCTATCTCAAACCCTCTCTACTACAGAAAATGGTTAAACGTCAAAATATGGTTCCCAAAGTCACAGTGTTTCTGGTGCTTTCTCTCTTGTGCATGCCTTCAATGGAGGCTAGGACAATCCCATACGGACAAGACAAGTTGTTTCGAGAAGTAAAGCAAGGTGAAGCTCCTCCACATTTGCCCAATATTCCGGCAGTAACTGGCGATATTTCTTCTCCAATGATCACTCAAAAGGCCTTATTTGTCACTATCGATGATCACATTGGTGCCTCTCCGTTGCAACGCCGACTGCTCAGGGCTCCTCCCGTTTCATCTACAGCTGATCCGCCCACCTATGTTCCTCCTTCAAATAATCAGCATGCATCTCCTTCGCTAGGTTCAAAGCAGAAAAGTACTCAGTCTTCCTCTATGACTATGCCGAAGGGGACCACTTCCATCCCTTAGTTTGAGCAAAGTTCTCAAATTAAGTGCGCGGGGTTCGCAAGCTTAGGGTTTTTTTTTTTTTTTTTGTAGTAATTTTTCCCTTTAATTTTTTTAATTATTTTTTTTACTGTATAATTAGGTAGGTAGGTGATCAAAGCTCTTCGATCATCTAATTATTCTTTCACATGTATGTAACCCCCACCCCAACTTAGTTATATATACCACATTCCTAATCATTTGTTTGTAAAAATTAATATTTTCTCAATGATAGTTCTTCCCTTTAAATACTCTTGACTTTGTCGGCGTATTAATACGAAACTAATACTCTGTTTGTTTCAATGTTAAAGCTTCTTGAAAATAAATCACTTTTCGCAAAGCATTTATAAAAAAATATCTCATTTCTTATACTTGGTAGAGACCTCAAAAATATGTTCAAAACACTTTAATTAGATAGATTTTTTTATTGAAAAATGTTAGTAGCAAATAATCTCTTAAAAATAAGTCATGTTTTCAATAGAATTGTTCATTGACTAAAAATAGATTTCTTTTGACCTATTTTTTCTGATATTACTAAATACGGAAAAACATAGAAAAATATTTTCAAATTAAGTTTTTTAATGAAACAAATGGAGCTTAAATACTAATCTACAAAATGATTGCGTATTACTTAAATGCTCATCAACACGACTCAGCCTTGTATAATTGTGGAATACAACTTGTTTGTTGTTGTTTTGCTTCTTTCAATTCTGGCAGAGTATTACAACCAGCCATTAAACATGAAAGTTAATTAAAATCATATCCAATATGTATATAACTAACCTTAATTAACCTTCTCTTCTCTCTCTCTCTCTCTATCTCTTTATTGTTTATAATTTCATTAGAAGAAGCATTGTAAATCATAAATTGAAGTGGAAATTAAAATGGAGCTCAAAAGGGATTTTGGTTTAGTAGGGTTAACAAATTAAAGGCTGAGAAATTTCGAATGTAGCTTCCGATATTGTTGTATAACTTAGTTTATTGGCGAAACTACACTATTGGTCCCTAAAGTTTACTCTGTGTGGGTAATTGGTTCCTCAAGTTTGAAGCGAGAACAATTAGTCCCTTAAGTTTTAAAACAGAGTTGTATTGGTCCTTTTACTAACTACTGTTAAATGTATTACTTATGTGGCTAACGAAACAATGACTTGGAATTTTTTTAATGATGTGACATGTTTTTAATTAAAACAATTACAAACTAAATTTACATGTGGGAAAAAATATTCACGGTTAAATTAAAAATATTACTTTCTATATGTTGCAAGAACTTAGAACCCACAACAAGAGAGAAGGTGAGAGAGGGAAGAAGCTAAACCCAGCCCCTGCCTGAAATCCCATGCCCTTGTCGCTATTGGCAATAGCCCAAGCCGTAGCTGCCACCAGCGACAGCACAGCCGTACCCATGTTGATTGTAGCCCATGAATCTCTTGTTTGTGGAAACTCTAGTATGATCATGGTAACGGCGAAAACTTTACCATCAATAGAACTAAATTTTCTTTTTTTTCCATATTTTCTTAGCGACCAAATCGAACATAAAGGCAAGTCCAAAAAACAAATCTGATAATGAATATACAAAAACCCATTACCTTTTAGGCCAGAGAGTACCCAAGACGATTAGCAAGCAAGCTAGCTCCAACCCAACAGAGAAAACATAGCAAAGTAGCCAAAGACCTAGCTTTTTTATCAAAAGCCACATAGAAGAGGCCATAGATGAAAGCCAACAAGAACCCAAAATTCAAAGCCGGTAACCCAGATGGGAAAAGCCCAATCTGAAAGGAAGGAGTGTAGAGAGCTGGGGTGAAGTACAAAGAGACAAGGGAAGTGAAGAAGATTGGCCAAACAAAAAGCATGTGTTTCACAATATTGATTGGGTTGCTATGGTATGCCCCATAGAAAGCAAAGTGCCTCTCAAGATCAAACAATCTGGTTCTACCCATGATATCTTATGTTTTTCTTTTCTCGGAAAAGAGGTTGGTTTTGGTTTTGGTTTTGATGAGAAATGAATATGGGGGAAAATATTTTCTGGGAAAGTTCGTGAGAAAAGAAAGATGGGCTACGATCTTTAATTTATTCGTGAATATTTTTTCCCATAAATTTAGTTTGTAATTTTTTTAATTAAAAACATGTCATATCATTAAAAAAAATTGCCAAGTCATTGTTCCGTTAGTCATATAAGTAACACCGTTAACAGCAGTTAGTAAAAGGACTAATACAACTCAGTTTTAAAACTTAAGAGACTAATTGTGCTCGCTTCAAACTTGAGGGACCAATTGCGCACATAGGATAAATTTCAAGGACCAATAGTTTAGTTTCGCCTAGTTTATTTATCAATTTAAATAAATTTCAATGTACATGCAATTGCTTTTATGTTGAATTTAGTTCCATCTCAGTATCCTATAGTTTCCGGTAGCTTATTTATTAAATATGATATAAAATATATAACTTTTAGTATCTTTTATGCTAAATATATAACAAAAAAAAATATAAATAAAAAATAAAACAAAAACAAAAAGCAAAAAAAAAAAAAAAATTTGGGGATTTTTGAGTATTGATGATCATCTTCAAGTTTTTTGGATTCATGAATTTTTATAATATTTTTTTTTCGCATGAGAATTCTTTATGTTTAGTGTTGACAATTTTATTAGTGCATGTGTGCATTCCAAAGCATCTATTGATAGTTTTGTTCTGTGCATTTTTCGAAGGTAGATATCGAATAGGAATCCACGTTTAGCAATTATGTAAAGAAAATCTTAACCCAAAAGGTAAAATAAACTCTAAATCATACTGTGATTAAAACACTATATGTATTTAATTGTACTAGCTTGTAATCCCAACTATATGTATGGATGCATTTAAAAATAAAACAATTTCAAAAATACTCAAAATGCTCTTAAAACACTTTTTAGGTAGTTCTCCAACACACCCTTTTATATAATCATATAAGAGAATCTATCACTATGTATCAATTTTAATTACCTCTAGTTTAGTAAGACTTCTAATTTCATGAAGACATCATTTGAGATGCCAAACACTCAAAAGCTAGAAGCTCTTAGGAGAAACTACTATTAATTTTTTTTTTTTTTTAACTGGAGCTATATTTGGTGTATTATATTAGAAATACCAATTGTGATTTCACACTAAATAAATTGATAAATACTTTTTTAGTTTAACTTTTATGCAATAGTTTTAAAAATACTTAGGGACCAAATGATTTTGTCTTCAATGGTCGGCGATAGTAGCTAGTCAAAATTTTGATCAACAACTTATTACGACTTACCTAGGAGGTAACACATTTAATAAATTCTTATACCACCATCCTACCTCACAAAACATACAAAAATAAATTTAGACAAAAAAATTGTTGATATCTAAAAAATTTTGAACAACGGATCCCAAAGCAATAATTGAGAGTGTGTGTTATTATTGTGAGTAGTTTTAAGACTATAAATTATTTCACAATTTTTTTGCCACAACTTTAACATAGCAGATTGTGAGTGATTAAATATTATTTACACATGGACCCACCATTTTTTCTTCACGAATCACACTCTGTCCCGTTTGTGGCAAGAAATTGTAAAAAATTATGTGGCCCTAGACTTTTCTTATTATTGTAGTCATCTTGGCTTTCCGAAAGCAATGGTTGGTGACACACCAACTATATACCCAGCACTTACTCAACCCAATAGACCCAGGACAGCTTGACGTACTACTCCATACACACTGCCAAATCAACCAATAACCCATGCTTAGAAGGCCAATGACTACTGCCATATCAAGCTTTAGAGAGAGAGGGCCTATGTTCTAGCATGAAGAAAGAAAGGGATTATATATAAAAAAGAAAAAAAGAAAGATTAAAATGATTTATTGAGCTATAGTAGCCTCGCTTCATATAACTAGCCATTGTTCAAATTAGTTTGGTTTTGTGTTTTGTTGATCGAGGCTAATGTGTTGGTACTTTAAGAGAAATTAAATTGGTAAGTTTTGGCTAAACAAGCTCTTTGTTGAGCATACTGCATGTTATCTTTGGCAACTTGGGAAAAACGAGTGAATGAGAAACTTGGGTGATAAAAGCATAAGCATTGCTCATTTTTTTAAAATTTATTTTTGCGTACTAGTCATGTTAAAGCTTTGTCAGTTTCTATCCAAGGAATAAATGATGTAACACTATGTTATTGAAATTCTTTCATTTTCATTGTATGTTTAGAGAGTGGGACCAGTGGGTGATGCGGCGGCTAACTGAAGCTGGTAACTTTTACTGAATTAAATAAGGTTCCTGTTAACGGATGCTACACAGCACCTGTTAATCTGGTATAAAATACAATAACATAATCATTTTTTATGGATATTAAGAAAAAGCCGTTGTACGGGTCTGATCGGCAAGTTAGAGGCCCAAGGTTGTGATAACACGTATGAGAGGCTCTCACCGATCACGTTTAAAGACATTTATGGGGTGACTGGCAAGCACAAAGACGCGCCCCTTCCGGCAAATACGCCATCCAAGCAAGTTGAGCTTGGAATGCACGATATTACTTAGGGGATGCCCTGCCGAGCGTAGAGTCTAGTGGCGAAGTAGGTTCTGAGGCCACCGCCGATTCTGAGGCTACCGCCACCTTCTCCCACCCATCACCAAATATCCATTTAAATGAGATGGTATTGGACCTCCACTCCGTTGCCTGGGTAGTGTCCCTGCCGAGCGTCAGGTTCAGTGGTGGAACTAGTTCCAATGCCACTGCCTGCCACTCATAATTGAGACTCCATTTAGGAGACACGATATTGGACCTCTCCTTCCACTCACCAGGAGAATGATTGTGACCATCCCACTAACTTTGGTTATAAATAGGCAGGGAAGCTCCAGTGAAAGGGGTTGGACAATTGGAAGAGGGGAGATTGGAGTAAAAGATCATCCTAGGAGAAGAGGGAGAGCGATTGGGATAACAAGGGAAGCAAGGGGTGCCGTGTATGCCGAGCATAGAATCACCCGTGGTAGGAAATCCAAAAGCCCACCGTACAAATATATTGTGAGCCTAAATACCCCTCAGGCCCAACAGACGTATCCGGGCATGCACAATTGGCGCCGTTTGTGGAAATCTCCTACGTAGTTGTGGTGTTATCTAGGCATGCATGGGAGAATGTCTGGAAGTAGATAAGGGAGCCATGCAAAGAGTGACACTAGAGGGTTGTCACGGGGTTCTACTTGGCAAGAGAGGAGGTAAAAGAGGCAAGAAGACCGAAGAGAAGAGGAGGCAAAGGAATTTGGGCCCGGAGAAGGGTCGTACTAACCCCTCTAGACAATGTCTGATGCCTCGAGCCGCAATTGTCCCTACAGAAGAGATTGAGAGCCTAAGCATAGGGACCAAGAGCTCGAGCGCCTGCGTAGGGCAGTAAGGGATTTGGAATTGCAAGCGCGAGGAAGACGCAGGGGGAGGGACTATGGAGAGCGCAGGGAAAGGTTGACAAGTGTGGGGAATTAACGCATGAAAGGGTTAAATCAATCAGGATCTCATCGACACTGGAACCGTTCATGAGAGTATGCAGACCATGAATTGACTTCTCTAGATGAAGGAAGGCCTCGAAATGCATCAATGGATGCAATGAGCCGAACACTGTGCTAAGCTGCTCGATTTGCATTCTCGAGAAACATTGAGAACGCGCCTATGCCGAGCAGATTCACACGGCCGCCGTTCAATTCTTACACTAAAATGACTAACCCTGTGGAACAGGTAAGCCACTATATACAAATAATGTCTTTATATGCCCATAATGATGCACTGATGTGCAAGGTTTTTCCCTTGAACCTTGACCTTACTACTCTAAGGTGGTTCAACGGGTTGAAGAAAGGTTCGGTTCATAGTTTCTCAGAGTTGATCCAGGAGTTTAGGGTGCGGTTCATGATGTGGATGCATTATTATCAATGAAAATGGGGGCTAGGGAAACCCTTTACAACTATGCTAATAGATACCAGGAGTTGTACAACGAGATTGGTGGCAACAACAAAAAGATTGCAACAAGCACCTTCCGGATGGGGTTGCCTGAAGAGTCCGAGCTGAGGAAATCATTGAACCTAAGGCCCCTCGAGGATATGAGGCAGTTGATGAGGTGGATTAAGGAGTACAAGTGCTTAGAAGACGATCGGCTACAGACCAAGGGGAAAGTCCCGAACATTAATTACCCGCGGAATGCTGGCTTTAACCCTAGACACAGGAAGGATTTGAGAATTCAAGAGCCTGGTATAACAATTGGGGGAGTCAATGCGGTGTTCAAGGAGCCCGTGCTTAGGATCGTTGAGAAGATAAAAAATGAGCCATATTTCAAGCTATCGAACAAGATGGCGGGCGACCCATCAAGAAGAAACTAGAATTTGTATTACACCTACCACAGTGATAAAGGGCACACCACCGAGCAGTGCAGAGTATTGAGGGATCACCTGGGGCAGTTGGTAAAGGCAGGACATTTGAAGGAATTTCTAATGGAGACTGGGCAGGAGGGTCGGTAGCCTCGAAACCCCCTCCCACCCCCTATGGGAATAATAGAGGTCATCCATGTAGTACTGAGGGGCATTCGAACACCCACTACGAAGGGGGTATTGGTTGTGGTATCGGCAGAAGGTTATGCAGGCAAGCAAACCCCGGGGAAAAGGCCTAGGTACACCAAACAACCCATAACGTTTAACGACGACGACCTGGAAGGCACCATTCAACCGCACCATGATGCTTTGCTAGTCATGGCCCGCGTGAGGAATTTCCTAGTAAAGAGAGTAATGATAGACCAGAGGGGTGGCGCAGATGTAATGTACCTGGACCTATACAGGGGGCTCGACTGAAATAGAAAGATTTTTCCAAGTTTGATATGTCGTTGATGGAGTTCAATGGGCATCTGGTGACACTAGAGGGACAGATTTCATTACCGGTCAGTATGGGGGATAAAGAGGTAATTGTGAAATTCATAATGGTTGCTTCTTTCTCACCATATATGGCAATCCTTGGAAGGCCGTGGATTCATGACATGGGAGTTGCGCCGTCCACATTGCACGTCAAAGTCAAGTTTCGAACCAAAGGTGGGATCGTAGTGATACAGGGTGATCAGCAGGTAGCAAGACAATGCGTGGTGGCTGTAGCCTACGAACAAACCAAGTCAGAGGAGTCAACCGAGAAGGCTCCCCTATAGCAATTACAACAGCCCTAAGTGGACGGGACCGACGTTACTGAAGACTTGGTGAAAGTGAAAATCCTGCTGGGAGGCAAAAGGAGTTTCCTGATAAGGGCAGGCCTTAACAACGGGGATAAGGTGGAGTTGCTGCTTCTTCTTGTATGAAACGTGAATATGTTCACTTGGAGCCCATATGAGGTGTCCGGGGTTGACCCCGAGTTTATAGTTCACAAGTTAAATGTTGACCCTTTATGCCCTCCTAAGAAGCAAAGATCTATGAGGTCCATAAAGGAGCATGCAGAGGCTGTCAGGCAGGAGGTTGGGAAGCTCAAAAAGGCGGGGGCCATAAAGGAAACTTTCTTTCTGAAATGGCTCGCAAACACGGTGGTCGTGAAGAAAAAGTTTGACAAGTGAAGGGTTTGTGTCGATTTCACTGACCTAAACCGAGCTTGCCCAAAAGATCTGTTCACAATGCCAAAGATTGATCAACTAGTGGACACCATGTGCAAGCACCCGAGGATGAGCTTCCTCGATGCTTTTGAGGGTTACCACCAGATTGCCTTAGCCGCGGAGGACCAGGAAAAAACGACATTCATAACACCCGATGCTAACTATCACTGCACCATGATGCCATTTGGATTGAAGAACGCGAGAGCCACTTATCAATGAATGATGACGAGGATGTTTCGGGATAAAATTAGACATATGATTGAGGTATACATTGACGACATGGTGATAAAAAGCAAGCATGAAGGGCAGTACATTGATAACCTTAAAGAGGTGTTCAAGATACTTTGAAGATACTAGCTGCGCCTCGACGCCGATAAGTGTGCTTTCAGAGTAGGGTCTGAAAATTTTTTGGGTTATTTGATTACTAAACGGGGGATCGAGGTTAACCCCGATCAGATCGAAGTCGTGATGTATCTTCAATCGCTGAGCGATCCGAAGGAAGTACAGAAACTGACCGGTATGTTGGTTGTTCTCAACCGATTCATTTCCAAGTTTGCTGATCGGTGCCTACCATGTTATCAACTGTTGAAGTGGTGGAAGGGGTTCCAATGGAACGAGGAGTACGGCAGAGCCTTCCAAGATCTTAAGGAATACCTTGGGCGGGCACCGACGTTGGCGGCCCCGGAACCAGGAGAAGACCTGTATATATACCTCTAGGTGTCTAAACACACAGCCAGCGCCATACTATTGAAGGATAGTGGTGTGCAACTCCTAGTTTACTACATCAGCAAGACATTGGTTGACGCCGAAACTAGGTATTTACCACTAGAGAAATTGGTCCTGATACTCGTACATTCCACTCAAAAACTGCCCCATTACTTTTAGAATCACACTATGCATGTCTTTACCAGGTATCCACTGTAGTCATTATTGAGAAGATCTGACTTTACAGGAAGGATAGCTAAGTGGGGGACTCGGCTAGGCTCTTTTGACATCAGATAAAAGCCAAAGAACTCGGTTAAAGGGTAAGTACTTGCAGATTTTATCGCTGAGTTCTCGCTATGGATTACGGGTGTAGTCTGCCTCGCGGAGGTCGGGCCATGGAAAGTATTTGTGGATGATGCATCCAACGCAGCAGGAGCGGTGGCTAGAATCTTGATTATCACCCCGAAAAGGCTAAGGCTAGAACACTCGTTTAGGTTAGGCTTCACGACTTTTAATAATAAGGTCGAATGTGAGTCCCTGCTCGCCGGGCTGAAGGTTGTCATGGATTTAGAGGCCAAAGAAGTAGAAATTTACTTAGATTCTCTCCTAGTAGTCAATCAGGTGCTAGGGAGTTTCGAGGTCAAAGATGCCATAATGATTGAATATTTGCGATTGGTAAAGCAGACCGTAGGTAAGTTTTCAAACATCAAGATTGAACGAATATCCTGGGGACAAAATCAGCACGCTAATTCCTTAGCAACACTCGCATCGTTTATGGCCAACATAGTACCCTAATTGATCAGGGTGGAGTTAGTACCAGAGCCAAGTATTATCGCCAGGATGCCGATCACGCAGGTCACCACAACCAAGAGCTGCTGGATGGATCCTATCATTGAGTTTCTTACCGAGGGCCGAGCCCCGGGGGATGAGAAAGAAGCAGCCACAGTATGACGAGCCGCTTCTCAATACTGGCTGTCTGCCGATAGAAAGTTGTATCGGAGATCATTCGATGGGCCGTACTTGCAGTGTCTTCGTCCCAGTCAGACCGAAGAGCTTTTGTTTGAGCTGCACGAGGGTGTATGTGGCAGCCACGTGGAAGGACAGTCATTGGCTCATCGAGCAATGACTCAAGGGTTTTAGTAGCCACGAATGAGGAAAGATGCGACCGAGCATGCCCAGAGGTGTGAGCAGTGTTGAGCACACGCACTGATGATCTACCAACCAGCCGGGAACTTAAACCCAGTCAACAGCCCGTGGCCGTTCGTCCGTTGGGGGCTAGACATAATCGGGCCATTCTCTCGAGCACCGGGCAATCGGAGGTTTGTGCTAGTGGCCGTAGACTACTTCATGAAGTGGATAGAAGCAAAGGCCCTGACGAACATCCAAGATGTTGATAACAAGAGGTTCGTATAGAGGAACATTGTAACAAGATTCAACGTGCTGGAGACACTTGTCATGGACAATGGTCTACAATTCAACAATAGGGTTTTCTGAGAGTTCTGCAACAGCCTTGATATCTAGAATCGATACTCCACCTCAGCATATCCACAGAGTAAAGGCTAGGCAGAAGCAACCAATAAGGCCATCGTGAGCGGATTAAAGAAGAGGTTAGAGGGCACCAAAGGAAGGTGGGCCAAAGAGTTGCCAAGTGTCCTATAGGCATACCGAACAACGGCCAGGAGGTTCACAGGGGAAACACCATTTTCTCTGACCTACGGGGAAGAAGCTATCATCCCCGCTGAAGTTAACCTGTGCAGCGCCCGAGTCGCGGAATTCAATCTAAACGAGAATGAGAAGCTGATGGAAAATTAGTTGAACTTGCTAGAGGAGCACCAAGAAGTGACCACAATTTGACTAGCAGAGTATCAGTAAAAGCTCGCCTAGAGATACAATAGGAGTGTAAGGAAATAAGAGTTTGCAGTTGGGGATCTGGTACTTCGCAAGGTCATGGGGAACACATGAGACGTCAATGCGGGGAAACTAGCTCCATCTTAAGAAAGACCCTACCGAGTAACCGCTATTGCCGGAGCAGGGGTGTACTACTTAGAAGACTTAGAGGAAAAACTCCTTCGCCGGCCATGGAATGTTCATAACTTGAAGAAATTTTATCACTGACCGGCTCCTTTCCAAATGTGTAAACTTGATACAATTTCGCGCTATCACCTATATAATATGACGGAGTTTACTCATGCAGGTGCGTATTACCCCATTACTTTTGAAGTTGTCATTGCAGGATAGTAGATATAGATAATCGCGAATGTGTAGACATCACATACGCACTAAGGACAGGATCCTATCCTCGGTTTGATCCCTATCACCGAATAGGTGGAAACCTTAAATTACACTAAGGACAGAAACCTATCCTCGGTTCGATCCCTATCACCGAATAGGTGGAAACCTTAAATTACATTAAGGACAGAAGCCTATCCTTAGTTCGATCCCTATCACCGAACAGGTGAAAACCTTAAATAACACGCTAAGGATAAAAGCCTATCCTTGGTTTAATCCTTGTCACCGAGCAGATGGAAACTTTAAATAACGCTAAGGACAGAAACCTATCCTTGGTTCGATCCTTATCACCAAACGAGCGGAAACCCTAAGACATCAATTCTCACTAGAAATATGCATCAATGTCCCGGTCCCCAGTACTGAAAAAGTAAGGTATGATGAGCAGGCTGACCCTGATCTCGTGAAATTGGCAGTCATCAAATAAGTGACAGTAAATAGCACAACTTCTATCTGAACAACATTAATTAAGGACCAAAGGTAAAGAAATTTTTCCGCCGCCACAGTCTGGCAACGTGGGCTCATCAAACCAACAAAAAGAAAGAAATTGTTTCGCCGTAACAGCCCGGCGATGTGAGCTCGTCAAACCAAAAGAAAAGAAACAGAAAAATTAAACTGTCAAACGGCTGGGTTAGAAGGATGCTGCGAGGGGGGAGGTTGCCCGGACTCATCTTTGCCTGACGTAACTACTTGGGGGGCCTAACATGGGTCTGTCTCAGTCGCTATAAGGATGTCGTTTGTGAACTCTACGTCAGCAGCTTCCATATGAGCATCAATTTCCCGCGCAAGATCCCCCATGCTCGGAGTATCTTCCTTGTCTGTGGTGTCTACTTGACTCTAAACGGGCAGAGGGGTCGGATAAGGGATTTAAGCTGGATTCCACAATGGGGAGTCCTCGGGCACCCCCATCGCCTTCAAGGCAGCAAACCATCCCTCCCCGAATCTATGGCACTGGGACTGGTGAACGATTAGTTCCACAAATTTTTCAACCTCTGAGAAACTCGCGTTATACCACTTGCCCTTGCAAGCTTCTAATGATTCCTTCAAGTTTACAAATTGATCAATGTTGGAAAGGTTCAGGCTGTCTTCCTACGCTAACCTAGTTTTCTCAGCTAGTTTTATCTCCAAAAAGGACAGCTTGCCCTCGGTATTTCGCCGGGCCTTCTTAGCATTAATGGCTTTCCTCTCAGATGCCACGGCTGACTCTTCCTTCTCTGTGGCAGTGGCCTCGACAACGGCCTTCAGCACCTTCTCCCGCTCAATGGCCTCAGTCGCATCCTTCAGCCTCTCATCCATAACGCCGGTCAACTATGCGGCTTGGAAACAAAACGGCAATGAAATGAGGAAAAAAGAAGAGAAACTAACTATTACAACGTAGACAACAAAAGGGACAAGAGATTACAACAATGGTGTGCCACTGTAGCTGCCTAACAAGCGTCTTGTTGTCACCATCCGAGAAATAGTGGACATCCTCGAGCAATAAGAGGCCCTACACCAAGCTTTGGGCCATTCGCCCCCCTTCACCCTTGTCCCATAGCCGAACGCTTGCAGTAGTCAGCAAAGGCTTATCGAACAATCGAAAGGCGGGCTGTTAGCTGACCTTGAGTTGAAAGGAAGAGGCCGCAGCAATGCTGACCTGAGCCACCGGTAGAGTAACGACTAGCGTCTCCTAGATTCTAGACCCACCCTTTGTGCGGGGGCAAGGCCTTAGTTAGGGCGTAACCTGGGACGGGAGCATTCTTATTGACGGCTCACTTCCTTTTTCTTGTTTCGTTGATTGGAAGAGTCGGGATAGCCCCTTGGGGAGCTCGAGGTTGAGCCGTGGAACTGGCACTAGGTATGAACTGAGAGAGCGTCATCCCTCTATACTTCACCATCCTTTCCGTATGGCAGGATTTAACGCCCGATCTACCGGTTGGATTAGCGTCTCCTTTCCCCGCTGTAGAGGTAGCGTTCTCGAGCTAGTCGATGGCTTCGTGTCCTCTCCGGCTTTGGGATACTCGCTCGGCAGACCCGTCCCTTACTGGAGCAGTGTCATCGGCGGTGGTATAGTGGGGCTTCGAGGTGTCGCGCTTCACCAGTAGTAAGCGTGGGTGAAAGAAATTTGCTGTATCGAATGTCTATGTACAATAGGAGCAGGCTGTCTACAAAAAGTACCTGACTGAAATTTTGCTAGGTGGTGTATACAGGGTGAACTCTGAGAATCGGGTGAAATGCTCGAAGTTGCCCATCCTCGTGCACGAAAATCTCTAACTTAAGGACAAAATTGAGATCTCGGGTGTGTATCACTCAAGAATCCGACAGGAACCTTTTTGATTCTGAAACAAATCTGATGGTAAATCAATAAGTTAAACTCACAAAAAAAATGCAAAATTGAAAAGGGAAAGACTCGAGGTACCGACCAACTGCACGCAGCGAGAATGGGCAAAGCAGCTCGCTGGCGAGCCAGTTGCCGCATACTCGAACACATTCTCTAGCTGAGTTTCTGTTGGAGTCAGGAAGACAAGAGATAAGCTGAACTCGCGTATCTCTAGTCTTTAAATAGTAGTCAGTGGCAAAATTACTACACAGTTTGTACATGAAATTTATGTCATGGTGGTTCAATTACAGTTCGAACATTTGGTTCAGCCGGCTGACACAACTAACAACTCTATAAAAATTAGGGGGGAACTAGTCGGGGCAAAGCCTATAGAATCCTAGAGTGCCTATAATAAGGGGGTCTATAGGAAATCTAAACCCACCCTTAAGGATGGATATCAATGGAAAGAAGGCGGCGCTTGGGTTGGCCGCCCTCTCAAGCTCGATGCTGCCTTTATGGCAGTACGCAATGTTGACATCCCCTGGACACCAAAGGTCTCTCTAAAACTAGCCAAGGCAACCCTAGGGGTGAGGAGGTGAGAAAATCCCATTTCTAAAGTATGAAAAAGAAAAGAATCGGAAATGTTATAGGAGCAGAGAAAACTTACGTTAGGCTATAGGGAGTGAAGAACTGAGGAGGGGTTTTTTCTGCATAAAAGAGTGATGTTTGGCAGGAGATAAATAAGGTGTTTGAGGAGTGTGGAAAAAGAAAATAAGTGCCCAAAATGGGCAATTTATAGGACTATGGTGCATTTAATGAGGCGAGGAGAGAGAAAAAAACCCCCTGAAATTCCTCTTGGGTAACCCCCCACAAGTGTGGGCACGATTTACGAACAGTTAGATGGTTCGTGAACCGTCGGACGGTTTACCTACCACTCAATCTTAATTACTGATGTGACAACTTGGCACAACACCGTTTTTTAGGAATCTACTCTAATGAGTGCCCTTGCTATGTATAAGGAGAGTACATTAGACAAAAGCCACCATGATCGGGACAGGCTCCTTGATTCATCACCTGAAGCGGCACATGAATCAAGAGGGGGCTATCGTACAGGTGTCTCTCTCCAAGCCCACTTAGAGGCCTAGGGTTGTGATAACATGTATGAGAGGCTCTCACTAATCACGTTTAAAGACATTTTCGGGGTAACCGGTCGGCACAAAAACGCGCCCCCTCCGGCAAATATGCCATCCGAGCAAGTTGAGCTTAGAATGCGCGACATCACTTAGGGGATGCCTTACTGAGCGTAGAGTCTAATAGCAAAGTGGATTATGAGGCCACAACCACCTTCGCCCACCCATCACCAAATATCCACTTAAATAATATGGCATTGGACCTTCACTCTGTTGCCTAGGGAATGCTCATATCGAGTGTCAAGTTCGGGAATAGATCTAGTTCTAATACTACTACTTGCCACTCATAATTGAGACTCCACTTAGGAGACACGATATTGAACCTCTCCTTCCACCCATTAAGAGAATGATCATGACCATCCCACTAACTTTGGCTATAAATAGGTAGGAAAGCTCCAGTGAAGAGGGTTAGACAATTGGAAGATGGGAGATTGGAGTAAGAGATCATCCTGGGAGAAGAGGGAGAGCGATTGGGATAACAAGGGAAACAGAGGGTGTTGTGTATGCTGAGTATAACATCACCTGTGATAGAGAATCTAAAAGTCCACTATACAAATATATTATGAGCCTAAATACCCCTCAGGCCCAATAGACGTATCCGGGCACACACAGCTGCCTATATTTAGGCCTGACACGCATCATTAATGTGATGTTCTTTTTCTTGATTTCCTAGTTAAAGTAGGGCTAATTTAGTAAAATCAAGCAGACTTAACGGGAGCTGTCCAGCACCTGTTAACAAAAGCCATTAAATAAGATAGTGATGTGAATTGTTAAACTAATGGTTCTTTTCCGGTCACTGACTTTCAAGTGAAACATCAACCTGCTTTCAAAGGAAAAAAAAAATAAAAATAAGAGGAAACATCCAATCTTTGAGGTTTGAATCGTTTGAATGCTAAAGTACCTAAAAATGTTAATTATTGTTTTGGCTGAGTTTCATGTGCACGTGTGCAACTATATATTTGTGGGTGTGTAATATAAAAATGTATAAAATTTTTACCATTTTGCTTAAAAATGATTAACATCAGTCAGTATATAATTATGCAAATTTACAAGTTTGCTATAGTAACCGTGTAAATTTACATTAACATATACTATTCATTTTCTATTTAGTTTTTTATTTATTTTTTATTTTTTATGTATTCACATGTAGATCTATAATATATGCTCACTCCTCCGTGGTGTTAGCATTAGAATTACTCGGCACCCATAAATTGTACGTAGTAATAACCCCACACAAAATCTCTACTAAATAAGAAATTATGTGATCGATATTTTATGATAAATATAAATCTTTTGTCTCACTTTTCGTGTTCTATTTTAGGATGAAGAAAATAAAAATTAAGAAACAACTTGGCAAGAAAACTAATGGTTTGTTATTATCCTGCATTGCTTATTGGACACGCCGAATGGGCAAGTCCATAGAGGTGGCTAGATGTATAATTCTTATCACCTTCGTTGTAGCCGTGCACTTCCATTATGGTGTAAGTCTACCCACACAATATCGACCAAGTATCAAGAAGATAATAGCCTATTTCCTTCTAAACAGATTAAAATTAATGCACAATCTTAGTCCTATCGTTTGGTTGAAATACATTAGGTTTTGATCTGGCCACAAACTACAAAAAAAAAAAATGAAATAAAGAGAGGATTTATTAGCACAAAAATTTCAGTACCATATAAAATTTCATAAATTTTACTATAACTGTCTATGTGGTAGACTATAAGTAATGAAGAAAAAAAAGTTGATTTATATGAAAGTGATAAGCAACTAGTCATAATCTATCACATAAGTTGTAAAGTTTTATGTGATATTAGAATTTTTCTTCCAAGCATCATAGATATACTATTTTTTTTTTTTTTTGTATAAGTTAATTGATTTTTTATTAAAAACTTTGACATTTCATGGTAATATATGGCTCAAATAATGATACTATTTTATTGATCAAAAGATTAAGATTTAATTGATCGACACAGTATATTAAAGTCCTTGAAAAAGTTTCCATTAATTTTCATTCATACCTTGTTATCTTCATAAAAATGATAAAATTAGTAATCTTACGGTACCAATATTGCTATATGTGTCAAATTCATTTATGAGTGGAACACGATAGAAATAACTTGAACATATAGGGAGAGAAGCTGCTGAGTATATTAGTGGACATTTCATGGAAGTAAGAGCTTATATTTATTTTATTATATATTGAATATTCTTTTATTTCATTCTATTAATATATGTCTTATTTTGCTTTTAGTTTTCTATCAGTTAGAAAGACTGAGTTAGTAATTATGCTGATACTTTAATTTGAGCAATAATTATGTTTGCTATTTGACTGTAGACTTTGACCTAGCTCCCATGGATCCTACATGCAAGGCAAAGTTGCTGTTCCAGCATGGCTACCTTTGTACAAGCTCAATATATATTAACATGCTTAAATGACAAATAACCTGAATTTAGGAGTCTATACCAATTTTTTAGTAACTTTATCCACAAATTACCATTAAAAAAAATTTTTTTTAAATATATCTATTTTATAATTTAGATTAAATAATTATAGATTAAAAATATACTATATTTGTACTTTTAAATTAAAGAAATAAAATTTTAATGTTAAAATGGAGAGCAACCTTAATTACTATGTAATTTCAAATTCTATTACTAGGAAGATGCTACTTGAAATTGAAATTTAATAATTGTGGACAAAGAAACTAGCTTGAACTATACGTTACCGCTACCTCATAAAAAACAAAAAAAAAAAAAATACAGGCATGCAAGATTATCTTTGCAACTGCAATTTCCGTCAGCTTGGGTTAAGTACTTTTGCATTGCACCTATATCTTTGCCATTAGGCCCATTACCTTGGCACCTCGCACAAATTTTGACTCTGCGTTGCAAGTTGACACTCTTGTTCTATAGCCAACCATCCACGCCATATACACATCCCTGGAAATTTGAGTTCAAATTGCATATATATGGCACCTTCACTTCAGAGTTGTTTCAGAGTAACTTCTATGATGATTCTATTGAGACGAAGTTTCTCAGTATCTCTCAAACCTCCACACCATCTTGCACGGTCCGCATGTCAGTTCTCTTAACCCCTCTCTCCCTTATATATACATTTAACACACATGATGTTATCAGTACCAGACATCTATCACAAACTCTCTCTACGTACAGAAAATGGTTAAACGTCTGAATATGATTCTGAAAGCCACAGCGATTCTGGGGCTTTTTCTCATTTGCATGCCTTCAATAGAGGCTGCTAGGACAATCCCATATGGACAAGAAAAGCAAGGTGAGGCTCCTCGAAATGTGCCCAATATTCCGGCAACAACCGGCGATATCCCTTCTCCGATGAACACCCAAATGGCCTCATCTGTCGATACTGATGATCACAGTGATGCCTCTCCTTTTCTACGCAGACTGCTCAGGGCTCCTACCATTTCATCGACACCTAATCCGCCCGGCTATATTCCTCCTTCAAAGAATATTCAGCATGCACCTCCTTCGCAAGCTTCAAAGCAGAACAGTAATCAGTCTTCCTCTATGACTATGCCAAAGGGGAGCACTTCCACCCCTTAGTTTAAAGCAAAGTATTCAAATTCAAAGTAGGGGATTAGCCAAGCGTATGGGACTTATTTATTTATTAATTTATTTTATTTTTGTAAATAAGTGTTCAAAGCTATTTAAGTATGGAATTATTTCTTCATGTGAATGTAACCGCATCCAAGCTTATACTACATTCTTAATCATTTGTCAAGTTAAAATAACTAATTTTTTCAACAATAGATCTGCCCTTTAAATACTTAATTAGTGTATAGTTCGTACATATGTACGGTACAATTAAAAATATTTACACACATATATGAGTTCAAATTATACATAGAGTAAGAGTTATACATTTTTTAAGTTATAAATGAGTTTTACTCTCTCTCTCTCTCTCTTATTGTAGTTTTTTTTATATACACATGAATTTACTTTTTTTTTTTGTTTATTGGGTTTTTGATGGTTTAATTATATTAGATTTTTCATCTTTTGCATAATATTAACTCACCTAGAACAAAAACTTAAAAAAAAAAAAAAAAAAAAAAAACTTACATAGGATACATGACGTAAAATTAGACAACAATAATTAAAATCTAATTTAGAATCTACTTAAATTTTCTCTCAGTTTTGGCTTTAATTATATATATATATATATATATATATATATATATATATATATATATATATATATATATATATATTGGTAAAGTCTCTTATCGTTAAATAAGAAGTTTAGGATTTAAATTCTGTTTACCAAAAAAAAAAAAACAAATTAATATTTTGACCTGACGATAAAAAGCAATTATCATAAAATGAATATTGTAAATTGAAATTTAATCATATTTATATATAACAAATAAATAAAACTACTAATCTTCAAAATGACTTGCATATTATTTCAGCATTCATATTACCGTGGAATACGATTTCTCGTTGCTGTTCTGCTTTTTTCAATCCAATTTTGTTTCTTATTTTTCAATTTCATAAGAAGAAACTTTGTAAAGCATATAAAGAAGTAGAAAGTTGAAATGGAGGTCCAGAGGGATTGTGGTTCAGCTGGGAATAATAAAGGCTAAGCTTCCAATCGATTGTTGTATATGTTACTTTATTAATTTAAGCGAATTTCAATGTATATGCATGTAATTTCTTTTCGGTTGATATTTTATGTTTAAATTGAATTTATTATTGATATAATCCTTACGCTCTTTGGATTCAAGGATTTTGTAATGATTCTAAAAAAAAAAAAAAAAAAATTCTTTTCGATATTACCTTTATTTTGTTTTCACTTAGGAAAACTTTAGGTTTAGCGCTGAGAACTTATTAGTGCATGTGTGCATTCGAAAGTATCTAGTTTTAGTTTAGTTTTGTGCATTCAATTTTTTTATTTTTTTATTTTTATCTTAGATAGAAAAAAAAAATTATGCTTAAGTAAATTAGGTTAAAGGAAAGACACACATACACTTAAATTAGATTAAAGTAAAATTTTATCTCAAATAGAAATAACAATTTGTATATAAAAAATAAAAATAAAAAGAAGAAAAAAACACTACTAACTTTTCTTATTATTGCTAATATTTAATATAACACTTCTTTCATATTTGTATACTCAACGTTATCTCCGTTCATTTTAAGGTCTTCAGGAAGGAAATGGGGTTGATTATCCTATTTTTTATTAGCCCTTTGGTGGCGTTAAAGAAATTATTTACCTTAAAAACAAATATGTGGACCATGAGCTAGACTTCTAGCTATTACATACCGTAGGCCCTCAATATTTTTATATTATTGTTAATAAATAATATAATCTATTTCAACCTCAATATTTTATATTTTAAATGTTGATAACTTCTAATATCATCGATATTCATATATCTATGATATATAATTAAAAATACGGAGAGATAGAATTGAGAGAGGAAAAAAAGGCTTGTTATTTTTATAATTTAAAATTGAAAATTCTATAGATACTTTTATAACAATGGGTGGGCATAATACATGCGCTAGTAACCATATTTGCCCACCTTAATTTTTTGTTTTTTGTTAATTACTAGGACTAAATGATATTAATAAAATAGCTAATTAAGAAGGTTATCTTATTTTGTAGCGATTTTTATATTTCAATCCTGGAATTTAAATTTGAATCTAGAGCACTCATTTGTCCGTCCATACCTATGGTATTTTTCATTAAATTCTCTGCACCTGCAATTGTGTGAACCATAAACCATTGGAATAAATTTATTATTTGCTAGATATATTGAAATAGACGCTACAGCGTGAAGTCTTTTCCTATATTATATTAAATTGGATTGTACATAGAGAAGTATTTACTACCAAGCCTTTTGAATAGGGACGTGAGCCTGAAATTGAACAGTGGTCCCCTTGGTCTTTACTTATTTAGCCCACAGACCACAAAAGTAGATCTGAAAGCCCACTTCCCAAACTCATCAGCACCATATTTATCCCAGCCCGGCCCAAGTATATGGATATGAACAATCTTTGATTATTGCAAACACCAAGAAGTTTGGGGCCTTGGGCTAGTCTCTGGGCATGATTAGCTAGATCTTCTACATTACACGTCTTCAATCTTATTTTTTTTTATACGTACACATCTTCAATAAGAAGTTGCTGAATTACTTCTAGTCCTTTGCTTTAACATTTTATAAAACTTCTTTTTGATTTCTATCACGCTAGAACAACTGAGTTACTTGTGCAGATACTTTAATTCGAACAATTATATATAGACTTTCATTAAGCTCCCATGGATCGTACTCTTACATGCATGGCACAGTTTCTGGTCTAACTTGGCCACCTTTGTTTGAGCTTATAATATATATATATGAGAAAATCTTATTTTACGTTTTAATGGATATGAACATGCTTAAATGTATGTAAAAAACTAATTTAGTACAGGATAAACTGAATTTTGGAGTCTAGACTTTTTTTTTTAAGCCAAAGTAATGGTAACTTTAGCCACAAATTATTGTGAAAAATTTATCCACTTTAATTTACCATGTAGATTAAATAATTATAAATTAAAAATATATTTATATTATATTACTTAAAATTTTAAATAATGTGATACTATTTACTGTCTTAAATTTAAGAAAATAAAATTTTAATAGTAAAATGGAGAGAGAGCTAACCATGTAATTTTGAAATCTATTACTAGGATTTAGGATGATAACAACAGTAACTTGCTCTATACGTCGGGGGCACCTCACAATAAAAGCTAAGTTTGGATAAGGAGTCTGCGTCTGACGTTCACGTTTGAGATTTTTTTTTTTTTTTTTTTTCCTTCTTGCGCACATGTTCCAATAGAGACAGCATGTACTGTTCACCACTGTGCGTGAACAGTAACCACACAGTGGTGCACTGTTCATGTACTTTTCAGGTTTTTTAAAATTAAAAATGAGACCCACAATACTATTCACACATTTAAAAATTATTTTGCTACAGTGTTTTCAGTTTTCAGTTTTCAGCTTTCAGCTGTATCCAAACAGACCCAAATTCAGTGATGCATTTTTTGCACCTTGCATAGCATAGTGTTACACAAATACAGTCTCAAAAGAGTCAAAACATAAAAATCATGCATACAACATATATATATATATATATATATATATATAGAGAATTTTTTATGAACAATTTAAGAAGTTTAAAAAAAAAAGAAAAAGAAAGACAGAGACAACATGTATATAGAATTTTGTCAAAACATCTTGTTGTATGCAAGATGTTTGTGTTTTTTGAGACTCACTGTATTTTTGTATGATCTGATTCTTGATCAAGAGATGGTGATCCTTCTTCGTTGGCAGCATCACGGATCACAGATATATCAAATTTCGATGTCAATGAAAGAAACACCCGTGCACACACTGTGGTCTAGATAAAAATATTTATCATTTGTAAGTTTTATAAAAAGTTGGGAAATGTCCTATGAGTTATTATTCTAGGACCACACTTTTTTCTATAAATATCCTAGGTAGCAAATTATGATTAATTATCTACCGCTTTTACATAAACCCATCACTTGTTCTTTATCATTCATATGGTCAACCACATTGAATAATTTTGATTGGCTGTGCATTGATTCTGATTTTTTTTTATATCAATATTGGAAGTTTTAATACCAATTTTGTTGAGATAGTGGAGCTTATACAAAAAAGAAACAGAAAATAGCAAACACACAATCGCACAAAGATTTACATGATTCAGCCTTAAGTTTACATTAAAGAGAAAAGTTCACTAATAAAAGAGCGAGATTACAATAGTAGCATAAAAGCACTCTCACAAAACCGAACCCTAAATATACTAGAGATCTCTCACTAGAAATAGTTAACTATAGAAACCTGAAAACTTCTTTAAGAACAAAGTCATTGCTTTAGAACTCTAAACAACAATAAAGAATAAAGAAACCTATTCTATAAAAAAAAAGTTGCAGCACTCTCCTTTCTTTCTCTTTTTCTTTATTTTTTAATCCATAATATCTCCATCCCTTCATTATTTTCCCCCTATATTTTAACTCTTTCATATAATTTAGTGCTAAACTCTAAATTTTTGCTATAATAGTTTGATTTGTAGGTGTAAAAATGGCATATTCAAATAATAGGGTATAAGCAACCAACAAAAAAATGTGACTATCAATTTCATATTCCATCCAAAACTGCATTCACTGATGAAAAATTTGCAAGAATATTTTTCAATTCAATTGTGATAAATACAAATACAAACAAAATGAATGTTGTGGGTTTTTGAAATGGCATGATATGTAAATATTTGTTCATTTGCAATTCCATTTGACTCTTTGTAATATTGTACTCCCGGCGTTATCTTGTAACAACTCTCGTAAAAGACGAGTCCATAAAGCCCTCAAAAAATATTTTAAAAAATAAAACAATAGATTTTAAGTGCTACACGGTACATACATAATATTTTCACAATAATCTTAGAACAAAATTTAGTTACAAAATTAGTTGTACTCTAAGGTTACAACCTTACTCAATAAAATAAACATTACTACATATTTTGAAAATCTAACCGTTGAACTGCATGTTCTTTATTCTCTTAATACACATGTCAAATTTTGTATTAATCAGATATTATTTACTATATGATCTATATTCTTATATTTTATACATAATTTTAAACTACAAAAAATTATATTTTAAAAAATTTATTGATGACATAGCTATTGATCTTTAATCTTCTAGAAATTTTGCAAGCATAGAGGGTATAAAAAGAAAATGTAATCCAATTGTGACATTGTCAAAATCCACCTCCAATAAAAAGATATTAAGTAAAATTGTAGTGCTAGGGTACAACTAATTTTGTAGTTAAACTTTGTCCTTGTAAAGTTATTGTAAAAATGTTCTACCACGGATCCCCCTTGGTACGGTAGTCACTCTACAAGTACAAATGCTTGTAGAGTATGGGAGGTAAGGGCCGGGGTTCAAGTCTCTAGAAAGAAGTTTCACACACATATACACTTAGATTAAGTTAGAATAGAAATTTTATCTTGTATTAAAAAAAATGTTCCTAATGTACCATTTCTTAATTAGATTAGCTTAAGAGAGTGCAGCGACAAGTGCATTACTTTCTCCCCCACCCCACCATATTCCATTACCAATTCGTATTCTAATGGAGTAATTTTTGGAAACCAATCGTCCTCTAATTTAATTCATTCGGAGTTGGATTCTTGTGGTTACAGACATACAATAGAATAATTAGTATTGTTAATATAAGACCTTTATGATTGCTGCGATAGCAAAGAGGATTACCTGATTAATTAATTGCTTTTCTTTTGATAAAAATTAATTTATTACTATGATTGCATTGAAAATGTAACAGTGCACGAAGTGCTAATTTGGTCACTAAAAGGGTTGGAATCAGCCGTGTGATAGGCTGATAGCTTTGATTGGTATGTATAATACCTTTATGGTTGTTGCGACAGCAGAAAGGATTACCTAATTAATTCATTACTTTTATTTTGATAAAAAAAAATAATTAATTACGTACTATAATTGCATATGAAAATGTAACATTGCACGAAGTGCTAATTTTGGCCATAAAAGGGGTTGGAATCAACCGTGTGATAGGCTGATAGCTGTGATTGGCCCAAATAAATTAAAGAAGGTTTAGTCATCTCTATCACATTCCTTCTTTCGTCCTAGGGTTTTCTATATTTCTTTCCGCAACTTTTGATTGCTTTGAAGGGCTTAGGCCTCTAGGGTTTCTATTGTGAGAGAGAGAAAGTCATGTTTGGCATGGCCTTTAGGATTTTTTATGTTTGAGGAATTTGGTTGTATTCTCAATTCATTGCTTACTTAATCTTTCGCTGGGTGGCCTTCAGTGAAGGTTTATGACTAGGATTAAGAGTCAAGGATTTGAACCCATTTTTAGAAAATGTTTTTGTGTTTTTTGGTTTTGTGCTTTCATGAATTATTATGTTATCTTTCTTTTCAAGACGATGAAGCAGAAGCTCAGCGCTACTGAGTTGGAAAAATGGTCAACTGTAGCTTGGGCGACTTGGAACGCACGCAATCAGTTCTATTTTAAGCATGTTCAGGTACACCCGAAGATGATTTTTGAGGGTGCGGTAGGTCTGTTAGAGGAATATCAGCGTTTGATGTCTGCGCATCTGTAAGGCTAAGTGGGGTGCTGTTCTGTCTTGGGTTGTTTTGTGTTGTAGCCTTTGGAGTTTTAGCTCGGAACAACACATGTTGTTTGTTGATGGGTCCCTAGTAGCTGTCTTGGGTTTTGCTTAGTTCTTTTTTCCTTGCTGTATTTAGGGGTGGCAATTCGTGTTCGCGTGTCGGGTTTGTGTCGTGTCAACTCATATGTATCCGACTATATGGGTCAACACTAACCCGACATGTTTATTAAACGAGTCAAGATTCCTCAACCCTAACATGACCTATTTATTAAACGAGTCAATCGTGTCGACCTGTTTATCTAATTTTATTAAAATGAAGAAAAACATTTATGGAAAAACAAGCAAATAAATATTTTAAATATAAAATTTAGAACTAATGAGTAATTATATTACAAATAATCATTCAAAACTAAATCATATCTCAATATCATAAATAATCAATTACAATACGTCAAAGAAAATATACTACAACAACTAATAAGTTTATATACCTATAGTGTGAATGGTATATTGGTAAAATTTTATTTAATTAAACAGGTCAGATGGGTCAAACGGGTTCTATAGGTTGAACCCTAACCCAACCCGTTTATCAAATGAGTTCGTCGTGTCAACCCGAATATGACACTAACCCATTAAGCCTCAACCCCATAACCTGCTAATTTCGTGTCGTGTCGTGTCGGGTTCGCGGGTTGTGTCCAATTTTGCCACCCCTAGCTGTATTGCTTTTCTTTATCAATAAAATTTTTCTATCGTTGGGTTTTCAAAAAAAAAAAAAAAAAAAGGGGAAAAGCAGTATTTTGTTATTGAAAATTGCATTAATTAATTAGTTTTGATCGAGGGAGTGGAACTTTATCTTTTCTTGATGTCCCTAATATTGTAAAATCTAGTGTTCAAAAGTCTTCTACAAATGGTGTATGAGGGTTTTTTAATCTCTAACTCTCTGTGTTATATGAGCTTTCAACAACAATAACAGCAATAAGTTTAGTCCAAAAATTTTCTGGTTGGTTAAAGATTTACAATAAATTAGTTAAGGTTAACCATATGTATTTTTTTCAAAATTCTACATGATCTTTACATTTTTAATACAATCTTATTAATTAATTATAAATTAAAGATATCTTGTTTCTTTAAGGATAAAGACAAGGAAGAACCTAAGGATAAAGCATTTTCGTTTCTCAAAAAAAAACCTAAGGATAAAGCATTTTCAGATTTGACCAAATATTGTTCATAAATCATTTTATAGAAAAAAATACAGAGCGCTAGTTGAATTTTAGGTCTAAAAAACCATTAGAGTGTGCATAGGAGTTTCTTTTACTAACATTAAGCCTTTGATCTGTAATCGATGAAGTGGCCAAGAGAGAAGGACCATCTTTTGAGCAGGAAGATTTTGAAGGCTATCAAACAAGGATATTGAGACCAAGAGACTCATATTCTCTATGTAAAGCTACTTCGTTTGTACACTATAGGGTTTTGTAACCAAGTGCTTCCAGACTTTCATTGTTGATGAAGTGAAGAATTTTATAGGCAACACCATCTGTTCAAGTTGCTAGAGTTAGTCACATATTTGAAATCTATGCAAAGGGTTTGTATGTTTATAAACCCCCTTAAAACAACCAGATTAACCTAGTTATGCAGATCTAGGTTAACACATATAAATCATATCATGCAAAGTAGTGAAAAAATAAAGAACACAATGATATGATGACTAAGAAAAACCAAACTGGTAAAAAACTTGGGGAGAATTTAATCTAATTATCCTTAAGGTAAAACTGAATCCACTATGAAGAAATTGAAGTTTACACAATAGCGATTTAAACCACTAACATCCTATTGCTACCTTAAGTAGGAAACTTACTACCATGACCACGTGACAGCTCCGAGTCCACGGACTACTTCCTTTTTGGATTCCCAGCAAGCACAAGCACTCTCGCTTGTATATCTTTAAGTTTTTAATGCAGTAACTGAATAATCATCAAGTTCTTGACATAATCTTGATCCTTGATAACCCTAAATATGTGTGAAGGCAAACACCTCTAAATCTCATAGAAGATTCACATGTACAGCATCAACAACCTCTAAAAATGTGGCTAGGTTTTCCCTTTTATACCTAAGGCAAAACATAAAATCCTACATGGGCTGAGTTGGAAAATTCTGCAGAAAAAATAATCTGCACGACTTTCGATCGGTCGAGTCTAATTCTCGATCGATCGAGCTAGGTAGAATTGCATAAAAGACACATACTTTGAGCAGTCTAAATAAGACTAAAACGTTTTGATCATGGTTTGCCAACATTACAAATTAGTGTTCTAATACATTTAAACCTAAAGGTCTTAGAACCTAACAAACTCCCCTTTTGACAATTCGTGACAAAACACAAACCAAACAAAATGCTCAAAGTTTACATATAAAAAGCCCATTACAAAAACACAGCCCAACATAATAAATTCAACCTAACTACTATCCATCAGTTGCAAATGTAGACAGCAGCATGACTGAATCAACCTGTATATTCTTGTAATACTTAACAAACACATAAACGCATGTGTGGAAAATATAAGTAAAACAAACATAACTTCTTGATTTCACAAAAAGATAAACTACAAGACATATATCATGACTCATCAATATAGATCAATAGACAATGTAGCACAATGTGAAACAAGAAACAAATAAACAAAACAAAATATCTCCCCCTATCATGAACAACCCAACACAAACATCATGAGCCAAAAAAATACAAACAAAGTGAAGCACCTAGATACAATCTAAAATATCTCCACAGCTCCAAACAATACAAAATCTCCCCCTAACTACAAAAAACTCATCTCTACAACATATATGCACTCCCCTTTTTGTGACAAATTGCCAAAGGGCACTTACTCATTATCAAAAGAAGGTGGAGGTCCAAAACTCTCCAAATTTGCTCGCAAGGCACGAAACTTATCAAACATGACCACCAAAATTGACCATAAGCTGCCTAAACGGTCATGATAGTCTCTAACATACGTGAAATGTCTTAATCATCCGAAGCATCTCATAATTGAATACGAGATGTCATAATTACAGGCTTTACAACTATATTGATCAAAGCGCTACGTAGACTTTTGTTTCTCTTGTAATAATAATCATGATAAGTAATCGAGTAGGCTTCGATAAAGTGGTGGTCCCTTTCATGCACTTGCCCTTGCTTATGGACAAATTAATTGGTTTTATGCTTTGGTGTCTCTAAGGTTTGGACTTTTGCACTCACAGAGTCACGGTGCTTTTGGACTAATTAATTGGGACATCAATCTTGAAATCACTTGTCAAAGACTTGGGTTTTGAAGGTGATTTTAAGCACATTTTCAATAATCTCTATTCCACAGTGCAACTTTATTTTCTTCCATCCAAACCAGTTCATCCAAATTACTTTGGGTTCATTTGGATTGAGGGTTCCTTGAATTTACTGTAGCCAATAATTATGACACGATTAATTCAAGTTACACATCACACAGGTCCACATATGAATTGATGAGTAAAAGTCACATTGTTTACAGGGTCCAGTATGTATTTGTAGCTCTTGCCTTATTTGCCCACTATAGTTCGCACGTTATACAATTAATATGTCATATTATGTCTCTTGAGGTCCTTTAAAATGTTTTATTTCCATTGTTTGAATCTTCTTTTTATACAATGAACGACGATTAAATATATACAATATATATTATTAAACATGATTAAATAGTTAAATTTATTAAATTCCAATATTTTTTAATTGTCGAAGAACAAATACTAATATTTTAACATTTTTTTTTCCATTTAAATTACAAAAGTTCACTGTCGTTCACGAATTATCTTTCTTTGGGCCTACGGCTAGAAGGTGTGGTTGGAACTTTGGCAACATGATCGCGTGGAGATCATAGCCAATGCCATTAAACAGGAAGACGTCGTCTTACGTGGTTTTCGCAAACGCTGATGAGCGTTTGGTCAGGAACCATACACATTATGCTCAAAGCACACAAAACATTAGGAGATAATTCAAGATAAAAAGATGAAATCGAATTCACATCATCAAAGACATACATATATATAATCCAACAACATATTTTTTCTTTTGAGAAGAAATCTAACAACATATTAATTGAACCAATTACTCACCCTGAATTTATTTCACTGTTAATTTAAGTCCTCCCAAACGAACAACTTGTCCATCAATTCGTTATGTTTGGTTCAATATAATATATGAATTTCTACAACGTTTTTATTTTTTATTTTTTATTTTTTATGCCGTGATTAATTGAGAAAATATAAGACATTTTAGTGAAATCATATTCATTTAATGGAGGGTAAGTGCTTCTGCTTCATTTTAATATAATGGCATATCTTCCGTTATCAATTAGGTCGCTAAGTGAGATATGTTGGGTTTAAAACCCAACCCGATTCAAAAATCAAAATCCTAGCCATAATTAGCAATAATCACTGTAAACCGTGACAATGGTCACAATATTTTAAAATTTCCGATCTCTGGTTGGCCTCTTATTCGGATTTTGATCCTATAATTATTATGTTGTTGTGTGTGATGTAAAATTTTGAAAAGTTAAAATTAAAAAAAAAATATTCAAAAATTAAGATTAAAAGTGAATTTTTTACATTTTAATTCACCCATTGATTCACTATATTAAACTCAGTGACAGATCCTCTCATCATTCTTTCCCAATCCCAAGTTTCTGCTATAGTAGCATCTACTTTAGATACTATGCATTCAAGGACATAATTATACTTTTCCTATCCAGTTGTCTCCTATGCAATGTCAAATATATGATTAGAACTCGTTACACGGTTAATTGGGGGCTCAATTATTATTTCTGGGATCTTATTAAACTTATATTTGTTACTTGCCAAAACAGGTTGTAGTTTAATCATATTGGACCCTTTTTTTTTTTTTAAATCTCATCTTTAATAGATTTTTTGTGAGATGCACGAGTTATCAACTAGTCTAACATATAATTAAACCACGAATAAAGGAGGAAAAATTCATGAAAAGCGATAGTTATTAGACACATTCTCTAGCTCTACACGAATATATATTATAAAGTCAAAACCTTGATAAAGTATGTAAGACCCTTAAAAAACAGAAAAGGTTATTTCTAGAATCAATATGAACCTTGAAAACTATTTTTTTTTTTTAAGTAAATAATTCCATTCGACTTACCTAGGGGCTAAATGTCATGCCTTACAACAAATCACCAATTCATTGAGATGGGGATCATTCCAACAAGATTACACAAAACTACCTACTGCGCAATAAGTAGGAGAGAGAATCTTGCACATTGGTTAAAACCTAGAAAAAACAAAATAAGCAAAACAAAGAAAGACCCACCAACAGATTCTGCATTCAACAACCAACTTGTTATGACTTATTATGACATCTCATATTCAATATATTGAATTCTTTTCACTCTAATTAAGTTAATTTAAGCCCTCCCAAACGAAAAAGCAGTCCATCGATTGGTCATGTTTGGTCCAATATGAGTTTCTATGACAACCTTTTTCTATGCCGAGAATTGAGAATAGGTATGACATTGTAACGAAAACACCTTCAATTCGTTTGCTCTACCTACTGTTCTACTCAGCACCAATTATAGTCACAATCCGATCTACTTACGGTACCGAGGGTACTGAAAATCAAAATGTTGAATCAATATTTCTACTTTGCAAGTAAGTATTCGGAAACAAAATTTCTTTTCATTTAAAGGAAAAAAACTATTTAATAGAATAATGTTGTAGATATAAACTATTTTACAATTTTTTTACAAATTGATGATGTCACTTTAGCATTTTTCAAATAGTTATTATAAGTAAAAATATGATATTAATGATGGACCTATATTATAATTAGTAAGAATTTTCCATATTATCAGTTTGTGAAAATATTGTAAAATAATTTGTCTTTGTACCATTACTCCTATTAAAAAAAAAAGGTAGATTTATAGGATTTTTTTTTTCTTTTTTTGGTATCCACCAAGCTCTAACACTGTTTAGTTCATACAATCCACCACAAACTATCATGATACGTAGGAGGTTTTTAATTTTAATTTTTTTTAATGTTTTGGATACTGAAAAGGTATAATAAATTGATATGTAGGAGTTAGTTGAAGCGTCACTCTAATTTTCTTATAACATCAGATTAACTGGAATATTTAGAGTTTTATCAAGGACATATAATTATAATAATTCTCCTATTCCTATATATATGCGATGTCAAATTTGTTTTACTTATTTTCTTCTTGTGAACATTTAAAAAAAAAAAAAAAAAGTAATTCATCACTATCTCTAAATTAGAATCTGTTTACTAATTTTGTTAATTGCAGAAAATAGATTTCTATCCATCTCTATATATCCTGAGAGCATCAAATTTGAAACCTTATCAACACCAAAACATAAAACTTAATAGATACGAAACCTTTATTAGTCCAAAAATATGAAACCTATTAGTCCATAAACACCTGTTAGAGTCACAAAAAGTCAAAGACCGCCTTATTGAAATCCTATTAATGCATAAGCACTGTGAGAGGAACAAAAGTGTACAGACCATCATATTGACACCAATACATGATATCTATGTAGTCCAAATATAAATAAATCTATTAGTCTATAAGCACCGTGAAAGCAACAAAAGTCTATAGACTGTCTTATATTGAAATCCTATTTAGTGCATAAGCACTCTGAGAGCAACAAAAGTGTACAAACCACCTTATTGCAACCAATACATAATATCTTTATTAGCCAAAAACACGATACCTAATAGTCCATAAGCACCGTGAAAGTAACAAAAGTCTAGACTACCTTATTACTTGAAATCCTATTAATTAGTCCATAAGCACTAGTGTGAGAGCACCAAAAGTTATGGACCGCCTTATATTGAACCCAAAACGTGAAACCAAATTATCCATAAGCAAAAGTAAAAGCAAAAAAATGTCCACAATGTCTACAGGCAGCGCTATTAAAGTATTAATACCAAAACATGTATGAGAGTTAGGTAATGCTGTGCATTGATTGAAGTCCGTGTTTTCGTGATGTGCACGCTGAACAATGCACCTTTTTTGTTATATATAACAGCCCTAAGACACGTACATTCTTCATCAATCAAATTGTTCTTGACTAATCTCTTCTCTTCATATATCTTCTCTTATCTCTGGCCTGTAAGAACCCCTTCACTTTAGACTGAAGAACAAGATGAGGTTCAATATGCTTGTCATAGTCACAACAGTCCTGTTTCTTATGAGCATGCCTCTACCCGAGGCTAGCAGAGTTCTCCCGGCTGGAGAAAAACAAAATATGATGAAGAACAACCAATTCTTCGGATCACTTCAAGTGCAAGGAGATCAAGTACTCCCTCCAATATCTGTGGCGTCCAAGCCCAATCCTCCGACCACCCCTCCTTCGACGATCAGCCAAAAGGCCTTCGCTAGCGATCACAATAAGGTCTCTCCTTTGCTCCGCAGACAGTTGCGTTGGGGTTCCGTTACTCCATCTGCCCCCAATCCAGGAACCCTAATCCCACCTTCAGCAACGGGACACAAAGCTGGTCCATTGCCAGGCTCCTTGAACAAGAGTGCTCCCCCTCCCTCTATGCCTGATGGGTACACCTCCAACCCCTAGACCTGATGTATTTGTGTTGGGCTGTGTTTTCTTTCCCTTTGCTTGTTGAGGTGCTCCTTGTGCTTATCCAGGAGGTTGTTGTTGTTGTTGTTGTTGTTTTTGTGTTTTTGTTGTTGTTGTATTTCAGGTGTTAGGCCTGGGTTGAGGTTTGCTGTTGTTGTTGGTTTCCAGTTTGTGCTTTAATAATAATTTCTTGTCCAAGAAAAAAAAAAAGCAATATTCAAAGGGCCGGGGAAGAAGGTAAAAAAAAAAACTATATATATATATATATATGAAAACTTTGTTCAATTAATATGTTGTTGGATTATATATGTTGTTAGATTTTAAAATCTCATAACACCACCATTCAAGGCAGGCGGTAAGGCAACAAGGCCCGCTAAGTTTGAGCAGCCTGAGCCAATCACTAATGCTTTGTTCACACCACACCTTCCTTCTATCCTCTTTCCCTATTTTCCATCATAAATACATACAAGGCAAGTAGAATCACTACAAGGAGATCAGTGACCCAAGTTGCCATTGAAACTCCCTCAAGACCCTTATCTTTTGAAAGTAATACGTTGATGGGAATGTGAAAAGCCAGACCCAGACCCGAGCTAAACAATATGGGAATTGTGATGCTCTGTGAGCTCAAGTAGGCCTTGAGTGGACATAGAAATGAAGTGATTACCAAATCAGGGAGGAGATGGAAAAGATAGGTCTTTGCCACAATTGATAAATCCTTTTGTTGACCAAAATGGATAAAAATTTTATCAACATTGAGCCACAAGAAAGTTATAGGTAGTGTAGCAAGTAGTAATAATAAGATTGCCATGAGGAGGGTCTTGTGAAGGAGTTTAAAGTTTTTGGCTCCGCAAGCTTGACCACATATGGGTTCCATGGCTCCACAGAGGCCGTTGGATTTCTTCTCCAAAAAAAAAAATGTTGTTGGATTATACATGTATGTCTTTGATGATGTGAATTCGGATTTGTCTTTTTATCTTGAATTGTCTCCTAATGTTTTGTGTGCTTTGAGCAAAATGTGTATCGTTCCTGACCAAACCGCTCAGTGTTTGTGAAAACCACGTAAGACGAATTCGTCCTGTTTAATGGCATTGACTATGATCTCCACGCGATCGTGTTGCCAAAGATCCAACCACACCTTCTATCCCTAGCCATAGGCCCAAAGAAAGATAATTCGTGAACGACTGTGAACTTTTGTAAGTTAAAAGGAAAAAAAAAATGTTAAAATATTAGTATTTGGTCTTCAACAATTAAAAAATATTGGAATTTAATAAATTTAATTATTTAATCATGTTTAATAATATATATATATATATTTTGTTCTGAGCCGTCTGATCAATGTTGTTTTAAGTTTTAACGAGCAAAAGAGTGTTTCCTAAACCGACATGCCTGTAGGCAATGGAAAATATCTTTAATTAACAGCCTTGAGAAGTGAGGATCATCGGAATTTTGATGATTTTTTCTTTTCGTTGTTTTGGTACATTATACCCTGGCCTTTTCGGCCCAAATTTGGCTAAAGATGAAATGGTTGCTTTTGTCAAAGTGCTTGCCAACAACAATACAACAGCGAAAACTAGTTTGTATTGTTTTTTAACAATATGCAATCTCATCCATACAAATTTTTTTGTAAGTCTTTATTTTTACACGTAAACTTGTGATAGGTGGATTATTATAAGAATAGGTGAATTATTTGACATCGCATAAATAAGAATAGGTGAATTTTTATAATTATATGTCCTTGATAAAACTCTAAATATCCCAGTTTTTTATTAAGGATTAAATATCCCAGCTAATCTGATGTTATAAGAAAATTAGAGTGACGCTTCAACTAACTCCTACATATCAATTTACCTTTTCTGTATCCAAAACATTAAAAAAATATATATTTTAAAAAACCTCCTACGTATCATGATAGTTCGTTGTGGGTGGTATGAACTGAACAGTGTTAAAGCTTGGTGGATACCAACAAAAAAAATAATAATAAAAATCCTTTCAATCTACCTTTTTTTTTTAATAGGAGTAATGGTATAAATACAAACTATTTTATAATATTTTTACAAACTACTGATATGATAAATTCTTACTAATTTTAATATAGATCCATCACTACATCACATTTTTACTTACAATAACTATTTGAAAAATACTAAAGCAACATCATTAATATATAAAAATGTTGTAAAATTGTTTATGTTTATAGCATTACTCTATAAATAGTTTACTTTTTTAAGATGGTGAATTAAATAGTTTTTTTCCTTTAAATGAAAAAGAAATTTTGTTTCCAAATACTTACAAAGTAGAAATATTGATTCCAACACTTTGATTTTCAGTACTCTCGATCGGTAGAGCAAACGAATTGAAGATGATTTCATTAATTAAAATGTCATATATATTCTCAATTCTCAGCATAGAAAAAAATTGTCATAAAAATTCATATTGGACTAGCTGCTGGTTTGGTAGGGCTTAATTTTTTTTTTTTTTGAGTGAATAGAATTCAATTGAATATGAGATTTCATAATCTAATTCATAACAAGTTGCTTGTTGAACGCAGAATCTTTTGGTGGTCCTTTGTTTTGTTTGCGAACTATAGTTGGCAGGCAAATAAGGCAAGAGCCACAAATGTGACTTTTAGTCATCAATTTATATGTGGACCGACGTCATGTGTAACTTTAATAAAGCGTGTCATAATTGAGGAAACTGACTCAATATCAAGATCAGAATATAACAGGAAAAGATACCCTTTGCAATTGCAATTTGCGAGGCGGTACCCTGAAGATGAGACATTCACGCTAGGAGACTAGTCTAGTAGCCCTTCTTGCCAAAGCATGACTTTTCAGAAACTCTGTGACTACCGAGGAAAAAATTATCATAGGAGTTAGAGACGCCTTTTTTTGACCCAATTTTGTTCACATTGATATAATGTGGCAATGCATTATCTACCCCACTACTAACAGGCCATGGCTCATAAATCATAATTTGCGATTGCGATGGGATTTGGCTTGCAAGAGAATTGTGGAAAGAGGAAAATCTTTTTATATTCTTTAAAAAGACTCTTTCTTTTCCAAAATCTAAGGATAAAAAAGAAATATACCAACAACGGCAAAATCTGCAATTCTTAATATGATCTTTAAAAATTAATTTCTTAAAAATTATTAAGAAATGAATTATAATCTAAAAAAACTACTGTTTCGAAATGGGAAATCAGACACAATTGTGAGGTTCTTTTTTTTCCATCAAATAGTTGGGAAATGAAATATTTTTACCTAACATTTTAGTTAAAAATGTTAGAAAGTGCATTGAATGTTTGAACTACAAAATTCTTAATTATAAGTATTTATTATGACAAGTGACGCGACAGAATAAAAATATAATGATTCCCATAAAATATATATATATATATAATGATTTTTTAATAATTGACAATCAACTTCCATTATAGATGAAGATAATTCAGAAATTAATTGGCCTTATATTTAGCGTCAAGGTCTTAAGTTTTATGCATTATAAAAGCTATAATAATTATGTGAAATGTATTAGGGAATAATGGATTCCAAGATCAAGATGTGAGAGATTACGCAAGATTAAGATTAGCATGGATATTAATTATTTGTATTAAATTCTTCATGTAAGTTAAAATAATAATAATAATAATAATAATAATGATATTGCAAATGATATAGCTCCTACCGAATAAATATTTTATCATCTATTTACCACGATCTGGTCACCAATTTGTAATTTTGTATATTTGTTAGTTAACAAAATATGGCTTTGCTTGTTGTGTAATTCTTTGTCTTCATCAAAGTAATGTATTGCTTCAGAATCCCAAGATTTATCTACTCTCTCCATCCCAGTTTGTTTGTTCTCTATTCTATTTTGAAATATCCTAAAATATTGTCCTGTTTCTAAAAATAAAAGTCATTAATTTACTAATGTTTCTATTACACCCCTACTTTATTTTGAAAATTATTTGAAAAGAAAACTAACAAATATTTAAAAAAAATTAATCTAATTGGGGCACCTTTTTAGTTGCCTTATTAAGAATAACTCTTTTTTTTTTTTTTTTAAACTGATAAATTTATTTAAAGGTAGTTTTGTAAACTTATACATTTTTATAAAGCAATCAAGACAATAAATGATGTTTCCTTAAGAAGTTTGACTCTTTAAACAGGAAAAACAAATTGGGATGGAGAGAATACTATTTTCTTGCTTGCCTACTCATTAGTCAATGTAAATTATTTCCTTCATCTCAATTTATTTGTCCTATTTCAAAATTCCAACTTTATAAAAAAAATCATTTATTGTTTTGTCTGCTATATAATGTAGAAGTTTTCAAAATTACCCTTAAATAAATTTATTAAAAATGGTTTTGAAAATAAAGTAGAGGCATTAAGGGTTTTTAATTTTAGAAACAGGATAATATTTTAGGACATTCTAAAATAAAATAGAGGACAAACAAATTGAGAATGAAGGAGTATAAGTTATTTTTTGTTTCTGTTGGGGAGATAACACATTGGGGAGCCCCGGACTAAATAGTTAATATAATATATGTCCCCAAGAATTTCCTTCAAAAATTATGAAGTTCTAAAGAAACCTGAATTTACTCTTAATTGGATATACCCATCAAAAAGTGATAAAAAGAAAAAGGAAAAAATAAAAAATAAAAATTGGTTTCCACAATGAGGTAGTAGTGGAGTACTACAATTTATTTTTTAATAATTTGATAGTTACAATAGAGAAAAGAAGATTTGAACTACAAATGTCATGGATGTACTAAGAGATGTCAAACAATTAAGTTACAAGGCTTTTGGTTGGAGTATTATAACTTAATCCTAAAAAAAATTCAAAAATTAACTATAGGGTCACAAACAACAAATATTATATGAATGCATATTTTATATTGTGTACTAAAGGTCCAAAACTTATTTTAATCATATTCTCAACTCTTTTTAAGACAAACCAACTAATGCATCTGCATGCATAAAAAATAAAAAATAAAACTTCATATGATCAGAATTAATTGAGATGGTTAATAAGTAACAACATGAAGCTTTATTATTATTATTAATTTTTCTATAGTCTTCAAGATCAATTTATAAAGGTAGGTCGTGGCAGAAGAACCTCATTTATAGAATCAATTAATCAAAGATCTAGCCATATATATAATTTACAAAAACATGGCAAATGTTCAAAACTTCAAATGAATCTTATAAAACAGGAGACCATGAACTTCATTTCTTAATAACATAGCTTGCTCAAAACTACGAGACCAAGAACAACAAATAGCAAACAATATAGATCGCTACTATCCTAATTTGTCTTTTAATCATCACAATTATCTTGTTTGACAGTAACCACGTGATCGATCTTAAATTCTAATTCTATCAAGTGACACAATTTCTCATGTATATTAATTTTATTTTTGTTCATTCAACCTTTCTTATGTACAAAAAATTACAAAATACAGGGTCTTGCCCTAAATATGAAAATAACTTGAAATGATAAACCTTGCTCCACATATAAGGACATCAAATAAGAGTTGATCGAACTTATCAACATACTCAAACAAAAAATGAAAAAACAACATAAAAAGCTATTTAAAATAATTGCCTAGTACTTCCTCAAATGAATTCAATTTGATGTTTAAAAAGTATACACTAATTAGCCTGGATGAGATTCTGCCTCGTGCACCTTTTCATAAGGGTATACTGCCATATAACAGCAATGATTAAAAATGAAGAAGTAAATTACACAGACAAAAAAAAAAAAAAAAATTAAACAAATTGATACAAACACAAAGAAGAACAACACATCGTCTTTAAGTATTCATGGCTAATGTAGACAAGGAACTCATTGCCCAAAATAGGAAGAGCAATATATTATATATCAATTATTAAGGAGACCTGAAAAATGGACTCCGCTGTCCAAAAGTCTAAACCAATGTTTGCCCATTACTTTTCTTTTCCTCACCAAAGCCATTAAATTAATTTGTAAAAGTCTATCATTTCATCAATTAAGACTAAAATTTGTACACATTGTCCCCACAATGGCACAAAGTCTTTTTCAGTAACGAAAGATATCTTTCGACTAATGCTAAGAAAATTGGACCAAGCTAGCTTATCACCAATAATCTTTTGACTAAAAGCCAACATAAGTAATCAAGCTTATCATAAATAATGGCTATTGGACCAAGCTTATCATAAATAATCTAATTCCATCCAAAAACATAATGATTACATGGATGACAAAATCCAACAAATTTTCGTTCCCTTATTTCCTTCTACTGCCTCAACTAAACATATATTTCAAATGAAAATCTAATAGGATTTAAAATGAAATATAAAGAAGAAAAAATAATTCAGCCTCACTTTAATTATATCATGAATGAAGACCCATATTAGTTATTACTATATTAAGACTGCAGCACTAACAATTCACGAAAGACCTATTTGGATTAAGTAGGATGGAAGGGGAAATTAAGGGAAGGAAAGTAGAATTGACTAAATATAAACTAATTTATAGTCAGTTCTACTCTACTCCCCTTTATTCTCCTTCCTTTCCCTCAATTCAAACGAACCCAAAGTAATTTGGATGAACTGATTTGGCTGGAAGAAAAACAAAGTTCTTGCACTGTGCAATAGAGATGATTGAAAACCTGCTTAAAAGTCACCTTCAAAACCAAAGTCTTTGACAAGTAATTTCAAGATTTATGTACCAATTAATTAGTCCAAAAGCTCTGTGACGCTGTGAGAGCGACAAAAGTCCATAAGCACCGTGAGATGTTACGGGCAAGTGCATGAAAGGGACCACCCTACTCGATCCCTTATTATGATTATTATTACGAGAGAAACAAAAGCCACGGAGCGCCTTAGTGATAATTGATATTAATATATTTAGTTAATGTGGTTGTAATTAATTATTATGGATACCATAAAATTAGAGATGGATAGAAAAATCTATTTTCTGCAATTAATAAAATTAGTAAACAGATTCTAATTTAGAGATAAATGATGAGTTACTTTTTTTTTATAATAATGTTCACAAGAAGAAAATAATTAAGTAACACAAATTTGACATCGCATATATAGGAGTAGGAGAATTATTATAATTATATGTCCTTGATAAAACTCTAAATATCCCAGTTAATTAATCTGATGTTATAAGAAAATTAGAGTGACGCTTCAACTAACTCCTACTTATCAATTTACCTTTTCTGTATCACAAACATTTTTAAAAAAATAAAAAAAAATAAAGCCCTTTTACGTATCATGATAGTTCGTGGTCGGTGGTATAAACTAAACAGTGTTAAAGCTTGGTGGATACCAAAAAAAATCCTTTAAATCTACATTTTTTTTTTTTTGAGAAGGTCCTTTTAAATAGTTTTTTTCCTTTAAATAAAAAGAAATTTTGTTTCCAAATTAATACTTACTTGCAAAGTAGAAATATTGATTCCAACGCTTGATTTTCAGTACCCTCAGTACCGTAAGTAGATCGGATTGTGACTAAAAATTGGTGCTGAGTAGAACAGTAGGTAGAGTAAACGAATTGAAGATGTTTTCATTAAAATGTCATATATGTTATCAATTGTCAGCTTAGAAAAAGGTTGCCATAGAAATTCATATTGAACCAAACGATGGACTAGTTGTTCGGTTGGGAGGGCTTAAATTAAGAGTGAAAAGAATTCATTGAATATGAGATCTCATAATAATTCATAACAAGTTGGTTGTTGAACGCAGAATCTGTTGGTGGGTCCTTCTTTGCTTTGTTTATTTTGTTTTTTCTAGGTTTTAACCAATGTGCAAGATTCTCTCACCTACTTATTGCGCAGTGGGTTGTTTTGTGTAATCTTGTTGGAATGATCTCCATCTCAAAGAATTGGTGATTTGTTGTAAGGCATGACATGGGTTTTTGGTTAGCCCCTAGGTGGGTCGAATGGAATTATTTACTTATAAAATAAAAAAAATGTTTTCAAGGTTCATATTGATTCTCGAAATAACCAAAAAGGGTTTTACATACTTTATCAAGGTTTTGACTTTATAATAAAATAAAAAAAAATAAAAAATTCGTGTAGAGAGAGTGTGTCTAATAACTATCCCTTTTAATGAATTTTTCCTCCTTTATTTATGGTTTAATTAGATGTTAGGTTAGTTGCTAATTCATGCATCCCACGAAAAATCTATTACACATGAGATTTTAAAAGAAATAGGGTCCAATATGATTAAACTACAACCTGTTCTGAAAAGTAACAAAATTATTATCAAATTAATTTGTAGAATTTCATTATTAAAAAGAGAACACCTAGAGGTTCTAAGCAAAATACGAAAAATAACCGTGACATAACATTATAAGAGCTACTGCTCTCAAAACTCTTCAGTTACACGACAAACAAAAATAAGTTTAATAAGATCCCAGAAATAATAATTGAGCCACCAATTAACCGTGTAAAGAGTTCTAATCATTTAAAATTCTATTAATTTAGTTGAAAGTTGAAACCCTCCCCAAATCTATGGACAATTTGACATATTTGACAACTGCATTGGAAAAGTATAATTATGTCCTTTTGAATGCATAGATCTATGATAGATACTACTATGTCCTTCTGGTAACCTTTGATGGGGCCTGGTTTATTCCTTTTTGAAGTATCCATTAAAGAAAAAGTCTACATACCGCTTTATTGAGACCAGAACACGAAATTATTTTGTCCATAAGCACCGAGAGTGCAAGAAAAGTCTACAAGGAGGCTTTATTAGTCGCATCAAAGCACGAAACCAATTAGTCCATGCTTAGGTAGGCAGATTGTAACCCCAAGTTCTATATGTTTAATTGTGGATGGAATTTGGGGGGGACTTAAGAGCTTCAACGATTGGGAGATAATCCATACCCAAAAAAAGGGCAACCAAGCTGCTGACATTTTGGCTAGGCAAGCCAAATTTCTTGATGATTGTAATATCTGGGTAGAAGATACTCCGCTCAGCATGGTTGATCAAATTTGAATTGATGTAACCCAATGCAATCCTATTTTAAGTTAATGAAAGTGTTGAATGGGTCATTATAAAAAAAAAAAAAAAAATTAGTCCGTCTATATATAGCATCAAATTTGAAGCCTTATCAACACCAAAACATAAAACCTTATTGTAACCAATAAATAATATCTTTATTAGCCCAAAACATGATACCTAATAGTCCATAAGCACCGTGAAAGTAACAAAAGTCTAGACTACCTTATTAATTGAAATCCTATTAATAATTAGTCCATAAGCACTAGTGTGAGAGCACCAAAAGTCTATGGACCACCTTATTGACCCCAAAACATGAAACCTAATTAGCCATAAGCAAAAGTAAAAGCAAAAAAAAAGTCTACAGAGCCTTATTGATACCAAAACAGTTCCATAAGAGTTACGTACATGCCGCCTTGATCCACGATGTACCTTTTTTGTTACATATAACAGCCCTAAGACACGTACATTCTTCATCAATCAATTTGTTCTTGACTAATCTCTTCTCTTCATATATCTTCTCTTATCTCTGGCCTGTAAGAACCCCTTCACTTTAGACTGAAGAACAAGATGAGGTTCAATATGCTTGTCATATTGATTAGTAAATTTACTACTTTTAAGTAAGTTCCAATAAAATAATCAAAATCATACATAAAACACAATCTAATATTAACCAAAGTCAGAAAAGATAACAGAGGAGAGCAACTTATGTACCTGTAATCAACGGCAGCGGGAAGCAACAACGACTGATGGACAGTGAGACTGATGGAGACTGGATAAGGAGAGTGAGACTGATGGAGATTGGATAGGGAGAGTGGGGAAGCCTGATCACAGAGCAGAGCAAGGGAGAGCGTGGAGGGAGCGAGCAAGAACGCGAGGGAGAGTGTAGGGGTGGCAATTCGTGTTCGCGTGTCGGGTTCGTGTCATGTCAAGTCATGAGTATTTGACTACATAGGTCAACACTAACCCGACATGTTTATTAAACGGGTCAAGATTCCTTAATCCTAACACGACCCATTTATTAAACGGGTCAGTCGTGTCGACCTGTTTATCAGATTTTATCAAAATGAAAAATAAAAATTAATGAAAAAACAAACAAATAAATATTTTTAATATAAAATTCAAAACTAACGAGTAACTGCATCACAAATAATCATTCAAAATTAAAACATATCTCAATATCACAAAAAATCAAACACGATATGTCAAAGAAAATAAATCACAACAACTAATAAGTTTATATACCTAGAGTTTGAAGGGTATATTGGTAAAATATAATTTAATTAAACGGGTCAGACGGGTCAAACGGGTTCTATGTATTCAACACTAACCCAACCCATTTATTAAATGGGTTAGTCGTGTCAACCCGAATATGACACGAACCCGTTAAGCCTCAACCCATAACCTGCTAATTTCGTGTCGTGTCGTGTCGGGTTCGCAGGTCGTGTCAAATTTTGCCACCCCTAGGAGAGTGTATAGGGAGAGAGAGAGTGAATAGGCGTTGTGAGACATTAGGGATTCAAATGGTTGAGCAAAACTCGATAATGAAGTTACCGAGTTATGAATAAATACACAATAAATTTTTTATTGGGAAAATGCCAATGTGGCACAATGCTGAATATAACTTGATCATAGGTATATCGTGTTATTCAGGAAAACTCAATTCTCTTATTGTCGAGTTACAAAAGAGGGACATTTTTCGAATTAGTTTGGAAAATGAGGTAGAACTAGGTTTTTTGGACTAGTGGCTAACTCATGCATCCCACAAAAATTTTTTTTTTTTTTTTTGAGAAGGCACAAAAAATCTATTAAATATGAGATTTTAAAAGAAATAGGGTCCAATTTGATTAAACTACAACCTGTTTTGGCAAGTAACAAGATTATCATCAAATTAATTTGTAGAATTTCATTATTAAAAGGAGAACACCTAGAGGTTCTAACAAAATACAAAAAATAACCATGACATAACATTACAAAAGCTACTGCTCTCAAAACTATTCAGTTACACGACAAACATAAAGAAGTTTAATAAGATCCCAGAAATAATAATTGAGCCACCAATTAACCGTGTAAAGAGTTCTAATCATTCAAAATTCTATTAATTTAGTTGAAAGTTGAAGCCCTCCTCAAATATATGGACAATTTGACATATTTCACATTGCATAGGAGACAACTGGATAGGAAAAGTATAATAATTATGTCCTTGAATGCATAGTATCTAAAGTACATGCTACTATAGCAGAACGTAGTTCTTGTCTCCACTCATCTAATTATGTCTTTATGCTTTCACCGTGCCTAAGGTGCCTTTCACTCTCATGTACGTTATAACATAAAATGACATCTTGTTTTGACACATCACCTTTTTAAAATGTACTCTTTTTTCTTTTTTTCTTTTTTTTAACTTCAGTGTTTTTTAATTACAATTTTCTTAAATACTTCATAATTTAAAAAAAAAAAAAAAAACTGAGAAAGTAAAAAGGAAAAAAAGTTATAACAAATGGGCAAATAATAGGATTTATGTTCAAAGTTTATCATGTTAAAAAATTATGTTGTGCAATGATATAAAAGTATTGTTCAAATATAATTTCTAATCAAAATCTTTAAATTTTACTATTGATGTAAATGATGTCTAAGAATATATTTCTGACACCGCAGAGACAGTGTTATATTTTTCGAATATTTAAGATAGAAATAAACATAAAAGAGCACTAAAAAACCAGTTCATTCAGTGCTCTTTTATGTTTATTTTTATCTTAATTATTTGAAAAAGATAACACTATTTAGTTCATTTATGAGTTTTAATTAGCTTAATTGGTAAAATTTCTGATAGTTAAAAGAGAGATTTAGGGTTCAATCTCTGCCTACGCAAAAAACAAATTGTTTCTTGATCTGATGATAAAGAGTCATCATCAAGAATAAACTCCATAAGTTGAAACTCTCTAAAAAAAATATTCATTTCTCTCTTGGTTTGGAAACACATAAAAGTAGGGACAAGTTATGAGAGTGAGTCCTAGGCAGGCAACACAGACTACCAAATTATATTCGCTAAAATATTAACCTCTCTAATCTTTTCTTTATGTTAGAGAAGATTTAGTCTCTCTAATCTCTATTAACAATTTAACAAAATTTGACATAGCATACAAGACAAAAGGATACGAAACCGATTGAATGTCTTAGTTTGATGATAAAGAGCTATAATTAGGAGTGAACGTCATAAGTTTTTTTTTTTTTTTTTAAGTAAACGTTATAGGTTAAAACTCTCTTAAAATAAAAATAAAAAATAAAAAATAAAAGATACGCATAATTGTAATATCCTTGATCATACTCTAAATAGGGCTAGTCAATATGATGTGATAAGAAATTTAGATAGTGACGCTTAATTAATTAATTCCTACCCATCATAATGGTTCGTGGCATGATCGAAGGTCAAACATTTAATATTGAGAGAGAAAGAGAGAACTTTTTCTAGTCTCAAATCCATTCCTGGTAGACAATTTGGTTAATAATCTATGGTCATACCATACTAATTATTTTTTGCCACACCATAATTGTTGCTTAAGGCTGAGGCTAGTGGGTCGTTTGTGTATTTTTCTTTGTACTGAATAAGATTTGCAGTTCAATATAATTTTCACACAACTTTTTTTCTCTCGTGCGCTCTCTCTACTTAGAAAGCCGCGATGATGAAAACCTAACGCCTATCTTTGTATAGGCCGCCCTTTTCCCTCATAAGTGAAAACTCTACCCTTCCTTGGCCTACTCCCTCCCTCCCTTCACTCTCTCAAACACACTGTGCCCTGCCATGGACGAACTATCTAGACAATGGGCACACCTATCACTCAATCCACAAGAGAGCCAAACTGTTCCCTTTGAGACAGACTCCTTGGCTCTCTCAGAATCTCTCACAGACATGTCCACAGTACCAATTACTATCGAAAATTGCATAGGAGGCATTCACATTAAGTTGCAAAACTTCAGACAATCACGAATGCAGCATGTTCATCGTGAAGGAAACAAACCAGCTCATACCTTGGCACACTATACCAAAGGAATTGATAACTTTGTAACATGGATAGAAGAAACTCCATCTTTTATTGAGTCCTTCATAATTCAGGATGCTTTGTATCTTTCTTCATATTAATAAGACTCACGTATTTCTCATAAAAAAAAATATTGCAGTTCATATAAAATAAAATAAAATAAAATAAATCAAAGATGTGAATGTGAATGAGAAAATTGGGCCGTAAAGGATAAATATTTGATCATTTTCTATTTTCGCTTGTGTTATAGCTTTATTATTTATTTTATTTTATTTAATATGGAAAAGCTTTATTGGTTTTGATAAATATATTATTAGCAACGCGATGTGTTATATCATGTTGTATATGCTAGAGTGGATGTGGAAGGTGAAGCATAGAATAGGAATATTGAAAACATGAGGGTTGCGTGGTTCAGCCTTGTCGGCCTACATACACGGAGGAATCCCTTAAGGGTTACATCTTTATTGTATAAGAGTGTAATACAATAGCCTGTTTTATTATGAACCCTAATATGAGTATATATAAGCGACTAAACTCTAGACTACTAGTACAAGTAGGACTAGGCTTGGATCTATTACATTGGGCTAATATGTCTAATATATCTCTAACACCCTCCCTCAAACTCAAGGTATAAGCTCGATGAAGGTTTGAGATTGGATAAGCATGAGAAGATCCCTTGGAGATGCCTTGAAGAATGCCTTTGAAGAAACCACAATGAAGAATATGTCAATTGACCAATTTTGGAGTTCCAAATGAAGAAATGGAGTCCAAAATTGGAATCTACAGGAAAAACTGAGCAAGATAGACCCTTTTAGAAATTTTGACTTTGGTCAAAGGTCAACACAAAAGTCAAAGTCAACGAAAGTCAACGATTAGTGCTCACGGGTCAAATCCGGGTGGTCCAGGTTGGGTCAATCTAGGTCAACGGTCAGCTAGGTGACGTGGTGTTGATGAGGCGACACTGCTGACGTGGTTGATGACATGTTTAGGGCTAACGTGGCTTTTTGTTGATGTCATGGATGACGTCATATTAAGCTGATGTAGTTCTTCGGCGCATGCGATCACTGCCGGCATGTGTAGGAGATGCCAAAAACCCAGGCGGTGCATGTGGGCGCATGTTTTGATTTTGGCCGCCGGGCTTCTCAGCATTTGTAGATCGAAGGGCGATGAGGCCGACAAAGCGGCACGTGTGCCATAATCTAGTCTGGAATTCGAGAACTTCAGCAGTGCGTGGAAGGAGTCACCGAAGGCTTTGTCAGCGCGTGGAGGCACGTGCTGTGGCCATTGGATTTCGAGTTCCTGGGTTTTGGTCACGATATACCGTGGAGTGCTTTTGTTTTGTTGGTTTCATCAGGCGAAGGCTTGATGTGCACAGATCTGATAGGGAGAGGCACGGATTGCTTGGGCTCGAGGATCTACACACAGTAGTGAGCCATGGCGGCTGCGATGCGGTGGAGTCTAGATTCAGCAAACAAGCATGTGTGACTTTGACGGTGGTGTGCATGGAGAATCTTCTTTACACGCTAGAGATGTTTGTTTGATGCCAAAAACGAAGTTTGGCTCTGATACTATGATAAATATATTATTAGCAACGCGATGTGTTATACCATGTTGTATATGCTAGAGTGGATGCAGAAGGGGAAGCAAAGAATAGGAACACTGAGAACACAAAGATTACGTGCCTTGTCAGCCTACATCCACGGATGAATCCCTTAAGGGTTACATCTTTATTGTATAAGAGTGTAGTACAATAGAAAGGTGTTACATCTACAATATTTTCACAACAAATTATAGGTGATTAGTTATTACTAGTTCAAATTTGAACCTAACACTAAAATTACTTTTTTGCCCCAACAATAACAACCAGCAACAATAACAACCAACAATAACTTGCCACTTATGATTTGTTGTGAAAATGTTGTGGACATATCATTCTTCTGTACAATAACTTGTGTTACACTAAACCCTAACATAAAAATATATAGGCAACTAAACCCTAGACTACTAGTACAACCAGGATTGGGTTTGGGCCTATTACATTGGGCTAATATGTCTAATATATCTCTAACACCTTCCCTTAAACTCAAGGCGAAGGCTCGATAAGGACTTGAGGTTGGATAAACATGAGAAGATCCCTTAGAAATGCCTACCTTTGAAGAAACCACAATGAAGAATATGGCAATTGACCAATTTTGGAACTTTAAATGAAGAAACAGAGACCAAGATTGGAATTTATGCGAAAAACTAAGCAAGATAGACCATTTTGAAAATTTTGACTTTTGGTCAATAGTGAATGCAAAAGTCAAACCCAAAAGGTCAAAGTTAACGATCAGCGAAAGTCAACAGCACATGGTTAGGGTCGATTTTGGGTTTCCGAGTCGAGTCACGTACGGACAACAGAGACGCTGATGTCATACGATGACGTGGAATAGGAATGACGTGGACGTGCTTGCGTGGCTGCTAATATGCGGTGATGACATCATCTAGTGACATTAGCGACAGTTTTCGGCTCGTGGTAGAAGCATGCGATGTTCACCGGTGGGTAGAGGAGAAACCAGAAAACCAGGTGGCTCATGAAGGTTCGTGTAAGATCGTATGAGTCCCAAATTCTCGAGCTATGTAAATCGGCGGACTGCAAGGCTTTAATGGCGGCGCGCGTATCCAAATTTCGATCTAGTAGTGGAGAACCTTCGGCGGCGCATGGGACTGTGTCCAAAGTTCACGTAGCGCATATGGGTGCGTGCGGTGGATTCGGGTGACCTTGGTTTCGGGTTTTCCACATGAGAGGCCGAGGAGCATGGTTGTGTAGTTGGTTTCTCGAAAGGAAGGCTTGTTTTGCACAAATCTGATATTGATGTCACGGGGTCTACTTGAGTTTGTGGATCTTGGACACAACATTGAGCCATGGTGGCTGCGAGATGCTGTGGAGTCTAAATCCAGCAGGCAAGCATGTGTGACGCAGTGTGCATGTGATAATCTTCTTTGCTTGCTAGAGCGTTTGTTTGATGCCAAGAACGGAGTTTGGCTCTAATACCATGATAAATATGTTATTAGCAACGCAATATGTTATACCATGTTGTATATGCTAGAGTGGATGCAAAAGTGGAAGCATAGAATAGGAACACTAAGAAGACGAAGGTTACGTGATTCAGCCTTGTTGTCCTCCATCCACGGAGGAATCCCTTAAGGGTTTTATCTTTATTGTATAAGAGTGTAGTACAATAACCTATGTTACAATGAACCCTAACATAAGTATATATAGACAACTAAACCCTAGACTACTAGTATAAGCAGGACTAAACTTGAGCTTATTACACTAGGCTAATATGTCTATTATATCTCTAACAGGTTTATTTTCTATAAGGAAGAAATGACGTGATATTATTTATAAACGAAATGACGTTACTTCGTGTTATGTAAATTCTATAAATTTCATATAGTCCGCATAAGTATACGATTATTTTTTTAGCTCAATTTAAAAAGCAATAGATCTTTGTAATCAATAAAAGAGATCTTTGTAATCAATAAAAGAACTCCATGAAGGGATTTGTGGGAGCCACATTGGGGGAAGGTCCTTAGCCCATAGAGCCCTAACTCAGGGTTATTGGTGGTCCAATATGCAGAGGGAGGCTCAGGACTATGCCAGAAAATATGATCAATGCTAGAGGTTCGCCCCTAATATTCATCAACCTGGAGGGGTTCTCAACCCTCTCTCTAGTCCTTGGCCTTTCACACAATGGAGATTGAACATAGTAGGGCCATTTCCGAGGGCTGCAGGAAACAAAAGATTGCTGCTCGTGAGGACAGACTACATTACTAAATGGGTCAAGGCCGAGCCTTTAGCAAATATCAGAGACATTGATTCCAAGAAGTTTGTTTGGAAAAACATCGTCACTAGATTTAGAATACCACACACTTTTATTTCAAACAATGGCCTTCAGTTTGATAGCAGGGCTTTTAGGAAATACTGTGGTGATATGGGCATCATAAATAGATACTCCACCCTAGCTTATCCTTAGGGAAATGGGCAAGCCGATGCCGTTAACAAGGTCATAGTCAGTGGGCTTAAGAAAAGGTTGGATAATGCGAAAGGTAGATGGGTAGAAGAACTACCACATGTTCTGTGGACGTATCGGACTACACCGCGTAAGCCCACTCGAGAAACTCCATTCTCTATGACTTTTGGAGCCGAGGCGGTGATACCTTTGGAATCTAGTTTCCCCACCCTAAAGACGAGTTCTTTTAGCCTAGAGAATAATAATGGCCTCTTGGAGAAAGGCCTGGATTTAGTTGAGGAACGGCGCGAGGTAGTTATGGTCCAAATAGCTTATTATCAACAGAAGCTTAAGCGGGGATATGATGCCCACGTGAAGCTAAGGCCACTCGCACCTGGGGATTTTGTACTAAGAAAAGTTGTGGGCACTGCTAAGAACCCAGCTTGGGGTAAGCTAGGACCAAACTGGGAAGGTCCCTATCGCATTGTTTCAGTAGCAGACATAGGGTCATATCGGCTAGCTGACTTAGATGAAAAAATTGTACCACGCCCATGGAATGTAAATAACCTTCGAAGGTATTATTATTAATAAAAGGTACTTTTGTTAGTTAGCAGTTCAAAGTTATGAATACATTAGGGGCTTACAGGTACTATTCTTAAGTGTCAAACAGAAACTTGGTTAAGTATGGTCCTCGGACCACAAACCTTGTGGAAATTGATATCTTATCATTTGTTAAACAGAACCTTAGTTATGCCGGGTCCTCGGGTCTCCTACTTTGGGGAAATTAATATTTGAAGTTACTATTCTTAAGTGTTAAACAAAAACTTGGTTAAGTATGGTCCTCGGACCGCAAACCTTGTGGAAATTGATATCTTATCATTTGTTAAACAGAACCTTAGTTATGCCAGGTCCTCGGGCCTCCTACTTTGGGGAAATTAATATTTGAAGTTACTCTTCTTAAGTGTCAAACAGAAACTTGGTTAAGTATGGTCCTCGGACCACAAACCTTGTGGAAATTGATATCTTATCATTTGTTAAACAGAACCTTAGTTTTGCCGGTTTCTCGGACCTTCTACTTTGGAGAAATTAACATTTGAAGTTGCTGTTCTTAAGTGTCAAACAGAAACTTGGTTAAGTATGGTCCTCGGACCACAAACCTTGTGGAAATTGATATCTTATCATTTGTTAAACAGAACCTTAGTTATGTCGGGTCCTCGGACCTTCTACTTTGGAGAAATTAACATTTGAAGTTACTGTTCTTAAGTGTCAAACAGAAACTTGGTTAAGTATGGTCCTCGGGCCACAAACCTTGTGGAAATTGATATCTTATCATTTGTTAAACAGAACCTTAGTTATGCCGGGTCCTCGGACCTTCTACTTTGGAGAAATTAACATTTGAAGTTGCTGTTCTTAAGTGTCAAACAAAAACTTGGTTAAGTATGGTCCTCGGACCACAAACCTTGTGGAAATTGATATCTTATCATTTGTTAAACAGAATCTTAGTCACTGTTCTTATTCTTATCACACACTTTGTGGAAATCAATATCTTACCATTCGTTAAATTAGATCTTAGGTTTTATATCTTTAATTGTTAAACAAAATTTTGTAAGGGATGGTCCTCGGACCTTACACTCTACTAAAATTGATATCTCAGATTACAAAGTTTAACCATCATGGGGGTTTTCTAGCTAAGGCATGGTATAATATCCAAACTAAGTTAGTTTTTGTTAGGTTCTTTAATGTTTCACTTGCAAAGCAAATATGCACATGGCCGTTTAAAGGTTATAATTGTTCAACTGCTGGAGTTAGACTTGTTTGTTCCGTTCTGTCTTTAGCTATGTGTTAGTAAAAACTTTCATGACAAGCATAAAAAGGACAAAGTGAAATAAATACAACTCGGATGGAAATAGAGTAAAATTGTTCTTCATTAATTATAAATGGAATACATCATCATATGAAAAATGAGAAAATACAGAAAAGTCCTATGCTAGGCCCTAAGCTTGGGGAGGGGGGTCTTGGAGGGAGGTGCTGCCAACCTCGGTGCTCTTCAACTCCAACTCAAAGGTAGATAAGACTTGTTTCCCTTTGTCTGTTGAAGGAAAGAGGGGCTCCACGTTCTGGCTTTGCTCCTTCTCGGCACCCCCACACCCGTCCTTCTCTTTATGGGAACCCTCAAGTTCTGTAGGATCAGGAACGAGTTCTAGCACCATGGAAGGAAGGGCAGGAGAGGCAACAATAGGAGTGTCTTCTATCTCCTGTATGTCAAGGGGAAGCCAAACGTTCTCGGGCTTCAACAGCTCGGAAGCTTGAGGAACCCCTGCTGCATTTAAGGCCTCCCCCTAGACCTGCTGACAGTATTCTCGGCATAAGGCCGCGAAAGCTTCTGTCAGCTGGTCCTGTGTTGCGACCACTCCCTCCTGATAGCTGGCCTGCTTCGCAGCCTCCAGTGAGTGCTTGTAGGTGCGAGCTTCCTCCTTCATCCGCGCAAGCTCCTTCTCCAAGTCAGAGCGTGCCCGTTGGGCTTGTGAGAGCTCGTCGTCCTTTTGGTGAAAAAGCTTGCGTTGCCCCTCCACTTGATTCTTCATTGTTTTCAGACTGGCTTCGGCACCATCTCTCTCTCTCTTCAGATTAGCCAGCTGAGAGGTGAGCTTTCCATTCTCCGCCAGGGCCTGGCATAGGGACTTTTTTGTCTTTTGCCTTATTTCTTGCTCCGCTCTTGCTCGCTTCCGAGAATCCTCCACGAACTTCTCGGCAGCAAAAACTTCTTGAATGGCCTGCGATAAATGTTAGGGGGTTAAAATATAGTACGAAATTTACGAATAACCCTAAGAATACAAGAATGAAGTGAAGCTTACCAGAGCTAAGTCCCTTTTTAAAGAAAGGAACAGCTGAGGCTGGCTCATCTTTTCCAAGGCTTCCATGTCCTTGGGCAGCAGAAGTGGGCGCTCCAACGCATCGGCCAGGTGGAGGGCATGGCCTTGTTGGAACGCCCTGATGTTAGACTGAAGGGGAATTGGCGCTCCATCCAGCCTCAAGTCGGGAGACCACATAGCTAGTGCTCGGCGCACCTCGGCCATGTCTCTGATCTCCCCACTTTCCACTGAACGGGCGCGCCCTTTGCCCTTGTCCAACTTCTGCTGCTGAGCCTGCAGTGGCTGCTGTTTCAGCTTTTTCTGCTTCTCGCCACCAGCCCCCTCGGCCTCTACCTTCCTTTTCTTCTTCGGATCGTCGGCAGGAGGCTTGGGGTCGACTGGAGGAGGGGGTGGTGGCAAGGCTGGGGGAGCTTGGGATCCCCTCGCCCCCTTTTTAGCAACTCTCTCGCCTCTCGCGGTCAGGAGGCCCTTAAGCGCGTCCATGTCCTCTTCAATAGAGCTGTCGTCTGGATGTGCTATCACTAGGCCCGCGATCCCAGAGGTCTCGGTGAGCTCTTCTTCCTCGTCAGAAAGGACAACAAACGGGTTTCCATGAGGTCGCTGGACGTCCTCGAGTTAAAACTGTTCTATCTCCTCGTCCAACGTGTTCGATGAGGACACTTGCTCCTCTGGGATAGCGGTTGCCTGAGAGTGTGGTACGAGGGGGATCGCCGCGAGGGGTTGCGTGTATAAGATTGTGTGGAGATCGTCGAGAATATCGTGGTCGGCTAGGAAATGCGGCCTGGCAACGTTGATTCGCCTAGGTCTCCAGTCACCCGCAACGATCGCGTTCTCTATCTCCTGGAAGTCTGTAGATATGGGGTCATACCCTAATATCAAGTGAGCCGCCCGAAGCTGCAAGTCTTCACTCACAAAAATCTCTGAGTGAAGCACTCGGTTCAAATCTGCAACGTTGCAGTGGCTCAAGCGCGGGTGCACGTGTTGTTTATCTGCAAAGAAAGACACCAAAACAAACAAACATGGTTAGATTTGTAGGACATGTAATAAACTAAAGTTAAACGCATAAGTAAATGTAAATGAACATTTCAAGATGTTAGATGAAGCTACGGGGTGGGAAGTTAGATCCTAAGGAGTCACACCTGGATCTCCCCACTCGACTGGGCAGTGGGGGCCGTCGTGCCAGTTGCCTGAGGTGATGAGGTAGTCGTCCTTCATGCCTTTATTGGACTTAGGCAGACAGGAAATCAACCTAACTATGCTAGAGCGGGATTTGATGTAATAGCCTACCCTAGTAAGTTTGTGGCATTCGTACATAAAAACGACGTCATGCCAAGTGAGCTTTAATCCCAGTTGCTCATTTAGCGCATCGACGCTCCCTAAAACTCTAAAGACGTTGGGAGCGCATTGGTCAGGACACAACCGGTGATTGCGGAGGTACTCCCTGGTCACGCTTTTCATTGGGAGGGTCATCCCACCTTCTATGAAGGCAACCATAGGGATGATGACCTTTCCCGTTTTCCTAGAATCGGCCACGGCTTTCGCCGGACAATATCTCAAACCTACGTCGCCGGGGATGTGGTATTTAGCCCTAAAACCTTCCATCCCAACGGCGGTGTCAACTAAATACTTAAATCTACCCATCTATAAGAGGTGAAAGGGCAGGTTTTAAGAAGGAGAATGGTTAAGAAGTGAGCCGAGGATGAAATCCGAGGAGAAAGGAGTAAAGAAAAATTAGGAACTTACGAGTTTGAAGTTATGCGAGTTTCCACAGTTTTTCTGCAGTGAAAAGGCAACGACTGATGTTTTGATATGATTGTGCTCTAGAGAAATAAATGAAGGTGCATGTTTCCAAGGCGTTATGACGTGCGAGAAGCGGCTCGAAATTGCATCCGTCCCGCCAAATTTTCGGGGAGCGACAAGGGCCGTTGGATGCTCATCTCACCGTTGAACGTGGGGAACCAGGTGTAACTTACAGTCATAAATGCGCGCGTTTTTGAAATTCAAACCGCCAAATGGCGTCCTTTGGAACACGAAGCGATCTCCACACGCGCGGTTATTTACAAAACGTGCGGGGTAAGTTCTCGTTGGATCAAAACCCTATTTTCCTCCTCGGATGTTGAAAAATAGAGTTTTGAGGGGCTATTGTGGAGAGTAAAGGGACCCGAGTAGGCATTTTTGGGCCTTTGGGCTCTAACAAGGAGGGCCAACCTGTTCTTGATAAAAGGCCTGTTAAAACTACAAATCGGCCCATGCGTCGAGGGTCCGAGGATGAGTTTCTCCTCGGATAGACCCAGGAGGACTGGGAGTCTCGCTAGAATGATCAAGGCAGAGTTCCAGAAAGACTATTGGTTAAAGGGGGGATCCCTGTACCCTTTAGAGGCGTCGGTGGTAGAAAAATATCTTAGGAAAATGCTATTACCTCCACATTAAAGACCCTGCAACCACCTCCCAGGCCGCATTAATGGGGAAGTGACCCCTGAACAGTAGAAGGGAACGTTCTGGATAAGGAAGGATTTGGGCAACACGTGGATAAAGCACCAAGAGAAGAAGTATTTAAAGAGGGGTAGAAGCCAAAGAAAAAGAGGGAGGGGATCGGTCAGTTATCAAGAGAGAAATTAAGCATTGTAACCTTTAAGAGAGAAAGAGAAATCATACAGAAGTGGTCCTCAGCTCACGTCCGAGGAGGTCCCTTTGCAATTTTCACCTATTATTTACAAGTATCTTCACACTTTAGCCTGTTGTCAAGTTCTCAGTACCTCTAAGTTAGATTTCAAACCCACACTCTACAAATTTCATTGTTTAAGGCTCGTTGGGCCTGAGCCCATAATCCCCTTTGGGTCCAGGTGCAATTGTGCACTTACAGTAGGGGTATTTGGGTCATTTTGGGTATTTAAGGTTGTTTTGGTAATTTTGGAGGTCAAGAGGGTATTTATGTAGTCTTAGAGGTATTTGGGTCATATTGAGTTAAATAGGTGGATTACTAATTAAATGGGTTGGGTGAGTAATGGATAATTAATTTATATATAAACGAGTCATAAATAGATAAATGGGTAACTATACACCCAACTTATTTATGACCTAATCCACCCATTTGCCACCCCCTAGTCTTTACCTATTTAACCCAAATATTAAAATGGGTTGGGTTATAACTTTTACAAATTAGGTGAGTAATAGGTGAATTTATAAATATTGATAAAAATTATCACCCTTATTATAACAAAGTGCAAGAAAGTGTATAATACTAGCATTATTAAATAACGATCCCAACAGCCGAGAAGCTTTACTTCTTGCAAGATTGGGCTCCTGGCCTTTCCTAGCTACAGGGCCATCTCCACTTGGTCAAAACAACCCACATCAAATGCCATTAAAATTATATCCGAATTCCATCCAGGGCCTACCAAATCAAAAACCCATATACAGCAGCAATGACCGTAAGCAAACCGGGCCTAAAAGACACTTCCACCCACACTTAGCCCAACAAGCAGCCCATTTACTCAAATACTTCCCATACACAAAATCTAAAACGAATTCACAATACCAGACTCAAACCAAGTGAATCCCAATAAAAAATTGAAACTGGAAGAAATCTCTTGCATTCCCACCCTATTCTGGACGTATCCTCTGCCCCAAACTATCACAGGCGCCTAAGAGCAAGGAAAAATTTAGGCTCAAGAATATTGCAAGAGGACACTTTCCCACAATTGATTCCATGAACTCAATCCAAATGTCTTCTGATAAGTGTATTATATTTGATGAGTAACAAAATATACATAAATATCTTTATATAAAAGACAAAGTGTACCGTATAAATATATGTGCTATACATATAAATAAGATGGGCCTAAATCTCATAATTTATTATACGTTAAAAACATACTTTTAATTTTAATTTTTTTTTATATCATATCATTTAAAATTTTAAATGATGCACACTCTTAAATCTTTGAAATAAAATTTTAATTCATGAAATGGAGACCAATCTTGGCATGCCCATAGGCGTGGTGCAAACCAACGCATGGCCGCATTCATGCATGCCTGACATGCCCAGTACAAGCCAGCACAAACTTACCATGTAATTTCGAATCCTATTACTAGGAAGATAGTAAAAATGTTCGCTAAAATTTGAAGTCTAATACATGTTGGCTAAGAAACTTGCTCTATCTACTCCCAAAAAAACCCAACGACAGCAACTTGCACTATACGTATACGACGTCTGGGGCACCTAATAAAAAATGCAGGCTTTGCAACAGAAATTTCAGTCCACGCGGGGTAAGCACTTTTGAACCCTTGAACCTTGCCATCTTTTGCACCTTGCAAGCCATAGTCTTAGTCTTTTTTCTTCTTTTTTTTTGTCTTTTTATGTGACTTTATTATTTAGTGTTGATGATAATCTCTATATATAGAAGATCATCTTAATTGGTATCTGCTTAATTCTAGGAAATCTAGAATGAAATGTAATGCAAGGTAACTGGATAAGCTTGGATCCTATAAAGCAACGCAATAAATGAATCACGACACAGGAAACAGGGCAACACTTCCAACAAAGTATAGGAAGAATTCAAACATGAACAAGGGGACATTGCTCTTGTAGCAAGTTAGCAACATCCTTCTTCACCCACTTAGTTTGAGTGTTAGGCTGAGAGGATGAAGAGGTCTTCTTCGGGAAACATTTCCCTTAGGGTTCGGGGGGATTTTTATTCCCCTGAGACTAAGTATCCGTTTGGATACAAAGGTTGCGTTTTGCATTTTTTTTTTTTTTTTTTGCGGGAGACAAGCAGTGCAGTGCGCACTGTGCGCACACTATTTACACACTTTTTCAAAAAATTTTATTAAAATAGGTCCCGCAGTACTATTCATACATTTAAAAATGATCAGTGTTTTTAGTTTTTAGTTTTCAGTAATAAGTTCTATCAAAACGGATCCTAAGTTAAAATGCTCAATGCCTTAATCAACTCACATAACAAAGGCATTGGGTCCTGTGCCTTGGACTTGGCCCTTGTGATTAGACAAAATTCTCATTTTAGCTAGGAAGCCATTTGAAATAATTTGGACATTGTGTCCAATAATACCACAATGGTTGTAAAAGTAAGGGACTTATACTAATTTTGGCACATTGCCAATGATAGATTGTCATGTCCCAAACCTCAAAGGGTTCAAAGTATTAGAAAGACATCTCAAAAGTGCCTGTAAATTTTTTCTTTTTGACAATTCAATCCAAATAAATCATATCAAGTGCCAATGTCAAGAATTATCATTATAGTTTCATTAAATATACTCCCAAAGTAAGTCAGAGTTCTATGCAATAATTACAAGGACTATTAGCCACAAAAGAATGAAAGTCTGAATAAATAATTATATATCATCAACTTGTCCCATCAGTGAGAATAAAGTCACAACTACTATAGTATACAAAAGAATGAGTTAAGCATACTCTAAGATGTACATCATCTAATATCTCTATCACATAAGTTCAACCTCCATCAGTATTTAGTCTAACTACTGTTCGTCACCAAAAAACTGTCTCAAAATGATCATTGCCTACTTTGAAAATTTTTGTAAAATAATAGAATGAGACAGAGCCAAGTAAGTAGCATAATTAATGGGGTGGGAGAAATGCAAGTTTCATGATGATAAATAGTTTACAAAGCATGTTTTAATTTGGAAAATTTCTAAATGAATACTGCAAGAGTATTTTCAATTATATTATGACAAGAATCATTAAAATAGAATAGCACAAAACTTTTTAAAAATATCTTAATGTGAAACTACATACTATATATTTCTCAAAATATCTCAACATGAAACTACATACAATACACTATGAGCAATAACAACACTGTTCTAAACCAGAAAATCCAACCTAAGGCCACATGGCAATCGCTGACACAAAGCCGGAACTCATTGCCAACACAAAGTCGGAACTAATCTGCCGACAATCGACACAAAGCCGAAACTCATCTACCAACACAAAGCCAGAACTCATAACCATTACAAAGACGGGTGTTAAGATACCAATGTCACACAGACTATAATATCTAGTTGGGTAATCACCGGGTAATCACATGTCACAGCCCAAGGGTAAAACATGAAAAGCTCATAGTTCACATAAAATCAAAACACAGTTCAATTTCAAGTAGTTTCACAAAAACCTTTGTAATACCCAATATATTCACAAGGTTCTCAAAGCCTTCAAACTCATTCCTTGTCAAGAAGATTTTCTATCAATTTCCCAAATATCACAAGTTAATAAAACACCTTTAGAATCTGCATATAATGCAATAAATCCCTAAAATCCATTCCCAAGAATTTTATAAAAGATACTTATCATTTCCAAATGAACAAATCATGTATTTCCCTTTTCGCATTACCATATATAATGCATTTTTTTATTTATTTATAAATAGTCATATATAATAAGGTCACAACACAATACTTTTTTATGAAAACTTAATCCTACAAATAATTTTTCAAAATGTGTTTGACCCAAAAATAACGTTTATACAACATGTTATTTTTCCAAAAATCCCATTAAAAAGCTTCTTGCCTTGCAACCTGCAAAAAACTTAACTCTCCCAGATCCAAAGGAGACTAGCTAGAACCTAAATAATATCAAGCAAACCTATTACAATAAACATAATGCTTGAAATTGTATCTAGCTATAAACTATGAATTGCCAAATAAGCACTTCATTAGGCAAACCTAATATTTAACCTCACAAATAATGTATTCTACATCAAAAGTTTTTCAATAAATTAATTTACAAGGCATAGACCCCAATTTATAGACTTAAATCATGTCATTCAAAGTCTTCTCCTTTATCATAAGAGATCCTAACATTTTATGAAGTTCGTCCACAATATATACATAGTAATCTCAAGAGACCCATTAAACAACAGCATATATAACAATATCCACCATTACAAACCCCAAAGGTAAATCCTCCACTAACTCCAAATAACCAATAAAAATTATATTCACAATTTATCCCACATTAAAAATCCAAAACTCCCAAATTTTCACCCCTTAGATAGCTATTATTGTAAAAACTACAAACCTACTCATCAAATGAATCCACTAAGACAAAACCCATACATATAAACACATAAATATCACTTCCAAAACTCATAAATCACATAAGTATCATTATCAAAATTTAGATAAGAATATAACCTTGAGCAAAATATAAAACTCACCAAAAAGATTAGAGATGTTACTTCAAATAAAAGATGTAAAGGTCCTTAGAAGTTTTTAACGATTTTTCGGTGATATTGCTAGATAAAATGATGGTGGAGATGGTGGTTAATTTGGAGTGGAACCCGGTGGTAAATTGAGGGAGATGAGTGTGTATATAAGTGAGAAGAAAAGAAAAGAAAGTAAATGAGAGGAAGTGAGATGACCGCCCAACCCCAAAAGTGTGAGGGAGTGTGTGAGATGTGGTGGGTAGTGATTGGGGTAGGTGGGGCACGTTGGACACCCAAAAATATCTGACCACGTATCTCTCTCTTTTTGGAAAGCCGTTACATAGATTTTCACTTATCTGCCTTTGTTTGTTCAACATTAGGCTCAACCTTTTCAGATTGTAGAAGAAATCCAGATCTAGGCCTGGAAGTGGATGAACAGCCTCAATATACATTAACTCAATTATATAATGTGACATATAACTTAGCAGACAATGATGAATCCTTTTCTGTTGCATATGCTTGATTGGAGGATTTAGCATGTTAATTGCTCGCTAAGCAGCTGATGTATTGTGATTATCTCCAACTTTTATTAATAAAATATTTAACTTACATGCAAGATCAAGGTTAAAGAGTGGAGATTGGCTACTAATCAATGATAAGAAATGGAATTTTTTTTTTCTAAATTTTTGTGGAACATCGAAAAATTAAAATTTTTAATGAGTGAATATCAGGATGACTTTTGTAACATAATGCCATGCATCTGTGGTTCTCCTTCGACGTCCAAGCTTCCATGAACTTGATTTTCGACACATTAAAGAGCAAAAGAACTATAAAGTAACACATTGACTCACTTTTTATATCAAATTTCCAAAAAACTTTTGTATAAGAATTTTTTTTTTCTTTTTTGTTTTTGGCACAGATGTTTCTTTAGTCTCTTAGTTGGTGTGTGGACCATATATGGAAGTTGTTTCTTAGATTAATAACCATATTTTTCCAGTCATTATATAGAGTAATTATGGGTTTACATTATACTATAAATGTAAACCTTTGCACAATGTAAACTATATATATATAACCAAACTTAGTTGTAGTCTAAAGCTAGAACTTTCGATAAAAAAATTAACATAGCTACATATTTAAAAAATATAACCATTGGATTGCATATTTTTTTTTTAAGTTTTTAACACTTATGTCAAATGTCATGCTAAACTGATATTATTTATCATTCAATTTATAAACTTATTTTTTATGTAAAATTTTATACTAAAAAAACTTGAAATTTAAACATTTTATTAATGACAGAATTTTTAATTTTTAATCTTCTGAAATTTTTGTAAGCATGTAGGATATATAAAAATAAAATGTAATCTAATGGTAATTTTTCAAAATTTACATCCTAATAAAAACATATTAAATGGAGTTGTAATCTTAAGTTACAACCAAGCTTGTAACCAAACTTTGTTATATATATATATATATATATATATATATATATATATATATTAGAGAATAATATTCCGTATTGCATGGTACGCCTTTCAATATTCTTCTTTTTCTTCTTTTTTTTTTTTTTTTAAAAAAAATTTAGAAAATTGATTACACAATTACTTCGCATTTGAATGTGACTGTGGGAACAATACCATATTCTTCCAATAATAATATCTGGGTAAACACTTGAATCATAACTTTTTGAATAAGTTCATGAACCAAAGTACAAATGCAAAGTTAAATAAAACACAAAGAGAGCAACAATAATATTGTTTACTATGAAGAGATATTTAGGGGATGTTTGGTAGGGGTATTTAAATAACAATTTTCGTTGATTAAACAACGCACACGTATTTTCACAACACTTTTTTATTCACACGTATTTTCAAAAAACTTAAACAACGTTATTAGAATAATATTACCAAACAGACCCTTATTTTTTAAGACTACTAATCTGTGTGGCTCGAAATTTGTTGTTTGTGATAGTCAACAAAGGATTTTATAAACCAGGAAAGGAGAATACAATATTAGCTAGGAAGAGACTGCTCCTGCGGTAATACATCAGCAAAATTGCAACAGCCAATAAGTTGATCATAATTCTTTTTGGTTTTGTATTCAGAAAAATAAAGAATTGATTATAATTTTTTTCGGTGATAAGGAAACTTCATTAAAATTATCGAAACTAGCCTCCATCAAAGGGAACAATGTTCATACGACATGCCAACCACCAGCATCTAAATTTAAAAGCATTAAAACATCGTGGGGAAGTTAATTATGCAAAACATTTATAGTCCTAAGTTGGTCATAATTATGGCCAAACCAAGCCCACTAACATTATATATATAATTATATATACATTTTTGTATTATTTGTATGTCTGATTATTATATATTCTTGCATTTGATTTGAAACCTATTTGTGCTACATGCACTACAAAGACCCCTCGATCTTCGTCATAGCATACGTACATTGACGTTGATATATGTATTAATTCCTCTGCCACTTGTGGATGTTAGAAGTTACTACTATAGTTTTATTTTATTTTGAAAATATTAATAGATATCCTTGTACCAATGGTTAACAATTGACTTTAAAATTTTTTTTATGAGACCTTTTTATTTAACATGACCCTTTTATTTTTGATAAGGCCAGTAGTCTATATATATATATATAACCGAAACCTCTGAAAGTCTCATAATTTTTCACATCAGTATAATATTTAAATAAAAACGTCAGCACAATATTTAGATAAAATTATCATTTTATTTAAACAAAATTATTTTTGATTAATTCAAATTTAATAAGAAGTGGAATTCTATCTCTCTAACAAGTTCAACTTAAACTCAAACTCATCTTTTTTTTAATAAAATTATTTTTGTTTTAGTCCAAATTTAATAAGGAGTGAAATTCTATCTCTCTAACAAGTCTAACTTAAACTCAAACTCATTATTATCATTTTTAAAAAAAAATTATTTTTGTCTAGTTCAAACTTAACAAGGAGTGAAACTCTATATCTCTAACAAGTTTAACTAAAACTCAAACATTGATAAAAAAAATTTGAATAAATCCTATATTAAGATTATCCTAAACGTGAATATATTTGGATAAATATAAAAATCATAAACTATTGATAAAGTTCAACTTCTTTAGATAATAGAACAATTTTACTGCAAACTCCTTTCAAAAGTAATTTCTGTACATAAATCACCAAACTCTTTATAGCTGTATTTTACAAGATATAAAAAAAAGATTGCAATAATTGAAATTATTCTTTTGAATGTAAGCCATATTTCTTTTATATTTCTCTATTGTTTAGTCATATATATTTTGTTTTGTTTCAGTAATTTTTAAGTAATGAATATCTGAATTTTTGAGTTATTTTTTTGCAGTATTTGAAATTTTCTGACAAATTTTTTGTAAATCATTGCACTTTCAAGCAATGACTTCTTCATCAAATTGTATAGTTTTTTAATAATACAAATTGAAGTCATACAAGAGCAAATTATGCAATGATATAGTTTTTTAAGAAATTTCAGATTTTATAAAATTATTTTAATCTACCTAACAAATATGTAAATTCTCGTGCATTGCACGAGTTAGCGACTAGTTTTATTAAAAGTAAGGCTTGGGACATTGAATTTGGCATAACTTTGTGTCATAACTTGTTACATAACGAGTTATGATTAGTAAATGTGTGAAAGACAACTTGCCCTCAAGGCGAGTTATGGCACAAAATTGTACCAAATTCGGTGTTCTTAACATTACTCTTTTATTAATTACGCTTTGTAATATTGTTGGGATTGGTAAAATGTTAGGGCTTCGGCACTTTTGTAACAACATTAACCAGATTAACATTGGTACCGATGTTTCCAATTGTGGAATTAAAATTATCTTGTAAGTTTCAATAGCAAGTACGAATTGATCATTCTTGTTATTTAACTTGTTAGTTCTATATATGAATGGTTTATATATTTTTTCAGGCATAATTGATTCAGACATGGAGGTTTTTTTTTTTTTTTTTTTTTTTGAGAGATAGTTTAAGTATCATTAAACTTACTCCTTATGCTATCTCGTTATTACGTCGTAAAGGTCGTTTATAAGACCCACAAATAATATAGAAGATGAGTAGAATATTTATAATTTATGTGAAAAATCAAGCTTTGCTTGTAAGAGTTACCGGTTTACTTCTTTAGTTGTTTTCCATATTTCTCTCTATTGTCTCCATATACCTCGAGGGAGAAGAGGTCCAGCTTGCGGCTGAGGGGGTCATATCATATGCTAAGTTGAGTTAAGCATGATACCCTGTTCGAAAGCCATGCTATATAATATATTAACCCCGTCTTCAACTTTTGATCTCTTATCTTCATCATAATTTTAATTTGCACAAGTAAGTCAATCCATTTATTTTAGTTAGTGCTCAGACTAGCTAGCCTGTTCATGCTCTGTCAAGATGCTTCTAAATTGGAATGATGAGTTGGAAAAATCTTCTAAAAAGTGCCATTGTATATATGACAAAAGTTTTGTTTTCTTCTTTTTTAATTCACCACTCTTATCTTTTGCTTATAAATGTAGTATATTGTGGGCGAAAGTCGCAGTCTTTGTATATAATAATATGTTGACCTTTTGAGGTGTAAACGTTGGCCACAGATTTTTGTAAGCGTGAATGACTCACCATTATTGAAGAGGAAGCTTCATGCACAAACACAAATGTCATGAATCCCATGATTTTGTCCACTATGATACACCTAAGTTTTAAATGGTATCTGCCCAGGTAATTCTTCTATACACGATTTTCTATAAATAAGTGATTATGTTCAGTATATTCTTCATCAAAATTTTCTAAACCATCTTAAAAAAAATGCTTCTCGCAGCCACAGTTGTGCTTTTTCTGATGACGAGCATGCCTGCATATCAGACTAGGAGAATTCTCTATAGAGAAGAACAGAATTTTATGACAAAAAACCAGTTGTTAGGGCCAGTACTGCAAGGCCAAGTCCCTCCAATATCTGAACCCAATCCTCCCACCACCACCGACACCCCTCATTCGAGGATCAGCCCAAAGAGCTTCGCTAGTGATCACACTGATGTCTCTTCTTCAATAGGTGGAGTGAAAAATCCTCGTTCTCAGGAGCCTCCATCTGGACCCGATCCATGCACCTATATTCCCAATCCAAGAGTGAGTTACAACACTGCCTGTCACTAGGCACCCCGCAAACACCTTTTCTTCCCTCTATGACCAACTGGGACACCTGCATCCCCTAACCCAGATAAATATATATATATATATATATATATATATATATGTGCGCGCGCGCGTGCATATATGTACCGTTTCTTTATCTATATGCTATAGTAGATGATATATATATATATGGTATTCATGGAGTGCACTAGTGTGATAAAAGACGCTATAATAATATTAAGTTAGATCCTCACAAGAATGCCAATGAACTCTAGAAGTGTTTTAAGTTAGGGTTTTTCACTTATAACTTTGAAAGTCCAGAGTTTATATAGGGGTTTGGACTTGATCACACTCACATGAATTTAGTCACTCCCGTTATGGGAAGCATAATAGGGGCGTGGAGTTAATGGCAACAAGATCCTTAAAGTTCACTTCCATACTCGGAAGATATGGGTGGGTGGAAAAATTTACAGGCGTGGTTCTCTTGACAAGAGGAGGGAAATTGTTCCTGATATTTGGATGGGGAAGACATCTCTGGACAAGAGGAGGTCTGGACAGATGAGAGGGCCTCTTCCATGCAGGTGATGGTCTTTGGATGGAAGACAGTCGTCCAGGTTGAATTGTTCCTCATGCATCAAGATAAATTAATATATATTAATTGTATGGATAGTATATGTATGTTTTTGAAAATGTGAATTTGGGTTTACCTTGGATTCTGGGTGTAAGTGCATCTTGTAGACCGTATGCGCATATGTTAAAGCTTGGCCTTGCTTGGTAAAAACGTTTCACCCATTAGTTGGAGTATACGCAATGTATACATGCTTAAGAGATGACATACAAGCCAAAATTGGTGGCCTTTAGCTTCGTATCATCAGCAGGAGCATCAATAAGTGTTGGATTGGGTGTAGCTTATTTTTGATAACTTATTTGTATAGTATTTATGAAATATATAATTTTTATGTTAAATGTGTGACAAAAAACTTAAAGCTAGTTTGTTTCTAGAAAAAGAAGGCTAAGAATTAGATTATTTGTAAAAAAAAAAAATTAAAAAAAAAAAACTGAAACAAAAGGCAAAAAAAAATTAGCGTATAAGCAAAACCTCGGGAGCTTATGCATGTCCCGTAGTACCAGATCCAACAACCTCTTAATCAATATATAGATCAATCAACCAATTGCTAAGCACGTTGTCATTCCATACCGGATCCATATCCGAGGTGCAATGGTAAATCAATGTTTGAGATTAAAATTTTAAAATATACTTTAAAGTTATGTTTGGTAGAGGAGAATGAGGAAGAAAAAGAAAAGAAGAGGAGAAAAAGGAAATAAAAATCCTTTATTTAGTTAAGATGGATTAGGGTGAAGAAAAGGAAAATGTTGAATATACCAATAAGATAGATTTCCTTCCATCACTATCTTACAAACCAAACAAGCGAAAGGAAATTTTTTATCCATTCTCTTCCCTTTCCTCTCCGCTCTCTTCCATCATTTCCTTTCCCTTTGCCAAACACAGTGTAAAACTTACTCTTTGGATCCGAAAACTTTTTAATTTTTCACTTTTTAACATTTCTATTTTCCCCCCTATTTTAGCTTTCATATCTCATAATACAAGGTAATTACATAATTTAATAATTGCATCAGATCCAAATCCCATCTCAACAACGTTGAAACCTCTTTATCAATAAATTAATCCGCATGAATTAATCAAACATTTTTATCTAAAATAAAAAAAAAAATGAAATTTTCAAGAAAACAAAGCCATAAAGCATCACCTGACAGCAAAATAAACACAACAAAACCATCAAACCCGTTACCACATAAAATTCATCATCTACATATTGAAGTTATGTAATAAGGCTGTAACACATGAACACGCACACAAATATCTAATTAGATAGAACGAGTACTACTTACCAAAATGGAAAATATTGTTTCATACTTGTTATTGTATATTTCATATATACAATATCTATAATTTTTTATGTGCGACATATACATATTTTATTGATATTTACATTTAAAACGTAAAATGGTGATGCGTAAAGATGATATACATACAAAAGCCTTATAATTCTTTTAGCCATAGCAACAATAACAGAAGTCTTATAATTATAGGCCTGGTTAACGAGTATTGAAATGCATTGATTATGATTAAGTTTTTGTTTTTGATTCTCCAGTTGTCCCAAATTCTTGGTTTTCTATTGCATTTTGGGGTAACCCAAAATTTAATCTTCTTTGAAAAGTTAATAAATAAAATCCCTAATGACAACCTATTAAATGATAATCATTTAAAAAGTTAAAATTTTAGTTTTGACCAAAAATTTGAAACACAAGGAATTTAATCAGCCAATTTTTTTTTTTTTTTGGGAATTGCAAAAAGTTCAATTAAATGAGTATTTTTTATATATTACTTTTCATAAGTGTTCTTTTTTTTTTTCTTTTTTTCTTTTTTTTTTCTAATAACCTAGACTTTCCATAAGTGTTCTTTAATGAGTTTTGTCCAATCGTTAACATATTTCTATTAAGATTAATAATTATCACACATTTACTAACGTTTAATATATTTCTATTATAAATAGTAATTATCACACACTTGTCAACGATAAGGATGGTGTAGCAACATTTTACCTCTTATAATTAGTGTAACTTTTTTATTATTTTCTGTTGGTATCTAGTGCGCAAAGACAAGGAATCGGTGATGGAAAAAGGGGAAGAAAAAAAAAATCATACTCCGGGCAGGGAAGCACAGAAAGTTAAGCAATAAGCACTAAACTTGTCGCCTGTGGCCTTTTAAAAGTCAATTCCTGCCTGATTGTCTTCAAAGTTTAAATGCGATTATATGTGTTGCGCTTGCTCGGTATGTGACTTATTCGTCCAAAGAATCTACTTTCATCTCTACTTTCTCTTTTATAATAAAAAAAATAAAGTGTTATGTTAATAGGTATTTTTAGGACAAATTGTTAATAAATTAAATTAAAAAAGTTTTAACATCACTAATTAAAAGATTATAAAAAAATAATTATTTTATCATTTTTTTCATAAGATATTTTTAAAAATAATTCATAAACCAATTTCTTTCTTTCCCCAAAATAAAAAAAAGAGGCTACATATAATAAAGCAAAATAAATTATAATATATTTCAGAGAGAACACGTACATCTTAACTTGTCCCACAAAGTATTTCTGAGAAAGTGCTTTTCTGATGGGTAACCCAAGCACATTATATAAAAATTGAAAATTAAAACTTGTCGACAAAGAAACTTGCACTATATGTCATTATGTCCCGGCCACCTCATAAAAAAATGCAGGCACGCATGCATGATTGTCTTTTGGAACTAAAATTTCAAGCACTTTTGCACCAGTTTGCACCTTAACCAACTTGGACACTTTCTCGGCTGGTTCTTCTTCTCTTGTGCTTTCTTCCACAAGATGAATCTAGGACAACCAAAATAGGATGAACAATTACAACTTACAAGGACAAGCTGTTATTTGGGGTAGTACAGCAACGTGAAGCCCCTCCAAATATTCCAACAAAAACGACAGGAGATATCCCTTCTTCAATGATCAGCCAAAAGGCCTTATTTCGGTTATTTGTCACTGATCACATCAATGTCTCTCCTTCGCTATTCCTCCTTCAATGAATCTCCGTGCTCCTCCTTTGCTAAACTCAAAGCAAAAAAGTACTCCATCTTCCTCTATGCCCAAGGGGAGCTCCTCCAACCCTTATGGTCCATTTGGATTGAAGGGGAGTAGAGTAAAATAGAATAGATTTAGTACAAACTCTACTCTACTTTACTCCCCTCCACCCTTCCTCCTTTCCTCCTCTATCCAAACGGACTCTTAGGTTTCAACTGTTAAGAATATAAAGTGAGAGAGAGACTGAATAATCTGTATATTCTGTGTAAACAATAATGTACAATAGAGAGCCTTATATAGGCTAGGTATGTGTGCAATACAAGTAATATGAATAAACTACAAGTACAGTATACTGGGCCAAGCCCAATGGGCTAGTCTAGTCTAAGCTATATACTAACATCCCCCCTCAAACTCGAGGTGGCAAGGAGGAAGCCAATTAGAGTTTGGATATAAGATCTCGAAGACAACCAGGCGGGTGAGTCTTGGTAAAGATATCAACAGGCTGGTTAGCAGAAGAGATGGAGAACAACTTGAGATTGCCTTTCTTGAGATGCTGGTGAGTGATGTGGCAGTCAATTTCAATGTGCTTGGTGCATTTATGGAAGACATTATTATGAGCAATGTAGATGGCACTACAACTGTCACAATAAAGAGGAGTGGCAGTGGGCTGTGGAGCATCTATGTCAGTCAAGAGCCAGCGTAACCAGACGCAGGTGGTGTCGACAAGGGCACGATACTTAGCCTCAGTACTGGAACGGGAAACCACATCCTACTTCTTGCTACGCCATGAGACAAAGGAAGTACCCAACATGAAATAGAAACCATGATTAGTCGGATCACCTGCCTAGTCTGCATCTTAATAAGCATGAAGCTCGAGAGAAGACCAAAAGGAGTAGTGGAGACCATGATAAAGTGTTCCCTTGACATATCGGAGAATCCGAAGAACTGCAGCATAGTGAACAGAACAAGGGGCATCCATGAACTTACTAACCATACCCACGGCATGTGAGATATCCAGACGAGTAACAGTGAGATAGATCAGACTATCAACCAACTGACGATAGCGAGTAGCATCAGATATAGATTTACCATCCAAGGGTGTGAGCTTTGCATTGTATTCCAAAGGAGTAGAAACAGTCTTGTTGTCGGTGATATCGGCTTTGGAAAGAAGATCAGAAGCATATTTAGCTTGGGAAAGATAGTATCCATCAGAGGATGAGGTAACCTCAAGCCCAAGAAAATAGCTAAGAGTGCCCAGATCTTTCATCTCAAAATGCTGACTAAGGAAGTGCTAAAGAGAGCGGATATCTGCAGAATCATCTCCAATAATAATCATATCATCAACATAAAGGAGAATAAGGGTGATACCAAAAGAGGATCTTCGGACAAAAAGAGCAGTGTCAAGAGCACTGGAAGTGAAACCCTGCTGAGGAATAACTGAGCTAAACCTTTCAAACCAAGCTCGAGGAGCCTGCTTGGGGCCATAAAGAGCACGACTAAGGCGACAAACTTGATGGCCTGAGTGTAGATAGACAGGGGGTGGTTGCATGTACACTTCTTCTTGGAGGTCTCCATTGAGGAAAGCATTCTTCACATCCATTTGATAAAGAGGCCAACGACGAACAGCAGCCACAGCAATGAGACATCTGACAGATGTAAGGCGAGCAACAGGAGCAAATGTTTCCTCATAGTTAATGCCATACTCCTGAGTAAAGCCCTTGGCAACGAGGCGAGCCTTGTATCATTCAATAGATCCATCAGCCTTGGTCTTGATCTTGTAAACCCACGGACAACCTACTACAGACTGACCAGGAGGCAAATCAACCATATCCCAAGTGTGATTCTTATGAAGAGTATCTAGTTCTTCGTTCATAGCTTGCTGCTAAAGAGGGTCAGTATGGGCCTCACGATAGGTGTAAGGTTCATAGAGGGTGGCAAGAGCAAAAGAGCAGTGATAATCAGTGAGATAAGGGGGGAGGAATGCTTACCCGAGTGGAACGACGAAGTTCAAGACCAACACGTAACTCAGGAGAGGGTGGTGGCACATGATCCAAGACAGGCAGGTCATATACCAGGGACGGAACCGGAGATGAGTCGTTTGTAGAGGCAGCCGATGTCGAAGAATCCTCCATAAGTTCAAGATAGAGAGGGAGGAAAAGATCGGTAAAAATGGGAGACTCTGAGGAAGATGATGCAGGAAACTGTTGAAGACTTGTGAAAGGACGATGTTCCCAAAACTCAACATGACGGGAGACACGAAGCCGATGAGAAATGGGATCATAGCAGTGAAACCCCTTTTAAGAGACACCATAACCAAGGAAACAACAGAGACGAGCACGAGGCTGAAGCTTTGTTCGCTCATAAGGAGGAAGAGAGACAAAGCAAGCACAACCAAAAACCCGAAGAGAGGAGTAGTCAGGGGTTTGACCATAGAGAAGCTCGAATGGTGATTTGTTATGTGTAGTTGGTGAAGGAATACGATTAATGGTGTACACAGTAGTGAATGCTGCCTCACCCCAAAAGTGCTCAGGAAGAGAGGCAGAAATGAGAAGGGTGCGGACAACATCAAGAATGTGACGATGTTTTCGTTTTGCACGACCATTTTGTTGAGAGGTGTAAGGACAAGACCACTGAGGAAGGGTACCATGACTGTCTAAAAAGGATAAGAAAGATTTATCATTATATTCTTAGGCATTATCTGATAGAAAGACTTTGACAATGCGATTAAACTGTGTTTCAATCATTTTATGAAATGTTTGGTAAATAGACACAAGTTCAGACCTATGGTGAAGCAAATAAATCCAAGTATATCGAGAAAAATCATCCACAAATATGACAAAATATCTAGATTCTCCCTCAGTGGGAACCGAGACAGGACCCCAAATATCAGAATGTATAAGATCAAAAGGTGCAGAATAAAAAGAGTCACTATTATTAAAGGGCAATTTTGCTTGTTTGCCAAAATGACAGGAAGTACAATCAAATTTTTGAAATTGAACTGAACTTAAATGACTTTGAGAAGCTAACAACTGAAGACGAGATAAGGATGGATGACCAAGACGAGCATGCCATAGATCAAGTGAGGGGGTGGCAATGGTAGCAGCTGCAAAAACAACTTGTGAAGGAATCTTCAAGTCATGAACCTTAAACATGCGACCAACCTTACGCCCTGTCCCAAGCACATGACCCGTCCAGAGATCCTGCACATCTACACCATGATTAGTAAATAGGAGATCTACGCCTAATTCACAAAGTTGACCAACAGAAAGCAAATTAAGGGATAACTTTGGGATATGAAAGGTGTCACTAAGGGATAAACCAGGAGAAGAGATTGTTCCTTTATGACTAACAGGCATAGGAGTTCCATCAGTAATGTAAATAGTGATAGGGTGTGCTAAGGGTGCCTTATCAGAGAATTGAGATTCATCAGGAGTCATATGGTTACAACATGCAGTATCAAAAAACCAAGGTTATTTACTTGAGGTGACAGAAAGTGCAATGGAAGTTCGGGATAAAACCTGTTGAACTACTGCCTCAATATCAGCTGTAGTAAGTGAGGAAGGCAAAGATGGACCTGTAGGAGGCAATGGATTTGAAGGACATACAGCAGCTACCTAAGGAAAAGAAGCTTTATTCTACTCTTGCATAAATTTCTGCAGTTTGCGACAAACTGAGATGTCATGGCCTTTGACAAGACAAAACTTGCAGCAAGTACCTTTGGAAGACTTAGAGGTGGGACGCCCAGAGTTTATTTGTGGAGGAGCAGTGAAAGCAGCAACAGGAGGCTGTGGAGATGGTGTAACCAAGACATGATCAGATGATGACATGTGATAAGTAGGACAACGGTTCTCCTTAGAAATGAGCTCCTTGACTGCAGCATCAAGTGAAGGAGTAGGAAACTGGCTCAGCAAAGAAGCCCTAGTAGGCTCAAAATCCTCACGTAAACCCATCATGAAGTGCATAAATTTACAGCGATCCTGATATTTGGCAAAGAGCTCAATGTCCTTAAAACATATTAGTGGAGGATCTGCAGCAGAGAGTTGTTCCCGCATAGTATAAGTCTGAGAATAATAATCAGAAATAGATTGACCTGTTTCTTGGCGCATTTGATAAAGCTTTGATTCAATGTGGAACTCCAAGTTTGAATCATTAGTGCAATTATAACGATCAGCCAGAATTTTCCAAGCTACCTCAGCAGTCTCAAGACGAGGAAGAAGATTATGAATGGAGGGAATAGAGGTATTGATAAACCAAGACAAAATCTTACTCTGAATACTCTCCCATTCCTCTAAGCGTTCTTCATAATCATCCACTGCAGCAGCGGTCTTTGAGGTATCTTCAGCAGCTGTGGCTTTGGATGTAGGTTTGGTACTGGCTTAGGAATTGAACCAGTCACATATCTCCACATTTTACGACCCTAGAAAAAGACAGTCATATTCTGAGACCATACATGATAGCTAGCAGGACCATCCAACATAATGGTGATAGGACGTATGATATCTTGTTCGTTTTATGGAGCCATAATGAAGAAAATGACCAAAAGTGGGATTTAGATACCTCAAATGAAGAAACAGAGCTCAAAATCGAAATCTACACGAAAAACTGAGCAAGACAGGCCCTGTTGAAAATTTTTGACTTTGGTCAAGAAGTCAATCCAAAGTCAACGGTCAACTGTGGTAGTCAACGGTCAAGTCAACGGCTGGCGTGTGCTGACGTAGGCGGTTGACTCAAACGCTAACGAGTGCGATGATGTCAGCCTAGGGCTGACGTGGATAGACGCAGATGGTCTCAGGCGCTTGGAGCGCGTGTCACGGGGTGAGGCGCATGGCTAATCTTTTACCGGCGCGTGCAGCGCGTGAAGCACTTCTGGAAGTGCGTGGCAGCGCGTGTTCGACAGTCAGAATATTAAGACGGTGCATGTGGGCGCGTGTGATACTTGTTCTGGCTGTTCTTGGTTGGGTTTTGCTCGGGATTGGCTGTTCTGTCACTCTATGTCTTTGCTTTGACAATTGGATGAGTAGAACGGTGAGATCCGAGAGTTGCAGGGACTGTGGGCGTGACAGCGGTGACTCGCTTCTAACATTGGCTACTAGATGAAGGCGAGGGCAGCGGAAGAACACCGGAGATGTCCACAAGAACCAGAAAATCAGAGGTATGACTCTGATACCATGTTAAGAATATAAAGTGAGAGAGAGACTGAATAATCTGTATATTCTGTGTAAACAATAATGTACAATAGAGAGCCTTATATAAGCTAGCTATGTGTGCAGTACAAGTAATATGAGTAAATTACAAGTACAGTATACTGGGTCAAGCCCAATGGGCTAGTCTAGTCTAAGTTATACACTAACATCAACAAATGTCAAATTAAAAGAGGGGGTATGTACAACGCTCTTCAAGCATCTAACTATTTTCCAATTATTCTTAACCCCAGATGTGTATTCTATCCTATCTCAGTTTAAGCTACATTCTTAATCATTTCTTGCTTTATTATTTGTAATTTTCATTAGAAGTAACATTGTAAAGCATAAAAAGAAGTGGAAAATTAAAATATGAAGGTCAAGATGGGATTGTAGTACGTTTAGGGCTAACAAAGGCTAAGAAATTTCGCTTGCAGATTGTGAGACTGTTGAATAAGTTAATTAATTTATTAATTTAAGTGAATTTCAATGTATACGGAATTGCTTTTCGGGTGATAGTTTATGATTTATGTGACTTTTTATTGGGTATGGATTATAATCTTCAGATTCATGAATCTTTTACTACAATGTTTATTTGATTTTTTTTTTTTTTTCACTTGGGATTACTTTTATGTTTAGTGCTGAGAACTTTATTAGTGCACGTGTGCATTCAAAACTATAAAGTTTTAGTTTAGTTGTAATTGGCACAAACAATATAAATTCATACTATATCACATTTTTTGTGCACCAGCGTAGAAAGTTATTAACTTGTGGCGGCGCACTTTTTAAAGCTAATTCCCATTTTTATACCTCTCTGTCTTAGTCGTCTTTTAATACACCAACTAAGACGTTCAAAATTATACCGCTCAGAAAAAAAAAAATTATACTAATGTATAACACAAGCATTATATAAACTGAAAAATACAAAATGTTATTGTAAGTGCACAATTGCACCTGGACCCAAAAACAACCGTGGGTTCAGGCCCAATGAGCCTTAAACAATGAAATTTGTAGAGTGTGGGTATGAAATCTAGCTTAGAGATACTAGAAACTTAATAACCCGGCTAAGATGTAAAAATACTGGCGAATAGTAAATGATTATTGCAAAGGAGCTTCCTCGGACATAAGCCGAGGACAATTTCTGTATTATTTCTCTTTCTTTCTTGAAGGTTACAACTCTTAGTTTCTTTTTTTGGTAACCGATCGATCCCCTCTTTGGTCTCTACCCCCTTTAAATACTTCTTCTCTTGGTGCTTTATCCACGTGTTGCCCAAATCTTCCCTCCCCCCTCTAACACCACCTTCTTCAAGTATTTTAAATAGTAATTAGAAGGTTCAATTCTACTGTTCAGGGGTCACTTCCCCATTAATGCGGCCTGGGAGGTGGGTGCAGAGTCTTTAATGTGGAGGTAGCAGCCTTTTCCTAAGATATTTCTCTAATACCGGTGCCTCTAGAGGGTACTTGAATCCACCTTTTAACCAACAGTCTTTCTGGAACTCTGTCTTGATCATTCTAGCGAATCTCCGAGTCCTCCTGGGTCTATCCGAGGAGAAACTCACCCTCGAATGTATCCTCGGACCCTCGGCGTATGGGCCGATTTGCAGTATTGTTAGGCTTTTAATCAAGAACAGATTGGTTCTTCTTGTTAGAGCCCAAAGGTCCAAATGCCTGCTTGGGTCCGTTTACTCCCCACAAATATTTTCTTTTTTTATTTTTACTTACATATTAGTTTCAGTCAAAGTCTTTAAATCTTACCAGTACATGTGCAATGATGTGTGTGTCCTCATTCTTGCAACAACGATCACCTTGAGTTTCCTTCTTTCACCCTCATGATAGTCACGTACGTTTAAAGACTTTAATATTGTAAGCATCCTATGTTTAAGGTTTGTTTAAGAACCGTTTATTTTGTTGAAACTGAAATTTTTTTGCTGAAAGTACTGTAGCAAAATAAGCTAAAAGCTAGCTGATTGTTTTGTTGCTAAAAGTGTTGTAGAAAAAAGCTGAAAGTGCTAAAAATACTGTAAAAGAAAATTTATGTGTAATTTTAACCTTATAATATTAATGCTTGAAAATGCAAAACGACTTCCAAACATGAACAAATATTTAACAACAACAACAACAACAACAATAACTATAGCTACTTTTTTTTGTCTTAGCTATAATTTACTATCAAGTTTGTTATATCATGATTAAGATACATATTTCATCAAAGCCATCAATTAGAGTTACCAAAAAAAAAAAAACCATAATGTTAATGGTAATTATAACAAGAAGTTTTTAGATTTTGACAAAAAAAAAATACCACAAGATGAATGGTAATTGTAACATTAGTAACAAAGGAAGTCCTAGGATGGAAGAATCCTACATATTGATGCTGTGATATTATTCCGAACCACTTTCATCTCAGGTTCATCTAAAGAAGAGATCATATGTGTCATTTCATCGTAATAACCTCCTTCATTACTTTTTTATGTGTTCCATCTAAAAAGCCCTTGTCCAATATCATTGTCTTCATGAGCTCTAATAAAATTATGAAGAACCATTGTAGTAACAATAATGCGTTCTTGAATGCATATATCATAGTTGAGCATATCTCTCAAAATTCTCAATCTATTCTTCCAAATACCAAAAGTTTGCTTTGTGACAGAACGAAGTGAAGAATGAAGATCATTAAATTTCTCCTCTGGATTTTGTAGTGTTCAACATTCATGAAAATTAGGGAGGTGGTACCTCTCTCCCTTAAATGGTGCAAGGAACCCTTTCTTCATAGGTTACCTTGAATCAACAAGATAATATTTTCCTACAAATGAGAATGTTTATTATATTAGCATTTTCACTATAAACAAGATTTTAATACATTAATTAAAATTCAACAATACAGACCAAGTGGAGGTTTTGGGAAGTTGTCACTCTCATTATTTAGGCAACTTAAAAATATTCTTGTGTCATGTGCTTACCCTTCCCATCCAAGACATGTAAATGTGAATTTCATGTCAAAATCACAAGCACACATGCAATTGATTGTTGTCTTCCTTTTCCTTCCTCTATATATATGTTGCTTAGGAACTAGTAAGACCATGGGAACATGAACCCATCAATTGCTCCAATGCAATCCTAATCATTGCCATAAAAATATCATGTGAAATTTGCAATGTGTTTTGGTCATAAAGATAAATTGAATAAAATTAAACCAAGATACCAAAAAACAAAGTACCTTGAAATGTGGCCAATATCTATCAGAATATTGAATATGTTGTGCACATTAGGAAATGTAGGATCAACAGGCTTGATAATGTCTTGTGACATAACATTGCCTAACAATATAACTACCATTTCATGTGTCAACTTACTGTCTCATCCGAACGCTAAAATCTATCCTAAAGCGTTCCATTACACATGTCATGACTAAATACCACCAATGTCATTACCACAGACTCTTCCAAGCGAACTCCTTTGCTACCCTCATATTTATATTGAGTGCTCAATGTATTATACAATTCTCCAAAAACGTAGCGTGATACTCTAAATACATTGTGACATTTCCACTCATTCCCATGTAAAATATATTGTACCCATTCGTACCTTGTTTGTACATTTGTATGCGTCGGTACTTTGTTCATATATGTCTCCATGTAAGCTATGACACTTGCATACCCAACTGAACATGTTGCATGTACAAGCTCGTCACTTATTTCAAAACCCATTTTTCTGCATATATGTGGTAATATAAACCAAACTATATATAAAAATCACTTAAGAAAAAAAAAGGTTCATATTACCTCACAATCACTTTCATCATTTCATAAATTAAATAAAATAAAAACGCTACAAAAGTACCATGAACAAAGAACATATAAATTCAGCAATGTAAAGGTGACTTAACACATTCACAAGCTGTTTACATAAAACATAAAGGCAACAATATTTGGGGGTATATTGTTCATCAATACATATATATACCCATTCTATAATTAAATAAAACATAATTTCTTAACCTCACAACATATTTTTAAGCAATACTAATAAAAGAAAAACACCCCAATTATATAACACATACGGTTCTGAACAATCAACCCCTTCAATACAAGCATAGTTTACCAAAGATAAGGCCTTTTGTCATACTTTTTTTCTAGCCAAAGCAACTGGAACATTTTGTCATGCTTATTTGCTGCAAACATGCTCATTGCACTTTGATTTTTAATAAAAAAAAAATAAGGAGCTGAACATAGGGACGTGATGACTCAATTGCTCCCCAAGAAGACTTAACACCATTCACAATACTGTTTGTACCTTAATAGCTACTGTAGAAGTATATGCTACAGGACTACTTACACTTTTACCTTTAATGATGACATCTGTCATGCTCTTCAAATAGTCAAACATTTCTTGCATAGCTAAACGTTTTTTACTACACTTCTTGCAAATTCCTTTGAAGAGTGGGACATTTCTTATCAAGCCTTTTCCCTTATTACTTTCTAGTCCTGCTCTCGACAATAATGGGCCTTCAACATCCATTTTATCAATGTTCATAGGGAACTAACATTGGGGGTCAACAGATTCTTCATTATCAAAAGAGTCCCTAGAACCTTTGATGCTTTCCTTTGGTATTTGACTATTTGGGGTCCATACATTTTTTCTAGTTGCAACAGTGCCTTCAAACATGATTTTCATAACCCTTGAATTTGGCAACCCTTTTGTACGAAACGTTTTTGCTTTTGGACATTCATACATGTTTACAAACAATAGTTATGGTACTATTTATTAGTTGTAGAAAATTGAGGTTGTCAACATTCTCTAAAGTAAACTAACATTAATCTTTCGCTCCCACCATTCATCACTTGCATCAATTTTTTTAGTGTTAGGATCATAACCCAACCCAGTTTCACGCTCAAAAAGCTACTTACATACCTTCCATACCTTTCTCAGATGATCCCATTTGTTTTTAATTTGGACCTGACTCACCACTTTGTTAATCAGCCTCAACTGCTTTGTCACTTCATCGCACCCTTCCTTTTTCAAATATCCTCCACTCCTATTGCCTGCTAGGACTTGAGCAGCACACAAATCATAAAGGGCTTTTAGTTCTATTGGATATTTCCAATCTATTCGATCATCTTTTTGTTCAGCATCCTTCGATTTACCCTTAACCATTTTGGCTACAAATAAATTCTATACTCATAAACATCCTTACATATAAATCATATGCTAAAAAAAAATTACAAATATAAAACACAAACACCTTCCATGCCATGTTCCATTAAACCTTCCTAATTAGAATCTCATCGTTGTGTGTAAATTTTTATTAATGCACATTCATTTAAATAAAAGACAACTAACATTGTGTACATAAGTTTCTCCACACAAAAAAAAAAAAAGCGTACGTAAAGACATGCAACAAACAACATTAACAATTTAACAAAGTATAATTGTGTAATTGTTAAGATCATCATGAAAGAGTTATCTACTATGGAGATATTCCTGCTATTGTGTGAAACTGTTAATGCTGTTGTGAGGACTGTGGAGCTGTTTCTACTACTGTGGAGCTGTTACTGCTACAGCATGGACTGTGGAGCTAGATTGTGAAGCTATTACTGGTTTAGTGTGGACTGTGGTCTTTGTTATGAACTGAGTTTAAGAGATGAAGAATTTATGAGCCCTTCACAAGACCAGCAAAACTGCAAAGAAATAACATGGCACATTCGACTTTTTTTTTTTCCCTAGGGAAGTAAATGTATTAAAGAAGAAAACAACTATACAAGAGCAGAGGAAGATACCCCAAGAAAGCATCAATTATACCTGAATAAAAAAAAAATGAACAACACCTTGCATAGCTGACACAACATACCAAAAAATACACACACCCACACTACTATGACTAAAATATAAAACACCTTGGCTCAAAGGATGTTTGTGTTCATAATGGTAAGCTCCTTGAAGAGGAAGGTCCTTTTTTGTATGCTCAAGAAAGATGTAAGATACGGAGCAATGGTTTGTAGGAAAGTGAAGTGCTCTCTCCTCAGTGGAATTCTGTGTAATAGATGGAATATCCTCTTTCCTCTTTTTGATCTGAGTAAATTTCCTTTTTTTTAGACACACACACAAAGGAAGAGAAACAAGTGCACTTTCTGTTCATCGTAATAAACTAATAAATCACAATATTTGAGATTCGTAATCTTTAACAAACTAAAAGATCACAATATTTGACATTCATAATTATCAAAGTATTCCCATCATAATCATTAAAGAATACCCAAAAGATTGATCTATAATCTTTAACAAACCTTAAAAATTCAGCCACACCCAACAAAAGGGAAAACACATTAATAAATAAAAAAAAATTTAGAAAAACACACCGACACATCAGCTCATCTCCCTCACAGTGGCAGCATCATCTTTGTCTTTCTCAATCTCTCACAGCCTCTTCCAATCACTAAATCGCCGTTAGGGGGTTGTCCAAATAGAGGAAGAAAAGAGTGGCAAATTTGAAGCAAATATATATATATATATATATATATATATATATATATATATATATATTTATTTATTTATATACAAAATAGAAATTCTGCTTTAGCCTAATTTAAGTGTATATGTATGTGAATCTTCCTTCTGGAGACTTGAACCCCGACCCTTACTTCCCACACTCTACAAGTATACTCCACTAACACTTATACTTGTGAAGTGACCACCACACTAAGAGTGCACGATGTGAAGCACATATTTGGGTTGTTGGTGGGTAGATATAAAATTGAAGAGCATTGAAGAGAAAGGAGTTTTAGCATTGATGAGGAGAGAGTCGGGTTGTGGGAATTGCAGGGGAAATCTTCTCTGCAGATTCGCATGGTTGGGCTGAAGGGAAAGGGAAAAATTCAAAATATTACCATTGCTAAATGGTACTGTATTGGGAAAAACTCTCGAAAATAAGCTGGCTTTTTTACACAGTGAATGGACCAACATTAACAGTGAAAGGGGAGCCACCTGATGCTAAAAAATAAGCTCAGCCAATCTCTTATGCCAAACGCACACTTAGTGTCTTATATAATATAAATGACATAATAATAGGATTTTTTTTTTTAAAGTTTCTTATTCAACCAAAAAAATAATTATTATAAAGAAGGACCCATTATTTTCATACTTGCTAGGAGAATAGTGAAATTGACATGTGACAAGTGAATACATTTTTTTAGTAGTGCTATGAACATAACAATTTCACAACAAAACATAAGTAATAATAGGATTTAAAAAAAAAATGTTTCTTATTCAACCAAAAAAAAATAATTATTATAAAGTAGGACCCATTATTTCATACTTCCCAGGAGAATAGTGAAATTGATGTGTGACAAGTATATACATTTTTTTAGTAGTGCTGTGAACATAACAATTTCACAACAAAACATAGGTAACAAGCTACTATTGGTCGTCATTTAGAATTATTATTGATATTACTTTTTTATCTGCTATTAATAAGTTGCCACTTAAATTTTATTGGGAAAATGTTTGGCTCTAGCTTTTTATTTTTTTACTAAGTAAATATATTACTTTTATGTGGAATTGTTAGTCTAAAAGTTAAAAAATTGTATGTACACCAAATTGTGCATGTCGAAAACTAATTCTAAGCAAACAAAGTTAGTACCATAACATTTTACCCAACTTTTGCTATAATTCACTATGTGGCGAGTTGTGAGTGGTAAAAAAAAAATAGTAATTTATGTGTATCCAAATTTCCACCACTCATAACTCACCTACTAGCATTGCTCATTCTAACTAGTACTACTAAAAAAAAAATGGGAAGCTCGGGGGGCAATTGACCCCTATCGCCCCCCTAGCTCCGCTAGAGATTGTAAAGCAAGAATTTTGAGTTGGAATTTTTTCTCATATTTAAATATTAATTGAATGATATTTATTCAACTTTTGATAATATGTATTGAATTTCAGCAATAAATTTTTCTAAGTATTTGGAAGGCTGGAATTTTTTACTCACTTAAACTTCCACAAATAAAGTAAAATGCATTGGAGAAGAGAATAATTTTTTTTTTTAAATGTTGATTAAAATTGTTAGACCTTAATTACAATGTTTACACTATGAGAGAAATAGATAATACATCTATTGGACAATAGAGGAGCCTTTTTCGTTTTCCCCAGTTGAGGGGGCTTGATTTCTTTTTTTTTCTTTTTTCTTCTTTTTTTGAACCTTGATTTCTTGTTTCTGCATTATTAGATAGATAAATATGATACTCCACTGGCTATACAGGGCCTTAGATGATCAGCCATTGCAGGGCCAACTAATGACTAGGCTAATTAGAGTCCAAATCTTCTGTCCCACTATATACTCTACAAATAAAAATATACCACATGTCCATTCTATTTTATTAAAAGCTAAATTTATACTTTCTATTATTTCGATTTCCTAAAATAAATAAATAAATAATCCATCATATTTAGAAAAATTAAAATAATAAAAGGCATAAATTTAGTATTTAATAAAATAAATAGACATGTGACATATTTTTATTTGTGGAGTATATAGTAGAGCTGAAAGAATCAGATAGAAAATTTGTATGCGTTCAATATTAATAAATGCTAATTTGAATTTTCATTGAAAATTTTTTGTTCAGATTTTGGCTTGGCGCCAAATCGGCCACGCCCAATCCCACCGCTCTACCGGTGATTACAATTTTTCTTTTTTCCCACTCAATCTCTTTCTGGCTTCATCCATATTGCGACCTGGTTTAGATAACCTACTACTTCCCTCAAAGAACAGTAATATCTGACGGTGGAGATGAGCGGCTGGGAATACCATGCGACTGAGATCTTTGGTGAAGCGGTCCTGGGCAACTTTGGCAAATCACTCGCTCACGTGAGAGAGCTGTGGGATTTGAAAATTATAAAATAAAATAAAATAAAATAAAAAAACGAGTTCTGTTAAAGAAGTATCAAGAATGAAGAGTTTCCTACGACTTGTCGTTTCTACTGATGTATTTGTTATAAGCAGTATTATAAATAGTACTAGTTTACTGTACAGTATCACGTATCAGTAATTGAACATATATATATATATATAGTTAGTGGACTGTTATACACGTGAAAAAGAAACTATAGTAGTATGAGGTAGTAGTACGTACTACGTAGTTGGTACTAAGGACAGAATAATTGAGAGGACAAACAAAAAGATTGCAAGTTAAAAAAATATTTGAATTTGGATTATTCAGTTGTAGGATTTTCTGGTCCCCATCTCCACCGTGGTTTATGATCAATCATTGTAATGTTTTCAGCGATTCTTATTGCTAATATCTTAGGATTTTGATTTTTGAATCAAGTAACCAATATGGCAATATTATCTTTAGTAATCTGTACACGTGTATAATACTTGCAAATATCAAGATGATAAGCAATATTTTTGTCTCCAAAAAGGCAAAACCTACTCCATAATACTTGCCAAATATAGTAATTTTGATTATACCTTTTGTCAGCACCCTCATCACTTTGATTTAGCAAGCAAATTGAAGATGTTTTCTTACAAACGTTTTAGATGTTCTCAATTCTCAGCATAGAATATGGTTATAAGAGAAATTTATATTGAACCGTTATTTGATATATCTAACATTGCTCGATTATTAGGGCTTAAATTAAGGTTAATATTCAAAAGTTGCTTAAACTGTCTACCCACAAAATTCTATTGTTACTTAACCTCTTTTTGTGTGTTATTCTCAAAAATAAATAAAGAAACAAAAACTCTCTTCGTGTTGGTGCTAACGTGAGTACCAAGCTACTCCATTATGGTCCTATTGAGCACGCTTGTGCTCAGGATGTAACCTGGCCACTTACTGTTGAATATAAAGTTTCTCGCAGAGCTCTTATCAAAAACAAAACGACAAATGGATATATACCAAGCTGCTTCATTATTGGGAATTGGTCAGAAGTGTGTTGTATCTTTCTCTAATTCATTGTACAATCAGATGTGGAGCACTAAGACCTCGGTTGGGAGGAAAGAATGGAATGTAATAGAAATAAATGAAAAAAATAATATTAGAATATTCTTCTTTTTCCTTATTTGGGAGTTTTAGGTGGAGTTTGGATAGCGCGTTTCCTGCGTCCGCGTTTTGTTTTTTTTTTGTTTTTTTTTTTTTAACCCAGCCGCAAGTTTGGACTTTTCAGCCATGAACAGTGCACAAATGCACTGTTCATGGGTCCCACAATTTTACTTTTCAGCAACTTTTTCATTAAAAATGGGTCCCACAGCACTATTCACACATTTAAAAATTATTTTGCTACAGTGTTTTCAGTTTTCAGTTTTCAGTTTCAGCAAAATAAGTTCTATCCAAATAGACTCTTAATAATGAGAATGGAAAGTTCATTCCCTTATTTGAGAATTTAAGTGGGAGGGAATAGAATGGATAGGAGAAAACACTTATACCTCTCTATTCCCTTAAAATCTCAAGTTTTCATTCACCCTGAAATTGAGAGGAATAGAAGGGAGTGGAATTAGATTTAATGAATTTTTTACTAAAACTCCAAAAATACTCATATATATTCAACCCTTTATTTTAAAATATGAGGTCTAATAGTAATATTGTCATAAAATGATTCCATTCCATTCAGGATACCCTCAAACATGACTACTTATATTCCATTCATTTTCATTCTTTATTTTAAAACATCCAATTAAAGTTACTTAATTCCATTCCATTGTATTCCTTTCCTTTGCTTAAATACATTCTATTCCCTTATTTAAATTCATTTCATTCCAATCTATTCATTTCATCCCTTATAATCATTCCGTTCTGTTCCATTCCATTTTTCTATGAACTCCCAGACGAAGTCTAAAACTTTTCCTATATAAGCAACGCCATGTTCTTGCTCAGTCTTCATGAAAAAATATCTGAACCATTTCTCAATCTAAATATGAGACCATCTCTTTTCCTAAACTTTCTTCTAGTAGCTACAGTGGCGCTTTTTCTTATGATCATGCCTGCTGCATATGAGGCGAGGAGAATCCTCCATGGAGAAGAACAAAATCTGCCGAGCAAAAGGTCACTGCTGGTGCAAGGCCCAGTACCTACTATATCTGTGCCCAATACTTGGAGGATCAACCAAAAGATCATTACTGGTGATCACAAAAATGCGTCTCCTTGGCTACGCCGACATCTGCTTAGGAGTCCCGTTCCTCCATCTGCTCCAAATCCACGCACTGGAATCCCAGCATCTGCTGCAACGAGGAATGTCACCGCTCCATCAGAACAAGGCTCACTGCAGAAGAGTCCTGTGTCTCACTATGTCCCCAGTGGGGACACCTCCATCCCCTAGTTCCGATGAATATGTGTGCAACCTTCTTTTCTTTCTCTCTCTATATATAAGAATTTTGATATTTAGTTCAATAAATATATATACATGGATTATATATCTCTATGTGTATGGTTGGTTCAATAACCAATCAGAGATCAAAGAAATACCGAGCACGCATATGTTCTTCGTAGGCCTAAAGCTATCCTAATTTGATTTCCCTATGATTCTATGAATCTTCTTTATCTGTTTAAAAAAAAAAAAAGACAAGCCGTACGTGTCTGACGGCGTAGCAGATGCGTGGCACACTGCGAAGCCTCACGTTGCTATTACATCTCAACGCCATTAAAACCTCTACATCAGTATATATCAAATAGCACGAATTAACTTCTTTTTCTTTTTTTTCCTATAAAAGAGAAACTGAAATTTTCAAGAGCGCAAATCATACGAGTATGACTCTTGAGCTATTGCAGGGGAACAAGCCGGCAGCGTACGTGCAGAAAGTAGAGATGCTCATGCCTCTGTTGATGTGTGGTTGAGTTGTTTCAAGCTGTAACGTTGGGAGATTGATCAGATTGTTATCCAATAACCGTGTTTTAAGCAGTGTTTGAGAGTATTTATTTTTTAGCAGTATCTGAGAGTGTTTTGAGTACTTCATTTTTGCTTCAGTTTGAATTTGAGTCCTTATCGATGGCATTTAAACTTTACAGGATGCTATCATTTGTATAAAGCCAGTGAAGTGAAGGTATTAATCATGGGCATTATTATCCAAATTGCTTCTTCTAAGATAGCCCAGATTTCCTCGAATCAAATCTAGTTATTTTTCCTAATTTCCTTTGTGTTCTTTCCAAACATACATCTTGCGTGTAGATTCAGTCCTTTACGTACCAACTAAACCACAAAGCACCGTCCAAGAGTAAAATAAACGCAGCAAAGCCATCAAACCTAATTACCACCGTAAGAGTTAAAACTCATCTACAGATTGGAGTCCACTAACAAAAAAGCCAAATTTAATTAGGCAGAACAAGTACTGGTTAACAAAAGGGTGATAATCCTCTCCCTCATGCATGGCAGCAGCTACAACAGTCTACTAAATAATTATTTCAACTTTTAAGGATGATCCGAATGCTACCTGAGAGTCTTATGGACAAAGGAGACCGGTGGTAGAGCAATATCATATATGGAAAACCTATGAAGCATGGGTGCCTTTTTGGATTCAAGTGTGGGTGCGGGTGCGGGTGCGGGTGTGAGACTCGGCAATTTTTAAAAAGGTAGGATGCAGGTGCATAGGTATAGCAATTAAAAAATTATTAAAAATATTTGTATTTATATTTTCTATATATTGCTAAGCATATTTTTTCACATTATATAAACATATACCAAATTTAAAAGTAATAGTAGATAATAACTAAAACAAGATGATCATAAATTAAATATAACTCACAAAATTGAAAAATGATGAGAATTGTATTGCAACAACCGTGTATATTCGTTATACAAGCTTCTCACTAATTCCTTAGAATTTTGGTTGTATATTGGTTATTGTAGCCTTAAATGAGGTGCAAAAGGTAGTCTAGGTTCTATGTTTCAGTAACTCTATACCATATTTTGGCTTTGTCCCCACCCCTACTCTCCGCGGCCCACGTTTTGCACTTTTTTTTGAAAATTTTTTTTACTTGAATCGGCCTGAATCAGCCTGTACGGCCTAAATTGGTCGGCTTCGGCTGGCCGATACAATCCGATTCAACTCGAATCGGTGCATATCTAGAAACGAAAAAAAAAAAAAATTCCGACACGGCACCAATGCGCAGGCAATGGCGTCGCCCACCGCACCCTGCATCGAGCCGCATCGGATGCCTGTGCAGCACTCTTGTAGCTGCGTCAGTGCTTTCCTATGGAAAACTCTTTAAAAAAAAGAAAAGAAGATTACATACAAGAAATGATATATCAGTTTTATTAACTAAGAGTAATAATAATATAAGACATGAACAAGGCCTAAGTACTCCTCTCTCAGGTTACAAATATATTTAAAATTAAAAAATAATAATAACAAAAATTGTTTAAAGCCAAAAGATACTGGTTGGTATTAGGATAATGCTTGGCACACAATAAAATGTCACAACAATATTACAAAATTCATAAATTAGCATACCAACTTACACATGGACTCACCTCAATTTCTAATTTAAATTTATTAGTATACTAATTTAAGAATTTTTGTGAAATTGTTATAACATTTTGTTATGTATTGCATTACTCTTAATATTAACAACAAATGGTAGATCCATTAAAAAAAAACACATAAATATTTTAAAATCATGGCATGCTTTTTCACCACATTTTGAAAAGTGGCTTGCATCTTTTTTAGATGATCTTCTTCTTTTATACTACTCTATTCTACTCAAATACTCTCTCGCGCGGTAACCTACCATTTGAGTAAGACAAATTGTTTGATTCAAATTCATCCACACACAATACAGTGAAAAAGAGCTTGGGTACATATGAAGAAGATGAACGAAGAAGACGAAGAAGAAGGAAATTCAAAAAAGAAGAAGAACTGACCTCTGTTTAATTTATAGTGGATGATAAATCTAGATTCTCCATACTAATGAATTTATTGTTGCAGTTTGGTTTATAAGCCATGTGTTCAATGTTGTGGGTGTTCAAATTCTCTTTTAGGGTAGTCAACAAAATATTTTAAAAATATTATATTTATAAAAATTTTCATTAATTTGAACACCCTGCCTTTAACATGACCTTGCCACTATAACTGCCTAGATAGTAAGTTGTTATTTGTATAAAAAGTAAAAATAAAAAATTCTATGAAAGACCTTTTTTTTGTGAAATACCTAGATTGAAATCTATTTAAGCTTGCCAACTTTTTATTTTTAGAATCAAAAGTTTGTCAACTCAAATATTGTAAAAATTGTTGTTTTTATAGCATTAATGTATTGATTACTCAATCTCCTACCAACTTGATCTGTAAAGTTATGATGTAGGACACGGTTTATTTAAATTTTGTAATTATTTAATTACAACATTTTTATGTAATTTTTGTTATTTTAGGTTTAGGTGATTTATTCCCTTATTTTAGGTGTTTTTAATGTTGTTTAGTCAAATTAAAGTTTTATTTGCTTTCATAGCCATCTTAGGGTTTCTAGCTACCCTATGTTTTCTTTTTATTATTTAAATGCATTATAGCCTCTAAAAGCAATTCAAATAAAATATAGACTTTTGTCAAATTCTTTCTCAGGTGGATTCCAATTATCTCCTTGTGGATTCAAGAAAACCCCTCATGGATTCAATGTTTACTACCAAAAACTAACAGTTTAATTTCTATTCCATCAAAGAGAGTATCGTGTGTGCTTTCTTCAGGCTTCTACGACATCAATTGGTATTAGAGCCTTGACTTACCCTGGTCTAATGGCTAACTAGCGAGACAATGACCACCACAACAACAATAGCGGCAACGACATCAACAACGCAGTCCTCACTAGGGTTGAGTTCCTCAAATTTTGTAAAGATGCTTGTGATGAGGATCAATAATTTCTTGAAAAGAGTCAGCAAATTATAGGCAAAATGCAAAAGATTTCTACTCTTCTTGCTAGGAAATTATCTCAAAACAACAATGGTCAATATATTCAAAGACGCACTCCTACCTACAAGAAAATTCCATTCTTTGATGGAGATATTTGTAAGTTGGATTTTATTGATTGTTTTCTTGATTTGAAAGAGTATTTTAATTTTTGGAAGATTTGTGATAAAGAAAAAATGCAGCTTGCATCTAATAAATTCGACAATGAGACAGAGAAATGGTGGGAAGATATTCAAATCGATAGAAACCGTCGAGGTTAGCATTCAATTGGCAATATTAATTGATTTATAGTTTCCTCATGACTATTATAATATACTAGATTATACAAGTGTTGATTATAAATCTGTATATTCATATGAAAAGAAATATGTTCAAAACATGAAAGGTCAACCACAACACCAAAATTATCATAGCCAAGTCCATGTGTCAAGTAAAGGAAAGGATTTGAAGGTTGAAAAGAAGTAGCCTACTTCTAAAGAAAATTTTGAAGTGGTTCAAAAAGATCAAGACTTGCAACAAGTTATTGAATTGAAGATTGAAGATATCACTTGTCAAAATTTTGATGAAGACGTCAAAGAAAAGAAGGTTCAGTTGATTGTGGATAATGATAGAAATCAAGAGATGCTAATTATTGAGAATATTGTGGAAGATCCTATTGAGGTTAAATATGATGATGAGTCCATCATCTGCAACCCCTAGGTTCCAGTTGATTTGTTGAAAATGACTACACAATATGTTGATTTTCTTGGAGTAGAAATTCTAATTTTATTATCAACCCATTGTTGATTGATGTTGCAAATACATTGAAAGTAAATGAGAAGAAATTTTATGCTATACTTCATGAAGAATTCAAGTTTCAAAACAAGATCAAAGTATTTGTTTATTAAGAGCGGGAGATTTCAGATTTCGATCATCAACTCGATGACGAGTTTGTTTTAAGTGGAGGGGTCTGATATAGGACACAGTTTATTTAAATTTTGTAATTATTTAACTGCAACATTTTTAGGTTGTTTGAAAAATTTAGACCCCGATTGATAGAATTAACAAGATTTAAATCCAAATTGTTAATTAAATTTATTATGCATAAAACTTGTTAAAACAAACAAACATCAATATCGTGTCAAAACTAAGTGCAGCGGAAAAATAAATAAGATAAGATATAATGACCCATGAAAACCAATGAAACCAACCAGTTTCACAGTAAAAAACCTGGGGGAAAACCTTCCCGAAAAGCAATCCACTATAGTAAAGAGAAGTTTCAGATCTAGTACAAAACATTTGTCCTTAGACTCTACAATCTCCGTAAATGAACTTACAGCAGAAACCTTCTACTGCTTCAGAACCTCTGAACTCTTCAATATATGAACGCCACCCTTTGATGCACGGATCCTAGTACGTGACTAATTCCTTTGCACGAATCTCAGTACGTGACTCACTCATCAACTTGAGAAAGAAGAATGTTGGCTGTAAAGTTCTTCACTTCATCAATAATGAAGATCAAGAAGCACTTAGTTACAAAACCCTCAAGCGCAAAAGACGCAGTAGCTTCTTTCAAAGAGAATAAGGTTCCGGTCACCTTTTGCATATGTTTTCTTTGTATTCTCTTATGTGACGGCCTCTAAAATAAGCCTTATATATGTCTAGGGTTGTAAGAAAAGAAACCCTACACAATTACAAAAGCTTGGCCCAAAAATCAGATTTGAAAATCTAAATTCTCGTAATCTCGATAAATACCTCGATAGATAGCAGGTGTCGAGCCTCATTAAACCTCGATAGATAGCTATCTGTCGAGCAGTTGTCCAACTATTTGTTCAGCTTTAGTAAACACATTTTCTTCACTTGTTTCTTGGTCCAATCTTCATGGCTTTAATACTAGACTCGAACAACATGTTCTTTGAAGTATTAAACACATCCTAGATCTACCCAAATATAAGTAAAGTGCGTTTTGTCAAAGGATTAGCCAACTACATAAAATATGTCCTCAACATATGTAATTTTTGTTATTTTAGGTTTAGGTGATTTATTTCCTTGTTTTAGATGCTTTAATGTTGTTTAGTCAAAGTAGGGTTTTATATGTTTTCGTAGCTGCTTTAGGGTTTCTAGCTACCTTAGGTTTTCTCTTTACTATTTAAACTTGATTCCTAATTAGCATAGATGATAATCTATAATTTATATATATCTATATATCAACTAATAAAAAAATTTGATTCACGAAATAAACTCTTGGGTGATGTTGCAGGAATGTTTTAGATAAAACCTACAGGTTAAATGCTCTTATATCAGTTATTATCAACTATTCTTCAACTTTCTTCTAAACAAAAACTACTTCTTCAATGCTTTGGGATAGACATAAAGACTTAGCTTCTGTTATTAATTTTTCTTTTTCTTTTTTCATTAATAAAACAACTATTACACAAGATTTGTTATTTCTTTTGGATATTAATTGTTAGACAATTATTCCACGTTGAAGTTTGACAATTTTTGCTAATACACAGCTAATTGGATATACATGAAACTTTTTTTTATTTTTTTTTGAGAAATACACACACACACATACATAGGGGAAGGGGATGAAATGAAACCTTAAATTTCTCATTAAAAAAACCTTAAATTGTTAGTTAGACAGTATATTCACATTAAAGTTAGGCAAATACACGGCTTCTTCATAACCTTAGAACTTATCAAATAAATTAATCTGACTTAGTTTTAAGACTTTGGAGATTGAATTAAATTTGGGACTATCGCTTTATCACAAATACTATCATTCCAAAGATTAATTCTAGGCAGAACCCTTTACCTCATTATAGTGATAAAAAGAAAGAGAGAGAGAGGGAGTTTCAATATTATGTTGGCCTGGCTATGTTTTCTTCTAGAGATAGTATGGAGTTTAATCATCTTGCCATATTTTCTTCTACAAAGATCATTATAGAGTTTAATCATCAAAAAAACAAGCCAAGTTTGATTGTTTCTGATATGAACCCTCCAATAACTTATTAAATCCCATAGAGTTTACATTGCTTCAGTTGCATAAATACTTGCATAGGAATATATAGTTCTCATTTGAATTGACGGTATTTAATACTTTTTGGTATCTTCCTTTCTTTATTTCTATTTACCATCCTTTATATTTTTAAGGGTTTCAATGGGTTCTCCATGGTGAGTATGTTAAGGGCTTCCGGGCACTTTTGCTTACAAAAACCGAAGAAAAATAAAAAGCATTGCTTAATATCAACTGAGAAAGAGGGTTTAAATGGTAGTTTCAAGGTATTAATTCTTATATATTCTTTTAATATATAAATTTGATTTTGATCATAAAATATGAATTTTTATAGTTCCCTTAGACTATATCTCATTATATATAATGATTTGATTAAGTAAATAACTCTATTTATTACTATTTCTCTAGTTTAAATATTACTAAAAAAATACTAATTAATGTAAGTGGAACAACAATATTTCAGATACAAACTGAAATGTAGGGGTGTCAATTTGGATTAACGTGTCGGGTTCGTGTTGTGTCGAGCTAGGGGTATTTGACTAAATGACTCAACCCTAACCTGCCCCATTTAATAATTATGTCATGATCTTTTAACCCAACTTGTTAATATATAAGGTGGGTTGACCTGACCCAACCCATTTGACACGTGTAATAAATGAGTCGTGTTGGGTTGACACGAATGTAATATAACCTATTTTAACCTGTATAATATTTAATATAACATTGATTTAAATTTTTTTTTTTTTACATTCCAAAAGCAGTACATACATTTCAAATCTTCAACCCACATTCAAAATAATATAGTTCAACAAAAATATAACTTTCATCTAAAAATAAGTTCTTTACACTCTAAAAGAATTGCATACACTTCAACCCAAATTCAAAACAACATAATTTAACAAAAATAACATAGTTCAACAAAAATATAATATCTTTGGAACTCGCCAAATGCTAAGTATTAATATTGAAAGAATTGGAGCAAACAGCAAACTAATCCTGATTATGACTACGATTATCATCCATAGAGAGAGAGAGAGAGACAGCAATAATCGATTTGAGACTTTGAATTTGAGAATTGGACATAAGACTATAAGATAGTAGAGTGAGTAGTACCGCTGAAAAAAAAAATTAGATATTTATAAAAAGGTCTAGAGATTTAGGGTTTTTAGGGTTTAGAGATCTAAGGTTTATAAAGTTTTAATTTTCAATTATATCCCTTGTAAATTTTTATAGCTACTCACTTTTCTTTTTAAATTTAAAATATATGTTAATATAAAAGGTATTTGAAAAATCTAAAATAAAATGAATATTTATTTGTTATACTAGTTAAACACTGTGTTAAGTGGGTCATTTTGAGTTAACACAAATAAATTGATGTGTCAAACGTGTCTACTACAGATTATGCAAGTTGACTAGCTTATGACACATTTTTTATCGTATCGCTTTCGGGTCAACCTGTTTATAACCCAAACCCATTAAGGCACAACCCTAACCACAAAAACTCACGTCAGGTTCGTGTCTTGTTTGTGGGTTGGGTCGAACATTGACACCACTACTGAAATGCAAGTTGGCGAGATAATAAAGATTGAAAGTATGTAGTTTTTAGGGGAAAAGCACCTATTACGTAACTCTCCAATATAGAAGAAGAGGTAAAAAGGGTAGAAACATTCTATTTGTCAAATTAAATTAATTATGTTAGATTGAAAATTAATATTGATGTTTTGTTCTTTGAGACCATACAAAATATTTAAATGAAATAAACTTTTTTCATGTTTAGATTATAAGTAAACATTTTTATCTTTCTTTTTTTTCTTTTTTTTTTTACATTCTTTTATATATACTTTATTTACAATCTCAAAAAAATTGTACTATCTACTATTTCTATTTGCTCAAGAGGACCTACATCATTATTGACATTGACAAATCCCAATCAGTTTACAAACTTGCCTAATTTTTTTTTTTTGGAGAAACACACACACACATATTAAATGCACTATTCTATGAAAATGTCAAAAAAAAAAAATCACTAGCTAGAAAGGTGGGCTTAATTTACACTAGGCAAAAAAAGTTTGAGGCCTGCAAGCGTTTATGCACCAAATAAATTTCTAAGACTTACGAGACTAAATTATAATTAATTTAATGTATATAATCCAAATCTGGATATCTTCCAAAAGTGTAGGTTCATCTTTTCCAAAACATGTATTGATTCAAAAAATCGAAGCCATCATAATAAGAAAACTAGAAAAATAGATTTTATAGAAGCTTAAGAGATTAAGACCATAACCTGAGAGGTAAAATGTTGGGTTTAAGTGGCAGGAAAGATTTGAACTCTACAAAGTAATTTGCTAATTACTAATATTATTACAAGAGTATTAATAAACTGTTTTATTTATTTACATATAATTTAGTAATTTCTACTTTTAATACATTATTTCAATAATATTATTGTTAAAAAAAAAAAAAACTGTAATTCACTTATACTTTATATATATTTATGCCGTATGTCAAATCCATTACTTAATTTTGGTGCAAGTATTTATCACACATTGCAACAATCAAGGATTTTGTTAATTGTATATTAAATGTGATACCGGTCTAAACAATCCAAGTGTATTGCACTACACTCACTAATAAAATGCTCTTTACTTGACCATTGGTGACGCAAATATGAGAGTCTACCTTGCATAACTATGGCAGTCACCATCACACTCATAGTAGAATTCTTTTACTCAACCATGGGTGAAGCAAATATGGAAGTTTTCCTTGCATAATTACGGGAGTCAACAACACATACCTAATAGATTTCTTTTACTCAATCATGGGTGGAGAAAACATGACAGTTTTCCTTGTTCTACTTGGAGAGACCAACTAGTGAACACTTGACCTCAAACTATTGGCTCTCATCCCACTTGTTGGGTCCCAATCCAATTTTGTTTGAATCAAGAAAATCAATTAGCAATTTAATCAATCCCCTAAATATATTACCACCAAAATTACTAAGCCAATATATCAATAAAATACAAGAACACAAATACTTACGTAGAAAATCATTTCTCCTTAAAAGAAAATATCACAGGAAAACTCCAAATAAATCTACTATTATAAAATTTCATTATAAAATCTCTTCTCAAGTTTATGTCTACCCTTGAGATCCACACCAAATACAATAATATCTCTCTAAGAATGTATGTGAACTCACATGAGACCTTTACTCATTTTGAATACAACAAGTTTCCGTGATTGTAGCACCCAAAATTTCTCCCTAAAAAATCTCAAATTTATCTTATTTTATGTATGTCTCACAACTAAAGAATCTCCTTGTTTCTCTTTACTCACACCGACATATTGCACCTTGATTTCTTCTTAGTGTGCTCCCATTGTGGCAATACCTTTTTTTTTTTCTTCATGTCACCTTGCAACATTAATTGAAGCCTCATAGAAGCGAGTTATAAGAAACTCACAAAACTTAATTTATGTAACAAGCTCTATTGTTGTGCGGGTGGTCTCATGTTATGCATGAGCCGGGTTGAAGTGGACAAAAGGCAATGAGCACACTTGCACGTCCCCCTTTTTCATTCATCAATTTAAAAAAATGGCTTTCAAATACAAAACAAAAATATTGAGTTATAGTCAATTAATTAACTAATTATCCAAATGGATTCATTAATCCAAATTACATGCAAAACCAGTTAAGGCATAATCAAATCAACCAAACTAAATTAAGTGTAGTAAAATAAAATTAAAAAAAAAAAGAACAATTTTGACATGGCGAATTGATCATGATGGGGAAATCCTTACAAGTCAAAGCTTTGTGATGAAATACCAGAGCAATTAGAAAAGAACACACCTGGTCAGAGGAAAATTTCTTTAAAAAACTCAATAGCCGTACTGGAAAAACTTTGTGACTCATTTAAGTGGAGGATAGTTTATATATACATCACTGGAGAAAGGAGTGGACAGGTGTCTGTTCGATTGTATGTGTTTATAGAAAAACCTGGTGTAATAATATTTTAAATTTACTCATCACTGAAGAACAAAACTATCAATTCTTCAACCACTACACAAATGTGTGAGAGTTCAGACTTGTGCAGTGGTTGAGACTTGTTAAATTTTTTCACAAAATATTAACAATTCTTCAACCACTACACAAATCTGACGCACTTATAAGCTTGAAGATAACCATTTCCTCAGGAATCTGTGAGAAAGTTCAGATTTGTGTAGTGGTTGAAGATGACCTTTCCCTTCCACTATATTGTTTCTTTCCTCAACTTAAAGCATCCACTAATTAGTGAGTTGGTGGAGGTTTGCTAGAAGCATTCAAGGGCTGCCTCGTAATTAGCTGTCCCCATTATTTTTATATCCATAATTGTATGTTTTCCCTTGACATATATACCAATTTCCAACCACTACACAGACTTCCCTCCAAAAAAATAAAGAAGAAGACGACTTTCCTCGTGTCTCTTTGGTTTCCATTTTACGCTCTAAAATACTCCTATTAGAAGATCAAAAATAAAATACCCCTATTATTAAAGCTTTAGCTTTCATTTTCCTAAATGGTCAAAAATAAGGTTTCAAAATTTCCACTATTAATCAGTTCTTCAATTCCACTCTGATTAAAATAGAGTAAATTACAAACATCAGTATACCTTTACATAAATACAAACATATGCATCACAATCACAATAAGCTACGGCACCCTGCCTTCCTAGTCTCCTGCTCCTTTCTCAAATCCAATTATATGTTACCCCCAAAAAAAAAAAATTTTAATTTTAAAACACCAAGCTACTCTTATTATGTGGAGACATTATTGCTGAAACCCGGATGGTATTGCCAAAACTCTACGTTGCAACTTCAACGACAACCCAAACAACCAAAGAATAAGAAAAGCCAAAATTAGAAAAGGTATCAAAGCAAAAATTTTCGGGAAAACCCCAACTATAGTGATGAACAAAGGGACGGGGGGAAAACTCTAAAGCTATTCAAAACCAAATCTCACATTGACAAAATTAGGCACCCCACTAACTGGCAAGTATTGCCAAATATTAACTTCGATTGTGGCTAAGTTAATTTTAGGCAAATCTAATAATTAAGTCTTTTTAAGTGATTAACCAATTAACTTGAACATGGATAAAGGCATGTAGAAACAACACAACCATAGCAAATAAAGAAACAATAACACAGATAACACCCAATGTGTTATCGAAAAGGAAAAATCGATTACTACATGTAAAACCCTCTTTGTAGCCTCAACATCGAAAATGATTCGCTAGAATTGATAATTGCAATACAATTTACTCACAAAATCCTCCAAGTAATGTAGTAAAGATGTACTCAAGTCCTCCAAACTGTTGCTCACAACCGACTTTAGAGAAAGGATTTGTGGCTGACCAATATTATACTTCCCAACTCCAATCAACTCTCACAACTCAAAGGTAGTGATGGGTGTGATGGATTTATTTCAATTCCTCCCAATAATTTAACAAGGGTGAGAGGAAGGTAGAGAAATTAATGGTGTTTGGCTCTCAATATTTGTTGAGTTTCTCTCAACCTTAACATAGGAATTAGGAGGGTTGAGCTTCCAGGGTCGAGGGGGACACCTGGCCCACCCAAATTTCGTCACCCCATATATTAGAATTTCACCTTTATTTATTTTTTCCTTTTTAGTTTATTTTATTCTTTATTTTTTTTCATGTATATCATAAATAATAGGCTTTTTTCATGTCAAACTTCATTTGAAAAGGAAATTAAAATCTTTCTTAATTTTTTTCTCCAAAAAAAAAAATTCTTAGTTTTTTTCCTCAAAAATAAAAAATCTTTCTTGGTTTTATTAATGTCTTTAAAGGTTTAAACCAATTAAAGAAAACTAAATGTTAAAAACACCAAGAAACAAAGAAGTACGAATTTTATTTGAAAAAAAAAAAAAAGGAACATTACTATTACCTTTCAAAAGTGATAAAAATTTTATAAAAAAGCACAAATTCGTAATGTAAATTTATGAATAAATAAATAACTAATAAAATAAGAGAATGATTACACATGATAAACTCCAAATTTTAAATTGTTTTAAAATGAAACATGAAATTTTAAGTACATCTATATTCACAATATAATTTTAAAAGTGTACAAATTTGATTAGTCTATATTAATTAAATTTTTTTTATAACTATATTAATTAATATATTAGAATTTACATAAGTTGCACTTGATGTTAGTCCAACTATTAATATATCAAAAAAATGGTACTAACAATCTTGACTTAAAAAAAAAATGACATATGGTTGAGTAGAAAAAACCTCTGATTGATAAGCACAGAACAAATATCTTTTTTAACTAAAAAATTACTTATGATTCACATAAATTGTTTGTTATTATACATATTGGTCTCAAGTATTTCTATGCATGTGTCTGTCACTTAAAAATTTTGCCCTCTTCCCACCAAAAATCAGATCCTGACTCCGCCAATGGAAATTAAGGTATAATTTCGCGAGTAATAAGGTATTTATACTTTTATAGGCTAGGTAAAGTTTGGAGAGTAATAGAAAGTTCATATTAGAAATCTCTCAAGTTCTGACCATTTTGGTCGATTTAGTGTCCCGCAAAATGCTATTAAACTTTTTGCTTTACAAAATGCTATTACTGCCATTTCATCGGACAACTACTCCATTTCACTCGATCGAAACTCCATCTTGAATAAATTCAAATTTAGCTCTTGAAACCTCAACCCAAATATACATAGATCCACAAAGTACAAAATACAAAGTATTTGCAAGATCAATTACCATGAACCTTTGAAATGAAATATGCCAACACAATAGAAACCTGAAAAACATTAATTCAAACCCCCAAAAAAACAAAAATCCAACGAAAAAACAAAACATTAGTACTGAATGCAAGATTAAAAAAAAAAAATCAGCATATTCCAAATTAGAATTTTACTATGCTCTGTTGTTTCACTATAAAATGTTTTCTGTTGAAAATATTCTCAATTAACATTTACCGATGTTTGGTGTGACCTAAAATTTTTCAAGCAAAAAATACCAAATTTTCCAAGCACAACTGTCAAATCCAACTGCATCGATCTGCCTACTGTAAGAGCACAATTGCACCTGGACCCAAAGACAAAGTGGGCTCAGGCCCAATGAGCCTTAAACAATAAAAATTTATAGAGTATAGATTTGAAATATAGCTTTTGGGGTGTTGGAAACTTGACAAACAGGCTTAAATGTTACAGTATTTGCAAATGATAAACAAATATGACCAAGGAATCTCCTCGGACGTAAGTCGAGGACGATTTCAGTATTATATCTCTCTCTTACCTGAAGATTATAGGTCTTAGTTCCTCTTTCACTCCTCCCTTTACTCTGCTCTTTTTTCTCTTCTTAAATACTTCCGCCTTCCTCTTTCCTTGTCTTCCCACCCTTCTTGAAATCTTTAAATAATAGCCAGAAGGCTCAATCCTACTATTCAGTGGTCACTTCCCCATTAATGTGGCCAAGTAGATAGGTGCAGGGTCTTTAATGTGGAGGTAGCAGCTTTTTTCTAGAATAATTCTCTCACACTGGTGCGTCTAGAGGGTACTTGGATCCCCTCTTTAACCTACAGTCTTTCCAGAACTCTGCCTTGATCTTTCTAGCGAATCTCCAAGTCATCACGAGTCTGTCCGAGGAGAGATTCTTCCTCGGATGAATCCTCGGACCCTCGGCTTGTGAGCCGACTCGCAGTCCTAAAGGCCTTTAGTTAAGAACGAACTGGTCCTCCTTAACAGAGCCCAAAGGCCCAAATACCTGCTCAGGTCTTTTTACTCCCCACACCTACCACCACTATTCAATCCACTTTGCCATGCAAGCGTGATCTTCCTCATCATTGCTCTCGTCAATGACCAGTCTCCAAAGCCACCACTCGCAGCAATGACCACTGAGCGAGTGAAGGGTGGGTTACTTCAAGACTTGTACATCAAAACAAATGAAACGTTTGTTTATTTTGAAATTAAACATTTTCTAGAAACCACTATCTTATTTTCTTGTCTTTGATAGGATCTCGAAAATGTGAATTTTTATTTTCTTATTTTTGCATGGCGTGAGATAAAGTTGTTTTTAAAAAAATTTAGAAAAAAAAAAAAAAAAAAAAAAAAAAAAACCCTTTAAAAAATAAGTCATATTTTTTAATAGAGATTTCTTTTGACCCAAGATATTTTTATTTTCTCATTTTTTTTCCAATATTACCAAACACTGAAAACATAGAAAATTCTTTTCACATAAGGTTTTTTATTGAAATAAACAAAATATAATTACGTTTAGGCCCCTAATAGGGCTTCCTATTGATTTTAACCAAATTCACTCTAACCCAAGCCACCAAATATTTCAATTTCATATTGCAAGTATCAAGGATAATAGATAACAGTAAATAAACCACAATGCACACAATTGAGGACAATTTGTGATTATGGATAGAAATTCGTAAGGGGGAAAAATTCTTTGCGCCCTAGCCTAGTAAATGCAATCTTATATGGAGATAATTGCAGCACATTACGACTTACAAAAACTTTGGTTAAGCAATGTACATATGCTCGAGTCGACCACAAGTTTGATCACTTGAATGCTACAATGCCTCTTGAAGGTTTCAGATGAACTTTGTGGTTTTCAGAACTCCAAAGCACTCAAGCTCTCACCTAGTGTATTGGTGAATTTCTCCTCTCAAGGATATATGTTCAATGGGAGAGGGCGAAGGTATGTAAGAATATGAATTTTTCTCTCACAATTTATGGGGGAGACTCTATCTTCGTTCTATTTGGATTATGGTTTATTTTTCATTCTTATAGTTGGTACAAATTATGAGTTGGATGGCTGCTCTCAAATTGAAAAAACTAATATGGAAATTTTCAATCAACTCACTCGACCAAGGTGACTGGTGAGTGTCGAACGAGCTTCTTCATGGCTCAAAGTTAATTCACTTGACTAGGATTTTATAGCAGCAACTTAAACTTCTTCTATCAGCTCTTCTTCCTTGACAACTCAAATGATTACAACTCGAATGAAAAAGTTACGTGAAAATCAATGCTGAGTACATTTAAAATTTTGACATGGAATTTGCTAACATTAAAGTGTTCTTAACAAATTCAAAATAAAAAAATAAAAGTTCGAAGAAAAATCCCAAACATGAACTGAAACCAAAAATTTCTCAGGGAATTGATGAATGCACCCACTAAAAAATACTTGGAATACATTCAAAACTAAATTTCAAAAAAAAAAAAAAAATCTAGGAATCCAAATTTTAATGGTGAATCCTGTTAGTATAGACGTCAGTTTAGTCCTGGCCCAATAGACTTACTCCATGCATACTAAATAGGGCCGTTTGTTACCGTTGTTTTAACAACAGTTTTCAGTGTTTAAATAATATTATACGTATTTTCACACTTTTTCACACACATGTATTTTTTAAAAATACAAACAATGTTACCAAACAGGTCATAGTATTAGAGACAGAATATGCATAAATATTTAGGCTATTCAAAAAGAAAACTTAAAAACTATTAAATGAAAAGAACCAGCAAAAACACAAAATTTGGTGAAAAAAAAAAAAAAACCAAGTCTCACCTCAGGTTTTCGCCAATTGCCCCCGACCTCCTCCTCCTCCTTTTTTCGCCTGTCCCAGCACCTTTCTGCCTTAATGTTATTTCTTTAGAGTTTCAGTTTGACGGAGACGCTGCCTGGTTTTTCTTACGTTGGATCTGAACAAAGCTGGTGTTGACAAATAAAAAGGGCAAGATAATTGATGTTCATAATCATGGAGCAAATATAATTGAGCCGCCCACCTGTTACTTCTGTCACAACGTGCATGGTTTTTATTTATTTAATTTATTCAAAGTCATAGAGTGGGTTTGACCCAAAGAGAGATGGGTTTGAAAATTTATAAATTTGTAAGGATAATTTGATTGATTTTTATCAATCTGTAATCATATTTTATCAATAAATTTTCTAAAATTTAATATAATAAATAAATAATAAATAAACTTTATTTGTTATATTGAATTATTTTAATTTTTTGAGAGGAAAAAAAATCAGTAACATTTCATTGTTTATTTATGTTTTCTTTAATGAAAAATGTTATATCTACAATACTTTTACAACAAATTGCAGATTACAATTTTTTTCTAGTTCTTACTTGAGACATTTTTATTTTACCAACCATTAGCAATCTACTATCTAGAATTTGTTGTCTACCATTAACAATATTTTTTTACCCACCATTAGCAATCTATGATGTAGGACATAGTTTAATATTTAATTTTTGTAATTATTTAATTTTAGTATTTTTAAGTTATTTTAGGTTTAGGTTATTTGTTTTCTTCTTTTTAGGTGCTTTTAATGTTGTTTAGTCAAATTAGGGTTTATATGCTTTTGTAGCCGTCTTAGAATTTCTAGTTGCCCTAGGTTTTATTTTTCCTATATTAAACACATTGCAACATCCAAAGGCAATTCAGTTTTTAGATTATTATCAATAAAATTACAAAGTTTTTCTCAACCTTTTCTTTGGTAGATTTCAGTTTATCACCTTGTGGATTCAAGGGACCCCTCGTGGATTTGAGGTTTACTACTCAGAAACTAACAGTTTACTTTCTGTTCATCAAAGAGAGTATCGTGTGTACTTTCTTTAGGCTTCTGTGACATCAGTTGGTATCAGAGCCTTGACATACCTTAGTCTGATGGCTAACCAGCGAGACGGTGACCACCACAGCAATGACATCAATAGCACAGTCCTCACTAGGGCTGAGTTCCTCAAGTTTCGTGAAAAGGCTCGTGATGAGAACCAACATTTTCATGTAAAGAGTCAGCAAATTATAGGCAAAATCCAGCAAATGATTGCTACTCTTCTTGCTAGGAAATCATCTCATAACAACAATTATCAATATATTGAAAGACGCACTCCCAACTACAAGAAAATTTCATTCTTTGATAGAGATATGTGTAAGTTGGATTTTATTGACTAGCTTATTGATTTGGAAGAATATTTTAATTTTTGGTAGATTTGTGATGAAGAAAAAATCCAGCTTGTATCTAATAAATTGGACGATGAAGAAGAGGAATGGTGGGAAGACATTCAAATTGATAGAAAGCAACGAGGTAAGCATTCAATCTGCTCTTGGCAAAGAATGAAAAGGGTATTAATTGATTAATGGTTTTCTAATGACTATTATGATATACTAGATTTTACAAGTGTTGATTATAAATCTATATATCCATATGAAAAGCAATATGTTCAAGACATTAAAAGTCAACCACAATAAAAAACTACCACAGCCAAGTTTATGCGTCAAGTAAAGGAAAGATTTTTAGGGTTGAGAAGAAGTAGTCTATTTCTAAAGAAAATTTTGAAGTGGTTAAAAAAGATCTAGACTTGCAACAAGTTGTTGAATTGAAACTTGAAGATACCACTTCTCAAAAATATGATGAAGAGCTCAAAGAAGAAGAAGGTTGAGTTAATTGTGGAAGATCCAGTTGACAAAATTTAAGAGATGGTAATTATTGAGAATATTGTGAAAGATCCAATTGAGGTTAAATATGAGGATGTGTCCATCACCCACAATCCCCAGGTTCCGATTGATTTGTTGAAGATGGCTACACAATATGTTGATTGATGTTGCAAATAAATTGAAGGTAGATAGGAAGAAACTTTATGCTATACCTTATGAAGAATTCAAGTTTAAAAACTGGATTAACTTATTAAAGCATTCAAAGTATTTGTTTATTTAGAGCGGAAGATTTCCGATTTCGATTATCGGCTCGAGGACGAGTTTGTTTCAAGTGGAGGGATCTGATTTAAGACACAGTTTAATATTTCATTTTAGTATTTTTATAATTTTTGTTATTGTAGGTTTAGGTTATCTATTTCCTTCTTTTTAGGTGTTTTTAATATTGTTTAATCAAATTAGGGTTTATATTCTTTCGTTAGCCGCCTTAGGGTTTCTAGTTGCCCTAGGTTTTTTTATCAAAAAAATTGCAAAGTTTTTCTCAAACTTTTCTCTGGTTCCTATTTATCACCTTGTGGATTCAAAGGATCTTGCGGATTCAAAGTTTACTACCCAGAAACTAACTGTTTAATTTCTATCTATCAAAGAGAGTATCGTGTGAGCTTTCTTCAGGCTTCCGTGACATCAACCTACTACCTAGAATTTACTGTAAAATGTTTTGGTAAAACACTTTAATATCTATTCCTTAACTCGCCGTAATAGCATTTATTAAAAAATTACTAAAAACCCATTAGCTATAACTTAAAAAATAATAATAAAAATTTTAGGACTACAACTTTTGTCAAAATTTTAACCAGTTACCTATTACTTTCACATGGAACTACCATTTATAATCAACCACATCAAAATTGTGACAAAATTTGCCTCTCTAAAAAAAAAAAATATATATATATATATATATATATATATATATATATATATAAATATATTGACAAGTGGTGTAAAATGGTTGTCCATAAAGTGACTATTATTACTAAGGACGATCGTAAGCACACATTAATGCCTAGACATAAATTCCTCAATTAAATGACACAAATGTAACAGACGTACAACACTTCTAGCCACCAGTTCACAGCTGTTATAGCCACCTCAAACTGACCGTTACACAGCCGTTACAGGACATTGAATGGGGAGATTGAATGTGACGGATAGCAATAAAATGCTCAACCATATTGCAAACCCTCCAAGTTAATGACGAGTAAAAGTATGGACAAGCATAAGCACATTAATTTCAAATAGCATTGAATGACCAAATGATGAATGAACATGGAGCTGTTACCACCATCCAATTATGTGCATTTAATGGCTGCTACGAATGTTAAAAAGTTGGAATTAAGTGGTCATTATTGAGCCATAATTCATATTGAACACACACACAAATTGCTTTATAGATTTTAGATTTCTAAAGAGTTTAAGCTAATTTAAGTATTGGAGGGTTCTTGGCAGGTCCTAAACCAATGTCATTATTTACTTAGTGTTTTCTCTCATACAAGATCTCAAGGTCGTCTATCGTACTGACAAGGAACATATTGACAAGGCAAAATCACGTTCTATCATATATATATATATATATATATATATATATATATATATATATATATATATATATTTGTTGCTTTTTCGCCAAATTTAAACCATTCAAAAGGCTCTCTCTTGAGTTGTTCTGGAACCAAAATAAGTCTGACATTTATCGAATTCAAAACACACTTCTAAAGTTGAATTTGAGTAAGGGTTATATGACAGAGTGGGTAGTATGCTTACCCTTGAAATAACTCAAATAAGTATTTGAAAAAAAAATAAATAAATAAAAAAGCGGGCTCGCCCGCGTGAGTTTTGGAAGTTTTGAAAGAGGTTAAGATGCACGAGTGGGTAGTATGTTTGTTCAATTTGAAGTTTTTTTAACTTGCGTTTTTTTTTTAGCTTGGGTAGTATCGTTAAGATGCACGAGTGGGTAGTACGTTTTTTTTTAACAATCCTGTAGGATTGTTTGTGTGAGAATCTCCTTTATGTAAAGGTTCAGTTTCTTGGAAAACATTCCTCATAATTTTTGTGTATTACTTCAATTAACAAAACCTTTATCCCATGTATTGTTAGCTTTCTAGATGAGTAACCTTTCCAGCTAATGAATTCTTTCCACCTCCTAGTCAATCTATTATATCTTATAAAAGTTGTATTGTGTTTTTCATAGATATTCGAAGTTAATTCAGCAATAGGATTATCGAATCTATTTTTTTCGGATTCTTCAAATAGAATTTGTAAGGCGTTTCTATCATTTTCTTTCTCGAATTTTCCAGTATTATTGACTTTTGATATTGTTAACTGCCTTTTGATTGTCATAGCTGTTTTATTTGGCCATCATTATTGTTGAATTTCCTGATGTTAACTAACTTAGAATTGATAATTAAAAATAAATAAATAAATAAATAATATTGGGTGTTTCTCTTTAGTATTATCTGCAATGTTGTATATCTTTCATGTACTATCTTCTTAGGAGCTTGAACCCAACCAAAAAAAAAAAATGCAATACAATTCAACTTACTTTGGCCGTAAAATCTGCTATATAAATGTCAATTATTTGGTATCATAAATATTGGCCAATGAGCTCAGCCAAATCAATTTTTCCTACTTTCATTGGAAGAGAGAGAGAGAGAGAGAGAGATGTTCTAGCTTGAAGAGATAGTGAAGAAAGAGAAGGAACAAAAAAATAATCAAAATAGTTTATTGAGCTACAGTAACCTTGCTCCATCTACCTAGTGTCTATTCAAAAACTAGTTTGTCTGTGTTTTGTTAAGGCTGATGTGTGGGTGTTTTAAGCCTACTACAAATGCTCTTAGATAACATGCCTTCTTTTAAGGCTCATTTGGTTGGAGGGAAAACAAGATGGATGGAAAATAGATGAGAGAAAATAGATTTTCGTGTTGTTTGATAAGAGTGGAAAATAAGAGGAATTTTGATGACACCAAAAAGAAATCCATACAAATTGGAGTGATTTTAGGAAAGAAAATAGGGATGAGAAGAGTAGATGAGAAAATACCAATAATGAACCCCTACATCCAATGTGTACTATGTCTATGTTATACTTTGGATTATGTTATGTTCTTTATCCTTATTTTTTTTCAACGTGTTTTCTTCTTTCCTAACGGTGGCTTTTATTTTTTCAAGGGGAAATTAAACTTTACCATCTTAAACTATATCCTATATTACACTTTGCATCCTAAACTCTTTAAATGCACATTTTGCACCCTAAACTATAACGCTTGTTACACTTTGCACCCCAATGTTAAGTTTTCTGTTAACTTGGATGGAAATTTAAAATTTAGGGTGCAGTGTAATCAAAAGTATAATTTAAGGTGGTAAAGTGTAATTTATCTTTTATTTTTAAAGCATTGACAAGAGTGGCAATTAGGTTTTTTCATATGGTGCTATATTTTTCCATCCAAGTTAATAGAAAACTTATTATCGAAGTGCAAAGTATAACAAGAGCTATAGTTTAGAGTGCAAAACATGTATTCAAAATTTTTAGGGTTCAAAGTGTAATCAAGGGTATAGTTTAGGGTAGTAAAGTGTAATTTTACTTGTGGACGACTATATTTCAAGTTTGAAATAAATCAAAGAAGTAAAATAGTTTCACAAATGTGAATTTGTATTGATGAATGTGTGGTACAATTCTCTGTAATTACAAAAAAGTGATCATTTGATTCAATCTCCTTGAAAGACTTGTTTATTAGAATTATGGTAATGTCATTTTGACTTGAACACTAAATATCCTTCAATTTGGCTTAAGGATGCATCGAAGACCCTTGAAATAGAATTATGAAGCATCTCTGGTTATGTCCTTATTAGAAATTATTTGTTCTTTGTGTTCTTTATGTGTTCTTCATCTTCAAAGGTTTGTGGTGGAAGTTCTTCGAAGCTTTTAGAGCATGAATCCGTAAAGCTTCACTAATTTGTGGTTTCTTGAGGTTTCTAGAGGCTTTTGGGTTTGATTCCAGCAAACTTTAAGATCTAGGAAGGTAGTTTGGATGGTTCTGCTTTGAATGTTCTTTGTATTCAAAGGTTGAAGTTCTTGAAGTTCCTAGAGACTTTAGAGCTTGATTCTAGCAAACCTTTTGTACTTCTTTGATGTTACTTGTGGCATGGATGCCTTGGTGTGTCCCAAGATATCTTCCAAAATGTCTTGGTGTGTTGAAATGCATTAGGAAGGCTTCTATTTATAGGAGTTTGGAGGTGGGTGAACGACATGTGGCAGAGTCTGATTGGTGACACATGTCAAAACCTAATTGAATGAGCTTTAAGACTTTTTCTCCAAGACACATGGCATCACTTAATTAGCTGAAAATGTCCTAATTTTCAAGGTGACACGTGTCAACAATCAATTGGATCACTTATGTCATTGCTTTCACGCGCCAATGTGTGATTGGTTTCTCGCATGCTTTTTATGATTTTTTTCAATGACACTTGGTATGTCTCAGTTGGTTTTCGAATGGTAATAGTGGAAACTAGTAGTAGTACATGACGTTTTATAGTTGGCCGTACTTTGTGGACTTGCTAGTATGATATGTCAACTTGAGATAGGTTGGTAATTTTCTACAAATGCCCCCTCGAGACTTGTTCATGCACATAGTTTCAAAGTGTGGTGAGGGAATGGGTCTCGAAAATGGATTTCAACAATTGATTCTTCAAATAAAGTAGTTGAGGGTGGTGAAACTTTTAGCAAGATGAGGTAATTCCAAAAGAGTATACCCACCCATATGAGAGGTGTTGGGAGGTTAAGATAAATTGACCCAGTTAATTAATTTAATTACTCAAGTTGAATTTTAACAAATGACCAAAGAACTAATATGCAATGAAAAATAAATTAACACGGTGATTTGTTGACAAATGGGAAAAATCTCTCGCAGGGCAAAAACTCCACTGGGTGAATTTAAGGTTACTACTTCTAAAAATCTACTAATCAATAATCAAGCGGTTACAAGTATGAGGAATCCTACCACTATCCTCGCCTATCCCAAAATGCCAACCTACAATCAAACCTTCACATCAATACCCAATTAGACTTGGATCTTATAGCAGACTTCTTTCCTTTGTTGCATAAATCTCCAATCTGCGACTAACTCCTTTGCACAGATCCCAATACATGACTAACACTAACAACTTGAATGATTGTTATTGGCTGCAAAGTTCTTCACTTTATAAACGATAAAGATCAAGAAGCACTTCATTACAAAATCCTACAGCGTTCAAATGCAATTACCTCACACAGAATATATGAGTTCTAGGTCTCTATTTTCGTTAATGATGACTTTTAAAATAAGCCTTATATATGACTAGGGTTGTAAGAAAAGAAACCCTAATCAATCAAGTCATTATGGGCTAAATTTCAAATCTGGAAATTTTGAAATTGTAGATCTTGATAGATCGAGCTTGTGTCCAGCTCTCCATTAATCTTTGATAACAACATCTGTTGAGCTTGTGTCGAGTCTTAATGAAACAAATTTTCTTCACTTTTTTCTTGGATGAACCTTCATGTCTTTAATAATACCACTTGATATGTTCGAACAACATATATCTTGATACATTAAACTGAACTTAAATCTACCCAATTACAAATAAAGTACGTTTTGTCAAAGGATTAGCCAATTACATGGAAAATATGACCCTAACAAAGGTTTTGATGAGACTGAAAAGCGGTCAACAAGTAGTCAAATGTACCTATGTGATTGGGTCATGTCAATAGAGGTTAAGTTGAGGTAATTTCAAAAGAGTGTTATATGGTATCGGAAATGGGTTAGTGAGGCTTATAGTTATATGCAAGTATCTAGATGTACTTGTGTGATTGAATCATATTAGGTGAGGTTAAGTTGAGGTAATTTCAGAAGAGTATTTTGGATTGTTGGTGGCGATCACAGAGTGTAGAAGATGGTGATGAAGCAAGGATGTTGGTTGGGTACATCATTTAGAGTTATGGGGCTGGCCTCGCACTTTTAAGAATTCTAGGCAAAATAATCTCAGAATAATATACTTCAGGTTATGGAAGGGGCATGTGGGAAAGTGGTTGAGTGCACATGCGATATTGTATCTCTCAAGTTAAGTTGAGGTAATTTCAAAAGAGCATGAGCTGGTGGTGATTGTGAAGGGAAGAAGATGAAGATGAAGCGAAGATGGTGACTGACTATGTGAAACATAGAAAACCATAGAGCTGGCCCTGTAGGTCGGGGGATTTCTGGTGAAGAGTTTTCTAGGGAGTATATATTGGGAGTATGGAACTAATTGCATGCTGAGCGGAGTCCAGCAACAAGTTGTAGAATGTGTGTGCATGATGGGACTATGCTAACGGAAGTTAAGTTGAAGTAATTTCAGAAGTATGCTTTCTGAAATTCTTCAAGCAAAATTAAGTTGTAGTACCAGAAAAATGTATTCTGAAATACTAGCAACGATGACCTATGTGTCTCGAACTAATGGCGACATAGAATGAGAAATGAATGTGAAAAGGATGATTTAAAATTTTGAAAGAAGCAGATATTCATTTCACGATTCAGTGTGTTTTTCTTAATGAGCTTTAATGAATCCAAACCTTCTATTTATAGCGAAGAAATGAAGAACAGTAGATGGGTATGTTAGATGAGAATAGTGGATGAGAATTTTTGGTGGGAATGGTAGATGAAAATGTTTGAGTTCGAATGAGAATGGTAAGTGGGAGACTAATAGGCAACGAACGGGAATGGTAGGTTGATGAATGGTAGTTTGTTTAAAAGTAAAAATTTTGTACTGTGTGACTAAAGTAGACAAGAAAGAGTGGAAGATTGAAGCTTCCGTTTCATGGGCCCCTCATCCCCTGATTGTGCAGTGCTTTATGCCCCTAGATGACCGCTCCCCTTGTTTTTAACTCATTCGCAAGTACTTTAAGTTTGCTCTATTTTGATTTTTTTACTTTACTTTTCATAGCTTTCATTTTTGTATTCCTTATAATATATTATTTATTATTAAAATAATCAATAATTATATACAAAATGGAATCACAAATTATAAATATAATTATAAATGTAGTTGATTAGTAGATTAAAATATATTGTATATACTATTATATTAACATATATCTAATTGTTGCTTATTATATTTTTTTATGCATGGACATTTGAATGATTGTTTATCTTTTATATAGCAATAAATTACATGTTAATATAGTAGTATATACAGTATATTTGAATGACTGTTTCATTCAAATACAATCCATAAATACACATATCAACAAATTACAATAATTAAACATTCAGCATCATTCAAATAAACACATAGGTGTTTCAACAATTACCTCAACAAATAAAAGGGAAACAAATTCTGATTTTCATCCTAGCACATCTAGGTCTTACTTGTACACAACAGTAGAAAGATTGAAAAGTCAAAAACTTTGTTGATGTGCCTCACCACCAAGTCCCCTCCACAGTTGCAGAAACATTTTACCTCACACAGATGACTCTCTCTCTCTCTCACTCTCTTTGTCTGCGTTAGCAACTTGGCGTTTGTCTTCTTCTTCTTCTTCTTCTTAGTTCTTTCCTTTTCCTCCCTTTCACGGTTACTGTAGTTTGTTTAAAAGTAAAAGTTTTGTACTCTATGACTAAAGTAGACAAGAAAGAGTGGAAGATTGAAGCTTCCGTTCCGTGCATCCTCATCCCCTGATTGTGCAGTGCTCTATGCCCCTGAATAATCACTCCTCTTGTTTTTAACTCATTCACAAGTACTTTGAATTTGCTTTGTTTTGATTTTTTTACTTTACTTTTCATTGCTTTCTTTTTTGTATTCCTTATAATATATTATTTATTATTATAATAAACAATAATTATATACCGAATGGAATCATAAATTATAAATTATAAATGTACTTGATTAGTTGATTAAAATATACAGTATATACTACTATATTAACATGTATTTAATTGTTGCTTATTTAATTTTTTTATGCATTGACATTTGAATGATTGTTTGCCTTTTATATAGCAATAAAATACATATTAATATAGTAGTATATACAGTATATTTGAAAGAATTTTTCATTCAAATACAATATATAAATACACATGTTCACCAATTACAATAATTAAACATTCAGCATCTTTAAAATAAACACATAGGTATTTCAACAATTACCTCAACAAATAAAAGGAAAAAAAATCTAATTTTTATCCCAATACATCTGGGGCTTACTTGTACACAATAGTAGAAAAATTGAAAAGTCAAAAACTTTGTTGATGTGTCTCACCACCAAGTCCCCCACACAGTTGCAGAAACATTTTGCCTCACACAGATGGCCCTCTCTCTCTCACTCTGTTTGTCTGTGTTAGCAACTTGGCGTTTGTCTTCTTCTTCTTCTTCTTCTTCTTCTTCTTCTTAGTTCTTTCCTTTTCCTCCCTTTCACTAATACTGTAGTTTGTTTAAGGCTCTGTTTGGGAGTTCATAAGAGAAGGGAATGGAATGGAATGTATTTAAGTAAGAGAAAGGAATGGAAAAGAATGGAATGGAATGGAATTAAGTAACCTTGATTGGATGTTTTAAAATAAAGGAATGTAAATGAATGAAAATGAATGGAATGGAAGTAATCTTGTTTGGGAGTAATATGGAATGAATGGAATGGAATCATTTTATGACAATATTACTTTTAGACCCCTATTTTAAAATAAAGGGTTGAATATATAGGGGTATTTTGGGAGTTTTAGTAAAAAATTCATTAAATTTAATTTCATTCCCTCTCATTCCTCCCAATTTCGGGAAGAACGAAAATTTGAAATTTTAAGAAAATAGAGAGGAATGAGTATTCCCTTCTACCCATTCTATTCCCTCCCACTTAAACTCCTAAACAAGGGAATGGACTTTCCATTCCCTTCATTAAAACTCCCAAACAAGGGAAGGGAAGGGAAGAATATTCAAAAATTATTATTTTCATTCATTTCCATTCCATTCCATTCGCTCCTCCCAAACGAGGCCTAAAAGTAAAAGTTTTGTACTATGTGACTAAAGTAGACAAGAAAGAGTGGAAGATTGAAGCTTTCGTGTCGTGCGTCCCTCATCCCCTGATTGTGCATGCCCCTGGATGATTGCTCCCCTTGTTTTTAACTCATTCACAAGTACTTTAAATTTGCTTTGTTTTGATTTTTTTACTTTACTTTTCATTGCTTTCTTTTTTGTATTCCTTATAATATATTATTTATTATTATAATAATCAATAATTATATACCGAATGGAATCATAAATTATAAATTATAAATGTACTTGATTAGTTGATTAAAATATACAGTATATACTATTATATTAACATGTATTTAATTGTTGCTTATTTAATTTTTTATGCATTGACATTTGAATGATTGTTTGTTTTTTATATAGCAATAAAATACATATTAATATAGTAGTATATACAGTATATTTGAATGATTTTTTCAATCAAATACAATCTATAAATACACATGTCGACAAATTACAATAATTAAACATTCAGCATCTTTAAAATAAACACTTAGGTATTTCAACAATTACCTCAACAAATAAAAGGAAAAAAAAAATCTAATTTTCATCCCAACACATCTAGGGCTTACTTGTACGCAACAGTAGAAAAATTGAAAAATCAAAACTTTGTTGATGTGCCGCACCACCAAGTCCCCCACACAGTTGCAGAAACATTTTGCCTCACACAGATGGCCCTCTCTCTCTCACTCTGTTTGTCTGTGTTAGCAACTTGGCGTTTGTCTTCTTCTTCTTCTTCTTCTTCTTCTTAGTTCTTTCCTTTTCCTCCCTTTCACTAATACTGTAGTTTGTTTAAGGCTCTGTTTGGGAGTTCATAAGAGAAGGGAATGGAATGGAATGGAATGTATTTAAGTAAGAGAAAGGAATGGAAAAGAATGGAATGGAATGGAATTAAGTAACCTTGATTGGATGTTTTAAAATAAAGGAATGGAAATGAATGAAAATGAATGGAATGGAAGTAATCTTGTTTGGGAGTAATATGGAATGAATGGAATGGAATCATTTTATGACAATATTACTATTAGACCCCTATTTTAAAATAAAGGGTTGAATATATAGGGGTATTTTGGGAGTTTTAGTAAAAAATTCATTAAATTTAATTTCATTCCCTCTCATTCCTCCCAATTTCAGGAAGAACGAAAATTTGAAATTTTAAGAAAATAGAGAGGAATGAGTATTCCCTTCTACCCATTCTATTCCCTCCCACTTAAACTCCCAAACAAGGGAAGGGAAGGGAAGAATATTCAAAAATTATTATTTTCATTCATTTCCATTTCATTCCATTCGCTCCTCCCAAACGAGGCCTAAAAGTAAAAGTTTTGTACTATGTGACTAAAGTAGACAAGAAAGAGTGGAAGATTGAAGCTTTCGTGTCGTGCGTCCCTCATCCCCTGATTGTGCAGTGCTCTTTGCCCCTGGATGATTGCTCCCCTTGTTTTTAACTCATTCACAAGTACTTTAAATTTGCTTTGTTTTGATTTTTTTACTTTAGTTTTAATTGCTTTCTTTTTTGTATTCCTTATAATATATTATTTATTATTATAATAATCAATAATTATATACCGAATGGAATCATAAATTATAAATTATAAATGTACTTGATTAGTTGATTAAAATATACAGTATATACTATTATATTAACATGTATTTAATTGTTGCTTATTTAATTTTTTATGCATTGACATTTGAATGATTGTTTGTCTTTTATATAGCAATAAAATACATATTAATATAGTAGTATATACAGTATATTTGAAAGAATTTTTCATTCAAATACAATATATAAATACACATGTCCACAAATTACAATAATTAAACATTCAGCATCTTTAAAATAAACACATAGGTATTTCAACAATTACCTCAACAAATAAAAGGAAAAAAAATCTAATTTTTATCCCAATACATCTGGGGCTTACTTGTACCCAACAGTAGAAAAATTGAAAAGTCAAAAACTTTGTTGATGTGTCGCACCACCAAGTCCCCCACACAGTTGCAGAAACATTTTGCCTCACACAAATGGCCCTCTCTCTCTCACTCTGTTTGTCTGTGTTAGCAACTTGGCGTTTGTCTTCTTCTTCTTCTTCTTCTTCTTAGTTCTTTCCTTTTCCTCCCTTTCACTAATACTGTAGTTTGTTTAAGGCTCTGTTTGGGAGTTCATAAGAGAAGGGAATGGAATGGAATGTATTTAAGTAAGAGAAAGGAATGGAAAAGAATGGAATGGAATGGAATTAAGTAACCTTGATTGGATGTTTTAAAATAAAGGGATGGAAATGAATGAAAATGAATGGAATGGAAGTAATCTTGTTTTGGAGTAATATGGAATGAATGGAATGGAATCATTTTATGACAATATTACTATTAGACCCCTATTTTAAAATAAAGAGTTGAATATATAGGGGTATTTTGGGAGTTTTAGTAAAAAATTCATTAAATTTAATTTCATTCCCTCTCATTCCTCCCAATTTCGGAAAGAACGAAAATTTGAAATTTTAAGAAAATAGAGAGGAATGAGTATTCCCTTCTACCCATTCTATTCCCTCCCACTTAAACTCCCAAACAAGGGAATGGACTTTCCATTCCCTTCATTAAAACTCCCAAACAAGGGAAGGGAAGGGAAGAATATTTAAAAATTATTATTTTCATTCATTTCCATTCCATTCCATTCGCACCTCCCAAACGAGGCCTAAAAGTAAAAGTTTTGTACTATGTGACTAAAGTAGACAAGAAAGAGTGGAAGATTGAAGCTTTCGTGTCGTGCGTCCCTCATCCCCTGATTGTGCAGTGCTCTATGCCCCTGGATGATTGCTCCCCTTGTTTTTAACTCATTCACAAGTACTTTAAATTTGCTTTGTTTTGATTTTTTTACTTTACTTTTCATTGCTTTCTTTTTTGTATTCCTTATAATATATTATTTATTATTATAATAATCAATAATTATATACCGAATGGAATCATAAATTATAAATTATAAATGTACTTGATTAGTTGATTAAAATATACAGTATATACTATTATATTAACATGTATTTAATTGTTGCTTATTTAATTTTTTATGCATTGACATTTGAATGATTGTTTGTCTTTTATATAGCAATAAAATACATATTAATATAGTAGTATATACAGTATATTTGAAAGAATTTTTCATTCAAATACAATATATAAATACACATGTCCACAAATTACAATAATTAAACATTCAGCATCTTTAAAATAAACGCATAGGTATTTCAACAATTACCTCAACAAATAAAAGGAAAAAAAATCTAATTTTTATCCCAATACATCTGGGGCTTACTTGTACCCAATAGTAGAAAAATTGAAAAGTCAAAAACTTTGTTGATGTGTCGCACCACCAAGTCCCCCACACAGTTGCAGAAACATTTTGCCTCACACAGATGGCCCTCTCTCTCTCACTCTGTTTGTCTGTGTTAGCAACTTGGCGTTTGTCTTCTTCTTCTTCTTCTTCTTCTTCTTCTTCTTAGTTCTTTCCTTTTCCTCCCTTTCACTAATACTATAGTTTGTTTAAGGCTCTGTTTGGGAGTTCATAAGAGAAGGGAATGGAATGGAATGTATTTAAGTAAGAGAAAGGAATGGAAAAGAATGGAATGGAATGGAATTAAGTAACCTTGATTGGATGTTTTAAAATAAAGGAATGGAAATGAATGAAAATGAATGGAATGGAAGTAATCTTGTTTGGGAGTAATATGGAATGAATGGAATGGAATCATTTTATGACAATATTACTATTAGACCCCTATTTTAAAATAAAGGGTTGAATATATAGGGGTATTTTGGGAGTTTTAGTAAAAAATTCATTAAATTTAATTTCATTCCCTCTCATTCCTCCCAATTTCAGGAAGAACGAAAATTTGAAATTTTAAGAAAATAGAGAGGAATGAGTATTCCCTTCTACCCATTCTATTCCCTCCCACTTAAACTCCTAAACAAGGGAATGGACTTTCCATTCCCTTCATTAAAACTCCCAAACAAGGGAAGGGAAGGGAAGAATATTCAAAAATTATTATTTTCATTCATTTCCATTCCATTCCATTCGCTCCTCCCAAACGAGGCCTAAAAGTAAAAGTTTTGTACTATGTGACTAAAGTAGACAAGAAAGAGTGGAAGATTGAAGCTTTCGTGTCGTGCGTCCCTCATCCCCTGATTGTGCAGTGCTCTATGCCCCTGGATGATTGCTCCCCTTGTTTTTAACTCATTCACAAGTACTTTAAATTTGCTTTGTTTTGATTTTTTTACTTTACTTTTCATTGCTTTCTTTTTTGTATTCCTTATAATATATTATTTATTATTATAATAATCAATAATTATATACCGAATGGAATCATAAATTATAAATTATAAATGTACTTGATTAGTTGATTAAAATATACAGTATATACTATTATATTAACATGTATTTAATTGTTGCTTATTTAATTTTTTATGCATTGACATTTGAATGATTGTTTGTTTTTTATATAGCAATAAAATACATATTAATATAGTAGTATATACAGTATATTTGAATGATTTTTTCATTCAAATACAATCTATAAATACACATGTCAACAAATTACAATAATTAAACATTCAGCATCTTTAAAATAAACACTTAGGTATTTCAACAATTACCTCAACAAATAAAAGGAAAAAAAAATCTAATTTTCATCCCAACACATCTAGGGCTTACTTGTACGCAACAGTAGAAAAATTGAAAAATCAAAACTTTGTTGATGTGCCGCACCACCAAGTCCCTCACACAGTTGCAGAAACATTTTTGCCTCTCTCTCTCACTCTCTCTGTTTGCATTAGAGACTTGGCGTTTTCCTTCTTCTTCTTCTTCTTCTTCTTCTTTTCTTTTTGGTTCTTTCCTTTTCCTCCCTCGATCCCATTGCTGTTGTAGTTTGTTTAAAAGTAAAAGTTTTGTACAGTGTGACTAAACTAGACAAGAAATAGTGGAATATTGAAGCTTCCGTGCGACTAAATTTGCTTTGTTTTGATTTTTTTACTTTACTTTTCATTACTTTCTTTTTTGTATTCCTTATAATATATTAATTATTATTATAATAATCAATAATTATATACCAAATGGAATTATAAATTATAATATACTTATAAATTATAAATGTACTTGTTTAGTTGATTAAAATATATTGTATATACTACTATATTAATTAACATGTATTTAATAGTTGTTTATTACATTTTTTTTTATACATTGACATTTGAATGATTGTTTGTCTTTTATATAGCAATAAAATACATGTTAATATAGTAGTATATTCAGAATATTTCAATGATTGTTTCATTCAAATACTATTAGTTTATTATATTATTTTATGCTTTGACATGAACGATTTTTTGTCTTTTTTATGCATTGACATTTATATAGGTTTTCTTTCATGCCTTGTTATGCTAAAACAATTATTGAAGTAGTAATATTTTGGCATCAATTATCAAAGTCAAATATGGATTGCGTTTGGATGTAGATTTTTGTTAACAACTTTATTATTTTATTTTTTTATCCAAACTTGATTAAAGTATATAATGTGCTAAAGAAATGTGAATTGGACATAAGCAAATAATGTTAAAAAGATAAAGAAAATGTTCATATATAAGAAATAGCTTTTCAAATACTTTCCTTTTTCAGGATACAATTATACTACGAGGTTGATAAACTCCCGAAATCATCTTCTTTTGATAACTAAATTTCTAAAACTGACAAATTAATATTCTAACATAATTTTATGAATTTAATAGTTAAATAAGTTTTTTTTTTTTTATATAAGCCTCTTTCTCCTTCTAACAGTTGTATAAAATAAAAGTTCCTACTTTCTCAACTCTTCTTTCACTTCTACCATATTGATTTCTATATTTTTGTCTCTTCTTTCTTTCTCTCCATGTAAATAACTACCAATATTTTCTTTCATATTTATTCTCTTTTTTCTTTATCTCCACGTAAGTAATTACCAGCCTTTCGTTTTATATTTATCGTCTCTTTTTTTCTTTCTCTCAATTTAAATAACTACCAGTCTTTTCTTATTTTCTTCCTCTCCACGTTAAAAACTACTGGTCTTTTCTTTTTAATATATAAAAAGAAATCATTTTTCACTATTTGTGAATATCTTTGTATTTTATTTTTGCACATCAATACAAGTGCATCACCATGATGAGTAGAAGATAAGAAGAAATTAGAGCCTCAAAAATTGGCCATATCTTTATCTTTCAATTCTTTTTTCCCTCCTTATATATATCCCACTATATATGTTACCTAAACAATACAATGCCTAATTAAGTCACTTAACAAATCATCACCTATTTTTATTTTTATTTTTTGATAAAATGTTGGAGAACATGGCGAAAATAAAATTTTTAATGAAAAAGCACGAGGGTCCAAGCTTACCACACAAACAACATTGATATGTGAGACCAATTATTAGATATATATATATATATATATATAGAATACAGAGATGTGATACTCCCTTTTCTTATATAATTTATGAATTTCATTACTGGATTTGATTAGTGTGATCTAAGGGTGACAATTCATGTTTACGTGTCAGGTTCGTATCATGTTGACTAATGAGTATTTGACTATATAAGTAAACACTAACCCGACATGTTTATTACACGGGTCAAGATTCCTCAACTCTAATACAACCCATTTATTAAACGAGTCAGTCGTGTCAACCTGTTTATCAGATTTTATCAAAACGAAAAGAAAAAAAAATTAGTATGAACCAAATTGATATAAATTATGAAAAATCAAACAAATAAATATTTTTAATATAAAATTCAGAACTAACGAATAACTGCATCACAAATAATCATTCAAAATTAAAGTATATCTCAATATGACAAATAATCAATCATAATATGTCAAAGAAAATAAGTCACAACAACTAATAAGTTTATATATCCAGGGTTTGAAGAGTATATTGGTAAAATGTCATTTAATTAAACGGGTCAAACGAATTTCATATGATGGACACTATTGCAACCCGTTTATTAAACGGATCAATCATGTCAACTCAAATATGACATAAACCCATTAAGCCTCAACCCACAACCTGCTAGTTTCATGTCGTGTTGTGTCGTGTCGGGTTCGTGGGTCGTATCCAATTTTGCCATCCCTAGTGTGATCTATTATTATGTGAGATGAAGAGGAAGGAGTACCTTATCACTTTATTTTCAAAATACTAAATAATTAGTTGATAACCATAAAATGAAGGAAAATTTTAACAAAATGTGATTTTTTTTCCTCCCATATATTTTGTCTAAATATGAAATTCGATAATTATGAATAATCATTTTTTAAAAGAATAAATAGTATTTTATTCTAATTTTGGTAAGATAATAAAATAAAAAATAAAAGATAGTAAAATAGTCTTTATTTTAATTGTGGCAAGATTCAAATAGAGTTTTTAAATGTTGAATATAATTTAAACTCATCTGAAAAACATATATCAAAATAATAACGTGTAAAATTGTGGAACCTTCACAACTTGTGTAACATATATAATATGGCAATTTCATGCAAAAGTCAGTAATCCTCTATTTTATATACATTTTAGATAATAAATTACTCTTACGGTGTTGTATTGAAGTTAGTAAGTCTCGTTATGCATAATAATTTTTTTGGTTGAGAAGTAGTAATCCATTTAAAGTGATTAATTTATTTAGTTAAGGTATACATGGATAATGATAATTTTAGGAAAAATTAACAAGTACTTTTAAAGTAAAAACTTAGGATGGAGTACCACACGAATGATGGTCTTCAACCTTTTTTTTTAGAGATAGAGATAAAGAGATAGTTTTCAACCTAAATGTGGTTAATACATATGCACTATCATATGAAAGAAGGAAATTCACAATTTCACATTACTGTAATCGGAAAATACTAAATAATAACTCTCTCTCTCTTTTTTTTAATGATAGATGCATTATTCATAGGAGAGAAAAAATAATACCGAAAAATTAAGAAATAGTGGTGTGACTTCTAGCGATTAGCGATGCTTTTTAAAGTCAAACACCGACCATGCATCAAACCGAATATCCAATCTTTGAGGCTCAAACAAATGTGATTAAAAATAATAATAAAAATAAAATAAAATAAAAAACCTATAAAAGTGGCAGTTGCCCAGTTGGGACTAGGACAGAATGAATGAGTTATGAGAGGCGCCATCAGAAATTGTAAAATACTAGTATAAAATAATTTAATTTGGATCTTTTCAATTTGTCAAATGTTGTCACGTTTCATGATTCTTGCCAATTTTAGGATTTAGAATCTGTCAATAATAGTCTGACATAAAGTTGTTTCTTAACGGGTACTTTGCGGTGCCCATTAACCCGACCTTTTTTACTTCAATCTTTCAACTTTAGTCACCATCATTCTTTTATATAATTCAATGTCATCGCATGATATTCTCTCTCTCTTTTTTCTTTTTTTTTTCCTTCTCCAAACAAACACATCTTACACCAAATTAGGCACGATACAAATCTCAAAACACATCACAAATGGTTACACAATTTCCCTATAAATAAACCATATGCTCCCTCATATTTTGTTCATCAAACATTTCTTCCCCCTCTTTGGCAAAGAGACTTTGCTTCCAAATATGCTACCATCTATTTCTCTACAAATGCTTCTCTTAGCCACAATGGCGCTTTTTCTTATGAGCATGCCTGCTTCATATGAGGCTAGGAGAATCCTCAATGGAGAAGAACAAAATCTGATGAAGAAAAATCAGTTGTTGTTAGAGTCGTCACTGCAAACGCAAGGCCACCAAGTCCCTCCAATATCTATGTCCATGCCCAATCCTCCCACCACCACCGACGACACCCCTTCTTCCACGATCAGCCAAAAGGCCACCTTCGCTAGTGATCACATTAAAGTCCTTGCTTTGCTACGAAGACAACTTCGTAAGGGTCCTGTTCCACCATCGGCTCCAAATCCGCCCACTCATAGCCCGCTAGGAAAGGACACCTCCATCCCCTAGCCCCCATATATATATATACACACACGTTTTCTGTAACAATAAGAATTATGTTAACTCAACATATATATATTGTATGCCTTTAATAATCTGAATTTGAGTTTATCTTTGATTCTCGCAGCTGATGCATATGTGTTTATGTTCTTTGGCATTGTATATGTTCATAAGTATGTATGGTTAACCGCATAATCCATCACTGTACATATGTCTGTGAAAGAAACACCATGTGGTTCAAGAATCTTCCTTTCCTGTTCCTAATGCTATTAAGTATTGATTTGGCAAAGATTATTTTTGCCAACTTATTTTACTATTTAACTTATTTTTGCTACTATTTAGGGGTCTTGTTACACTTTTTGGTACTATTTATTGGTCTTATTGCACTTTTTAATGCTATTTATAAGTCTCACTGTACTATTTCAGTTAACTTTAACTTTTAAATTTTATTTACAATATTTTCAGCAAAAAATTTTCAATTTCAACAAAATAAGTGAATTTCAAATGGACCTTAAAACTTTCTCATCAATTAATTATTCAGCGTCACAGAGATTGAAAATTTTCAAGAATTGAAAACCGTGAAGCACCGTGCCACACAGCAGAATAAACACAGCAAAACCATGAAACCCATTACCACATAAAACCCAACTGCAGATCGGAGTCCAATAACCACCCAAAAAAAAAAAAATCGGATTCAAATTAGTAAGAAGTACTAGTTAAAACAAAAGTCTTAAAGCATCCACATTCATTTTTCTCAATTCTATCCTATTTTTCCATAAAAAACCACTTTATCAATTATACAATACCATTTTTCAATACACACAACATCAAAACTTCTATTTTTCTATTCTACTCATTAAAATAATATATCTTCACAATAAAATATATTTTTTTCTCAATTTTATCTTCCTTCTAGAATCCTCTGTTAGTTTATTTCTCACCTTCTTCCAGACTCCTCCTCCATCATCCAAATCAACCCAACTCCTCCATAATCCTTCATCCATATCAACCCAGATCGGCGAAACTGAAAAAAAAAATCACACCGATCACAACGCCACAGCCACCACAACGCCGATCACATATACCAGCAAACCCAAAAAAAAAAAAAAAAAAAACCACCCACCTACGCCGATCTCCACCGTTGTCAACACCCATGCCGATCTCATCAAAACCCACACTAATCTCCACCATTCTCGGTCACACCACCCACCTGTGCTGAGCAAAATCCAGCCAAATCAAAATCAAAAATCAAAAATCAAAAATCAAAATCCAAAACCAAAATCCATCATCAAACCCAGCAAACCCATCGAAAAAAATCCCCCAAACGCCAACCCAAATCCGACCCAAACACCACCCCAACAACACCCAAACGCCACCCATATCCGACCCAAACGCCGGAAACCCATGAACAAACCCACGCTGGAAACCCATGAACAAACCCACGCCGGAAACCCATGAACAAACTCACAACCTCCACGCCTCCACCACAGCAGCTAATCGAGCCTCCACGCCGTTGCCTCCATGCCGTTGAAGAAGAGAGAGCATGAAGAAGAGAGAGTAGAAGGAAAGAGAGAAAGATAGAAAGAAAGAGAGCAGAGAGAGCAGAAATTATTGAAGAGAGAAGACCACGATCGAATAAAAAATAGTTTTTTTTATACCATTGAGCTACAGTACGATTCTACATTTAGAATCGCACTGTAGCTCAATTGTAATTTTTTTTTACAATTCTTGTATTTTACAACTTTCAATGGAGATGGATTTTGGGCCTCAATTGTAAATAAATTTGGAATTTGGCATGCATTTGGGATTTTCCACATTCAATGTGGATGCTCTTATATTTCTATCTGCCATAGCAGTGAGTTCAGTGACTACAAAAGTCTTATACTCCAATTATTACAACTTTTAAGGATGATCCAGTTGGTATTTGAGTTGGTGATATATAGAATATAAGTAAGGTCAATAGTACAGACAAAAGGTTACACACTGACTTGTAGTTGTTGGTATGCCTTTTAAAGCAAATTAATGCCATCTTGTCTTTAAAGTTTGAACGCGGCTAGAATTGATCGATAGCATGTGCTACCTTTTTTTTTTTTTTTTTTTTTTTTTTTTGAGAGAGACACGTGCTACCTAGTTACGTGTGAAAAGAGACGATTTACATCATTATAATAAAGCAAAATACACCACCTCATACCCTTGGTGCGTTGGTCATTCCACAAGTATAAGTGCTTATGGGGTGTAGGGAGCAAGGGCCGGGGTTTAAGTCTCTAAAAAGGAGCTTCACACACATATACACTTAGATTAGGCTAGAGTAGAAATTCTATCTTGTATCAAAAATAAAAATTGAAAAAAAAAATAAAGCAAAATACATCATGATACATTTCATCATGCGTCTAGCTTGTTCCACAAGCACATTCTTCCTCTTCTTCTTCTTTTTTTTTTTTTTGATAAAACAAAGGATTTATTTATTAATTAAGGAGCACGGTTCACAAGCACATTCTTTATTATACTTTATGGCTTCTAAATTTAACAACCGAATGATTTTAAAACGTCTTCTTCAAAAAAAAAAGAAAAAAAAGAAAGGATTTTAAAACATAGAACAAAGTTTGGATATAGGGATTTAAGATCAAGGGATTTAAATAATAATTTCCAGGGTAAATTGTAAAGTACACCCTTAAAGTTTGGGGTTGCTTGAATTTTACACCTTGAAGTTTGAAAATTTTGATTTTACATCCTAAGTTTTAGTTTCATTAACAAAATCTCACCCTCCGTTAGTTTAAGGTGTTAAGTGACACATAGGCTTGCTAACGTATTTTATTTTTGCCACATCAGCCATTCAAAACAACACCATTTCAAAGAAGGAAAAGACATTGCTGCCAACTCTCTAAACAGCACTGTTCGCCCAACTCAAAACAAAATTTCTAGGGGGTCGTTTGGTAACGTTGTTCTAGTAACGTTGTTTGTATTTTTTGGAAATACGTATGGGTGAAAAGGTGTGTAGAAATACATGTAATGTTGTTTAAAAACTGAAAACATGTGTTTAAATACATGTACCAAATAAGCCCTACGCTGTTTTGTCCAAGCTATAAACACAAAATATAGGATTTGCAAACACAACACCGTTTCACAGCCATTGAACGACATATTCCCAAAATTAAAACCCTAGCTATATTCGGTTTTCCAAGCCCTGGAGAGAATAGCTCTAACCATGTTCCTGTTGACAACTTTGCTAATGATAAGCCTTCCAATAAGGCCAAAACCGTATATTTTGTTTTCTAGAACATAGAGTTGTGGCTTAAACAAACAAAGTAATCATTTTCTACTGAATTACTAATAAGCAATCCTTAGAAGCACATACAAGCTAGAGCATTGCCATCAAGTGTGTTAAATACTAAATTTTTAGCATACAAGCACACCAAACACCAAAAATCATACCTTATCAGATGTGCAAAAACCCAATTTCTTTTACAACAAGCTACATTAGCCTTCTACTAGTAGGAAACTATAAGAAATTTACTCAAAATAAATATACCTTAGACTAGTTAAGACTGTAATTCTGATTAAGTGAAGTAGAATGACGAAAATATGGTAGTAAAAGTAAGAAGTTTAATTAATTAGCTTTTCATTGAATCCAGTTACTCAATAATCAATATAGGAGAAATTATATAAAATGACAACATTACGAGCACTAACAAGTATTACAACAAAACAAAATTTCTATTCCACACATTCATTACAATCTATAATTGAGAAAAGTTATCGTATAGAAATAATTTGACTTCTTTTGTGAAAATTCACTGATTATTTTATATTTTTTCTTTTATTTTTTTATTGAATATGAAAACTTTATTTCACAAAAGAGGAACATAGTCCATCTCCACCCAAAACTCCCAATGCAGAGAGAGAGATGGAAGAGATGCAAGGCGTTCCTTTAACATTACATTCACATGCCCCGAAAGTAGAAACAAATTGTACAAGGTGAAGTCTTTCCCTAGATTGAATCAAATTGGATTTGTACATGTTGTTCCTAAGAACAATAATTAATAAATAAATAATATTCAAATTATTTAAATAATAACGTATCACATAAATTAGAATTTACCATAAAATTAGAAAACAATGGAAAGACATTATCTCAATGATGCTTTAAAGCAGTTTAATAACATGAGAATAATTTACTGTCAATTCATAAGTTTTTAGATGACGAAGTTAAGGCACGGACTATGTAACTATCTTGAGACGATACACGCTATCTACGCAATTTTCGGTATAGTAAACTAATAATATTGTGCGTACCGCTCCCGGAATACAACAACTCAACCACCTAACATATAACATTGTGCGTACCGCCTCCGGCCCTCCGCTATCTATGGCAAAGTGATATAACATATAACATCAATATGTTATATCACTTTGCCTATTGTTGCAAATCAATTATAGGAATTATTCCATACTAGTAACATTCATATAAAGCCTCATTATTATGAAACCGTCGGCTATAACACAATATCATAAATACAAAATGTTCGATAAGGAAATACCAACATATTTTTTATACTTTCTCAAAAAAAAAAAAATTTGTTAAAAAACACGGCTATAGGTGACTCTATAGCCGCATTTGTAAGTGTCTATAGCTGCGTTTTTTGATAGGGCCTATAGCCGCGTTTTAAAAACGCAGCTATAGGTCCATCCAAATTATTTATATATTATTTACTTATATATATTTTTTAAAAAAAGATGTGGAGATCTAGCTATAGGTCCACTCATTTTTTTGAAAGAGGAGGTATAGCTATAGGTCTAGCCAAAAAATATATTTCTTTTTTAAAAGGATGGCATATAATGTACAGCCGAAAAAAATTATTTTTTTTTTGTATATAAAGGAGGAGCTATAGCCGCGTTTTCAAAAACGCGGCTATAGGTAACACCAAAAAAAAAACCCACCAATTGACATCCCCACTTTCCCACCTATCCATACTCTTATCTTTTCTTTCTTTGGTCATTATTTTTGTGCTTTCCTAAGTTTCTTTCTTGCTTCTCTACAAATCACGCCCTTGACTCTTCTTTTCTTTTTTTTTTCCTTCTTCACTCTAGCACAACTCTTTTTTTTTCTTTTTTTTTTTTTCCTTCTGTGTTTGTTTGCTGCTACTTCTTCTTTTCTTTTTCTTTTTTTTCCTTTCTTTCTTTCTTTCTTTTTTTCTTTCAACACAGCACACCCACTGGTACACTCCACACCACCATATACTTCATTTTTCCGGCAAGGGTCACCGGAAAACTTCATAGGAAAAGCTAAGGCTCACTCATCTCTACTATTTGAGGTAAAAAATTTCTAATCTTTTTATGGGTATTATACTTTTGTTAGAGGTTATTTTTTATCTAAGCTTTAATAGTAAAACCCAAGTGATTTATGAGCATTGGGAGTAATATTTATGTGTTTATATGTATGGATTTTACATTGATGGAATTATTTGATTTTGAATTTTTTGGTTCTATGCTTGAATTTGTGCTATTGTGTTACTGATATTGTACTTATGTTCAAATGGGTTTGTGTTCTTGAACTTGTTCTTTTGTGTTTCTAATCTTGTGCTTTTGTGTTCTTCGAATGGATTTAGTATTAACTTTGAGTTGGTTTTGTTGAATGAGAGGAGAATTAAGGGTTTGTATTGTTATATTTTGGAGCACAATATATTTGTATTGTCATGTAGTATGTTGTGTTTGATTTTGAATTTTCTGGGTTTGTGTTTAATTTTGAATTTTTTTTTTGTTTGAATTTTGAATTTTTTGGGAAAAAAAAAACCCAGAAATTTGTTTTTAAGCTATAGCTGCGTTTCAAAAACGCAGCCAAAACTGTACCTATAGCCGCGTTTTGTAAAACGCGGCTATAGGTCTCCGCAGGGCTCGCAGGATAGCCCGCGTTTAGAAACGCGGCTATATCCTATAGCTGCATTTTTAGGGTCTAAAAAACGCAGCTTAAATCACTTAAATCAACATTTTAAAAAATATTTAAAATCTTTATAAAAATATTCCAACAGTACAGACAAAATTCTTTTACCGGATTCCTATAAAAATAATAATAATAAAAAAAAAAGTCTTTTACAGGATGGAATTTAAACAGGGGCCTGAGCTTTTTGAACAGGGACGTGAGCTCGAAATTGAACAGTCTTCCCTTCGGGCTTTATTTATTCAGCCCACAGCCCAAAAAAATAGACCTCAAAGCCCACTTTCCAAATTCATCAGCACCATATTTATCCCGTCCGGGCCCAAGTATATTAACAATCTTTGATTATCGCATTCACCGGCTTGTTTGGTTTAGTCTCTGAGCATGATAGAGCTTCAATATTGAACGTCTTCAAATCTTTTTTTTATATTACTAATTGGTGCCAAACAGTTTGAAAAGTACAACATAAAGAATTTGTGGGCTCATATATCATGTTGATTGACAATGTGGCTTGTTTTCTTCAATGCTTGCACTGTTGTTGGAGAAGTATGATTGCAGATTCACTAAACTGCAGTAGATGTAGCAATCTACTGATCACTGTAGTGGATATAACATATTACTGTAAATGATATAGCAGCTGGATTATAACAGATAATATTGTTGGATTGTATGTAGTAGGTTTCGTTGCTGGGTTTTAACAACTGAAGTTGCTAGATCGAAAAAATAAGGCTGTTGGATCGTAGCAGATTACACTTCTAGATCGTAGCAACTTAAGCATTAATTAATGAATAATGAGCTAGGCTATTTCACGAATTGATGCAGCATCATGTTTTGTGTTGGAAAGTTCTTTGCTCTAGAACCTCAAATGAAGAAGATGTTGCCTTGATTTGTGTAGGATCGGCCGAGACACTTTCCTTGAAATTGAGTGGACGAACCAAGGAAGGCCTAAAAACCATCGAATGAAGGTGCCACCAATTTGGCCCAGTTTGAGTACTTAACTATTCGATAGTATAGAAGATTTGAATCTCGGATGTTTTTATTGAAACACTAAGATGTATCAATAGAATTACAGGAGTCTTGACAATTTGTATAAGGATAAAAAGTACTACACCGATTTTTTAACTAAATGAAATCGTGTTTTCAATTCATAATTCCACTTAAAAAAAAAATGAATTTGTAATAGTGTGAATAATAGGGTGTGTGCATGTAATAAACACTACCATTTGTATAGTATATTGAACCCCAAAAGAACATGGCTAAGGAAAATTTTACCCTCAATTTCTTAATAGTTTAAACTTTTAAAAAAATCGTTAATTTTACGTGGTATCAAAGCAAAAACTCTTGAATTCAACTGTCCAACTTACATCAATTTAAATTTCCAAGCCTTTCTGTTTTGACACATTTGTTTAGTCGGCTGTATATGTGAGTTTATCTAATTGGAGTGTTTATATATAAATTTTTTTAACAACAATTGGAGTGTTTATATAGACGCCTATTAAGCACCTCTTTAATAGAGGTATACATTTTATCTTTTAATCTCTTAAATGATTTTTTTTCTTAAATATTAATATTTTAATTAGTTGGAATATTTTTGCTTTGAGAGAAATAAGTTGGAATGTTGAATTCAAAAGAAGTGCGGCCTTTTTTTTTTTTTAATAGTCCGAGCCTTCATGATGACTAGATTTTCCTTTTCCTGACTCTCAAATAATTTTTTTTTAAGAAATATTTTCCTTCTTCCTTTGATAGTCATTTAAAATAAATTAAATTAAATCAGACTCCATCATCTTCTTTTTTTTTTTGTGTGCTGAATATCAGACTCCATCATCATTTTTTGTATCTTTCTGCTCACGAAATTCTACCAATGACGTACACGATGTCATTATGTTATAGTAACCATATATCCATATGCTCCCCCATATTGTTTATCAAAGCATATTTCTCAATCATCTTTGCTTATAATTATGCAACCATCCTTTTTTTTTTCTTCTCTTTTTTTTCTAAAAATGCTTCTCGTAGCCACAGTGGCGCTTTTTATTTTGAGCATGCCTGCTGCATGTGAGGCTAGGAGAATCTTCCATGGAGAATATATAACAAAATCTGATGAACAAAAACCAATACGTAAATACTTGAGAAGAGTAAGCCCAAAAGAAAGAAAATCTGCCACTCAACCACATCAGGAATAGGCACTTATCCATGTTTAGGGATTAATTAATTAGGAGAGAGAAGGAAAGTAGAAAAGAAAATAAATAATATAATATAATATTCTCTCAAATTAATGATGAGATAGGTTATAGTGTTTTACTAATCATTAAATCTCAAATTAATGATGAGATAGAATATAGTGTTTCACAATCCCATACTCAAGCCAAGTGAATCCCAAAAAAGCAAAAGGTGAAAAAGAAAAGAAGAAGAAGACTACCAGGAAAGGTCATGTGATCCAATACTTAACCAATGCAACTTCCTTTATCACTCAATCTGTGACCCACCAAAATTTACACTCACCATTCAATTTATTTATTTGCTTAATAATAAAAATAGATTTCCCGCGGGGACTCATCAAGTCCACATCATGTGATGGCAATATGTGGCAATGGGTACAATCTCATCAAGTTGATGACAATATGTGGGTACAATAGTTAAATTACAGATTCAGATCCTCTAGAGTTCTTAGGGTACTCTACCAGTAGAGTTCATTAAATCCTAACCACTCTTTAATGATTTAATGGTTTAGATTCTGCCATGTCAGCATTTCATTAATAATATTCTTAAAATAATAAAATAATGTTGTAAACAAAACAATTAAGATGATTGTTAATGAAATGCTGACATGGCAAAATCTAGACCATTAAATCATTAAAGAGTGATTAGGATTTAATGAACTCTACTTGGTAGAGTACCCTAGGAACTCTAGAGGATCTGAATCCTTAAATTACCAAGCCGTTGATGGGGTTATATATCATTGTGGGAACTAATGCAGAGTCAGGATTTTGACTTAAGGGGCCAGACAAAAAAGGATAATTAAGTATTTTTTATATTTAATATATCTATACCATATACGGTAGTTAAATTAGTAACATTACTATCTTTTTTTATTTTGAAGAATGAATCAATAATTTTTAACGTACTCATTAACCTAGATTTTACGATTAAATTTTAACTCTTCTATATAATGACTACATTACAAATGAATTATTAATAGACTAAAAAGTAAAGATAATATTAGTTTATTTATATTATACATTAAAAATCATACCAGTTTCAATATTTCCTCAAAAATAACAGTTTCATTAATCATAGTATTATATTATATACATTATTAATATATTTATCAATTTAATGACAAATAAGAAATAACAAGTAAAGGAAGGGCCAAACTTGAGAGTATTTGTTTTTGCTTTTGAAGATAACTTGAAGTGTAAACCATACACGGTGAGACTTGAAGCAAATTGTAATCTCAAAATTGTAAAAAATAAAAAATAAAAAAAATAAATATTTTCTTGGAACTCGGATGGTGGACTTCAAATCTTGCATGTTGGTACTGTGGGATGAAGAGTAAAGTAGGAAAAAATAAAATAGCAAACCAGACCAAAGAAAGAGGGGAGAGAGAGAGTCAAAAACTCATCTATGAGACTGTGATGTGGTTGGCACCAGTGTGTTGCCTATTTGCCAATTCCCAAGGTGCAAATCTGTTGGAGACTCATTTGCAAAGCGGTGGTGTAATTTATTGAGGATGGAGTAGAGGCTTTCCCACCGTAAACTGCAAAGAAAGTGAGAGAGGTTTTCCAACAAGGATGGAGCAAAAATTAGAATTTTTTCCTTCTTTTCTTTTGTGATTATTGTTAAAATGATCTTGTGTTTATCATTAGCTTGTTGATATATACACAATTTATCATTAGTCAAAATTTTCTTTTTTGGATAACCACTAATACGATTGTAATCCTATTTATGAATGTAAATACCTTCTTATAGAATCAAATTAATGCTATTTATAAATCCAAATAAACATTTAAGCGTGATGGGTGCAGAATTTATCTTTTCTTTTAAAATTTTAAAACGGTATGGATGACACTTATTCAATATATATCAACTGATTTTCAAATATATATATATCAACTGAATTTTTTAAAAGTTTTTTTGGGCGCCAAGGCCCCTTTTGGTCCCAACATGGCTCTGCTACTGGCAAGCATAATATATTCATTGAAATGCCACTATTGAAACTGCTCAACTTCAGCTAAAGATTATGTAAAGCGATAGAAAACTCTTACCACTAAATCACACCCATACTTATCATTCAATCAAATGCAGAGCACAAACACAATCCATATGGAAGTCGGTAGACTTTAACAAGGCCAATCATTTAAATTTTAATGAATTAATTTGTCCATAAGCACCGTGAGATGTTACGTACGTGCAAGTGCATGCATGGAAGGAACCACCCTTTCTCTGTCTTAAACACACGGAGACGGTCCTAATCCTTTATTACGAGAGCAAAAAACAAATTTACAGGGCGCCTTAGTGACACCAAAACAATAACAACTAATCAGTGCATATTCCATAAGCACTGTGAGACCAACAAAAGTCTACAAAGGGCCTTAGTGACATTCTGACCCATAATTCATTGGTATAATTGATATTTGGTTTATGTGGTTGTAATTAATTATTATGGATATCATAAAAAATTAAGAGATTGGAAATAATTAATTAGGGTTAATGTAGTTGTAATTATCTAATTATTGTAGATGTATTATTCTTATATTTGTTGAATCTAAATTCTTGTGATTATCAAATCAGGATGTTCAATATTTTTTTTTTTTTTGTAGGAAGGTCAAAATATTTTAGTTTAGTATTTTTTTTTTTTTCTAAGTATTTGTGGGGAGTAAAGGACCCAAGCAGGCATTTGGGCCTTTAGGCTCTAGCAAGGTATGCCGACCTGTTCTTAAATTAAGAACTCGTTAATACAGCATATCGGCCCATACGCCGAGAGTTCGAGGACACATCTGAGGGTGAGTTCCTCCTCGGATAAACCCAAGAGAACTCGGAGATTCACTATAAAGGTCAAGGCAGAATTCCGGAAAGACTGTTGGTTAAAAGGGGGAATTCCTGAACCTCTTAGATACACCGGTGTTAGAGAAATATCTTAGGAAAAGGCTGCTACCTCCACATTAAAGACTCTGCACCTACCTCCCTGACCGTATTAATGGGAAAGTGACCCCTGAACAGTAGAACTGAAATTTTTGGTTACTATTCAAAGACACTAAGAGAAGAAATATCTAGAGGGGAGGAAATTGGAGCAACACGTAGATGAAACACCAAGGGAAGAAGTATTTAAAGGAGTAGAAGGCCAAAGAAAAGGGGATCGATCAGTTATAAAGAAAGAAATTATTAAGAATTGTAACCTTTAAGAGAAAAAGAGAATTAATATAGAAGTGGTCATCGGCTCACGTCCGAAGAGGTTCATTTGCAATTATCATCTATTATTTACAAGTGTTTTGGCACCTTAGCCTGTTATCTAGTTCTCAGTACCTCTAACTTAGATTTCAAGCCCACACTCTACAAATTTCATTGTTTAAGGCTTATTGGGCCTAAGCCCATAATTGTCTTTGGGTCCAGGTACAATTGTGCACTTACAGTATTTATATTTTTTATATAAAATATTATTTTAATCCTTCAACTTTACCAAAAGGGTTTTTTTTTTCATTTTTAAACTTTAAAATGTTTTTTTTTTCATCTTTAAACTTTATAAAGAGTTTTCTAAATAGTTTAGAAATAAAATAGAGATGAAAATAATAGTTTTTTTCAATAGTTTATGAATAATTTTTTTAAATTTAAGAAAGAAAGTAAACATTTTTAATAATTTAAGAACAAGAGATGAACTTTTTAATAGTTTAGGGATATAAAACCAACTTTTCAATAATTTAAGAATGAAAAACAAATTTTTAAAAGTTTAGGAATAAAAAAAAAACTTTTTATAAGAATTAGGAACCAAATTAGTATGTTAGGAATATGAAATAATTGTTATAATCAATATTATGAATACTATTTCGGACCTTGTTTCGGTTTGTCCAATGAAATAGAATCTTTCAGTACCGATCTATTTCAGCATACCATTTTAGGGTGTTTCGGGATTTTTAAAAATGAATAATAAGAATAAAAAAATGTCTTACTATTTTAGATTATTAAACTAAATATTCAAATTGTTAAACAAATGTGCAGATACAAGTTTTAAGAAAAAAAACAAAAACAAAAACAAAACCACGTTAAAGATGAAAGAAGCTTCCTACTCTCCATGCAAAAGTCTCCTTAGCCCACGTGAATATATATCATCTTTTCCATGGAGCATTGATTGGTTTTATTTTTACCACTCCTCAATAACATGCGAGTCCACTTCTCAATAAAAAAGTGAATGTCTACCATCTTTTCCATGGAGCATTGATTAGTTTTACTTTTACCATTCCTTAAAATCCTGTGAGTCCACTTCGCAATAAAAAAATTACTTTCATCTTCATCTTCTTTCTATTTTTCTCTCACAGAGTCTTCTTAGTGACTCTCCGTTCTCATCTTTCTCCTTTTTTTTCTTTTTCTTTTTTTCACAGTAAATCTGATCTACTTTTTTCCTTCTACAAATATCAACAAAGTAAAGCATGTAAGGTTCATCTTTTCCTTAGACTTTGAAATCCTATGTTGTTTTAAGTTTAAGGAGAAGAATACCCAAAACTCCATTCCGGCTGAATCTTCCATTTTGGCTGGTATTTGGCCAAAACTCACTGGAACAATCCGAAATTCTATTAGAGGTGGAACAGGAGGTCTTATTGTTCTGCATACCGGTACTAGATTTTTTGGCCATTTTGGCCGAAATAGAACCAAATTAAGAACATTGGTTATAATCCCTTTAAATAGTTAGTTAGTTGAGATTAAGATGAGTTAGTTAAGATTTAAGTACATGTAGATTTTTAACACGTGATTTAATTTATAGGACACACATTGAATTAATTAGTCAATTATCTTGAGCTGTGTGGGCCAATGAGATTATAGCTAGTTTCCTATATATACATAATTGTACATAATTCAACATTAGATATCATTGAAAAATAAACCAATTAATTGTTTAGTGTATTTCATTTCTTTATCTTTCTCTTAATATTTCTCTATAGATGGTCCATTTGGATAGAATTTATTATTGAAAACTAAAAACATTGTAGCAAAATAATTTTTAAATGTGTGAATAGTGATATGAGACCTAGTTTTAATTTTTTTTTTTGAATAAAGTGCTTGTGGGTCTTATGAACAGTGCTAAACAGTAACTTTGTCTCCCATATAGTGTAATTGTGTTCATGAACAATACTGATTACTGTTCATGAACAGTAGTCGTAACAGTGAAACTTGCCGTGCAAAAAAAAAAAAAAAAAAAAAACATAAACTCAAAACGCAAAGCCTATCCAAACACTTAGAGAGAGTAACTATTTCGAATTAAGCCAATTTCATACGTTCTTTATACAATTCCTATCCAATCCATTACGAACCACTAGGTTCCTAACACAGTATTCTACCTTTTCTATTACATTGCAATAGAGCCAAAACTGTCCTCTTCTATGATCACAGCCAAGAATTTCTGCGCTTTCGCCAAATTAAAGCTTTGTTCGTTTATCTCCAAGGAAGAAATGAATGTAAAAGAAAGATGTAACATTGTGTTGTTTTCATGCTTTAATTTTGATCGTATGTCGAGAGAGTCGGAGCAGTGGGTCATGTCTCATGTGACAGCATCCAGTAAAAGAGAAAAAGAGAGATCTCGTTTCGTCTAAAGATCAGTCTAGCCGGATCCCAACGTTTTACTGGATTAATTTAAGATAGTGATGTGATTTGTGGAAATTTGAATACATAGTACTACTACTCTATCTAAAACAGATGCTAAAGTAGGAGAAAATAGAGAAAGAATGAGAGAGAGAATCTGTCTCATCGTCGATCAGATTAAAAAGTCAAAAAATAATAATAATTTTTTTAACTCCAACTTAAATAAATAAACTTCTCAAACTTTTTTTTTTTTTTTTTTACTATAAACTTCTCAAACTTTTATATCACATAACTGCGCAATAATTACCACATCTAAATCCGAATGAGAGGCCAACCGAAGATCTGAAATTTTAAAATGTTGTGACCATTATCAGGCTTTCAGTGATTCTGGCTATTTTAGCTAGGATTTTGATTTTTTGAATCGGATAGGGTCTTAAACCCAAAACGTATCTAACTGTGCGCCCTATCAAAAGATATCATATGCTATTTAAGGTGAAACACTTACCCTCTATATATATATATATATATATATATATATATATATATATATATATATATATATATATATATATATATATATATATATGTCATGTAGAACCATATATATGAGTCCGAGACTCAAAGTCGTGTGGGAATAAAAAGCACTCGCACCATGTATATACCTTGGCAAGAGCACTATACTCGTGGTTTGTATCATTTTTATTTTTATTTTTTTTATATTGGTTGTAGTTCCTTGTCTAATATATATATTGGTTGTAGTTCCGTGATCTATGTTCATTCCCTCCATTGTTTCTTTAAAAAAGAATGTTCAATCCCTCCGTGATACACACAGCTGAATTAAATGGCACCCATAAACTGTATCAATTATTAAATATTCCTAGGTAACATCTATATATATATATATATATATATATATATATATATATATATATATATATATATATATATATTTTTTTTTTTTTTTTTTTTTTTTTTTTGTTGAGAGAAACATCTATACTAAATATGATTTTTTTTTTTTAACACTACTAAATAAGAAATTGCGTGGCTGACAATTCTAGCTAATGCTTCCAAGGACCAACATGTATATGGGATAAGAAAAGGGAATAAAAATGAAAAGCACCGATATTTTCAAAATAAAAAACAGTGGGTAAATCCCATATTGAAAAATTGAGTGTGAGTTAAAAAAGTTTAAAAATTTGTGCTGTGTATCTAAAAGTTATGCTATTTTAAATATACATCACTGTCAGTTTCTTTAAGACCTTCTCTCCTTTCTCTGTGTGTGTGTTAAAAATACTTAAGTTATATCTAGTAACAGTTTTTGTTTTATATTTTCAAAAACTTATTTTTGGAAATATAGAAAAAAAAAAACAATTTTCTTGTATTTTTGAAATAAAAAACATGTTTGGTTAGTTGAATTTTTTTATAAAAAAAATAGTTTTTTGAAGAAACAAATAAAACATACTAAAATATATTGTTACTAGGTTTTGAATTCTAGTGCTAACTTATTAAATGGGACATATTCATTAAATCAAATGCGTGTTTTCATTAATTTTTGTAAACTAGAAACTGAAAACAGTCATTTGCATGTTTTCAGTTTCTTTCACAAATTGAGTTTTAAATCAAATGCATGTTTTCTTGTTTTTAATACATATTTCAAAGAATGATAACTGATTTCATCAAAAGAGGAAAATTAAAATGATAAAACCTATTAGCTCTTTAAAAAAATTTCCATTGGTTTTCTTAATTTCAAGCCTTGTTATATTCGAAAAATAATTATACTAATATTATGGTATCAAGGTTACACATGGGGACGGATTCACATCATTCACTTATGGTACAATTAGTGGAGAGAAGCAGCTACGTTCTTGGGGAGAGAAGCTACTCATCTATTTAAATAGTCAAGTAGTCAGTAATCTATGCAGTGCACCAATAAAATTTAATAAATATTATTTTTTGGATTAATTACAAATTATCCACTAGTGGTTTATCTCGAATTTAAGTTACTTACTTGTGGTTTAAAAGTTGACACTCTACCCACTTAAGCTTAGCTTTGTTAGGCTTCTATATATAAACCACTTCTCCATTCGTCATTAAAAACACAATTTAATTCAACATAACATAAAATAAATTAAAAGGCTAGGGTTATGAACATTGTGAAATTTCAAAGGTATAATAGTACATATGAACCCAAAGTACCTATGGTAAGAGAATTCCAATGTTAGATATAGCTAGGTTGGAAATTTTTCAAAGAGCAAGAAGGATTAACACCAATGAGCCCAACACTATCTTTTATCTTAAAAAAACCCAGAAATCCCAAGACTTCTAGCAGATAAGGCCCATAAAGATAATATAGAATTAGTCAAAAGAACGAGTGATAGAGAGAGAGAGAGAGAGAAACAACAACGGCTTCTTGTGTGTACTGCGGTAACTATCTTAATGAAAATTTGTTCTAAATTCGCTTTGTTGTCTTTGTATTGTCTATATTGCCGTTGGTGTAATTGGTAATTAAGTACTTAAGTTTGAGTGAGAGTTGAGAAAAGTGGGGACTAATAAAGAGACTCCTCATATTGCCTTTAGTAATGTACAGAGATGAGAAAGAGAGATACATTGGGAGAGGGGCAATGGATTGCTTGGAAGAAAGAAACAAATAAAATTACTATAAACTTTATCTTTCATTTAATTTGTTTACTTCTATTTTTATTATTAAATTGATTTTTAATTCTTTTACAGAAAAAGGGAAAGAGGGATACTACTTCAGTTTGGGTTTGAAAGTGGGGTGGTATTGGTATGAAATTTCATAATGTTCATAACCCTAGTTTTTTGATCCATATGTTGTTATGTTTTCAAATTAAAATATGTTTTTTAACCGAAAATAGAAAGATGGGTTACGAAAGCCTAATGGAGCTAAACTAAGGTGGGCAAAGTGTCAACTTTTAAACCATAGGTAAGCAATTTATATAAATTCGAGTCAAACCACATGTGGGTAATATGTAATTTGCCCTTATTTTTTTGTTTTTTTTTTTGGTATAAATATGAAAATTGATAATTATGGTAGTTATTCATATTTAATAGGTATTTACTATAATTGTATTTGTATATAAACTAGTAAAAAAATAAAAATAAAAATAAAAAACTAGTTATTCTATCATTTAAAGAAAATCCGATAAGCCAAGAGTATAATGTAAGGTTTAAATATATAATAGAATTTAAATTTAATTAAAAAAAATTTAAAAACTATCTTATAGCCATGGCATATACATATGTTCAATTAAGAACAATTACAATTAAAACAAATTTACATTTTTCTCAAAATAAAATAATTACACATACATATATAAATATGATATTTTTATCTAATAGAAGTATAATAAATTTCATATAAATATAATTGATACAGAATTAGAATATAATTTAAATGACAGAATTAGAATATAGTTTAAATGACACTTGGTATGAAAAGTGAAGTGTGCATGCATGTAAAATCTAAAGATACATGACATCAAATTATATGGAAATTAGGTCATTAGGTACAAAATTATCCCTCTTAGACCTAATATTGCAATATCTCAATCTGCATTTTATTTATTGTATAAAGGAGGGGTTGCTGTTTAAAATGAAAGGAAATTTTGTCTCCAAATACTTTAATTCATAAAAATAATAATTTTGATTTCTGCACTTTTTTCAGTACCCTCGGTACCTAATGTAGATCAGATTGTGAGTATAACCAGTGATGAGTAGACGAATGGTAAAAAATAGTTAACATTAGAATGTTTTCATAAAAATTTATATTGAACCAAACATGACCTATTGATAGACTAGTTTCTCGTTTGGTAGGGCTGAATATAACATGCCATAAGAGTTGGCAAAGTCTTGCACAAAAATCCGGTGGACTCAATAGTTCCTCTAGGCAATAGTGGGAGTGAATTCCTCTTCTGGTGTTACTTAATTAAACTCTATGTTAGTGCTATGTGGAGCTTCTCCATACTTTTTATTTTTTTTAACAAACAAGTTATTCATACCTTTTTGAGTATTTGACTATTTTCTCAAGTGTATGTAGTTTTTTTATCTTACACGTAATAGATTATTATAGAGAGGAATTTCGTGGCCTATGGGGGTGGCTCTAAAATATTGATGAGAGGTTTTTAACTCAAGATCTCATGAATATCTTAAATCCTAACCTAGCAGCTTCTAGATACTCGGTTTAATTAAAAAGGTGTCTCTTGTACATTGTAAATTTGATTTGTAGCAGTAAAAATCTCCTTTATAAGCAACCAAATGCTCGCCATATTCTTCATCACAAAATCTTAGAACTATCTTTGCTTCCAAATATGATACCATCTCTTTTTCTAAAAATGCTTCTCCTCCTAGCCATAGCGGCACTTATGAACATGCCTAATGCATATGAGGCTAGGAGGCTTCCAGAGAAAAATAAGTTTCTAGGGCCACTGCAAATGCAAGGCTTCCAACTAACTCCTACATCTATGATCATGTCCGATCCTCCCACCATCCCCAGCGACACTCCTCCTTCGAAGTCCAGCCAAAAGGCCTTCACCAATGATCACGTTGAAGCCCTTCCTTTGCTACACCAACAGCTTTTTAAGGGTCCTGTCCCGCCATCTGCTCCAAATCCGGGCACCCATATCCCATCTTCAACAAGCACTTTGGCGAGTGAATACGCTGCACTGCTGAACAGTCTTCCTCCTACCCCTATGCCCTAAGAAGGAACCTCCATCCCCTAGTCCCAATTAATATATATGTGTGTGAGTGTGTGTGTGTGTGTTTGTGTGTCTTCCTTCTTATCTTTATCAATAAGAATTTTGTTGGCTCAACAAAATATGTTGTAAGGATTATATATGTATACCTTTGATAATGTGAATTTGAGTTTTTCTCTGATTCTCAGCTGATGAATATGTATATGCTTTGAAATTATATGTTTGTATTGTTGGTTTAGAGAAATGGTTATTCTTTGGAGTCGGTTTAAATGAGCTTTAGGAAAAATATATTAATTTTTTATTGTGTTGCTGCTGCAGTGCACAGTAATTGGAAATGCCGATAAGTGATAATTCACCATGAGAATATTATTCAGTTTTGCTTAATTACACTGGCAGCACTACAAATCACATATTTATAGGCTCCTTTAGACAATTCTAGGGTCATTCTAGATTACTGATCAGACACTTAAAACTGCATCTAGACATAGGATAGGCTCAGATTCAACAAATTAAGTTCCAGAAAGTGCATTACATATGTATGGTTAGCCGCATAACCCATCACATGTCAGTGAAAGAAACACCCAGCGGTTCAACAATCTTCTCTCTGTTTCTAAAGAGACAAGCCGTGGCCAACAAGTCAAACACACAAAATGGTGTTCTAACAGCCACGTTGCAAATGGTTGCACAATTCTCATTATTAAATAAATCAGATGCTCTCTCATATTGTTCATCATCAAAATTTCTGAACCCTCTTTTCCAAATATGCTACCATCTATTTCACTAAAAATGCTTCTCCTATCCACAGTGGCGCTTTTTCTTATGAGCATATATGCCTAATGCATATGAGGCTAGGAGAATCCTCCATGAAGAACAACAAAATCTGATGACAAAAAACAAGTTGTTGTTAGGGTCACGGCAAGTGCATGGCCAAGTCCCTACAAATATCCGTGCCCAATCCTTCAACTTTCAGCCCAAAGGCCTTCGCTAGTGATCAACGAGTCAAAACTATATGTATAAATATAAAGAATTCTGTTAAGTAGTTGAATTAATATGTTGTATGGATTACATATTTACGTCTTTGATAATGTGGATTTGCGTTTATCTTGAATTTTTAGCTGATGGGTCTATGTGCTTTGAAATTGTATGTGCCGCATCACCGATCACAGTGTCAGTAAAAAACACCAAAAGCTCGATCACCAGACTTACTCCTCTCCGGTGGTCTAAGAATCTTCTTCTTATGTTTCTAAAGAGTCGAGCTATGACAGAGTCCCAAAAAGTCAGCCAACCAAAATCCTACAGAAAAAAACTATTACACATTTTATGAATTGAAATCGTGTCTTCAACTCTCGATTTTAGTTCAAAAATACGTCCGTATATGCGTAACAAATACTACCCAAATCCAACTACCAAGCCTTAAGAGTTTCCATTCCATTCTAACGCCTCGGAAACCTTTCCATCAACAAATCAATCAGCATGATCAATCAACCAAACAATTTTAATTAAAACAGAAAGTGGAACTTACATATCCACAAAAATACCTTAAAACCCATATGGAACTTAGATTTAATTAGGAAGGGAACAAGTACAATTATTAAAAGAGTAATGATATAGGCAAAATGTTTCACAATATTTTTAATAACAGTTTGTTGAGTTGATATATAATTAAACTTTTACCAATTATAATTTGTATTCAACATTAACATTATTCTTTTACTCACTACTAATAATTTAGCACATCATCCCAATGTTAAATTTATTATCAAGTGTGTTTTTTAGGTATCTGAGAGTGTAACAAGGGATCGGGATTAGAATATATAATCATATATGCATATTTGTGTAGATACGTAGGGTCAGAATTGTCAGATAGAAAGTACTGCGCCTTATAAAGCTGATTCCTTTTGGGTGCATGCACGTGCATGGAACCAAAGTCGAGCCCACTTGAATTCAAATCTCTCTAACGAGCTTGTAAAAGAGTCTGATCTTGGCCAACAAGCCTCTGGTAAATCCTCCTAATTCAACTTTGGGAGTCGTGTGCGACTAGGAGGAGTATGAGAGTCCGTGCTTCTATGTTTATATATAAAGTTGTGTTCGTGTTCGCGATTATCAAAAAAAAAGAAGTTGTGTTCGTGTTTTATAGAACAGAGTGAAAAAAAAGAGTGTTGGCGAACAAAAAGAAAAAGATAGTGTCGTCGATCGAGTGAGCACAGTGAGAAGAAAAATAAGGTAAAATATGCGTATAACAGTGAAGCCATTATATTTCTGAGACATACATAAGGAAATATAAATTAAGAAATATAACATTGATTTTATGCACACCGGTATCCAAACTGACCAAATCTGTGAACCCACCAAACCTGAGAGTTGGGGTGTTAAGTTTGGTTTGGGTTGATTAGTAAAACTAAATAATATTACGTGAATTATAATAATTTATTAAAAATATTTTTTTAATTAAAATATATAGCAAAAAAATCAATGAAATTTCAATATTTTTGCAACAATTTTTTTTTTTATTTTTTTATCTATGCATCATACTTTTTTTTTTGTGTGTGGGAAAACCATATCATTACGTTGATCACAATGGAATGTCAAAAATAAATAAAACTAAAATTGGTCTCAATGAATTGTTACAGCTCAAATTCAACAATACCGACATTGCTTTATCAGAGAATCAGAACCTGGAAAACAAATTTAAAAAATAAAGAGAGACAAATCTAAATCATACATGCTTTGAAGAGGGGGACACGAAAGTGAAAAAACCTAGAGATCAAGGAGGTAGGACACATATATCGAATTAATAATGGTTGAAGAGATGACCAATGATGAACGTGACCATTTTTTTGGTTGGTTTCGGTCTTTCTATTCATTGGGTCGATTTTTTACACAGCCCTAATATAAATTTGGGGGGTTTTTAATTAGAAGTTTTTAGGTGCTTTAGATCTCAAGTTAGGCATAAAGTTGAGAAAATATTGTAATTAACTTTATAACAGTGTATTTATTCTAAGTTTGTTCTATGATTTTTCCCTTCAAGAAGAAATAGTTTTTCACATAAATTTGTATGTTTTTGTCATCTTGTGTGTAATTGATATCTTGTCTTGGTAATTTTCGCAATAATAATTTGAGGTTATTGATTTTGTTGGCCTTTGATCATGATGCATAAATTTATTTTTCAACAGAAGGAAGAGATCAAGTCCCGAAGTCCGACAAAAAAATAAAGTATTTTAACACGTATTTTGTGAGTTGTTAGACTAGATAGGTAGCAGAAGTTTAAATTCAAAACTTAAGGAGTAATATCTAAAGTACTATATCTAAGTTTTACCCTATTATGAATACATGAGTTACATAAATAGATGGTGTTACTTTCATAAAGAGACAAAGTTATATTCTTTCATACATGCCATTGAATTCTTAAAAATTCCTTCCATTCGACTTTTAAGCCCTATAAATATGTGATCTAATTACAAATGAATACACATGCAATATTCAAGGATGCATAGTATTGTGTGGATGAATTTTCTCATCTTCATATATCTTTACCTTATCCTACTATTTCTTTTATTTTATAACATGTTATCAGCATGAGCCTCTAGTCAAATTCTAAAATAAAATTGTGCCCTTATTGTTCTGAAAAAATGTAACACTCAATTCATTATCAGTCTTTTCTTAAGAATTGAAACCTCACAATCTACCAACATTCAAGTGGCGTAGTTGGTAAGATACAAGGCCAACAGGTCTTAGGACTTGGGTTTGAGCCTCAACAACTAATAATGTATTGGTGCTCCTTATATTGCATTTCCATCCCAAACAGTCCAAAGATAATAAGTGAGTTTTTCATAGACCAGGAGTATGAGGTCTTGTCTAGGAGCAGGTAGGGTGCTACTATGGTCACGCCCAAGTAGGGAAGCCACACTAATCGCCCTCCTCTACCCATTTTTTATTTACCAAAAATAAAAGAAACTGTACAATCTGATTTGTTGATTATCAGGGTAATGCATGATTAGAAATTTAGTATTTACATAATGAATAGAAAAAAAAACAAAAAACAAAATAAGCTTGATTTTTTAAAAATTTTTAGTTTTAGGGAGTTATATTTATTCTATGAAATGAGGTCCTTAAAAAAATATATTGTTAAAGTAATTTATATAGAAAAATCAACCTAGTTGTTCTCAAATATTTTTCTATCTTTTCTTGGTTATCTCTTTGAACATGGTTTAAGATCTTGTGACATTCAACAAACCTGACAACTTCATGAGATTGGCAATAGAGCTAAGGCTTTGGTTCAAGAGTTTTGGGATATCCACTACAAGGAGCCACTGATCCGAGTTCGCCCATTTGTAGTTCGGTGGTCGCCTCCCCCAGCTAAATATTATAAAGTTAATTTTGATGCAGCGATTTTGGAAGGTTCAAACTGAGTAGGAATAGGGGTTGTGTGTAGAGATTGTGAAGGCCATGTTTTGGCTGCTCTGAGTCAGAATGTGGCACTGCTTCAGTTGGTGGAGATGGCAAGGGCTTTGGCTGCTAGAAGAGGAGTTTAGTTTGCTAGGGAGTTGAGTTTTTTCGATGTACAAATTGAATGTGATTGTCTTCGTGTCATCCAAGCTTTTCAGGACTCGAATTGTTGCTTTACTCTCTTTGGCCACATTATCGACGAGACTAAGAGAGGTTGGGTAGTTTTTTACAGCAGTGTCAATTTCAACATATGCGTCAAGATGGAAATAGATTGGCTCATTGCCTTGCTAGACGAGCAGCTTTAGCTACAACTACTGATGTGTGGGTAGGGGATTTACTTAGTGATTTAGATGTTGTATTCCAATCGAATTTGCCTTAGTTTTATAGTTTTTTATTTATTTTTATTAAAATATCGATTACCTTTTGCTCAAAAAAAAAAAAAAGATCTTGTGACATGTAACTCTTTAGTGCCACTGCCACTGCCACACATTGGTGGGACTTATTGACCCATATGATATATCCCACAACATCCCCTATGCCCAACAATGTTCAAAGAGATTAACACAAAAGAAAATTAGTATCTTCTGATCACCAAAAAGACAGTTCTACGTCCCATAAAATAAAATAAAATAATATAAAGTAATTCTATGTCTACACTCATTTTGAATGCTTTCACTGTGCCTTTCACTTTCACGTACATTATCAAAGTATAATTTTTTTTTTTACTTTTTTTTTTTTTTTTGTTTAAGGTACAATGTTTTCAAATAGCTAATAATTTTCAAAGGAAAAAAAAAAAAAAAAAACTGAAAAAGTCAAAAGAAAAAAAAAATTATATTAAACGGGCACATAATAAGATTTATGGTAAAAATTATTATGTTAAATACCTATGATATGAAATGATATAAAAGTAGTGTTCAAATATCATTTCTATATATATAACTTCTAATCAAAATCTTTACAAATTTTATTATTGACGCAAATGATGTCTAAGAAAATTTCTGATACTATGGAGATAATGGCGTCTTTTTCGAATAATTAAGATAGAAATAAACATAAAAGAGCACCTAAAGAAACCAGTTCATTTTTTTCCTGGGAAGGGATAAGAGATGGAAGTGAGCCCAGGGAAAATTATTAGGTAAAATATTAGCCTCTCTATGACTATGGAGAATTTGACATAAGCATAGGAGAAGAAGACAACAGGATACAAAACTTCTAATATCCTAGATAAGGCTTTCCTTAGGGATCTATTTGGCCCACAGACCACAAAAGTAGACCACAAAGCCCAATTCACAAACTCATCATCACCATATATACCGGTCCCGGCCCAAGTTATATGAAAAACCTTTGTCTATTGCAAACACCAACTTGTTTGGGCTAATCTCTCTGGGCACGATAGAGCTTGCTGAGTTACTTCCTGCTTAGCCAGCTGAACTGCCCACTTTTTATATACTAAGTCCCAAAAATTAAATGTATATAAGGGTTTTTGTTTTTGTTTTTGTTTTTGTTTTGGGCCCTCTCGTTTAGCATTTTATGAACTGTTTTTTCTTTTAATCCGCCCAGATTTCTCTTTAATTCTTAGTTGATATGTGTGGAGTATTTGGCAATGATGGTGGTTGTTAAACTGTTTTTTTTTTTTTTGGGTGTTTTTTACTTGTATTTTGGGTAGGTGAAAAGTGAAAACTCATGCCCTGAGGGTGAGGGGATTTGAAATTTCGAACACGCCCCTTCACCCGAAGTTCATTGGCATAAAATCTGCTTATGTTGTAACAATATGAATATGTAAATCTAGATAGAATCTCATGCTAAATCAGTATAATGATTTGGAATAAGAAAATTCCAAACTTTTATACCATCAAACAAAGAAACAGAAAATAAATTTTTATACTTTCCAAAGCTTTGAAGTGATTAAATTTTTAATTTTTTTTTTATAGATATAAAATTTCAATCTTGTCTCAAACAAAGTTGGATCTAAAAAAATCAAAGAAAGATGGATTTTCTTTTTCCTTTCAACACTAATAAATTTTGGCTTTTTAATCTTTAGAGAGAGACTCCAGTTTTAGCATACCGTTGCTTTTTTTTTTTTTTTTTGTATTGAAAATAATCAGATGGACCCAAGTGGGGGCCCAAGGGGACTCGAGCCCCCTCGGTACAAATTTTTTTTTTTTTTTATAATAGTTCTAATATATTTTATTTTTGTAGTTAGGCCCCTTCCAAAATCTTAGACCACCTTCTTCTGAATAAGTCTAACTAGCCTCACTCAAATAACAACTGTCCAACCCAAAAACTTAACAAAAATAATAAAAACATTCATAATAGTGATTGTATTTTAGCAAAAAAAAAACTATTTTACCAACAAAGAACCAAAAAATCATGTATTATTAAAGAAGTTAAAGCTAAATTTTTTGCAACTATAATAAACTGGTATAAATACCAGTTGACAATAACAAGTTGTTAAAAATAAAATACAATATTTTATTAAGATTATATCTCTTCCTTCAATTAAAAAACTCAAATTTTCTCACTTCCTTTATTATTTTAAATGAAGTGATAAAAAAAATAGAATATTTGATATTTGGTATATTATAAAGTGATGTGATAAAATAAATAAAAAAAATAGCTTTTTAAAGTAGTAAAAACTAAAAATTTTAGTACCGCCACTATGAATGCTCTAACTTCAACAAAAAACAAAAAAACAAAACAAAAAACAAATCTTAACCAACCTAGTATTAAAATAAAAAAATAAAAAAATATTCTTTTGCTTTTGTTTCTATTTTTTTGGTAAATAATTATATTTTAATATATTTAAAAATAATAATTTTAAGTATTTATAAATTTTTAACACTATATGGATAATTTTTTTTTCTTTATACTTGGAATAATAATATAAAGAAAAGACGCAATAGTGGACCGGTTACTCAGATTCTAGACATATATGTTGTCCACAATCAGATCCAGCTTGGTGGGTAACCACAAGATACTCATTAGGGAGGAAAAGTTGTATTTGCAAAAGTCAATGACTTTTCTCTCTAATGAATGAAAAATTGGAAGAATCTTTTAAAACTTTTGTTTTTAGTGAATGAAGTCACTTCAGGAGTGTTTGAATTTGACACGTTTTTTTTTACTTTGTAAAGTAGAGTGCCATTTTATTTGGACCAAAGCAATTTGATATATGATTTATATAGAACTTCCAAGTCTTCCATATACTTGGGTTTAACGAATCTTTAATTTATTATTTTAAATATTTGGGTTTCATGGCGTCTGACCCCATGTGACTCTAGCAATCCTTAAAATATTCTAATCCCATTGGGATGGTGGCATCCTTTTATTATTTTTTTAATAAGATAGAAATCAACATAAAAGAGCACTAAAAAACTACTATATGGTCTATAAACATTTTTTTTATAAAGAAAATGATGGAGGGATAAAAGAGATTTGGTGGATAAATATTTTTTACACAAAAAAAATAATTAATACATTAACGTGATGATAAAAAGTAATTATTATAAAATAAATATCATAAGTTAAAATTTTATCTCATTAATAAATAAAAAGGAATAAAAGATACCTACAATTAGACAAATTTGGCATACCATCCAAGACAGCAAGATAAGAACATTCAAATATCCTTTTATAATAGTATAATCATCTTAATAGTCTAGATTGTCCAGTCAATCTTATCTAGTTATTTATGGGATAAAGAACTTTAGATAGTGACCTATAATTTTATAGGTCACGTATCATGATGGTTGGTAGCATATGTTATTGTCACTGAATGTCAAACATTTTTTCTTTTTGTTATTTTGTATTTTTTAATGGTCTTACAAGGAAAACTTTATTTGTATGATTTTTTTATGGTAGCCTATGATCTTACAAGGAAAACTTTTTTGTGATAAGAAACTGTCGGGATAGTTACGTACTAATGGAAAGCAATGACACAGAGAACACGATATTACAAGGAAGGACCGTGTTTATTGCTGCAAATACACACTTGACACTACCAAAAAATGTGACTTTAAATCATGATTTTCAACTAAAGAGTGTGTAACCTATGTGTTATTTTAGGCAGTTGTATGAAACAAATTTTTACTAAAAAGTAGAAGGGTAAGACTTGTGTACAATACTTAAGTATTGTTTTTTAGGTTTCCCTCCTAAGATTCTGCTATGTGAATTTTTTCTAAAATGATGGAAGTGTGTTTTTTATTTAAGTAGCCACTTGTCTGAATCTTAAGAAAAAAAAACCTAAAGAACAACACCTAAAGTACTGTACCTAAATTTTGTCATAAGTAAAAAAGAATATTACTAGGATTTGAAATAGAGAGAACTCTACTTCTAGTCATTATATTACTTTTTTTTTCTTCTTTAAAAAAATTAAGCAAGAACATTATAATGTGCACAGTGAACTATGAGAGTGAGTGTGTGAAGAGTAATTCAGTGAGAAAAAAAAAGTTTTACTTTGTTTATTTTTTTGCCCTGATACCCCTTCTATTTGTTCTATCTTATCCTCTCTCTCTTTTCTCTCTCCAAGTAAATAACTACCAGTCTTTGGTTCTATATTATTATATTTTCTCTTTTGTTTTTCTCTTCACTACAAGAAATTTGGGTTTAGGCAACGTTTTTAAAACGTCATTAAAAACCCAAAAAACGTCGCTATAGACACAAATGGTCTACAACGACGTTTTCTTTTGCGACGTTTCAGTCGCTATAAGTCTATTGCGACGTTTCTAAAAACGTCACCATATATGAATTTTTAATGGCGTTCAAAACATTTTAGTGATGTTTTCTAAAACATTACTAAATAATATTATATTTTTGTATGTTGGAAAATACATTTAGCGATGCTTTTAAAACACCGCTAAAATCTGCTTTTTTTTTTAATATCAAAAATGTTATATAAACTTGCTCAAACTTCAACAATAGCTAACATTAACTTGTAATATATCAAATATACCTATTGATCATTAATATTCCACAATAAAAAATGCCCAAACTAACACATTAACCATAGATTCAAATATATATAGTACCAATACATGTATCATCTTGAATTGAACAAAACACTTGTCTACCTACACAAAAAAGAACAACCACCTAAACTATGACAATATTATAAACAAAGTACAATACTTCCAAAATAAATGTGGCTGTAACAAAACACTTGTCTACCTACACACACACACACACACACACACACACACACAAAAACAACCATCCGAACTATGACAATATTATAAACAAAGTACAATACTTTCAAAATAAATGTAATTGTTCAAAACAACTATGTAACAGCCCATGGAGTCCTTAAAACATTGTATTTACCGCTATATGCTAGTTCTTGATAGGATGAAGTCTGCAATCTATGAGGAGTTAGAGATTGATGATCTAAACCAAAACCGACCTGAATACAAATTAAGAATATCTAATAAGTTCATAAAGAAATCATTTAGAATAACAAAACAATAATTGTTATACTTAAAAATTTAAATACCATCGAAGTAGAATTGTGCATACACTTAAGTATAGTGTGCACAACATATTCAAAACTACATAGTTTCATAAACATGCAAATAGGATTACATATAATCTTAAATATACTAAATAAACCATATCAAGTTTATCAATATCCTCATTCACACAACTGGACTAAGTCATAAAGCTCTACAAACTTAAGCAAAAACCATGGAAGTAAAATTACACATACACTTAAATATAGTACATAATATAATCAAAACCACATAGTTTCATAAATATGCAAATAGGATTACATGTAATCTTAAATATACTAAACAAAACATATCGAGTCTATCAATATCCTCATTCACACAAATGAAGTAAGTCTTAAAACTCTACAAACTTAAGCAAAAACCATGGAAGTAGAAAACAAACCTATGCTTCTAAGAAAACAAAGCAAAATTTCCAAATTTGAGAAAATGACTTGCAAGTCACACCAAGGTCCTAAGTGTAGGCATGAGGAGTCTAAATTCATTAGTAATTTATTAATACATTTAGTAACTAATCAATATTTGTTGATAATTGTCATTTAGTTTGCATGTTCTGACATGCAAAAGAAAAAAAATAATCAAACAATAATCTACCACAAAACAATTATCAATGCAAGCCACCCACTTGCTCCAACTAAACAATCCACTACAAAACAATTATCAATAGAATGCTTATAAGTATTGAAGTCCAAAAAGTAATCAACAAACATAACAACATCCAAATTTTCAAAAAATAATAAACACTTCTAATATGAATGTAAATCGCCTTATAATACCATGCAAGTCACCTACTTACTTTAGCACAACAATCCTCCCAATACAATTATCATAATCACAAATATAGAATACTTACAAGTATTGAAGTCCAAAAAGTAATCAACAATTATAACTCAAAAATATCCATCCAAATTGTCAAAAAATAATAAACACTTCCAATATGAATGTAAACCGCCTTATAGCACCATGCAAGCCACCCACTTACTCCAACTCAACAATCCACCCTAACACAATTATCAACATCTCAAGTACAAAGTTTTAAGCAAAAATTACTTACTATGCTCAAGCCAAGCACGCACCTTTCCAAAAAAAATCCAAACTTATCACAATAAATAAGTGGTTAACATGCAAAATAAAAGAGGACACTTAAAGCCCAAATTCTTACTTGCTATATTTTTAATACTAGCCTGCAAAATTACTTGCTATATTTTTAATACTAGCCCAAATTCTTTGAGACTTGATTAACATTAAAGCCACATGTTAAAAAAACATATTAAAACAAGGAATGAAACTCACAATCTCATATAGCAATTATCAAACTACAAGTCAAGCAATCCAATTCCATAACTCTTAGAGACAATTTATCAAACACTTGGCATGCAACAAGTATAAAGTTTACTCTCACATATGTCAAAACCATCCTAATGCAAAGAAAACACACTTTCAAAATTAGGCCATCTCAACACATGCAACAACAAAACTCATATGGTTGTTCTAGGAAACCAACCCTCAAATACCCATTAGTAAAATAGAGAACCAAAACACCCAATCGAAGCAAACACCTCCAAAAAGATTGTAATTTTTGGATTTAATAAATCCCTTGCTACCCAAATCCTTATAATTCTCTAATCTTCCAATATTCACCAAACCCATCAAGTATATACCATAAACATTATCAAATAAAAAAACGAAATATATCTCATAGAAGAAATTGAGAGAAGACTCATATTTTTACCTTGGGTTTGATCCACTTTGAAATCTCATGGAGTTTGGCTACTAGGAGGATTAATGGAGAGAAATCTTCACTTTGTTGGAGGTCTTAACTTGTGAAAGGAAAAATGAGGAAGGAGACTAAAATTTAGTGTGCAAAGCACTAAAAATGTTTGAGCTAGGATTTGGTCATGGCAGGGAAAGTAAATGAGAGAGTAGAGAAGAGAGTAAAGAGGGGAGGGGCTGCTGTAAAAGATGAGTGAGGGCAAACCAACGTGTAGTGGAAATAGGGTTGGTGTTGGTATGGACACAAATACGATAATACCCCCACTTAAAATCATATTGCCAAAACTAAGTGGAGGGAAAAAAAAAAAAAGAGAAGTGTGAGTGTGGGACATGAAGGGGAAAAAAAAGGTGAAAAAAGTGTGGGATATGGGCAAAAGCTTATGCAAGAAAAGTCAAAAATTGTGGGAACTTATAGCGACCTTTACAAAACGTCGCTATAGACCTTTTCCTGTTTTTGCTTACTGCTGGGGTCTGGGACACAAAGTGAAAAAAAAAAAAAAAAAAAAAAATTGTGGGAAAAAAGCAAAAGTTTGTAACTACTTATTGCGGCGTTTTCAAAAACGTCGCTAAAGGATCACTATATAGTACCATTTTTCGATATACCACTTATAACGGCAAATTTAAAAACATTGCTAAAAAAAAAGCTGCCTAAACCCAGATTTCTTGTAGTGCTTCTTTATCTTCAGGTAAATGACTACTAGTCTTTTTCTTTCTCTTCACGTTAGTAACTATCGGTCTTCTCAATTTAATAGATCCAAAGAAGTAATCATTTTTAATTATTTATCATTAGAATAGCTTTTATTGTATTTATGCACACCAATATAAGTGCATCACCATGATGAGTAGAAGATAAGGAGAATTACTTTTATTTATTTATTTTCTATTAACCCAATATATTTGTTACCTAAACAATACAATGCCTACTTAAGTAACTAAACAAATCATCACTCCTTTTCCTTTTCCTTTTCCTTTTCCTTTCTTTTTTTACTCTAAAATTTTGGAGAACATCAAAAAATTAAAATATTTAATGAAAGAATGTGAGGGTCAAAGCTTGACACATGAACAACATTGACAAGTGTCACTAATTATTAGAAATTAATTGAGTAAAGTGATATGGTACTCATTTTTTTCATTAAATGATACAAATTTCACCAATAAATTTAATTAAAATAATCTATTTTCATGCGGAAGGAGAGAGTACCGTCTCACTTGGTTCTTGGAATTCTATATTTCTAGTTAGTTACTTGTGCAATGCAAGAAATTTTAACAAAATGTGATTTTCAATTTTTTTTTTTTTGTCTAACTATGCAATTTCCATATTGTGGTATATATATATATACACCTATGCAATGCAAGAGAGTTTAACAAAATGTGATTTTTAATTTATTTCTCAGTCTAAACATACAATTTCCAAATTGTGGTGTGTGTGTGTGTGCATTATGACATGTAAAATTGTATGACCCAAAACTCATGTGATAAAATATTATGAGGTCAATCAAAAATCAAATAATATTTTTTATAGATTATAGATTCTTATTGAGAAACAAGTAAATGGAAGTTAGTAGCGTATAGTTAGTGTACTTTATTTAAAGTGACTAATTTCTTTAGTTTGGGTACATATATAGATAATGATAATTTTCAAAGAAAATTATTAAGTACTTTTAGAATATAATGAAATGATATTCCCTTATCTCATATGAATGATAAATTTCATCTAATTTTAATAAGGAAAAAACTTAGATACAGTACCTTAGGTGCTATTCTTTAAGTTCCCTTCTTAAGATTCTGTCATGTAGCTAGTTAACTAAAAATATACCTTCATTTTATGAAAAAAATCCACATGGCATAATCTTAAGAAAGAAACCTAAAGAGCAACACATAAATACTAGGATTTAGATATTCTAGATTTCCTAAAATACTCCACCAGTAGATTTCTTTAAATCTTAACCACTCTTTTATGATTTAAGGATCTAGATTCTGTTTTGTCAGAATTCCATTAATAATACATGGCAGAATCTAGAATCTACTGATAGAGGATCTGAATCCTAAATACTATACCTATGAAAGGAGCGGGTATAACATTACGGAATTTTGAATCTTTAATAGTAATAACATAATATTTATGATTGGATCTACCATTCACTAAAAATAAAATAAAAAAACAAAACAAAACAAAAAAGAGCACCATAGCACTATATTTTGAGAGTAAGGGTTTAGTAATATTGTTCTAGTAATGCTGTTTGTATTTTTTGAAAATACATGTAATGTTATTTAAACACTAAAAACCGTTGTTTAAAATACCTTATCAAACATTCCCTAGATATCAGTGTGAATTTTTTAAAGCAGACAAGCAGTGATATTCTTTTTCAAGACACACCGACTATGAAAATCTTTGTGGTTCACATGGACCTGAAAAAGATGCCAATAACAATAATTGGACTAACAGACAGAATGGATGAAGACAGTAATTCAAAAAATAGTACACTTTTAGGTTCTAATGTTGAAAAGTCAACTTTCAGTAAGCATGCTTCCAAAATAATATACAATTATATTACTATTTTACATTTCATACACATAAATATATATATATATATAGATATATATATATATATATATTATATGACCCTCAAAGATAAATTCCTAGCTCCACCACGGATAATAATTCTTCTTCTTTTTTTATGATAGATACATTATTCATAGGAGAGAAAAAATAATATCGAAAAATTAAGAAATAGTGGTGTACACCACTATTTCTTAATTTTTCGATATTATTCATGTGACTTCTAGCGAGTAGCTATGCTTTTTAAAGAAAAACACCAACCATGGCATAAAACCGAATATCCAATCTTTTTTTTTTTTTTATAGGAGAATATCCAATTTTTGAGATTCAAATGAATGTGATTACCAAAAAAAAAAAAAACCTATAAAAGTGGTAGTTGCCTAGTTGGGACTTGGACAGAATGAATGAGTTATGATAGGCGTCATCAAAAATTGTAAAATATTAGTATAAAATAATTTAATTTGGATTTTTTCAATTTGTCAAACGTTGTCACGTTTCATGATTCTTGCCAATTTAAATAGGATTATAATTTTTTTACTTCAATCTTTCAACTTCAGTCACTCACCATCATCCTTTTATGAAATTCAATGTCATCACACGATTCTCTCTATTTTTTTCCTTCTCGAAACAAACACATCTTACACCAAATTAAGCACGATACAAATCTCAAAACACATCACAAATGGATACACAATTTCCCTATAAATAAACCATATGCTCCCTCATATTTTGTTCATCAAACATTTCTTCACCCTCTTTGCCAAAGAGACTTTGCTTCAAAATATGCTACCATCTATTTCTCTAAAAATTCTTCTCTTAGCCACAGTGGCGCTTTTTCTTATGAGCAAGCCTGCTGCATATGAGGCTAGGACAATCCTCCATGGAGAAGATCAAAATCTGATGAAGAAAAACCAGTTGTTGCTAGAGTCGTCACTGCAAATGCAAGGCGACCAAGTCCCTCCAATATCTATGTCCATGCCCAATCCTCCCACCACCACTGGCGACACCCCTTCTTCCACGATCAGCCAAAAGGCCACCTTCACTAGTGATCACATTAAAGTCCTTCCTTTGCTACGAAGACAACTTGGTAAGGGTCCTGTTCCACGGTTGGCTCCAAATCCGGGCACTCATGTCCCACCCAAAATGGACAACTCCATCCCCTAACCCCATATATATATGGAGTTCGGTTAATGAATGATTTAAAGGTGTACATTAACCCTCCATTTTAAGAAACTTTTTATGAAAAATTTAAAAAACTATCAAATCAGTTAGTTACTTTTTCATTTTTTCATAAAAATATTCTCTAAAATTGTTTACTATTGTATGCCCTTAAGACATACATTAATATATATACATGTTTTCTATATCAATAAGAATTATGTTAGCTCAACATATATATATATATATATTGTATGGATTTTATATATATTGTATGCCTTTAATAATGTGAATTTGAGTTTATCTTTGATTTTCGCAGCTGATGGATATGTATATATGTTCTTTGAAATTGTATATGTATGTAAGTATGTATGGTTAACCGCATAACCCATCACTGTACATGTCTGTGAAAGAAACACCATGTGGTTCAAGAATCTTCCTTTTCTGTTCCTAACGCTATTAAAACTTTCTCATTGATTAATCAATCAGCGTCATAGAGACTGAAAATTTTCAAGAATTGAAAACCACGAAGCACCATGCCACACAGCAGAATAAACACAACAAAACCATGAAACCCATTACCACATAAAACCCATTGCAGATCGGAGTCCAATAACCACCCAAAAAAAATCGGATTTAATTAGTAAGAGCAAGTACTGACTAAATCAAAAAAAAAAAAGTATTGTTTAAAACAAGTCTTATATTTCTATCTGCCATAGCAGTCAGTTCATGACCACAAAAGTCTTTTTTTTTCTTCATTTTTTTTTTTATGAATGAGACCACAAAAGTCTTATACTACAATTATTACAACTTTTATGGATGATCCAGTTGGTATCTGAGTTGATGATAAAATATAACCATAAATGGTATGGTCAATAGTACGGACAAAAGGTTAAGCTCTGACTTTTAATCGTTGCCTTGTCGGTATGCCTTTTAAAGCAAATTCATGCCGTCTTGTCTTTAAAGTTTGAACACGACTAGAATTGATCGATAGCACGTGCTACCTAGTTATAATAAAGCAAAATACATTATAATACATTTCGTCATCATCTAGCTTGTTCCACAAGCAATCTTTATTATACTTAGGGGTGTGCACAACCAGACTGTGGCCGGCCCAACTGACTAGTGCAGACAATACCGCATTGCCACTGAAGTTAACCGATGGAGCCGAGTCTGGTGAACAGAGGGGATCTCCAATTTCGATGCCGGTACGATACAAAAGTCAGAAAGCAAATCTGAAACCGATTCTTGCACCGAATCGACCGATAAATCTTATATATATACACATCTCTCGGAATAGCGTCGTTTACCATAATTTTTCTTTTTTCCTTTTTCTAAACAAAACGGCATTGTGTCACATAGTTTTAAAAAAATAATGAAAACAGTGTCGTTTTGTGCACAACCCTGACCCTAACTCCCTAGGTATAAATTCATTATTTTCTCAGACCTTCCTTCATAACTCTCTTAGTCTCTCTTTCACCTCTTGGCTTTGCTGGGTGTTGGCTCTCCTTAAGTCGTTGTTTGACATGTCTCTCTCTCACTGCCTCACCAGTCACTGGCTCACCACCTCGCTGCCACCAGCCACTCCGCCGGTAACTCCATGTCTCCACTCTCCATCTCTCACCTTGCCGTTTTAAAGATTCTTTCTCTCACTTTGAGTCCAACCGTCCAAGTCCATCTATGAACTATGATTTGTCTAATGTTTTTTGTTTTTGGCATTTTTCAGCAATTTGATTTTTGGCATCTGTGAACTATACCTTTTACTCTTACTTTCATTTTTTTTTATTTAGTTAATAAATTAAATTTGGGGTTTTCTCATTGTATTGGCTTTCTCATTGTTGGACCGATTTCCGAATTGAGTAATGAGTAATTAAGTATGATTTGTATAAGTATGAGTTGGAATATGTTTTTGTGTATGGCAGGTTGGTTGTGAAAAATTATTTGTGATGTTGTTTTTAGTTTTTAGTTTTGTGTTTGTGTTGTCTAAAAAAATGTTTCAAACCCGACCAAACCGATTAAACCGACAACAAAAAACCGTACCGCTGTATCAAAAAATTGACCCTAAGCGGTATGCATCGGTTCTAATTATGAGAAAACTAATCTTTAACGGTTCGATGATAAATTTGGGAAAAAACCGAGCCAACCGAACTACACACATACTTTATGGCTTCTAAATTTAACAACCAAATGATTTTAAAACGTCTTCTCAAAATATATATATATATATATATATATATATATATATATATATTTAAAACATACAACAAAGTTTGGATATAGGGATTTAAGATCAAGGGATTTAAATAATAATTTTTAGGACAAATTGCAAAGTACACCTCTGAAATTTGACGTTTCTTGAATTTTACACTTTAAAGTTTGAAAATTTTGATTTTATATCCTGAAGTTTAGTTTCGTTAGCAAAACTTCACCCTTCATTAGTTTAAGGTGTTAAGTGACATATAGGCTTACCGGCGTGTTTTTTTTTTGCCACATCAGCTATTCAAAATACACCATTTCAAAGGAAGGAAAAGGCATTGCTGCCAACTCTCTAAACGGCGCCATTTCGCCCAATTCAAAACAAAAATTCCAGGCCTTTTTGTCCAAATTATAAACACAAAACATAGGATTTGCAAACACAACACTATTTCACAACCATTGAATGGTCTTTCCCAAAATCAAAACCCCAGCTATATTGGGTTTTCCAAGCCTTGGAGAGAATATCTCTAACCACATTCCTGTTGACAACTTTGCTAATGATAAGCCTTCCAATAAGGCCAAAACCTTACTTTGTTTTCTAGAACATAGAGTTGTGGCTTAAACAAACTAAGAAATCATTTTCTACTAAATTACTAATAAGCAATCCCTAGAAGTAGATATAAGTTAGAGCATTGCTATCAGGTGTGCTAAATGCTAAATTTTTAGCATTAAGCACACCAGACATAAAAAATAATACCTTATCAGATGTGCAAAAACCCATTTTTTTTACAACATGCTACATTAGCCTTCCACTAGTAGGAAACTAAAAGAATTTACTCAAAATCAATATACCTTAGACTAGTTAAGACTGTAATTCTGATTAAGTGAACTAGAATGACAAAAATATGGTAGTAAAAGTAAGAAGTTTAATTACTTAGCTTTTCATTGAATCCAGTGACTTTAGTCAATATTGAAGAAATTATATAAAATGCCAACTTTATGAGTACTAACAAGTATTTCAACATAATAAAATTTCTATTCCACACATTCATTTCAATTGACGATTAGAAAAAGTTATCGCATAGAAATAATTCGACTTCTTTTGTGAAAATTCACTGATTATTTTATATTTTTTTCTTTTATTTTTTAATTGAATACGAAAACTTTATTTCAAAAAAGAGGAACGTAGTCCATCTTCATCCAAAACTCCCAATGCAGAGATAGGGATGGAAGAGATGCGAAGCATTCCTTTAACATTACATTCACATGCCTCAAAAGTAGAAACAGATTGTACAGGGTGAATTCTTTCCCTAGATCAAATCAATTGGATTTGTACAAGTTGTTCTTAAGAATAATAATTGATAAAGAAATAATACTCAAATTAACATTTAAATAATAACATATTACATAAATTAAAATTTACAATAAAATTAGAGAACAGTGGAAAGATATTATCTCAATGATGCTTTAAAGTAGTCTCATAACATGAAAATAATTTACCGTCAATTCATAATTTTTTAGATAGCAGAGTTAAGGCGTGGACCATGTCATCTTGAGACGATACATACTATCTACGGGATTTCTGATGTAGTAAACTAATAACATTGTGTGTACCGCCCTCGAAATACAACAACCCAGCCACCATTACTATTTGTCCTTACAAACCTACACAACTTGTAGGACCTAAAACTCTCAATATAGTACTTTCTTTTACCCAGAAATATAGAGTAGTAAGGATATATATTTTTCATTAAAAGAATAGGAAAAACCATACAAGTGTTTTTAGAAATATGTTGCTGCATGTAAAAGTGACAAAACTACACGCTTTTTTTTTGTACACCCTCTTTTTGCCGTTCATGGTGGTCTATATATATAGGGGCTTAGAGCATTCACATTAGTGTAACTAATTTAATATTTCAGCAAATATATAGCTAAAAATTCATGCATCAATCTAAATATTTTGTTCTACAATTTTAACAATTGGAGAGGTACTCGCTAGACTTGGCGATGATTGGTCTTTGCTAAAAAATAAAAAGGAAAAAGAAACTTAATAGATTTTTTTTTATTTCATAATATATACGTCTCTCTCTCTCTCTCTCTCTCTCTCTCTCTCTCTCTCTCATGGCTTGAATGTCCATGGACAAACTCAAGTCGTGCTGCTCCTTCCTTAGACCACCAATCACCATCTCTGGAGTTAACCGTTGTGCACCACTGGCTTTATCTCTCTCTCCTCTCTTTTTTTTTTCATTGTGAGGCATCCAAGGCCAAAAGAACAGTCTTAGTCCATCATCATTGACCATGAATGGCGTCGAATCTTGGTTTCTTCAATGTTGATTTTGAGTTTAAGAAAGAAATTGAGGTTTGTTATGGGCTTGGTTAATGGTGGGTTTGTTGTGAAATTTCTTTGTATTTTTGGGTTTTGACTTTGTGGGTTTGGCCGATGATTGGTAGGATCGGTGATGCAAGTGGGTTTGGCCAGTGATTGGTTGGTTCGGTGGTGTGAGTGGGTTTGGCTGATGGAATTAGTGGTGCGAATGGGTTTAGTGGTTGAAGGGTTTGGCTTTGGCGGTGTGAAACGGTTTCACCTATGATTGGTGGGTTCGGTAGTGCAAGTGGGTTTGACCGGTGATTGGTGGGTTTGGTGGTGTTAGTGGGTTCGGCCGGTGGGTTTGGTGGTGCGAATGGGTTTGGTGGTTGAAGGGTTTGGCTTTGGCAGTGCCAATAGGTTTCGCTTGTGATTGGTGGTGGCCGGTGGGGTTAGTTGTATGAGTTGCTTAGGATTGCGATTTCGTTTGTTGTGATTGGTAGTATGGTAATTAGCAGTGGTGGTGTTGAAGGTGGGTCTTGATAGTTTTTGGGATAGAGAATAGGAAAAAAAATTATTATTGTAGAGAGGGAAAATTCCCAACCTATCACAAGTTGACACATCATACTACCAAATCCACAAAGTATGGCCAATTACAGAGCACCACGTACTACTATTAGGTTTTGATATCACTATTCAAAAACCAACAGAAATTTGCCAAGTGTCGTTGAAATAAAGACATAAAAAGCATGCCAATCACACATGGGTGCGTGTAAGAAATGACATATGCAACCCAGCATGTGTAAGCAATGACATTGGCAATCCAATCGGGTGCAAACATGTGTCACCTTGAAAATGAAGAGATTTTGGACAATCAACAGACTATGACACATGTCACCAATTAGACTTTGCCATGTGTTGCTCACCCACCCCCAAACTCCTATAAATACAAGCCTTCCTAAGGCATTTCAAAAGGACATCTTGGGAGACATCTTGAAACAGACACCAAGACATCCATGTCAAAAGCAACATCAAAGAGGATTCAGAAGTACAAATACTCAGCTAGAATCAAGCCCTGAAGCCTCCAGGAATTTCAAGAACTTCAACCTCAAATACGATGAACATTCAAAGTAGAATTGTCCAAAACTACTTGCCTAGATCTTAAAATTTGCTGGAATCAAGCCCAAAAGCCTTCGGAAACTTTAAGAAACCACAAATCAGCGAAGCTCTACGAATTCAAGCCCCAAAAGTTCCGAAGAACTCCAGCCACAAACCTTTAAATACAAAGAACATTCGAAGAGAAATCATCCAAATCATCTTCTTAGATCTCAAAGTTCACTAGAATCAAGCTCAAAAGCCTCTAGAAACTTCAAGAAACTACAAATTGGTGAAGCTTTACGAATTCTAGCCTCCAAAGCCCCGAAGAGTTCCACCACAAACCTCTGAAGACAAAGAACACATGAAGAACGTGAAGAACAAAGGATTTCTAACAAGCTCATAGTCAGAGATTCATTATAATTCTGTTTCAAATATCTTTGATCCATTCTTCAACCAAATTGCAGGATATTTGGTGTTCAAATCAAAATCACATTGCCACAATTCCAATCAACAAGTCTTGCAAAAGAGATCGAATCAGAGGAGCACTATTTTTGTAATTTTAGAGAATTGTACCACATATTCATCAATACAAATTCACATTTGTGAAACTATTTTACTTGTTTGATTTATTTCAAACTCGAAATTTAGTCGTCCACAATTATCAAAGAAAGAAAGAAAATTTTTAATTAGAGTAGAGAAACAAATATTAAGGCTGATTTACATGTTTATTGTGTCTATTCGATAAAATATTTTAACATAATCTAAGTTTGTATGTATGTGAAACTCTTTCCTGGATACTTCACTACAAAAAACGCACGCTATAGCCGCGTTTATAAAAAACGTGGCTATACCTGACCTATAGCCGCGTTTATTTTAAACGCAGCTATAGACCAAACCTATAGCGCCGTTTCCTAGAGACGCGGCTTCAGACCCAACCTATAGCTGCGTTTTGTTAAACGCGGCCATAGGTTAGGTCTAAAGCCGCGTTTCTAGTGCCTTGAGCTGCGTTTTATGTCCGGACTATAGCCACGTTTATCAAAACACGGCTATTGGTCCAGACAAAAATATTTTTTTTTTATGGGTGCTACGTACAGTAGAACAAATTTTTTTTAAGGGAGGGTTATAGCCGCGTTTCACAAAAACGCGGCTATAGGTCCAGTCAAATAATATATTTATTTTAAAAATATGACTTGTGTATCCAAATAAATTTTTTTTTATATGAGGGGGGCTATAGCCGCGTTTTCAAAAACGCGGCTATAGGTCCATATATATTTTTGTAAACATCCGAATAAATTATTTTTTTATATAAGGGCGGGGCTATAGCCGCGTTTTCAAAAACGCGGCTATAGGTCCAGTCAAATAATATATATTTTTTAAAAAGATTACCTGTGCATCCGAATAAATTTTTTTTTTAATAAGGGAGGGGCTATAGCCGCGTTTACAAAAACGCGGCTATAGGTCCAGTGAAATAATATATATATTTTTTTTAAAAGGATGAGCTGTACGTGCATCCGAATAAATTATTTTTTTAAAATAAGGGAGGGGCTATAGCCGTGTTTTTGAAAACGCGGCTATAGATAACACCATTAAAAAAACCCAGAACCCCACTTTCCCACCTACCCCCACTCTTATCTTTTCTTTCTTGGTCATTGTTGTCTGCTTTCTTGAGTTCTTTCTTTCTTTCTTCTCTGCAAGTCACGTCCAGCTCTCCTTTCTTTCTCTTTTTTTTTTTTTTTTTTCCTTCTTCACTCCAACACTGCTCTTTTTTTTTCTTTGTTTCTTTGTTGTTGCTTCTTCTTTTCTTTTTTTCTCTCTTTCCTTCTTTTTTTTCTCTCGTTCCTTCTTTTTTTCTTTCAACACAACGCACACACCGGTACACTCCACACCACTATATACTTCATTTTTCAAGCAAGGGTCACTGGAAAACTTCATAAGAAAAGCTAAAGGCTCACTCATCTCTACTATTTGAGGTAAAAATTCTCTAATTTTTTTATGGGTATTATACTTTTGCTAGAAGTTATTTTTGCTATTGTGTTGTTGATATTGTGCTTATGTTTAAATAGGTTTGTGTTCTTGAGCTTTTGTGTTCTTTGAATGGATTTAGTGTTAAATTTGGGTTGGTTTTGTTGAATGAGAGGAGATTTATGGTTTGTATTGTTATATTTTGGAGCACGTTGCATTTGTATTGTCAGTATATTGTGTTTGATTTTGAATTTTCTAGGTGTGTTTGATTTTAAATTTTTTGGGTTTGTGTTTAATTAAAAAAAAAATTTTGTTTGAATTTTGAATTTTTTGGGGAAAAAAAAACCCAGAAATTTTTTTTTGTTTAAAAAAAAAACTGAATTTTTGAATTTTTTGGGGAAAAAAAACCCCAGTAAATTTTTTTTTTTGTTTTCAAAAAGACCTATAGCCGCGGTTTAAACGCAGCTCAAAGCAGGTTTATAGCCGTGGTTCAAAAACGCGGCTTCAGGTCTGGTCTGTAGCCGCGGTTTTAAAAACGCGGCTACAGACCCGCAGGGTCTGTTGCTGCGCCACTTAGGCCGGGGTTGTAAACGCGGCCATAGAAAACACGGCTTCAGGTCTATAGCTGCGTTTTTGGGGTCTATAGCCGCGTTTTTGAAACGCGGCTATAGACCCCGTATTTTGTAGTGCTTGAACCCCGGCCCTTACCTCCCTACACCTCATAAGCACTTATTCTTGTAAAGTGATTATTGTACCAAAACTGTGCGATGGTTATTTGATAAAATAGTTAAAAGATGCGTTTTTGAGGTTAGTTTAGCTAAAATTTTGGAAAGACTGATGTGAATGCTCTTATGATAAAAAAAAAGCTTTCAAATAATTTGATGAAAATTAATATTATCATAAAAGGCTAATTTACTTTGCCTATTGTTGCAAATCAATTATAGAAATTATTCCATACTAGTAACATGCATATAAAGCGTCATTATTATGAAACCAACGGCTATAACAATTACATGTGCCGGTTGTGTTTTCCACCAAAATATTTTCCTTTACAATATGATAAATACATAATGTTTGATAAGGAAAGACCAACATATTGTTTATAGTCCCTCAAAAAAAAAAAAAAAACATATTGTTTATAGCATTTGAGAAAGAAACTGATTTATATTAAATCACTTAAATCAAAATTTCAAAAAAAAATATTTAAAATCTTTATAATAATATTCCAACAGTACAGAAATAGGTCTTTTACCGGATTCCTAAAAAAAAAAAACAGTCTTTTACCGGATGGAATTAAATTGGTAATTTGGTACTAACTAGTAACTACCATGCTTTTTGATCAGCGACGTGCGCTCGAAATTGAAGAGTCTTCCCTTAGGGCTTTATTTATTCAGCCCACAGCCCAAAAAAAAGGACCTCAAAGCCCACTTTCCAAAATCATCAGCACCATATTTATTCCGTCCCGGCCCAAGTATATTAACAATCTTTGATTATTGCAATCACCGACTTGTTTGGTTTAGTCTCTGAGCATGATAGAGCTTCAATATTGAACGTCTTCAAACTTTTTTTTTTTTAATTTTTTATTGGACACATCTTAAAATCTTTGTTCAATTAGAACTTGCTGCATTACTTCTTGCTTAGCCATCGGAACTGCCCACTTTTTATATCCTATAACAGTAATACAATATGTGTTACTGTTTCTTAAAAAAAAAAAAACGAAAGTGTTACTATTGATACCAAACGGTTTGAAAAGTACAACAAAGAATTTGTAGGCTCATATTTCATGTTGATTGACAATGTGACTTGTTTTCTTCAGCGCTTGCACTGTTATTGGAGAAGTATGATTGCAGATTCACTAGACTGCAGTAGATGTAGCAACCTACTGATCACTGTATTGGATGTAACATATTACTGTAAATGATATAGCAGCTGGATTATAAAAGATAATATTGTTGGATTGTATGCAGTAGGTTTCGTTGCTGGGTTTTAACAACTGAAGTTGCTAGATCGAATAAATAAGGATGTTGGATCGTAGCAGATTACACTGCTAGATCGTAGCAACTTAAGCATTAATTAATGAATAATGAGCTAGGCTATTTAACGAATTGATGCAGCATCATGTTTTGTGTTGGAAAGTTCTTTGCTCTAGAACCTCAAACGAAGAAGATGCTGCCTTGATTTGTGTAGGATCTGCCGAGACACTTTCCTTAAAATTGAGTGGACGAACGGAGGAAAGCCTAAAAACCATCGAATGTAAGTGCCACCAATCTGGCTCAGTTTGAGTACTTAATAATTCGATAGTATATAAGATTTGAATTTCGGATGTTTTTATTGAAACGCTAAGATGTATCAATAGAATTACAGAAATCTTGACAATTTGTATAAGGATAAAAAGTATCACACCAATTTTTTAACTAAATTGAAATCGTGTTTTCAATTCACAATTCCAATTAAAAAATATGGACATATAATAATGTGAATAACAGGTTGTGTGTAATAAACACTACCATTTGTATAATATATTGAACCCCAAAAGAACATGGCTAAGGAAAATTTCATCCTCAATCTCCTAATAGTTTAAACTTTTGAAAAAATTGTTAATTTTACACGATATCTGAGCAAGAAGTCTTGGGTTCAACAATCCAACTTACATCAATTTAAATTTCCAAGCCTTTCTGTTTTGACACATTTGTTTAGTCGGCTGTATATGTGAGTTTATCTTTTTCTTCTTCTTCTTCTTTTTTTTTTTTTTTTTTTTTGGTGAAGAGTATATGTGAATTTATCTAATTGGAGTGTTTATATATACATTTTTTTAACAACAATTGGAGTGTTTATATGAAGGCCTATTAAGCACCTCTTTAATAGAGGTATACATTTTATCTTTTAATCTTTTTTTCTTAAATATTAGTATTTTAATTAGTTGGAATTTTTTTTTTTCTTTGAGAGAAATAAGTTGGAATGTGGAATTCAAAAGAAGTGCGGCCTTTTTTTTTTTTTTTGTAATAGTCCGAGCCTGCATGATGACTAGATATTCCTTTTTCTGACTCTCAAATAGTTTTTTTTTTTTTTAATTCCTTCTTCCTTTGATAGTCATTAAAAATAAATAAATAAATAAATCAGACTCCATCATCTTTTTTAGTATCTTTCTGCTCACGAAATTCTACCAATGACTTTCACGATGTATGCAACCATCCTTTTTTTTTTCTTCTAAAAATGCTTCTCGTAGCCACAGTGGCGCTTTTTATTATGAGCATGCCTGCTGCATATGAGGCTAGGAGAATCTTCCATGAAGAATAACAAAATCTGATGAACAAAAACCAGTTGTTGTTAGGGTCACTGCATGTAAGGCCAAGTCCCTACAATATATGTTAAGTGGGTATTGGAGACAATTGCTACAAACGTATTCCATTAGGAGTATTAGTTGATAGGTTTTATTTTTGAATAATTATTATCAGTTTTGTATTTTCAAAAAAGAGCATTAGTTTTGGATGAGTGATTATCTTATCTCTTTGTTTTAGGATTGCTTAAGTTTATCTCTGTCTCATTGTTAATATGGAATTTCTATCATGTAAAGTTCCTATTTAAGACCCAAAAATAATAATAGAATGTAAGCAGAAACTTAATCAACGGTAATGCTATTTGGGGGTTTTGTTTTTCCTCGAACTAAAACCATTTTAATTGCTTTTACTAAGATAGTTACAGCCCTTCATCATATCTCCCCATAGTAAATGTGGCGTTAGTCGAGGTCACTGTGGTCGTGGCGACTTGGGTTGTAACAATATATGTGCTTTCATCAACGAGACACTCTCTGCCTAATTATCAATTACTAATTTACTACCTAGAACCACGGATGAAATCCAAAATAATGAACTCTAAATCTATATTCAAACAATCATTTGCTAAACCTCACATAACAAATAACCAATACGTAGTACTTGAGAAGAGTAAGCCCATGAGAAAGAAAATCTGCAACTCAACCGCATCAGGAATAGGCACTTATCCAAGTTTAAGGATTAATTAATTAGGAGAGAGAAGGAAAGTAGAAAAGAAAATAAATAATATAATGTAATATTCTCTCAAATTAATGATGAGATAGGTTATAGTGTTTCACAATTTCAGACTGACCACCGCGTATCCTTAATGCGGTGGCTATTCTACAAGCATAAATGCTTGTGAAGTATGGAAGTAAGGACCGAGATTCAAGTTTTCAGAAGAGAGTTTCACGCATATATACATTTAGATTATGTTAAAGTAAAATTTTTATCTTTTATAAAAATAAAATAAAAAAAAAATTCCCAGACTCAAAACCCAAGTGAATCCCAAAAAAAAGCAAAAGGTGAAAAAGAAAAGAAGAAGAAGAAGACTGCCAGGAAAGGTCATGTGATCCAACACCTAACCAATGCAACTTCCTTTATCACTCTATCTATGACCCACCAAAATTTACACTCACCATTCAATTTATTTATTTGCTTAATAATAAAAATAGATTTCCCACATGGGCTCATCAAGTCCATGTCATGTGATGGCAATATGTGGCAATGGGTACAATAGTTAAATTACTAAGCAGTTGATGGGGTTATATATCATCGTGAGCACCAATGGTAGAGTTAAGAATTTGACTTACGGGGGCCGGACAAAAAAAGATGAAATTTTTTTTTATATTTAATATATTTATACTATGTGCAATATTTTAAATTAGTAACAGTACTGTCTTTTTTGTATTTTGAAGAATGAATCAATAATTTTTAATGTACTCATAAACCTAGATTTTAAAATTAAATTTTAACTCTTCTATATAATGACTACGGTACAACTAAATTATTAATAGACTAAAAAGTAAAGATTATATTAGTTTATTTCTATTATAAATTAAAAATCATATCAGTTTCAATATTTTCTCAAAAATAACAGTTTCAATAATCATAGTGTTATATTATATACATTATTAATATATTTATCAATTTAATGACAAATAAGAAATAACAAGTAAAGGAAGGGCCAAACTTGAGAGTATTTGCTTTTACTTTTGAAGATAACTTAAAGTGTAAACCATGCACGAGTGAGACTTGAAGCAAATTGTAATCTCAAAACTGTAAAAAATAAAATAAAAACTTTTCTTGGAACTTGGATAGTGGACTTCAAATCTTTGCATATTGGGACTATGGGATGAAGAGTAGAGTAGAAAAAAATAAAATAGTAAACCAGACTAAAGAATTGAGAGGGGAGAGAGAGAGTCAAAAACTCATCTATGAGATTGTGATGTGGTTGGCGCCAGTGTGTTGCCTATTTGCCAATTGCCAAGATGCAAATCTGTTGGAGACTCATTTGCAAAACGGTGGTGTTATTTATTGAGGATGGAGAAGAGATTTTCCCACTGTAAACTCCAAAGTAAGTCAGAGAGGTTTCTCAACGAGGATGGAGCAAAAATTAGAATTTTTTTCTTCTTTTCTTTTGTGATTATTGTTAAAATAATCTTGTGTTTGTCATTAGCTTGTTGATATATACACAATTTATCATTAGTCATAGTTTTTTTTTTTTTGATAACCACTAATACGATTGTAATCCTATTTATGAATGTAAATACTTTCTTATAAAATCAAATTAATATTATTTATAAATGCGTATAAACATTTAATCGTCACTACAAGAAATCTGTACTATTGTGGCGGGCCAAAACCACCATTAAATCCCAAAAACGCGCCGCTAAAGTTACATTTGGTCTTTAGCAGCGGGTGCTATTGCAGTGGTTCTTCCCGCCACTGTTGCGGTGCCGCTATAGATCTATTGTGGTGGTAACGAAAAGCGCTGCAATAGATCTGCCATTTAGCAGCGGTTTTGGTCTATTACGGCGAGCTGAAAACCGCCGCCATATGAGGTTATCATTCAGAACAAGTGACCTTTTAGCGGCAAGATATGCACGCCACTATAAGGCTTCAATTATAACATAATTTTAGACCTTTAGCGGCGCATTTTGCCCGTTGCTATAGGGTAATTTTTTTCCCCCTTGGGATTAAAACCATAGTCTTATTACAAAAAACCTGTAATAATTTTTCAAACAACAATCTCTAATAATTTTAGTTCTACTGAAATAATACCACAAATGTAACTAATTAACAAAGCCACAAGTGTCTCCAAACTAACATTATATTAACATAGAAATATATTATCAAATACATAACATGTCTATGACCATCATCAAAGTTCCAAGCTATTACCACAATCAAAATTTCAAAGTGTTTAAAAATATCCTTCAACACTTCCAAAAAATGCGGTTGTTCAAATGTAGTTCTTTGTACACAAAAAGGCATCGAACACCAACATAAAACTTATAAGTAGCTTGGTTGATGGGATGCAGCTAATGATTTTTGGAGAGTTGAAGATTGTTGGACTAGATGAACGTCCTACATACAAACCAAGATTACTCAATAAGTGCATATAATGGATCGAATAGAATGACAAGAAAAGCTTAGAGATTTAGGACCTTTCATCTTGGTCATGCATACAAACCAAGATTACTTTAGCTCATGGGCAATTTGAGCCCTTGAAGTTTAAAGAGATTGCTTATAGTCCCCAAAAAAATTAAAGTGGTCAATTTTAAACCCTAAAAAACTTAAAATGATTGATTTTAGTCCCTGACAAACTTAAAGTGATCATGTCTAGTCCCTATTGAGTGATGAGGTGTCAATTTTTGGTTTGGCCATGTCATCTAAGGGACTAAAGTGACCTATTTAAACATAGAGGATGCTCAATAGCTAAACCTTAGGGACCAATCTTTAAGAAAAAATAATTGTATTAGAACATAATGAATTCAACTGATTCACACTTTTATTGCAACAATCAAAGGGAGGAAAAAGGATAGAGAAAAGGGATAAAAGAATATACCACAAGTAAGGAAAAAACACTGTCTCAAATCAATTGAACACTATAAATCAATCGACACTGGTATGGCTCGACTCGTCGACGCTAGGTTGGGCTTTGCTCGTTGGCGCTAGCAGGGCTGTGTTTGTGTGTGTGGAGTGTCGTGTGTCGCGTGAGGCTATGTGTATATGTGTGTGCGTGTGTGTGTGTGACTGTGAGAGGCCATGTGTGATACAGAGAAAATGAGAGAGAGTTTTGTGTAGTGGGAAATGAAATATTTGTGTAGTGGGAAAATGAAAGTTTTGTGTAGTGGGAAATGAAAGGTTAAGTGGGAAATGAAATCTGATTTAAAAAGGAGTTTGAATCTGATTTGAGGCCTTGTGGGTAGGTGGTAATGTGTGGTTATAGATTTAAGGGAAATAATAATAAAATAAAATAAAAAGAAAAAAGAAAACAAGAGTAAACGTGTGTGAGTCAGTGAGTGTGACAATTGGGGGTATTTTGGTAATTTTTAGGTTTCGGGGGTATTTTGGTAATTTTTTAGGTTTTAGTAGTATTTTGGTAATTTTTAGGTTTTGGGGGTATTTTTGTCATTTTTTGGGTTTCGGGGGGTATTTTAGTTATTTTTTAGGTTTCAATGGTATTTTGGTAATTTTTAGGTTTAGGGGGTATTTTGGTCTTTTTTGGGTTTCGGAGGTATTTTGATCATTTTGTAGGTTTGGGGATATTTTGGTAATTTTTAGATTTCAGGGTATTTTAGTCCCATTTTAGGTTTCAGGGGGTATTTTGGTAATTTTTAGGTTTTTGGGGTATTTTGGTCATTTTGTAGGTTTCAGGGTTATTTTGGTCATTTTTAGGTTTTGGGGTATTTTAGTCAATTTTGAAGATTTTAGAGTACTTCTGTCATTTTCATTTTAGGGGCATTTTGGTAATTTTGATAATTGGGCAATTGGGTGGGTTGGGGTTTACCCATAATAATTGAGTTGGATTGGATTTGGGTTAATAAGCATTGCCATCTTTGCTCTTTGCTTTTCGCTCTTCGCACATATTGCTTATTGATCCGCTCTCTTTATCTCTCACTTTTGCTCAAAATCAAACCCAAATATGTCTCAAAGTCCTCTGCTCTCATGCTAACTCTCTCTCTCTCTCTCTCTCAAAGATTGATGCTTCACTCTCTCTTTCACCTAAATCACTATCTCTCTTTTAGTGGGTTGCTCTCTCGATGGGTTTCTCTCTTTCTGCCTCGTCCCTCCACGGTGGACAGTGGTGATTGATGGTTGTGGAAGTGGTGGTCAGTTGGGTTCCGTGATGAGATGGGGTGGGTTGTGGACGTGTTGTTGAAAGTCACTCATATATTCCCAGTTAAGCCTCGATGGCTGTTTTTGGGGCTTCAATCGGCTAGTGGTGGCGGTGAGTGCTAATAGAGACAGACCCAATCTAGGGCTTGAGAGTGAGAATGCGTGGCGGTGGTGGGAAGATCAATTGTTGGGTTTTGAGATCAATGACGTGAGATTTTAATTTGAGAGAGAGAGAGCAAGAGAGAGAGTGTGTGTGTTTTTTTTTAGAGGGAGACAAACGGATGAGAAATGAAAAGGTTGGGGTCTAAATTGATAGGTTTATGTGAGGGAAAGGAAAAAAGGGGGGGGGGGGAATTGGCCTTTTGGACAATTAATAGGTCTATTGCGGCAGTTGCTTAAACCGCCACTATAACTAAATCGAACGCCACTAAAACTGATATATTGCGGCGGTTTTATATACTGCCGCTATAGCATGCTGCAAAATAGTATATTTATTGCGGCGGGGTTTATAAAGCACCGCTATAGCTATGTCTAATGCCACTAAAACACGTATATTGCAGCGGTTCTATGTACCGCTACTATAATACGCTGCAAAAGACTAGAACTACTTTAGTGGTCTAACGAAACGCCGCAATAAGTCTCATGTATAGCGACAGTCCGAAAAAACGCCGCAATATGCGACACCTAGCAATAGTTTTTGCACCTGCTGCAATAGTACAGATTTCTTCTAGTGCATGATGGGTGTAAAATTTCTCTTTTCTTTTAAAATTTTCAAATGGTATGGATAACACTTATTCAATATATATCAACTGAGTCTTTTTTAGAAAAAATTGGGGGGGGGGGGGGGGGGGCAAGGCCCCCTTCAATCCCAACGTGGCTTTGCTACTAGTGAGCACAACATATTCATTGAAATACTACTATTGGAACTGCTCAACTTTCGCCAAAGATTATGTGAAACGATACGAAAAATCTTACCACCAAATCACACCCATACTCATCATTCAATCAAGTGCAAAGCACAAACAAATATGGAAGTCGGTAGACTTTAAGGAGGCTAATCATTTAAATAATTAATGTCCATAAGCACCGTGAGATGTTTCGTGCTAGTGCATGCATGGAAGGAACCACCCTTTCTCTATGTCTTAAACACACGGAGACGGTCCTAATCCTTTATTGTGAGAGCAAAAAACAAGTTTACAGGGCACCTTAGTGACAACAAAACAAAAATAATCAATCAGTGCATATTCCATAAGCACTGTGAGACCAACAAAAGTCTACAGAGGGCCTTAGTGACATTCTGACCATAAAAATTAAGAGATGGGAAATAATTAATTATGGTTAATGTAGTTGTAATTATCTAATTATTGTAAATGTAGCATTATTCTTATATTTGTTGAATCTAAATTCTTGTGATTATCAAATTTGGGTATTCATTTTTTTTTTTTTAAGGATGGTCAAAATAATTTAGTTTAGTATTTTTTTTAAGTATTTATACTTTTTTTTTTATATATAAAATACTATTTTGATCCTTAAACTTTACCAAAAGTGTTTTTTTTTTTTCATTTTTAAACTTTTAAAGGTTCTTTTTTTCATCTTTAAACTTTATAAAGAGTTTTCTTAATAGTTTAGAAATAAAATAGAGATGAAAAAAATAGTTTTTTTCAATAGTTTATGGATATTTTTTAAAAATTTAAGGAAAGAAAGTAAACATTTTAAATAATTTAAGAACAAAAGACGAACTTTTCAATAGTTTAGGGACATAAAACGAACTTTTCAATAATTTAAGAATGAAAAACGAACTTTTAAAAGTTTAGGGATAAAAAAAAAACTTTTTATAAGGATTAGGAACAAAATTAGTATGTTAGGAATATGAAATAATGGTTATAATCAATGTTATGAATACCATTTCAGAGTTTGTTTTGGTTTGTCCAATAGAACGGAATATTTCGACTCCAACCTATTTCGGCATACCATTTTAGGATGTTTTAGGATTATTAAAAAAGAATAATAAGAATAAAATTTATTTTTATGATTATTAATCTAAATATTCAAATTGTTAAACAAATGTGCAAATACAAGTTTGAAGAAGAAAAAAAAAAACAAAAACAAAAACAAAATCAAATTAAAGATGAAAGAAGCTTCCCACTTTACTTGCAAAAGTCTCCTTAGCCCGCGTGAATATATATCATCTTTTCCTGGAGCATTGATTAGTTTTATTTTTACCACTCCTCAATAACAGGTGAGTCCACTTCTCAGTAAAAAAGTGAATATATATCATCTTTTTCCAGAAGCACTGATTAGTTTTACTTTTACCGTCCCTTATTAACCTGTAAGTCCACTTCTCAGTAAAAAAGTGAATATGTATCATCTTTTTCCAGAAGCACTGATTAGTTTTACTTTTACCGTCCCTTATTAACCTGTGAGTCCACTTCTCATTAAAAGAAATTACTTTCATCTTCATCTTCTTACTATTTTTCTCACACGTACAGAGTCTTCTTAGTGACTCTCCGTTCTCATCTTTCTCCTTCTTCTTTTTTTTCTTTTTCTTTTTTTCACAGTAAATCTGATCTACTTTTCCTCCTTCTACAATTATCAACAAAGTAAAGCATGTAAGGTTCAACTTTTCCTTATACTTTGAAATCCTACGTTGTTATAAGTTTAAGGAGAAGAATACCCAGAACTCCTTGCCGGCCGAATCTTCCATTTCAGCCTGTATTGGTTGAAACTCACCGGAACAATCCAAAATTCTGTCCGAGGTGGAATAGGAGGGCTTATCATTCCGGTTTGCATAACGGTACTAGATTTTTTGGCCATTCCGGCTGGAACGAAATGAAATTCAGAACATTGGTTATAATCTCTTTAGGTAGTTAGTTAGTTAGAATTTAAGCGCATGTAATTTATTTAACACATGGTTTAATTTATAGAGTACATGTTGAATTAATTAATCAATTATCTTGAGTCATGTGAACTAATGAAATTAGAGCTAGTTTCTTATATATACATAATTGTACATAATTCAACATTAGATATCATTAAAGAATAAACCAATTAATTGCTTAATGTATTTTTCCTTTCTCTTTCTTTCTTTTAATATTTCTCTATAAAGAATAACTACTTCAAATTAAGTTAGTTCTCATACATTCCCTATAATTTCTATCCAATCCATTATGATCCACTAGTAGGTTCCTAACACTGTATTTTACCTTTTCTATTACTTTGCAATAGAGCCAACACTGTCCTCTTGTATGATCACAGCCAAGAATTTCTGCGCTTTCGCCAAATTAAAGCTTTGTTTGTTTATCTCCAAGGAAGAAATAAATGCAAAAGAAAGATGTAACATTGTGTTGTTTTCATGCTTTAATTTTGATCGTATGTTGAGAGAGTGGGAGCAGTGGATCATGTCTCATGTGACAGCATCCAGTAAAAGAGAAAAAGAGAGATCTCGTCTAAAGATCAATCTAGCCGGATCCAACGTTGTACTGGATTAAGATAGTGATGTGATTTGTGGAAATTTGAATACATAGTACGTTATCTAAAACAGATGCTAAAGTAGGAGAAAACAGGGAAAGAATGAATGAGAGAATCTGTCCCATCCATCATCGAGTAGCATAAAGTGAATCAATCGATCAGATTAAAAAGTTAAAAATTTATTTTTAATATTTTTTTTAAACTCCAACTTAAATAAATAAATAATCTTCTCAAACTTTTTTTTTTTGACATTAACTTCTCAAACTTTTATATCACATAATTGCGCAATATTAATTACTGCATTTAAATTCGAATGAGAGGCCAACCGAAGATCAGAAATGCAAGATTCTCTCTCTCTTACTCAATGGAATTAAAGAGGTGGGTTATGAGTATAGCAGTTTCATGTAGAATCATATATATGAGTCAGAGACTCAGAGTCGTGTGGGAATAAAAAGCACTCGCACCATGTATATACCTTGGCAAGAACACTATACTCGTGGTTTGTATCATTCTTAAAAAAAAAAATTATATTGGTTGCAGTTCCTTGTCTAATATATATATATATTGGTTGTAGTTCCGTGATCTATGCTCATTCCCTCCATTGTTTCTTTAAAAAAGAATGTTCAATCCCTCCGGGATACACGCAGCTGAATTATAGGGCATTAGGGCACCCATAAAATGTATCAATTATTAAATATTCGTAGGTAACATCTATACTTTTTTTTTTTTTTAAGAGAAACATCTATACTAAATATGATTTTTTTTTAACACTACTAAATAAGAAATTACGTGACTAACAATTCTAGCTGATGCTTCCAAGGACCAACATGTATATGGGATAAGAAAAGGGAATAAAAGTGAAAGGTGACCGTAATTTCAAAAAAAAAAAAAAAACAATGAGTTAATCCTACATTGAAAAATGAGTATGAATTAAAAAGGTTTAAAGTCTATACTATATATCTAAAAGTTAGACACTTTTAAATATACACATCTATCAGTTTCTTTAAGACATTCTCTCCTCTCATCGCGTATATATTAAAAATACTTAGGTTATATTTAGTAACCATTTTTGTTTTCTATTTTCAAAAACTTATTTTTGGGAATATAAAGAAAAGAACATTTTTCTTGTATTTTTTAAATAAAAAATATAATTGGTTAGTTGAAATTAAAAATATAGTTTTTTGAAGAAAAAATAATAATAAATACTAAAACATGTTACTAGGTTTTGAATTTTAGTGCTAACTCATTAAATGAGACATATTCATTAAATTAAATGTGTATTTTCATTAACTTTTGAAAACTAAAAACTGAAAACAACATTTTGCATGTTTTTAGTTTTTTTCACAAATTGAGTTTTGAGAATAATTTTTGTTTTTTGTCTATTTTTAGTTGCCAAACAAGTTTTTCAGTTTCAAAAATAGAAAACTATTTTTGAAAACAGAAAATATAGGAAAAAAACAATTACCAAACATACTTTTAGTATTCTCAAAAAAATAAAAATAAAAAGCGGCATTAGGATTGGTTGTTTATCTAATTGTCTTTTATATTTTTGCTCTTTAATAATACAAGTATACAATAGTCTTTTTATAAACGCAACAATTTCACAAGGGAGAGGAGGACTGCATTAGATTTGGTTGTTTGTGTTTTATATCTTTTCCTTTTAATACAAATTAAAAAATAAAAAATAAACACTACAATTTTACACATTTTCAAATTAGCATACTAGCTCATACATAATCCACAAAAAAAAAAAAAAAAAAAATCTTAAATTTTATGTTGTGAATCTGTGATAAGCCCATAAATGAGGTGGTAAGTTAATTTAGGAATATTATAAAAATTTTGTGAATTTTTATTGTATCTATAACTTTATTGTTAATACAAAGTTACGAAGATTAGAACCTTTTTTTTTAAAACAAATAAAAATAATGCACGCAAAGAGGATTGTAGTTCAACAGATTAACACCTCCTAATGTTTCTGACATAAACATTCGAGGTTCAAATTCCTCCTCCAATTGTCGAAATAATAATAATAAGCATAATGCACAATCTAGCTCCTGCTATCATACTACTGAAATTTGTTAGTATTAAAAAATGTGGCCACAGCCCACAATACCAAAAATTGGCTTCCAGCAGCGTCATAGTAACTTGCATATTGTTATAGACAATTAGTAAATTTTGTTTGTAGAAGTTCATTGGTCTTGGGGTCGAAAATATTGGACCTTGTTTGTAATACATATTTCAAAGAATTATAACTGATTTCATCAAAAGAGGAAAATTAAAATGATAAAACGTATTAGCTCTTTATAAAAATTTCCACTGGTTTTCTCAATTTCACACCCTGTTATGTTCGAAAAATAATTGTAGTAATATTATGGTATCAAGGTTGCACATGGGGACACAGATTCACATCATTCACTTATGGTACACTTAGTGGAGAGAAGCAACTACGTTCTTGGGGAGAGAAGCTGCTTATCTGTTTGAAATAGTCAAGTAGTCAGTAATCTATGCAGTGCACCGATAAAATTTAATAAATATTATTTTTTGGATTAATTACAAATTATCCATCAATGGTTTATCTCAAATTTAAGTTGTCTACCTATGGTTTAAAAGTTGACATTTTGCCCACTCGAGCTTTGGCTCTGCTAGACTTTTGTAAACCACCTCTTTATTTATCATTAAAAAAATATTTTAATCCAACATAACATAAAATAAATTAAAAGGCTAGGGTTATGAACATCATGAAATTTCAAAGGTATAATAGCACATAAGAACCCAAAGTACCTATGGTAAGAGAACTCCAATGTTAGATATAGGTTGGAAATTTTTCAAAGAGCAAGAAGGATTAACATAAATGAGCCCAAAACAATCTTTTATCTAAAAAAACCCCAGAAATTCCAAGACTTCTAGCAGATAAGGCCCATAAAGGTAATATAGAATTAGTCAAAAGAACGAGTGATAGAGAGAGAGAGAAACAACAACAGCTTCTTGTGTGTGCTGCGTTAACTATCTCAATGAAAATTTGTCCTAAATTCGCTCTGTTGTCTTTGTATTGTCTGTATTGCCTTTGGTGTAATTGGTAATTAAGTACTTAAGTTTGAGTGAGAGTTGAGAAAAGTGGGGACTAATAAAGAGGCTTCTCATATTGCCTTTAGTAATGCAGAGATGAGAAAGAGAGATACATTGGGAGAGGGGCGATGGCTTGCTTGGAAGAAAGAAACAAACAAACTTACTATAAACTTTATCTTTCATTTTGTTTACTTTTTTATTATTAAAGTGATTTTTAATTCTTTTACAGAAAAAGGGAAAGAGGGATACTACTTCATTTTGGGTTTGGAAGTGGGGTGGGATTGGTATGAAATTTTACAATGTTCATAACCCTAGTTTTTTGATCCATATGTTGTTATGTTTTCAAATTAAAATATGTTTTTTAATCAAAAATAGAAAGGTGGGTTACGAAAGCCCAATGAAGCTAAACTCAAGTGGGCAAAATGTCAACTTTTAAATCACAGATAAGCAACTTATATAAATTCGGGTCAAATCACATGTGGGTAATCTGTAATTTGTCCTTATTTTTTTGTCTATTTTATTTTAATTTTTGGTATAAATATGAAAATTGATAATTATGGTAGTTATTCATATTTAATAGGTATTTACTATAATTGTATTTGTACATAAACTAGTAAAAGAATAAAAATAAAAAACTAGTTATTCTATCATTTAAAGAAAATCTAATAAGCCAATTAGTATAATGTAAGTTTTAAATATATAATAGAATTTAAATTTAATTAAAAACTAGCTTATAGCCGTTGCGTATACATACGTTCAATCAAGAAAAATTACAATTAAAAAATATTTACATTTTTCTCAAAAAAAAAATTACACACATATATAAATATGATATTTTAATCTAATAGAAGTATAATAAATTTCATATAAATATAATTGATACAAAATTAGAATATAATTTAAATGACACTTAATATGAAAAGTGAAGGGTGCATGTATTTAAAATCTAAAGATACATGACATCAAATTATATGGAAATTAGGTCATTAGGTACAAAATTATTCCTCTTAGACCTAATATTGCAATATCTCAATCTGTATTTTATTTATTGTATAAAGGAGGGGTTGCTGTTTAAACGAAAATTAATTTTGTCTCCAAATACTTTAATTCGTAAAAATAATAATTTTGATTTCTGCACTTTTTTCAGTACCCTCGGTACCTTATGTAGATCAGATTGTGAGTATAACCGGTGCTGAGTAGACAAATGGTAAAAAATAGTTAACATTAGAATGTTTTCGATTTTCTAAATTCTCAGCATAGAAAATGGTTTTCATAAAAATTTATATTAAACCAAACATGACCTATTGATAGACTAGTTTCTCGTTTGGTAGGGCTGAATATAACATGCCATAAGAGTTGGCAAAGTCTTGCAATAAAAAGCCGGTGGACTCAATAGTTCTCTAGGCAATAGTGGGAGTGAATTTCTCGTGTTAGTTAAACTCTGTGTTAATGGTATGTGTAGGTTCTCCATACTTTTTTTTTTTTTTGACAAACAAATTATTTAGACCTTTTTAAGTATTTGACTATTCCCTTAAGTGTATGTAGTCTCTTTGTCTTACTCGTATCAAATTATTAAAGGGAGGAATTTTGCGGCCCATGGGGGTGGCTCTAAAATGTTAATGAGAAGTTTTCAACTCAAGATCTCATGAATATCTTAAGTCCTAACCTAGCAGCTTCTAGATACTTAGTTTAATTAAGAAGGTGTCCCTTGTCCACTGTAAATGTGATTTATAGTAGTAAAAATTTCCTTTATAAGCAACCAAATGCTCGCCATATTCTTCATCACAAAATCTTAGAACTATCTTTGCTTCTAAATATGATACCATCTCTTTTTCTAAAAATGCTTCTCCTCCTGGCCATAGCGGCACTTATGAACATGCCCACTGCATATGAGGCTAGGAGGCTTCCAGAGAAAAATAAGTTGCTAGGGCCACTGCAAATGCAAGGCTTCCAAGTAACTCCTATATCTGTGATCATGTCCGATCCTCCTACCACCCCCTGCGACACTCCTCCTTCGAAGTCCAGCCAAAAGGCCTTCACCAATGATCACGTTGAAGCCCTTCCTTTGCTACACCAACAGCTTTCTAAGGGTCCTGTCCCACCATCTGCTCCAAATCCGGGCACCCATATCCCATCTTCAACAAGCACTTTGGCGAGTGAATACGCTGCACTGCTGAACAGTCTTCCTCCTACCCCTATGCCCTAAGAAGGAACCTCCATCCCCTAGTCCCAATATATATATATATATATATATATATATATATGTGTGTGTGTGTGTGTGTCTTCCTTCTTATCTTTATCAATAAGAATTTTGTTGGCTCAACAAAATATGTTGTAAGGATTATATATGTATACCTTTGATAATGTGAATTTGAGTTTTTCTCTGATTGTCAGCCGATGAATATGTATATGCTTTGAAATTATATGTTTGTATTGTTGGTTTAGAGAAATGGTTATTCTTTGGAGTTGGTTTAAATAAGCTTTAGGAAAAATATATTAATTTTTGGTTGTGTTGCTGCTGCACGGTAATTGGAAATGCTGATAAGTGATAATTCACCATGACAATATTATTCAGTTTTGCTTAATTACACAGGCAGCAATACAAATCACATATTTAGAGGCTCCTTTAGACAATTCTAGAGTCATTCTAGATAACTGATCAGACACTTAAACTGCATCTAGACATAGAATAGGCTCAGATTCAACAAAGTTCATGAAAGTGCATTACATATGTATGGTTAGCCGGATAACCCATCACACGTCAGTGAAAGAAACACCAAGCGGTTCAACAATCTTCTTTCTGTTTCTAAAGAGACAAGCCGTGGCCAACAAGTCAAACACACAAAATAGTGTTCTAACAGTCACGTTGCAAATGGTTGCACAATTCTCATTATTAAATAAATCTGATGCTCTCTTATATTGTTCATCATCAAAGTTTCTGAACCCTCTTTTCCAAATAAGCTACCATCTATTTCACTAAAAATGCTTCTCCTATCCACAGTGGCGCTATTTCTTATGAGCATATATGCCTAATGCATATGAGGCTAGGAGAATCCTCCATGGAGAAGAACAAAATCTGATGACGAAAAACAAGTTGTAGTTAGGGTCACGGCAAGTGCAAGGCCAAGTCCCTACAAATATCTGTCGGCGACACCCCTCCTTCAACTTTCAGCCCAAAGACCTTCGCTAGTGATCAACGAGTCAAAACTATATATATATATATATAAAGAATTCTGCTTAGTAATTGAATTAATATGTTGTATGGATTACATATTTACGTCTTTGATAATGAAAGTTTGCGTTTATCTCGAATTTTTAGCTGATGGGTCTAAGTGCTTTGAAATTGTATGTGCGGCATCACCGATCACGGTGTCAGTGAAAAAACACCTAAAGCTCGATCAACTAAGAATTTAAGAAACAACTCACCAAAAGGTATATATAAACGATAGATAACTTTTTTTTTTTTTTTTTGGTCTTTCAACTCTCCATGGAGTAAGTCTATCACTTATGTGACGAATTGTAAGTAATGAAAAAAATAGTGAGTTCATAATTTTATGACTTACGAGTCGAAATGTTGATAAATTGTGATAAAATTGTGAAAAAAATTGTAATACTAGACTTACTCCTCTCAAGGGGTCCAAGAATCTTCTTTTTCTGTTCCTAAAGAGACAAGTTGTGACATAGTCCCAAAAAGTCCACCAACCAAAATTCTACACATAAAAACTTTTACACATTTTTTGAGTTGAAATCATGTCTTCAAATCTTGATTTTAGTTCAAAAATAGGTGCGTAACAATGTGTATGTATCAAGGTATATGTAAAAAATACTACCCAAATCCAACTACCAAGCCTTAGAATTCCATTCCATTCTAACACCTTGAAATCCTTTCCATCGATAAATCAATCAACATGATCAATTAACCAAACAATTTTAATTAAAACAGAAAGTGGAACTTTTCAAGGATACATATCCACAACAAAACCATATAACCCATATGCAACTCAAATTTAATTAGGAATGGAACAAGTATAATTATTAAAAGAGTAATGATATAAATACAAAATATTTCACAAGATTTTGAACAATTGTTTGTTGAGTAAATATATAAGTAAACTTTTATCAAATATAAGTAAACTTTTACCAAATATAATTTATATTTATCTCTCACGTCACTCTTTTACTAACTAATAAAAATCTAGCACATCATCCAAAATGTGAAATTTAATTATCAAATTTGTTTTCTGGGTATCTGAGAGTGTCCAAGGACAAGGGATCGGGATTAGAATATATAATCATACACGTATATTTACATGGATACGTTGTGTCAGAATCGTCAGATAGAAAGTACGTACAAGCTGCGCCTTTTAAAGCTGATTCCTTTTGGGTGCATGCATGCACGTGCATGGAACCAAAGTTGAGCCCACTGGAATTCAAAGCTCTCTAACGAGCTTGTAAAAGAGTATGATCTTGACCAACAAGCCTCTGGTAAATCCTCCTAATTCAACTTTGGGAGTCGTGTGCGACTAGGACTCTAGGAGGAGTATGAGAGGTCGTGCTTCTATGTTTATAAAGTTGTGTTCGTGTTCGTGTTCATGATTATAAAAATAAAAAAAATAAAAAGTTGTGTTCGTGTTTTATAGAAGAGAGTGAAAAAAAGAGTGTTGGGGAACAAAAAGAAAAAGATAGTGTCGTCGATCGAGTGATCACAGTGAGAAGAAAAATAAGGTAAAATATGTGTATATCAGTGAAGTCATTATATTTCTAAGACATACATAAGGAAATATAAATTAAGAAATATAACATTGATTTTAGGCACACCAGTATCGAAACTAACCAAATCTGTAAACCCACCAAACCTGAGAGTTGGGGTGTTAGGTTCAGTTTAGATTGATTAGTCAAACTAGATAATATTATGTGAATTATAATAATTTATTAAAAAGATTATTTTTATTAAGATATATAGCAAAAAATCAATGAAATTTCAAAAAAAAAAAATTTTGATCTATGCAACAAACTTTTATTTGATGAGAAATAGATCAGACACTCAAACCTTTATATATATATGAAAGAAAAGGTTCAACTATAGTCACAAACAAAAATAAAATACTTACAATAATCACACCATATCATTACGTTGATCACAATGGAATGTCAAAAATAAATAAAACTTAAAGAAATTGGTATCAATGAATTGTTACAACTCAAATTCAACAATAAAAGAGAGATAAATCTAACAAAAAGAGAGACAAATCTAAGGGTGGGTTTGGATAGGGAGGCTGCGTCTGCGTTTCACGTTTGAGACTTTTTTTTCTTTTTCCTGCGCACAGGTTTCAACAGAAGACATGATGCACTGTTCACCATTGTGCGTGAACAGTAACTGCACAGTGGTGCACTGTTCATGTACTTTTCAGTTTTTTTAATTAAAAATGGGACCCGTAGCACTATTCACACATTTAAAAATTATTTTGCTACAGTGTTTTCGGTTTTCAGTTTTCAGCTGTATCCAAACGGACCCTAAATCATACATGCTTTGAAGAGGGGGACACGAAAGTGAAAAAACCTAGAGATCAAGGAGGTGGGACACATATATCGAATCAATAATGGTTGAAGAGATGAGCAATGATGAATGTGACCATCTTTTATGGTTGGTTCCGGTCTTTCTATTCAGTGCGTCGATTTTTTACACAGCCCTAATATAAATTTGGGGGGTTTTTAACTAGAAGTTTTTTGGTGCTTCAGATCTAAAGTAAGGCATAGAGTTGAGAAAATATTGTAATTAATTTTATAACCGTGAATTTATTCAAAGTTTGTTCTATGATTTTTCCCTTTAAAAAGAAATAGTTTTTCACATAAATTTGTATGTTATTGTCATCTTGTGTGTAATTGATATCTTGTCTTGATAATTTCGCAATAATAATTTGAGGTTATTGATTTTGTTGGCCTTTGATCATAATGCATAAATTTCTTTTTCAACAAAAGGAAGAGATCAAGTCCCGAAGTCTGACAGGAAAAAAAAAAGTATTTTAACACACATTTTGTCTGAGTTGTTAGACTAGATAGGTGGCAAGATTTTAAAATGAAAACCTAAAAAACAATATCCAAGGTACTGTATTTAAGTTTTACCCTATTATGAATGCATGAAGTTACACAAATGGATGGTGTTACTTTCATAAAGAGACGGAGTTATATTCTTTCATACATGCCATTGAATTCTTAAAAATTCCATCCATTCAACTTTTGACCGCTATAAATATGTTATCTAATTACAAATGAATACACATGCAATATTCAAGGATGCATAGTATTGTGTGGATGATCACTTAGAAAGAAATTGATAAATTTTCTCATCTTCACATATCTTTACCTTACCCTACTATTTCTTTTATTTTATAACATGGTATCAGCATGAGCCTCTAGCCAAATTCTAAAATAAAATTGTGCCCTTTTTGTTTTGAAAAAAATGTAACACTCAATTCATTATTAGTCTTTTCTTAAGAATTAACAATCTACCAACATTTAGGTGGCCTAGTTGGTAAGATATCAGGCCAACAAGTCTTAGGACTTGGGTTCAAGCCTCAACAACTAGCTATGTGTTGATGCTCCTTATATCACATTTCCATCCCAAACAGTCCAAAGATAACAAGTGGGTTTCTCATAGACCAAGAGTATGTGGTCTTATTATTTGGAAGCGGATAGGGTGCTACTATGGTCACGTCCAAGTAAGGAAGCCACACTAGTCGGCCCCCTCTACCCATTTTTTATTTACCAAAAATAAAAGAAACCGCACAATCTGATTTGTTGACTATCATGGTAATGCAAAATAAGTTTGATTTTTTAAAAAGTTTTAGTTTTAGTGAGTTATATTTATTCTGTGAAATGAGGTCCATAAAAAATATATTGTTAAAGTAACTTATGTAGAAAAAACAACCTAGTTGTTCTCAAATATTTTTCTATCTTTTCTGGGTTATCTCTTTGAACGTGGGTTAAGATCTTGTGACATGTGACTCTTTAGTGCCACTGCCACACATTGGCATGGTTTTGAAACTCAAACCGGACCGGCCAGTCGGACTGCGATAACTGGAACCGTCCATCATTCCGATTTTTTAAACTATCAAAACCGAAAATTTTAAATTTTCAGTGAACCTTTCCAACCGCGGTCAAACTGCCCGGTTTTCAAAATCGGACACGGGCCTGACGGTTCCTAACATATCACAAAACATTGCTCAAAATAATCTCCAACATCAAATCTTCCCAGAAAAAGAAAAAAAAAAAAAAGAAAACAAGTAAAATAAAAAAGAAAAAAAAAAAAAGAACAGAAGACTATGGAAGAAAGGCTACAAATTTGCTTCTGCTTCTTCTTTATTTGTTGACAAATTGTGAAAGGAGATTTTTGTTTGTTCGAAAACTGTGAAAGAAATAACAGAGGTAGAGAGAGGCGGAGTCTGCATCTGCTTCTGCTTCTTCTTTATTTGTTGAAAAATTGTGGAAGGAGACTGCTGTTTGTTTGAAAACTGGGGAAGAAATAACAGAGGTAGAGAGAGGTCGACGCTGTAGGGAAAGCTAAAAGAATAGATGATAAAAGTCCTTAGGGTTTGCAGTCTGATCATGTGGTGCGGCTTGAGGAAACGTGTAACTTTGATCAAGATGTTTGGGGAAATGTGTGCCTGGGGTTAGGTTTCTCATGAGATCTCATGAGACATAAGTTTTTTTTCTTCTCTTTGTATCCAGCATAGCACAGCCAACTTTTTTTTTTTTTTTTTGATTCCTCAAAAAAAATTATTATTATTTTTTAGTTATATCTTTTAAAACTTTTTTTGTTATATTTATTTATTATTTTTTAGATATAAATTTTTAAAATCTTTTAAATAACAAGAGAAAATCTAACAAATATCATATTTATCATAAATTAAGATATATTTAAATCTCTATAAGTACTAATTTAGTTAATATTACAAAATTTTAAGCAGTTATTTTAATTATTTTGCATTAAATATTATTAATTTAATACAATTTAATTAAGAGAAAATAGTATTTACAAATGACCCAACTTTTTCCTATAAATTTTTATGTAATTTTTCAATTTTTACTAATTTAATATATTTAATTATATTTTAATTAATTATGACGACATCACGGTTTGACTTCGGTCCAATTTCAAAAACTTTGAACCTCTCCTTTTTACGATTTATTGAACGGTCTGAGTTTCAAAACCTTGCACATTGGTGAAACTTACGGACCCATATGATATATCCCACAACATCCCCTATGCCCAACAATATTCAAAGAGATTAACATGAAAGAGAATTAGTATCTTCTGATCACCAAAAAGGTGGTTCTACGTCCCATAAAAAAATAAAAAGTAATTCTATGTCTCCACTCATTTTGAATGCTTTCACTGTGCCTTTCACTTTCACGTACATTATGAAAAGTATAATTGTTATTAAACTTCTTTTCTTTTCTTTTTTGTTTAAGGACGTACAATTTTTTCAAATAGCTAATAATTTTCAAAGAAAAAAAATGAAAAAGTCAAAAGGAAAAAAAAAATTATATATCAAACGGGCACATAATAAGATTTATGGTAAAATTTATTATGTTAAAAACCTATGATGTGAAATGATATAAAAATAGTGTTCAAATATCATTTCTAATCAAAATAAATTTACAAATTTTATTATTGATGCAAATGATGTCTAAGAATATTTCTGATACCACAGAGATAATGGCATCTGTGGGGAGTGAAGGGACCCAAGTAGGCATTTTTGGACCTTTGGGCTCTAATAAGGAGGGTCAACTTGTTCTTGATAAAAAGCCTGTTAAAACTACAAATCGGCCCATACGCCGAGAGTCCGAGGATACATCCGAAGATGAGTTTCTCTTCGGATAGACCCAGGAGGACTTGGAGTCTCACTAGAATGATCAAGACAGAGCTCCAAAAAGACTGTTGGTTAAAGGGGGGATCCCTGTACCCTCTAAAAGCGCCGGTGGTAGAAAAATATCTTAGGAAAAGGCTGCTACCTCCACATTAAAGACCCTGCACCCACCTCCCAAACCACATTAATGGGGAAATGACCCCTGAACAGTAAAATTGAACCTTCTGGGCAAGGAAGGACTTGGGTAACACGTGGATAAAGTACCAAGAGAAGAAGTATTTAAAGAGGGGTCAAAGACTAAGAAAAAAACCTAGCATTGTAACCTTCAAGGAAGAAAGAGAAATAATACCGAAATTGTCCTCGGCTTATGTCCGAAGAAGCCCTTTTGCAATAATCATTGACCATTTGCAATCTTTATTGTACCTTAGCATGTTCAATAAATTCCTCGCATCCTTAAACTAGATTTCATTCCCACACTCTACAAATTTCATTGTTTAAGGCTCATTGGGCCTGAGCCCACAGTTGTCCTTAGGTCCAGGTGCAATTGTGCACTTACAGTATCTTTTTTCGAATAATTAAGATAGAAATAAACATAAAAGTGCACTAAAAAAAATTATTGGGTAAGATATTAACCTCTCTAATCTCTATGAAGAATTTGACATAGCATTGGAGAAGAAGACAACAGGATACAAAAATTCTAATATCCTAGATAAGGCTTTCCTTAGGGCTCTATTCAGCCCACACAGACCACAAAAGTAGACCTGAAAGCCCAATTCCCAAACTCATCATCACCATATATATCCGGTCCTGGCCCAAGTTTTATGAAAAATCTTTGCTTATTGCAAACACCAAATTGTTTGGGCTAGTCTCTCTGGGCACGATAGAGCTTGCTGAGTTACTTCTTGCTTAGCCAGCTGAACTGCCCACTTTTTATATACTAAGTCCCAAAAACTAAATGTATATAAGGGTTTTTGTTTTTGTTTTTTTTTTTTTTTTGGGCCCTTTGGTTTAACATTTTATGAACTGTTTTTTTTTTTAATCAGCCCAGATTTCTCTTTAATTCTTAGTTGATATGTGTGGAGCATTGACAATGATAGTGGTTTTTTTTTTTTGGTGTTTTTACTTGTATTTTGGGTAGGTGAAAAGTGAAAGCTCGTGCCCCTGAGGGTGAGGGGATTTGAAATTTCAAACACGCCCCTAAGCCCCTTCACCCAAAGTTCATTGTAATAATTAATTATAATTGATGTTGTCATGAAATTTAAGAGACAAATAGAAACCTATATGTTTGAAGTATTATAATTACTTAATTAGTAATTTCTCCACACACACAAAAAAATGATAATTACTTCGTTAGTAAAAAAATTTTAATTTAGAGACAAATGATGAATTAGGTTTTTTTGATGATGTTCGCAAGAAGAAAATAAGTAGAACAAGTTTGAAACATCTCTTCAACATGGGTTAGGATCTTGTGAGTTGTGAACGTGTAGAAAATCAGTATACTTCACATAATCATATAAGAGAAAAATATAATAGAAAATCAGTATCTTTTGATCTCTATTTCTTTGTCTCTACTCAGTTTGTATGCTTCGCATAATCATTTAAGATATAATAAGATTTTATTTTTGTAGATTTTATCATTTAAAAAAAATATGATGTCAAATGATATTAAAAAAAAAAAAAAATGTAGTGTTCAAATATCATTTCTCTAATCAAAATCTTTCAAATTCTATTATTCGCACAAATGGTGTCTAAGAATCAATGACAGAGTCAAAAACTTGTCTGAAAAAACTAAATAAAAATTATGTAATTAATCTTTAATATTTTGAAAATTTTCACTTAAATTTATTGTTTTAGGCCTCAAATTATATTGACTCAGCCATGACTACAATATGAACATGTAAATCTAGATAGAATCTCATGCTAAATCAGTATGATGATTTGGAATAAGAAAAATTCCAAACTTTTATACCATCAAACAAACAAAAAGAAAACAAATTTTTATAGTTTCCAAAGCTTTGAAGTGATTAAATTTTTCAATTTTTTTTATAGATATAAAATTTCAATCTTGTCTCAAACAAAGTTGGATCTGAAAATATCAAAGAAAGATGGATTTTCTTTTTCCTTTCAACACTGATAAATTTTGGTTCTTTCATTTTAGAGAGACTCTCTAGTTTTAGCATGCTACTGCTTTTTTCGTATTGAAAATAATAATATAAAGAAAAATGCAACAGTAGACCGGTTACTCAGATTCTAAACATATATTACATCCAACTTTGTGTGTAGGAAAAGTTGTATTTGCAAAAGTCAATAACTTTTCTCTCTAATGAATGAAAAATTGGAAGAATCTTTTAAAACACTTGTTTTAGTGAATGAAGTCACTTTAGGAGTGTTTGAATTTCACACGTTTTTTTTTTTTTCATTTGTAAAGTAGAAGGCCATTTTATTTGTTCCAAAGCAATTTGATATATGCTTTATATAGAACTTCCAAGTCTTCCATATATTTGGGTTTAACTAATCTTTAATTTTTTTTTTCTTTTAAATATTTGGGTTTCATGGCCTCTGACCCCATGTGGCTCTACCAACCCTTAAAATATTCTGATCCCATTGGGATAGTGGCATCCTTTTTTTTTTTTTTTTAATAAGATAGAAATCAACATAAAAGATCACTAAAAAACTACTACATGATCTATAAACACTTAAAAGAGCACTAAAAAAACTACTATATGTTCTATAAACACTTAGGTATGGATAAAAGAAATTTGGTGGATAAATAATTTTTTACACCAAAAATTAATTAGTGTCTTGACGTGATGATAAAAAGTAATTATTATGAAACAAATATTATAAGTTAAAATTTTGTCTTATTAATAATTAAAAATGAATAAAAGATACCTCACCATAGACAACTAGAAAATTTGACATACCATCCAAGATAGTAAGATAAGAACATTCAAATATCCTTTTATAATAGTATAATACTCTTAATAGTCTAGATTGTCCGGTCAATCTTATCTAGTTATTTATGTGATGAAGTACTTTAGATAGTGACATTTTTTTATGGGTCACGTACCATGATGGTTGGTAGCATAAGTTATTCAAACTTTCTTCTTTTTGTCTTATTAAAAAAAAAAACTTTTTTTTTCTTTTTGTTGTTTTTTAATGATCTTACGAGGAAAACTTTTATTTGTATGATTTTTTATGGTAGTCTATGATCTTACAAGGAAAACTTTTCTGTAATTAGAAACCTGTTGGGATAGTTAAGTACTAATGGAAAGCCTTTCTCAAAGAAAAAATAAAAAAGTACTAATGGAAAGCAATGACACAAAGAACACAATATTACAAGGAAGGACTGTTTATTGCTGCAAATACACACTTGACACTGCCCAGAAACTTGACTTTAAGTCACAATTTTCAACTTAAAACCGTGACTCAAATTCATGTTTTTAATTGCTTTGAGCAGTTGTGTGAAACATGTTTTTACTACAAAGAAAACCTCGAATAAGTAGAAGGGAATATTACTAGGATTTGAAATAGATAGAACTTTACGTCTAGTAATTATATTACTTTTTTTTATCTTTTTTTTAAAAAAAATGAAAAATAAAGCCATTAAATTACTTGAAGAAATTGCTAAAGCAAGAACATTATATTGGGCACAGTCACAGTGAACTATGAGAGTGAGTGTGCGAGGGGTATTACGGCAGAAAAATAAAAGTTTAACTTTTTTTTTTTTTTTTTTTGCCCCAATAACCCTCCTATTTATTCTATCTTATCTTATCTTCTTTTCTTTTCTTTTTCTCTCCTAGTAAATAACTACCAGTCTTTGGTTTTATATTATTATATTTTCTCTTTTGTTCTTTTCTTCTTTATCTTCAAGTAAATAACAATCCGTCTTTTTCTTTCTCGTCACGTTAGTAACTACCGGTCTTCTCAATTTAATAGATAAAAAGAAGAAATCCTTTTTAATTATTTATCAATACTGAATATCTTTTTATTGTATTTATGAACACCAATAAAAGTGCATCACCATGATGAGTAGAAGATAAGGAAAATTAAATTAGAGCATGAGCAATCAGCCATCTTTTACTTTTATTTATTTATATAGTTTCTATTATCCCAATATATTTGTTACCTAAACAATACAATGCCTACTTAAGTAACCTAACAAATCATCAGCCCTTTTCCTTTTCTTTTCTTTTTTTACTATAAAATTTTGGAGAACATCAAAAAATTAAAATATTTAATGAATGAGTATGAGGGTCCAAGCTTGACACATGAACAACATTGACATGTGTGACTAATTATTAAGAATTTATGGAGTAACATGATATGGTACTCATTCTTTCATTAAATGATACAAATTTCACCAATAAATTTAATTAAAATGATCTATTATCATGTGTGAGGAGAGAGTAACACCCCACTTGATTCTTGGAATACAAAATATCTAGTTAGTTACCTGTGCAATGCAAGAAATTTTAACAAAATGTGATTTTTTATTTATTTATTATTATTTTTTTGCCTATATATGAAATGTCCAAATTGTGGTGTGTGTATGTATTATGACATGCAAATTTGTGTGACCTCAAAACTTATGTGATAAAAAATTATGAGGTCAATCAAAAATCAAATACTATTTTTTTTATAGATTATAGATTATTATTGAGACATAGTGAATGGAAGTTAGTAATGTATAGTTAGTGTACTTTATTTAATGTGACTAATTTATTTAGTTTGGATATACATATAGGCAATGATAATTTTCAAAGAAAAAAATTATGTACTTTTAAAATATAATGATGTGGTATTCTTTTATCTCATATGAATGATTAATTTCATCTAATTTTAATTAATAAGAGCAAATATCATATGAAAGGAGCGGAATAACATTAGTGTATTTTGAATCTTTGATATTAATAACTCAATTTTTATGATTAAATCTACCATTCAAGAAAGGATTAAAAAAAAAGAGCACCATATCACCATCTTTTTTAGAGTAAGTGATGTTTCATTTTCAAGACATACTATGAAAATCTTTGCCGTTCACATGGGCTAGAAAGAGACGTCAATAGCGGTACTGTCCTTTTGGACCGGTTACCAGTAGAGTAGGTTAAACCCCAATATGGCAATAAAGTCAGACCCTTTTTGAAGAATAATAGTCAGACTTTTAAAACTGACTACTTTTCTTTTAATAGTCATATTTTTTAATTCTTCATTCTCCACTATTCTAGTTCCAGTCACCATCATTCTTAAAAACTTGCATTATTATTATTATTATTTTTCTGTTTATCGTCTCTAGTGTGAAAACAAAGTTTGAATGTTGTTACACAATTCTCATTATAAATACACCATATGGTCCTTCATAATTCTTCATCAACCATTTCTTAACCCTCTTTGATTCAATTATGGTTCCATCTCTTTCTCCAAAAATGCTTCTCCTCCTAGCCATACTGGCACTTTCTCTTGTGAACATGCCTGCTTCATATGAAGCTAGGAGGACACCCCATGCAGAAGAGCCAAATCTAATGAAGAAAAACCAGTTGTTAGGGTCATTGTTGGTGCAAGGCCAAGTGCCTCAAATATCTGTGTTCATGTCCAATCCTCCCACCACCACTGGCGACACCCCTCCTTCATGGATCACCCATAAGGCCTTTGCCAATGATGCTTTGCTACGCCGACAGCTTCTTAAGGGTCCTGTCACGCCATCGTCTCCAAATCCGGGCACCAATATCCCATCTTCAGCAAGCACTTTGGGGAGTGACAACCCTGCACCAATGCTAGGCTCACTGCAGAAGAGCCCTCCTCCTCCCCTTATGCCTTACAAAGGCACCTCCATCCCCTAGCACCAAGATTATGAATTTTGTTGAGTATGGATTATGTATGTATGTTTGGGTTTATCTAGTATGGATTATGTATGTATGTTTGGGTTTATCTTTGATTCTCAGATGATGCATGTGTTTCTGAGACTCTATGTATGTGTTTCAGTTTGAGTTTATCTTTGATTCTCTGAATCTCTGATGATGGATATATATACGTATGTGCTTTGAGACTATGTTGTATGTATGGTTTTTTCTTAGGAAAACTTTCTTTGGTGGTCTTTATTTTTACTTTCCAGGCAGTTCGAGAATCTCATGTCTCTAATGGCCAAGCTGATGAATAGCACATAGTATCAAAAAGTTAACCCACCAAGCCTCACACTTCCCATTAAATCCCAAAACCATTCAAGCACCCTCTCTCAGTAGAATAAACACCACAAACTATCAAACCCATTACCGCATAAAAGTTTTATGATAAAATCCGTCAGCAAATCGAATTCTAATAACAACACCAACCAAAAAATAATAAATAAATATAATTAGGTAAAATAGGTTTACAAAAGTACTATAATTCGAGAAATTATTGTGTACTCCCAGAATACCATAAATGCGTACTCTTCTCTCACATGAATAGTAAGTTTCATTAATTAAATTCATGGTAGACTAACCAAGAGTACTCTAGGATTACCTAATAATTTTTCCTATAATTCCTAAGCTCACCATTATTTTTTTTTTTTTACCTGCAATCATTATTATTACTTTTTTACCTATAACTAATAATTTGCAACCAATATTTGTTAAAATAAAAAATAAAATTATTTTTTTCAATTCTATGAAAAAGTTTAAAACTATAAAATATATAGTAATTTTTTACTACAATCACGGCGTGACAGAGTATCATTGACAAATAAAAGAGGTTAACTATTCAGAATATGTCAATTGTGACAAAAAGAAATTATGAAATAATTTGTGATAAGATGCTCCGGTCATAATTGCAACCACAAAAGTCTTATAATTATTATAACTTTTGAGGAAGATCCATGTTGGTTTCTGAGTGTGACGAAGCCAAGGAGTTTGCTGTAATCATATACGCAGGGTCTTGTCATTTGCAACCAATATTTGTCAAAATTAAAATTAAAAAAAATTATTTTTTTCAATTCTGTGAAAAAGTTTAAAACTACAAAAATTTTCATAATTTTTTATTACAATCATGACGTGACAGAGTATCATTGGCAAATAGAGACTAACTATTTAGAATATGTCAATTGTGGCCAAAAGAAATTATGAAATAATTTGTGATAAGATGCTCCAGTCATACCTGCAACAACAAAAGTCTTATAATTATTATAACTTTTGAGGAAGATCCATGTTGGTATCTGAGTGTGACAAAATCAAGGAGTTTGGCGATGTAATCATATACGCAGGGTCTGGAAAGTTACGCACTGTCTTGTCATTACGCCTTTAAAAGCAAATTCATGCCGGCTTGTCTTTAATGTTTGAATGCGACTAGAATTGATCGGTTGCACGTGTTAGCAAGGTACGTGTGGAAAGAGACAAATTTTTTAATACATTATAATAAAAAAATAAAGCAAAATACATTATAATATGTTCCACGGAGAAAACATGCTCCTTTTAAGCTTAGCTTGTCCCACAGACTTAATGACGGGTACCCCACACACATTCTTTAATCTTTATTTCTTCTAACTTTCCACAACCAAATTATTTTAAAAGATCGGACAAAAAAAGGTTGAGTTTGGACATAAAGATTTAAAATCAAGGGATTTATAGAATAATTAATACTATAATTAATTACAAAGGTTGAGTTTGGGTAAAACAGGTTTACAGATTTAACATTTTACTTTTATAATTATTTCAAATAAAATTTCATCAACAGAAAAAATTTTACCCTCTCATTTAACTCAAAGAGTGAAATTCAAACCCTTCATTTTTAATACTCTATCCAAAAGAATCATATGAGATTTCACACGTTAATCATTCAGAAATTATTCATTGTTTAACAATTTTTTTATAAATATTTTTTACATGGGGAATGGAAGATTCAAAATAAAGGTATCTGTTGAAAACACTAGAAAAGAAAACTGACCTAAAAACCATTGCCACGTCCCTGTTTAACAATTAAAAGAATAAACCATAAAAAGGGGCAATAGAATTAATCATAACAAACTTTTTGAAACTTTATACCACGCACAATTCTAAAAAATACATATGAGAATGAAAATTATAATCCATATTACTAGCATAGTACAAACAATTATAGAAAATGTGGACAGAAGGTTTACATGATGGAAGAAGCTAGAAATGTCCAAAGAGGGAGGATCACTTTGACAACAAAACACTCTTCTATTCCTATTTATTTTATGTCGTCGTTTATGATGCATACTCATGTAACCAAGAAGCTAGAGATACTTCAAAAGCACTTTCTATGAGGAATTGGGGACACCAAAAAATCACACTTGGTGGATTAGATAGTGGTTTGCTCTCCACTGAAAAATGGCGAATTGGGGATCTGAAGTTGGAAAAGATCATCTTTCCCCTTCTCTAATAGTGAAAATCAAGTTTTGTGGAGACCAACAAAGAGTGGTGCATTTGAGGGTTGTTCATGTTAAAATGCGCCCTCAAGAGCTCTACAAGCCACATTTACCCATAGAAAAAGCATATAGGGTGCATGGACCCAACAAATAGTTACGTCTTTTGCATTGACAACGATGAAAAAAAATACCAACAATTTATAATTTCCGTAAGAGAGATTCATTGATAGTTGATAAGTGTTGAATGTACTAGAGGACCAGAAAATCAATATGAAGTAGAATGACAAAATATGGTAGTAAAAGTAGAAGTTTAGCTTTTCATCGAATCCAATGACTCAACATAGGAGAAATTATATAAAATGCCAACATTACCATAGTACTAACAAGTATTACAATATAATGAAATTTCTATTCCACACTTTCGTTTCAATTGAAAAGTAAGAAAAATTATCGCTTACAAATAATTGGACTTCTTTTGTGAAAATTCACTGATTGTTTCATATATATATTTTTATTATTGAATACGAAAACTTTATTTCACAGAAGAGGAACATATAGTCCATCTCCATCCAAAACTCCCAATGCAGAGAGAGGAATGGAAGAGATGGGAGGTGTTCCTCTAACATTACGATCACAGGCCCAGAAAGTAGAAACAATCGGAAGATCACTTACGAGTTCAGAGATATACTTCGTTTGTACTGAAGTCTCTGCTATAGGGGCAGCAACTGAAAAATTGGGAGTGTAAAACTGCAATGAACAGCCATACGGGAAAATAAATTTTTGGTAAAATGAGTTACATAATATGCAAATTTAGTTCGTAAGTGAAAGCTACAGTGAATCATTACCAACAAAGAAGAAAGTGACATCTCTTAATAATCTTGAACAAAACACCAACCAACCCTACAGCAACAATGAAAATAATCAATAAAAGTAAGCAAAATCCAAAAAAAAAAAGTTTCATCCTTTTAGAAACATTTTCTAAGAAATGACGTTTGTGAACCATTTGTTTCAGGGCAAGCATTTTCCATTGACAAAAGCCCTGTGCAAAAGATATATATATTTATATATAAAACAATGTTACTACCAGGATTACTGAAATAATTGGGTCGAGGAGAAACCAGTCCTACCTGGTCCAGTATGCTTCATCCTGATGTTCTTGTCAGCAAGCTTCTAGCCATAGACTGATTCTCCACCTCTTCCATTACCAAGTGCAAAATTACTTCCCTAAATCATGAAGTAGGGAATAATCCTGTGGAATGTGCTACATTGTAATGGAGAGGTTTTCCACGCTTTCCAACAACTTTCTCCCCTGAAATAATTAAAAAGAAAGGAACTTATAAGATGAACTTCTAAGACCATTTGTTGTGATACGGCCACGGTCAAAATATTATTCAATACAGAACAGTCAGCACTTTCCTTATAAATCTACAATTCCTTTACAATTTGTTGAGGAAAGAAGGGTGGCAATGGGGCATATATAGATAGTTGTATCTAGAGCATCTGCTAGGTACAGGAGGGTTACTGTTAAGATCAAACTTGTGGTTTAGGTGTTTCATTGTTTAGAGATTAGAGAAATAAACTTGATGAAATAGCTAGAGCAGGGTTTAGTTGTGAGATAGTGAGAGAATGAGATAGAAAAAGGAATTATTGAAGAAGTGAAAGATAGAGATAGATAGAGAGATAATTGAAATTGAGAGGGATTTAGGGAGAGAATTCTACAAGAGAATTATATAGAATTCTACGAGAGAATTATATAGAATTCTACGAGAGAAAGATCCAAGCAAATGCATCACAATTCACTAAAGTAATTAGAGTTAAAAGTTGAGTATCTATACAAGGACTTGCTCCAATCCTATTGGTTGTTCATTTTTCTAAATATGAATATGTTATAAATGGCTATTCCCATATTAAACATCTGTTAAATGAGCTCTATATTGAAGAAGAAGCTAGACTAGGAAGCAATTTCTATTTAGACAATTTAACATGTGTTAAATGGGCAGTATAAGCAGAGTGTGCCAAATTATTCTCATGCTTCTAGGAAGCAATTGCTATTCAGACTTTGTGCACATCATGGCTCCTTTATGAATCTTCTGTCTTTTCATCCCTACCTTGTGTTTGACTAATTTGGAAGCACTAGGTGTATGGATTGCTTCATCTTTCTTGCTATTGTTAGTCAGCTCCATCTTTCTCTGGTCATGACTTGTCATAATTTTGTTGTGATTCCTATTGCTCTTTCTTTTGTCTTTCCTTCTACTGACTCTTCAGTGATTTTGCATTATTAGAGCACTTAGCACTTTAAACTGCTCTTAAACCACCAACAATACCATATGACAAGTGACGCTCATTTGAGCTAGGGATAAGAGCATTGATTTTCTTCTCTCTTTCTTTTCCTTTGTTCTACTGAACCATTCTCCTCAGTTATAGAACCCATTGCTTTGTGTTTCCTCTTCTCCAGCCTTAAAACAATAAAGCAAAATAAGCAAGTCCAACTGAAATGAGATGGAGATCTAAAGAAAGGATAGAACGAGATCTAAAGAAAGAACAGATCAGCATACAAAATGTGATCAGTCGTACATGTATCCAGAAGCCTTTGTAAATGAATCTGCAAGTGTCATTTCTGTATCACCAGCACCAGATTCTTTGGACTTGTTTTCCAATGGCAGTTCTGCAATAAGATATACAAAGACAGCATAATCTTCCATCATATATATAATATGATTCTTCATAAAACACACTTCAAATGAACTCCCACCAAAAGAAAAACCACTGCAGGAGGGACATTAGTTCCCCCATGTTTAAACTGATAATGCCCATTCATTAAGGGGAAAAAGAAGTCATTATGTGTCTTCAACTAGAGGACTTCATCTAATAAATGGGTGAGGACACACTATGAGACCAGATTGATAGTAGAGGACAGAGGAAAAGGGTAAAACAAGAGAATTTAAATAACAATCAAATAACACTATAACAGCCTATGAATATCTTAACAACCCCACCCCCCAAAAAAAATTAGTTTTCAGCATTGGGGATGAATTCTGGTTTATGACACTTCTTACAAACACACAAGGAATTCCAGGCAACACAAGTGCAAGACCATACAAAGGCTCAAAGCCAGACACCGAGCTTTGAACACTAGCTAGGGTTCATTTCATGAACAATGTCTCTGGCATGATTTAACCTCCTCCAGACTTCTAATCCCACTTAACTATCCCCCACCTCCATCTTCGTCATCCACCTAGTCGAGCTCACAGGACGCACTTCTGCCATGCTAATTGTGCATGACACACACAGCAAATCATGGGAAGGCTATCTTAAGACATGCTGCAACATTACATTACTAATGTTTTTCTCGAGATTATAAAATTTTCATTACTAATGTTTTTCTCAAGATTAAAAATTTTTTGGAAAGCAGAATAAGCATGTGGGTTATTAATGCCATGTGTCAGTAATTTACCATTTAAAACAACGCCTCCATGGCAAGGAACCTATGTTCTAGCTATATTTGCATCACCAACAATTTTCAGAAGAGATTACACAGTTCAAAAATATTTTGTTCTGGTCAATAAATTTCAAACTTGGGGGCCTAGACAGAGCTCAAAGGAGTTCTCAACCAATTAATTGATCAAGTCCCTCCCTAAAATTAAAATAAATTATATTTAACAAAGAGCATAAACAGGAAATGAAAGAATCACCAACAAAATGTCCTTCAGAAAACCCTTATATTTCTCTGGAGTAACTGACTCGACTATTGCAGAATCTCACTTCAGTATCAAAATCTCCATTATTACAATGACCTGTAAATACTTCCGTATCAAAATCTCCATTATTACAATGACCATTAAATAAAGATGTACGTGCATGTGTTGAAAATTTCCAACACCAACACCAACACCAATACATTTTCATTACTATGTATATAAGGCAAATAAGTTCTTAATGTCAAATTTGCATGTGCCTTTGATCTAAAATGATGTCTGGGGTTATGACCATGGTTGAACTTCATACACAACATCAGACAAAAGACTGCAGGTCTTTGTCTTGTAAGCATGACACTAGTACTTTCAAAAAGCCCAAAACAGCCATTAAATATGCAATCAACTAGCATCGAAAGCAAAATCATACCAACACTCTGAATCAGGAGCAATTAAGAGAATATCACATTTATCACTTCCACCACTTTGGTATGCAGCAAAGATAAAAGTAAGGGAAAAGATCAGGCATTGACAGATAGATATCTACATCCTGATAAACCAATATTGACAAAGCAGACACTGTTCCACTTTTTAACTGAGGAGATGAGCCAGAAAGATAGCCCATTATCTGATTATTGTAAAATCATTAGATATTAATGATGAAAGCAGCTGTGGAACTGGTGATACATCAAAGGATCAAGTAATCAAAGGTACCATTAGTATCAAATCAGATGTTGAAGTAAAATCATTTAAATAATTACCATGCTAAATCAGTTTGTGATAAGGTGAAATAGCTGATGAGTCAAGCTGGCACTTATCTTAAGGAGTATATCATAGGAAGCTTTCCTGAATTCTTCATTGCCGTACATATAAAAAACATATTACTAATGCTGCAATCTCTCTTATCATGGAATTAATATTTTTTTTATAGGTAGATAGAGGGGCAGGAGGAGGTGGGGCTCAAACCACAAAAATGGGGCACCACAAAGGATGTCATTACCACTAGGTAATCACTTGAACCCCATTTTTTTTTTTTTATAAGTAATAAAAATGTTATTTGAACATTAAAAAAGAGTCACCCCAGTTAGAATACATGACGTATAAAACTGGAGATCAATACAATCAGAACACAAATAAAAGCACCCATCAAATCATAAATCGAAGAGATAGAATGGCTTTTTACTATAGACACCCAATCTCATAGCATTTTAAAAAATAAAAATTTTAGATTGATTACTATCCTTTCAAAATCCTCAAAACACCGGTTGTTTCGCTCTAGTTTAATATCAAATAAAAATTATAAGAAGGGTGTGGTTACAATTTAAGTAATAATGACACAAGAAGCTTCAGATGACTCAAGTACTAAGCTTGCTTCAAAAGGTTGATAACAGAAATGTAATGTAATACATCAAGAAGAAAGAAAGAGTTGGACCACAGTCCCCCACCACAATATACACACAAAAGAAAATCATGAAAGCCTAAAAAGGTACGAGGAAATATTGGCATACATAAACTACCAAATCATATAATCTAGTTTCCCATGTTGCAAGATAGTAAAGCTCTTAAGGACCTCTCCATATTTTCAGATGATTTGCTTACTATACATACTGTCATGCATCCTCATTATTCAGGGAAAATATTATTTGTGTGCATTGACTTCCTATCTGGAGATCATAATTGACTGCAGATGAATATTCAATTTAGCAGAAGAAGACTTCATGTGGATAGATAAGTCTACCTCAAATGCTACTTTAGTGGCAGCCTAAATTGCACCAACACTGACATGGGTATGGAAATAGGGGTACAACAATTTTTGAAATATAAGGGTACAACAAGGCGTGGGTACGGCAATTAAATAATTAATTAAATTTTATATTTAGGCATATTTTTTAATATTTTTAGACATAAAGTACGTTTATGTCTAGAATTTATATTATGTAAGAACTACAAATAAGTAAACTAACACCCAAGTAGTACAATAATACACATAAAATGTTTAGAGTACAAACCAAAAGTTTAAATAGGCTACATTCAACATCAAACTAAAAATATAAAAGGAAAACAAGCTTTAAACTTTCAAGATTACCATTGAACAACAAGTTCAACATCAAACTAAAAACATAAAAGAAAAACAAGTTTTAAACTTTCAAGTTTATCACAGAACAACAACATCATCGTCATCAACATACTCATCATTCTTAACAAGACTTATCTCCATCTCTGGCTCATCTAGTGTGAGATGAGCAATCTCAAGCAACCCAGGTCCTCCAAATGGTTCGTCCCAAGTATCTCCACCAATGTCCCAATTCTTAGAGTTTCCTTTAGTGTACTCTTCCCTCCTCCTTGAAAGAAGTCGAAGATTAGAATGAACAAACACTAAATCTTCAACACGTTTAGGAGTAATTCTATTCCTCCTCATACAATGGATGAAGCCATATGTACTCCAATTCCTCTCAGCACATGATGATGAGCAAGGCTGTCCAAGAACCTTGAGAGCTAGAGTTTGAAGCATTGGTAACTTGGACCCATAATTTGACCACCAAATCATCGGATCGAAGGTCCACCTATCATCCATGTTATCATCATCATAAGCCATAATTCCTAAAAACAAACCAAACTCCGCAACAACATTCCTCCTATCATCAAGATCAGGAAAGAATCTTTTGAGGCACTTGTTTCTCTCCCCAGAAATTTCAGCATCCTTATGTGGCGCAACACGGCCTCTGACTTCCTCAATCCATTGATTAGTATAATACCTAGTTAAAAGCAAATAAATAAGTACAACTAATGAATTCAGTTTATTTGTTTAAAAATGCCTAAAAGAATATAAAAGAAAAGATTAAAGAGATAAAAAAATTACTTCGGATTCAAGGAGTGGGCTAGGCAATGAAGTGGTGTGCAATTTTTAGTCCACCGTTCAATGAGAATACTATGTACCACCTCATAGAATGGAGACTCCTCATAGTCTTCCTTGCCTTCATGCCGGTATATTTCTTTCTTCACATTTTCTATCATGGAATCCCACATTTCATGCACCTCATGGAGAATAGGTGCATCCGTGTCAGCCACTCGAAGCATCTCATAAATAGGTCCTGTGAATCTCAGAATGTATGCAACCTTGTCCCACCACAAATCATTCAAAACATAATCCCTCACAATTTGAGCTTTTCCTACATCATCTTCTCTATATGACATCCATTCCTCACCAATGACCATATTTTGAAGTTGCTGTTTTACTTGAAACAATCTTTTAAGCATGATGATAATTGAAGCAAATCGTGTTTCAGCAACAGCAAGCAACTTCAAAGGGGAATATGAATTAAAAATTCCTAATCTCATAGAATGATTTGTGATGAAAATACGAATGAAAGTTGCCTCATCTGCAACTTGTGCAATCCATTTACATTCATTATATGAAACCTCATTCTCCAAAGAGTTCTTAGGTGCACATATATTCCTCAAGGCCAAATTGAGGGTATGCACAACACAAGGTGACCAAAATATATGAGGATATTCAGCTTCAACAATAGATCCTGCGGCCTTCATAATAGATGCATTATCAGTAATAATTTGGACAACATGTTGATGCCCAACCTCACCAATGACCTTTAGAAACAAGTCAGAAATGAAGTGCTTGTCTTTGTACTCTTTGGTACCATCAATGGATTTGATAAAAAGTGGCCCTTTCGCTGATGTAGCCATAAAATTGATAAGTGGCCTTTTTTGAATATCTGTCCACCCATCACTTACTATGCTTAAACCATTTTCTTTCCAAGTTTCTTTAATTGACTTCAACAACTTCTCAATATGTGCCCTCTCTTTATGCAACAAAGTTGTTCTTAATTTATTGTAACCCGGAGGAACATAGCCCACTAAATTATTATTAGCTGCAAATTTGATCATCTCAATCCAATACGGGTTCTTAGCAAAGTGAAAGGGTAAACCAGCAGAATAAAATGTCCTAGCAATAAGAGAATCTAATTGCTCTCGACATTGATTGTTAAAAACCTTCTCCAAAGGAGAATTCCCAACCCCTTTTTTGTTCTGAAAAAATGGATGACTTGTAGCTATACTACTCTCACTAGGAGCCAAATTAGGACTACTAGCAAAATCAGTTGGTAAAGACACTAGCTTAGGCTTCTTCGGTCTATGCAAAGCTTCTTCGGTCTATGCAAAGATTCCTCGTACGCATCTTCTAATTTCTTCATTTCATTCTGATACTCATCTCCAACCTTACATCTAAAAGTAACATTCCCACCACCATCACTTGCTTTTTCTAACTTAGTAACATATTTCCATAGAGGAGCAGCTGACTCAGTTGATTTTTCAGTACTCATTTTAGTAAAATCACCTACAATATTTAACTTTAATAAATAAATAAAACCATAGCAGGACACACAAAAACAAAAATCACTAAATTCATAATAAACATTATAATTTATAAGGCAAAAGGCTGAGTAAAGAAACAAAAAATATATATATATATATATATATATATATATATCTATACAATATAACACAGTGAGAGTGGAATTAAAAAAAAATGCGTGAGAAAGAGATTATAAGTAACACGGTAACAGTACACCCAAAGCAGAAAAAAAAAAATCACAAAACAGAGAGAGAGAGAGAGAAGAGAAGGTCAGAGGAGTCGGACCTGTCCACGCCAAGAGAGAGAGAGAGAGAGAGAGAGAGAGCAGAAGGGATAGAGGGCAGCGACTGTCTATGGAGCTCGCTGACTCACCAATCAGCCCAATCTAGCACCAGTGAGGGACAGAGGGCAGCAGGCAGAGGGAGGGTTGGGCTGTGGGTTTCACAATAATGATTTCTCACTTCTCAGACTCAAGCTTTTTTGTTTTAGGGTATATCACAAAATCAACGGTAATGATTTTTCCATCTATCAAAATTTGTGATTTTTTTTTTTCACTGCTGGCGTGTCCACCGTGTCCACGCCATGTCGGAGAAAAAAAAAGACACCGCTCGGACGCTAGAGTCCAGTGAGTCTTACCGGTATCGGTGTCGGACACCGGTACTTCACCAAAAATGGCGTGTCGGTGCAACCTAGGTGGCAGCTAGGCTTCTACTATCAGTATCAAGCCCTTTTGTGGGCCAAATCACAATCCACCGATGGTAGGGTAATGGCAGTGAACAGCCATTATCTGATTAAGAGTTTTAAGCTCCGAGGTTTTTGGCAAAAACAAAAAATTAAAGGATAGAACTGAGTGAAGTGTATGGGATAAAGACCTCATTATTCACATTTACACAAGATCAGGCCTAAAATTCAGGCAGAGCTTCAAAGATGTACTCTTAAGAATCTAATAGGTTTGAGAGAGAATAAGCAGACCAAACAAAAGTTGTATAGGACATTTACAACATCATACTTGTACAAAAAATAGCTCTTACCTCCTTAACTGTGAGTATAATTCTCATTGAGTATAAGAAAGGCCTTCGTATTCTCCTCCTCCAAGCTCATCTGCACAAGCATACAAAGGTTTAACAAAAATTCAGCTAAAGAAATTTAACAGCCTTCTTTAATACTGTACAGAGAAGGCTGCTGCTTCACATATAGTGCTGAAAGCATATATGTTTGTAGGGAACCAACTGCGTTTCCCAAATCTGAATTAACCCAAATCTGAGTTTCCCATTTGAGTTACAAGTTCCCAACACGTGCATTTAACTATCAAGAAGCAGCTGTAACCTGTAGGATGACGGAAGTAAGAGGAGACGGCAGGATAAATTGGCATTGAAAGCCTTAAAGTGCCATCTGGCAGTTGACCTTCTGTACCAAAATGTCAAGGTTAATGAATTTTGAGCTCCTCTGTTTCTCATTTCCTCAACAATGTGGGTTCCAGTTTAAGTGTTTTTTCAGTTTCCTTTCCTATTGTGGCTTTTGAAAGTATGTCAAATATTTAAATGACAAAGTAATTCATTGATCAGAAACAGCAGGATATTCACTTCAATCTGGATCCAGTGAAGTGGTTACCTCCTGATGCAAGCTGTTTTAAGCTAAATGTTGCTGGTTTGAGCATCAAAGATGGGACTAGAGGTGTGGGAGCAGTAATTCATGATAGAGTAGATGAGGTGTTTGCTGCATTGTCTGAGAGAGTTTGTGATTCATCGTTGACTAAAAAAATGTGCATTACTCCTCTCTCACATATAGTGCAATGGAGTCATGTCACAGAATTTAGTACAGTGATTGTGGAATGTGAATACGCTGGGATGATAATGCACTTACAAATGTAGCACGCTATTTTGTTGAATAGGGACAATTGCTAAATGATATTAGGCAAAACATGTTAAGTTTAGAATGTGTTTCTTTCCAATTTGTGCAGTAACTCTGCAACTCAAGAGAGCTAGCAAAGTTTTCTCAGCAGAATGTAGAGCCTCAGGTGTGGCTTGAGTCCTTTCTTCTTGCTCCCAATTGTACACAAAGATATATCTAAATAATAATTATAGCCATAAGCTAGCCTTTATTCAACCAAAAAAAAAAAAAAAAGACAATGAAAGGGTGTTTGGGATTCATTCAAGGAAACCCAATCTCTTTAACGCTTCAATTTGCAGTAAAAGTTTAATATCTTTATCAGATTTTTACAAATTAAAGAATAGGAGCTAAGTCATGCAATCAAACCCTCGTTGAAACCTTATTTATACATTCAATAAGAATCTAACTTAACAATACTAAAGACAACCATAAATTAAACAAGCATATACATTAACATTATATGTTTTCTTATATCTTAATCTACCACCAAAAAAAAAAAAAAAACCTACTAAATATTATAAATTTTAGATTTTGATGCACAATCAAAAGAATATCACAGCAACCAACAAGAAATGCATAAAATAAAATTTAATGGTCAATGAATAGGGTTTGATAAAAAGAATCGTAAATATAAAACTACTTTTTGTCTCTTCTCAATTTTCTAGGCAACCAAACAGAAAGATAAGATGAAAGATTAAATTACCTGAAACGTTTCGAAACGTTATTCTGCTATCGAAGGAAAAGAACGCAGAAGAGAGCTTTTTAGGGACCTCCAAATTCCAATTAGGGATGGAATAAAAAAGATGGATAGGCGCAAGACTTAAGGGGCCCCCTACCCAAAAAAATTTCAGGGTCCTCCGTTTTATGAACAAAACTACAAAACCTCTAAAATTTGTACAAAAAAGTGTCCTAAAATTGTAGAGTGGTAACTGGATTTAAAAAAAAAGATAAAAATATATATAGGTTGTGTTTGATATTGGCTTAAAAACCTACTTTATTTTATTCTTTAATTTATTTTTGTCATTGTTCAGTTTATTTTTGCTATTATTTATTAATTTTATTGTACTTTTTAGTACTATTTAGTATATTTGTGGATCTCACTGTACCATTTCAGCTACCTTTTAACTTTATTTACAGTACTTTCAACAAAAAGTTTTCAATTTCAGCTAAATAAACTGCCCTCAAACAGACTCTTAGAATGGTTTTGTTTTGCATTCTTTCTCCTGCCTCTAAGAAGGCTTTCAAAATATGAAAATATCGAGCAAATAGAAATCCAACTTAACTAAAATCCTAAAATGTTTTAAAAAATTGTTATCAATGTGTCAAGTAAGAACCATTATCTCACAAGAATCTTCTAAAAAAAATTATATCACAAGAAGATTAAGTGGATTAATTAATTATTATTAATTGTAATATATTCACAATTAAACCTTTTTAAAAAAAAGAAAAATCCACACAAACTTGTATTAAAGAAAACTCTTATGGTCCGTTTGGATTAAGGGGGGAGTAGAGTAGAGTAGAGTAAATTTAGCACAAAATTAGCCTATTTTTAGCCAACTCTACTCTACTCCCTCTCCTTTTCCCTCCATCCAAACAAGCCATTAAGAAATTACATCAATATGAACTAAAAAAGTAATAACTGATAGGACAGCTTCCATCCCCACCAAGAAAGGGTAAGAATTCTTCGTTCATCTAGCTAAGGCGTGGGCAACCCCATTTCTCTGCCACCTAACATGAGAGAAAGAACAAGTTCATAGCGAAATCATTATAGACTTACAGTCTTTTATTATATGACCAAAACTAGAGCGATCAAAAACATCTTCAGTTAAAGACTTGAACACAATTTCTGAATCACCTTCAATAATGCATTGCTGGAAGCCCAACTCCACTGCCAACAGAATTGCCCTCCTTGCTGCCATGGCCTCAATCATTTCCCCCCCTCCCGATGGCATACCAATCTTTTCTGCTAGGGACACCATTACCTCCCCCCTTTCATTTCGAACCACAATTCCTAACCCAGCTTCATCTAACTCAGTAAAGATTGCGCCATCATAATTTATTTGATAAGTGTCTGTCGGTGGTGGTTGCCATTCCTAGATTGTTGGTTTCTATTTTGGTGAGCTTTCGGCCTTCTTCACCTGGAATTCTGCTAGTGATTTTGAGGTAGCTTCGAACAACTTATCAGGAGATAGACTAGGTTCTTTGAAATGGCATTTGTTCCTCCTACACCAAGTGAACCATGCCAAAACCAGGAAGAGCTCCGCATTTTTTCCTTCGTGTCTAATTCTGCAGATCGGGTCCATGACTGAGCAAGAACGTTGGTGAAGGTTTCACAGCCCTTTGAACTAGGGACCCTAACTAATTTGTATTTTCTCACACTCCTATAAAGCGTGGATTGTTGTCTCTTCTGACTTACCACAGGCGGTGCATAATGGAGAGTCCACAACTTTCCTATGATACAAATTCTTCATCGTTGGTAATGATTCAGTGCAAGCTCGCCAACAAAAAATCTGCATTTTGTTTGGAATATTTAACTTCCAAATACCCTTCCAAAAATTTCTCTGAGTTGCCTGGTCTAAACCCAATGCTGCCTCTCTTCTTTCTATTTCTTCAAGTACTTGATACCCTATTTTCACCGAATAGTTGCCATCCTTGCTCTGTGGCCAGACTATGCAGTCTTCTTGCAATGTCGGACATAGTGGCATGGCTTTTATACGCTGGGCCAGCCAAGGGGAAATTAGCTGATCTATCAGCTGCCTATTCCATTCCCTTGTCTCCACATCAATGAGGCTAGACACTGTGCTATAATCTACAAACTCCTGGTTTTGAGTTGCTGCCTTCAAAGGAAACACTCCCGAAATCCATTTGTCATGAAATACATGGACTCTGCTTCCATCCTTAATCCTCCAAAGCATCCCTTCTTACACCACTTGCTTTGATAATACTTCACCACACATAGGATCCTTTAGAACTCTTTGCTTCAAAAACAAAACCTGATGGGAAATATTTTGTGCTAAACACCTTATAAAACAATGATGTCTTGTCAGTTAGCAACCTCCATACCTGTTTCACCAACATAGCTTTGTTAAACTTAGCCAAATCTTTGAAATCCATACCTCTGTCAGATTTTGGCTTGCATAATATTTCCCAATTTTTCCAATGGATTCTCCTTTGACCACCACGCTTTCCCCACCAAAACTTTCGTATTAGCATCTCAATATCATTACAAAGTCCCATCGGCAACATGAAACAACTCATTGCAAATTTGGGATAGCTTGGACTACCGATTTTAGCAACACCTCTCTACTTGCCTGTGACAAGAGCTTTTCTTTCCAACCTTGTAGTTTAGTCCACACTCTTTCTTTGATGTAATTTAGGCTTGCCTTTTTTTTTTCATTTCCACAACTATTGGCAAACCAAGGTATTTTTCATATTCCTTTATCTCCGGTACTCCAAGGAAATTTAAAATCTCCCTTTTCTTCTCTTCGACTACAGCTTTGCTGAAAAATAATGTAGTCTTGGTTCGGTTGATTTGTTGCCCCTTACTCATACTTGGATAGGATGTGTTGAAAGACTTGTAACTCCTCCATTCTTGCACGGCAAAATAGCAAACTGTCATCTGTAAAAAATAAGTGAGTAATCCGAGGTCCATTCTTACATAATGAGTAGCCTCTTATTAAGTTTTCCCTTTCTTCCTGTTGAAGCATTCTATTCAATCCTTCAGAACACAAAATAAAGAGATATGGGGAGAGTGGGTCTCCTTGTTTGATTCCCCATGTAGGATAAATATCTCCTTTCGGCTCACCATTTACCATAATAGAGTAAGAGACTGTGTCGATGCATTGAAAGATAAAGACTATCCATGTTTCACAAAAACCCATCTTTCTCATGACTCCAATCAGGAAACTTCACTCCACTCTGTCATATGCCTTGCTCATATCCAACTTCAAAGTTATAAAATCTGCATTTTTTCATTTTTGATTCTTCATCTAATGTAACATCTCAAAAGCCACTAAAATGTTGTCTGAAATAGCCTTATTTAATTGAAACGCACTTTGTGAGTCAGAGATAATGTAAGGTAAAACTTTTTTGAGTCTATTAGCAACAACTTTCGAAACCAATTTATAAATAATATTACACAAAGCAATAGGGCTAAAATATGAAACTCTAGATCGGTTCTTGACTTTTGGAATTAAAGTTATAAAAATACAGTTTATTGTGGATGCGATAGAACCTGTGTTTAGACAATTGATGACTGCTTGTGATACATCCTCCCCAATGGTTGTCTAGAATTTTTGGAAGAAAAGTAGAGGAAATCTATCAGGTTCTGGAGCTTTCAAAGGGTCCATTTGTTTCAAAGCTTCATCCCTCACAAATTCTATTGTTAACATATCATTCAAATCCAGTGTGATCAATGTGGGAATTGCTTCTAGAACATACTCCAGGTTAGAGGGATTGGTCGAATGGAAAAGCTCTTGATAATGGGTGACTAGGATCTGTGCAATCTCCTTCTCATCCGAGCACATCATGCCTTCAACATTCTATAATTCCTCAATCCGGTTTCTCCTATACCTGTGTGAAGCATGGTTATGAAAGAATCGTGTATTTTGATCCCCTTCATGTAACCACAAAGCCCTTGACCTTTGCTTCCACATTTTTTCTTCTTTTATCAACAATCCATTAATCTCCCATTTCAATCTGTGCACTCTATCCATTGACCCGCTCCTAACTGCCTCCTCATTGGTCGTCCTTAGTTGCTCCTTTTTTTCTTTCAATGACCAAGTGATGTTCCCAAAGTGTACACAACTCCATTGTTTGAGATTTGCCTGGCACTCTTTAATATTTCCTTCCACTTGATCAATCGAGCTCCCACTAACAGATCTCTCCCAAGCCAAAACAACCACTTCTCTACACCTCGGGTCCTCCAACCACATTTGCTCGAATCTCCAAGGTTTTCTTCATCTCTTTGGAATACCTTTCGGCAGGATGAGTATAGGCTTATGATCTAAAGACCCACACTCCAAATGTATCACCTTTGTGGTTGGGAACATCTCAATCCACTCCCACGATTGAAATCATGTACATGCACACACCCACAGGAGTGAATGCTTATTCTTCAATCGTCTTAGCTTAGTCCATGATTCATGATGAATATTCGTGTCTGGTTCACCATAGAATCTTGTAAATCTCCATTCATCTTCTTTTCCTTTATTCACAATGGCATCTCTGTGGTTAAAGGAATATGAATCCATTGTAAAATCACACTCCTTTTTCCACAAGACAGCCACTCCACCTCCTCTGTTTTCTCTAGATACCTCAACCAAACCACTAAATTTATATCGAACCTTGATTGTCTTTAGCCTAGCTTTATCAAGCCATGTTTCGGCTAAGAGCACGACTGATGGATCTTGTGCCCAAATCATATCTTTGAGCTTTTCCTCTGTCTGTGGGTTCCCAAGCCTATGACAGTTCCAACATATGAGATTCATTGTCCTTGGCAAGGCTGAACATTAGCCTTTGCCAATAAAATAAGGGTCGTCCCATCATCATGTGAAACTTGTTTTTTCTTCCTTGGCAACTCATGATCATCGATGTCCATGCTTGAAATTGTGAGGAGAAAGGTTTGTGGGATTCTGAATTCTTTGGCCGAAGGAGTCTTTTCCACGTTGGAGCAATGTACATATCATTCACCAAGGATTTTGCATTAGGTTTTGCTTGAGTAGGTGGCAAGTGAGGGGTGTCTTTTTTAGGGTTTTCACTTGACAAAGGCACGCGATGAGTGGACTCACTTAATAGCTCACGTGTATCCACTAAGGTCTATCATATTCCAGACTTTTCCGTCGCCTCATGGAACAAGCAATCCCAGATAATAGGCGTTTCATCAATAGCGTGTCCACCCTGATCACCTTTTTCCAAATAAAACTTCTTTAACTCCTGGTTTATCTCATTTATTTTCTCTGTGAAATACTCTCCTTGAATCGCAATTCCACCTCTGATTGAATGTCCGTCCAGACTGGCTTCCTTATTCGCATTAACTTCAGAAACACCCGTAACGGCTCCTTCATTAAGTGAGTTGTTTTGTAACTCTTCCCTCCGACATAGTAAGCACCACCTCTCGCCGCTGTTTGTGTTGCTCTTGGGTCAATCTTCTCCCCATTTACCCTCTATCTACCACCGGCCTTAAGTTTCTTTCTCCTTGTTTCATAATACCCTGGTACAACGATCACTGAGTTTTTGTGCATGGGCAGTGGTGAAGCACGTAACCACGAACCATTTTCTTGGTCTTCTTGTCATAGGGTGTCGTTGCTTTGTATTCAGTGTTACAGTCTTTGTCAAAGTGATTCAAGCAGCCACACCAATAAAAAAACATTTGGTAAACGTTCGTACTTGAAGGAGACCCACCCCTTCGATCCATCTTTTTGCGAAAAAACTCTTCCACGGCAGAAGGGAAGACTAACATCAATCCGAACCCTAATCCTCATGACTTCCCCCCTTTCAACTTCCCTGAGATTCACATCCTTCCTTACCTCTCCCACAGCTTCACAAAGCTTTTCAGCAACATCTTGACTCAAAAATTGGGTTGGGATATCATGTACATGCACCCACAAGGAAACATGGTCAAATACTAACTCCCATACTGGAATGCTATTATCATAGCGCTGGATCAATACTAAGTGTTTGTCAAAGCTCCACGGCTCCCCTTCAAAAATTCTTTCTACTTCTTCCTCATTGTCGAACACAAATAACAGAATATGGTTTCCCACATTGTGTACTTTGAAACCATTTTTTGACCTCCAAATGGAATTGAAGGTTTTAATTATGGCCTAAGTATTGAGCGCACGTTTTGTGAGAAATTTTGCTGCAATACTATAGTTTGGCATTTCCGTTGTCTTCTTGAATTGAAATTCTCCCCCTTCTCAGTCGTTCAATGACAAATTTTCCCACGATTGAGTAAGAGTATCCATGTTTCCCTACCAGAACTCAACAAGATCTCAGCGTTTCCCACAGCCCCAAAAAAAATTCCCTACAAAACCTACAAGTAACAATGTTACTTGAGATACTCAACAAAACCTCACAAGAAAGTGGACAACTAATTCTACAGTCCAAGAGAAAGGGGAGTCACTTTTCCTTAGCACCAAGAAACTGATTTTTCTATCTTCGTTGTACCTCACAATTAAACCTATTTAATTAATATATAAAAAAGAGTAATATAAAAGAGTAAATTTTCTATTACTGTGCTTAGAGTTTGGGCTAATATCAACCAGATTCAAAACATTTTAAAACAAGTCATTTTGATCCATAAAACTAACTTAGATTCTAAACACTATTCGGCCCATTAGTCATTTTTTTCAATTGTCTTACTTAGGGGACAAAGTTAGCTTTAAGAACCAAATTGGTCAGTTTTGAAATGTTTTAAACCTAATTAGTACTAATCTAAATCTCAGGATATATTAATAAAACTTAACCAGACATAAAAAAGTGAAATAAATAATATTTAAATATTAATAAAAATTCTCTAATTTTCATCTGCCTTAGGCTGTGTTTGGCTCGATGTAAAATGTTTTCTAAGTGTAAAATTTTTTCAGAGTAAAATATTTTTTGGAAATGATAATGTGCTCAGTTGTTTGGTTTGTGTTCAAGAAAATACACTAGAAAATAGTTTCCAGTGTTTGGTTTGCATGTAAAATGGTTATCGAAAAATATGTATAATCTGGCAAATACGACAGTCTCTCTCTCTCTCTCTCTCTCTCTCTCTCTCTCTCTCTCTCTCTCTCTCTCTCTCTCTCTCTCTCTCTCTCTCTCTGAGGTAGACGTTAGTAACCAAAATAACATTCCTCAAAATATGCGCCAAGCATATGAATTAGCTAAGCCAAGCCTTGAATGATTTCTTTCTTTTTTGAATCATCCCACTAAAATCATCTTACTCATCATATAATTTTCCTTTCTAACTAAACATTACTTTTTTGTACTAATGTTACACTACTCAATAACTTCTATTGAATTAATTTTAAAAATTCTATGGTTGATTTACAAGTTCTCGTTCTTCTTAACACACAAGACCAAATTTTATATGAATCAAATTTCACTTACAATTTGAGCCATAAACTCATGGTTTGGGTATAGTGTTGAAATACAAAAAAGTTGAAATTTAAATTCATCTCTAATTAACTTGAAAATTTGCAAGCATATAGAGTGAAAATGAAATCCACCGGTGGATTTGTCAAATATACATCCAATAAAAATTATTGAGTAGTGTAAACAATTCTAAAAGTTACATTAAATATAACTTAAACTACACACGCGAGCGTGTATGGGTTTCTAAACAAACATTACTTTTTTTTTTTTGAAACTAAATATTCATTTCATTCAAAAATAGTCAATACAACCAATACAAAGCTCAGGAAAAGACAGAAACCTACAAGGAAGAGTAACAAGATAGACCACAAACAAAACAGACCACAAACTAATTCCCTTAGCTGAAACTATCTATACCAAGAAGATTAGCTACAATCTCTGGTGTTGTACCAGTCCAGCTCTTCAAATCCCCAACTCTCTTGGCCTGTTGAGCAAGTTCATGGGCTATCTTGTTGCCATTCCTATTTATGTGTCTAGCCTCTGTCATCCTAAATTTGGACATTTCATGTATTATTTCTTAATGTATTAAGAAATAATGATTTTGTGTATTGATCTTGGTTGCTAGTTTGTTAGTACTATATGGATACTTATTTGGATTTTTTTCTTCTTCTTATACTTTAGCCCCCTAACTTGAAATCCTAGGTCCGCTCCTGTTTTGGGTAAGTGAAAAGTGAAAACTCATGCCCTTAAGGGGATTTGAAATTTCAAACACGTCCATCATCTCATACTTACAAGTTATGAGTGTGAAGGTGCCACTTCACCCAAAGTTCATTGGCATAATTTCTATTTGGTTAATGTAGTTGTAATAATTAATTAAAATTGATGTTGTCACAAAATTTAAGAGACAAATAATAAGAAAAATTCCAAACTTTTATACGATCAAACAAACAAAAAGAAAATAAATTTTTATACTTTCCAAAGCTTTGAAATGATTAAATTTTTCAATTTTTTTTATAGATATAAAATTTCAATCTTGTCTCAAACAAAGTTGGATCTGAAAAAATCAAAGATAGATGAATTTTCTTTTTCCTTTCAGCACTAATAAATTTTGGCTCTTTCATCTTAGAGAGACTCTCCATTTTTAGTATGTTGCTGCTTTTTTTCGTAGTGAAAATAATAATATAAATAACAAACGCAATAGCACTCCAGTTACTCGGGGTGTTTGGTAGAGTAGTTTGAGATGAGATTTTTGTAATTTTTTGAAATACGTGTAGGTGAAAAAGTATATGGAAATATATGTAATGTTGTTTAAAATGTAAAAAAGTGAGTTTGAACTCTAATACCAAACAGGCCAGATTCTAGACATATATTTTGTCCACAATCACATCCAAATTGGAAGAATTTTTTAAAACTTTTGTTTTTATGAATGAAGTTACTTCAGGAGTGTTTGAATTTGACACGTTTTTTTTTTTTTTTTCCTTTGTAAAGTAGAGGGCTGTTTTATTTGTACCAAAGCAATTTGATATACGCTTTACATAGAACTTCCAAGTCTTCCATATATTTGGGTTTAACTAACCTTTAATTAAATATTTGGGTTTCATGGCCTCTGAACCCATGTGGCTCTACCAATCCTCAAAATATTCTGATCCCATTGGGATAGTGGCATCCTTTTTATTTTTTTTTTAATAAGATAGAAATCAACATAAAAGAGCACTAAAAAACTACCATATGATTCATAAGCACTTTTTTTTTTTGGGTGAGAAAATGGTCTATAGACACTTAAGTAGGGATAAAAGTAACTCCAATCTGTTGTAGTGTGTATAACTCAGGTTATCTCCCTTTAATGGTATAAAAAAAAGTATGGATAAAAGAGATTTGACGGATAAATATTTTTTACACCAAAAATTATTTAGTACCTTGATGTGATGATAAAAAGTAAAAATTATGAAACGAAAATTATAAGTTAAAATTTTGTCTTATTAGTAAATAAAAAGGAATAAAAGATAGCTCCCCATAGACAATTAGACAAATTTGGCATACCATCCAAGACGGCAAGATAAGAACATTCAAATATCCTTTTATAATAGCATAATACTCTTAATAGTCTAGATTGTCCATTCAATCTTATCTAGTTATTTATGTGATAAAAAACTTTAGATAGTGACACTTTTTATTTAAAAGTTCACGTACCAGGATGGTTGGTAGCATATGTTATTGTCATTGAATGTCAAACTTTATTCTTTTTGTTATTTTGTTATTTTTTAATGACCTTAGAGCATTAACAGTAAAGGAGGTATAGTTGCTTTAGTTGCTTTGATATTGGGTGTTTTATAAAGTAAGTTGTTAAAATAAGTAAAGTTGCTAAAAGCTATAATTTTTAGCTCCCTTGTTGTGAATGCTCTTACAAGGAAAACTTTTATTTGTATGATTTTTTTATGGTAGCCTATGATCTTACAAGGAACACTTTTATTTGCTTGGGATGTAGGCATTTGTGATGCCATGTTGGCATGTGACTCAAAAATTGTAGTTGATGCGGTCTTGGGTTCTCACAGCCCACCAGTGAAGATTAATAATTGTTAACAATATAAAGTGAGAGAGAGACTGAATAATTTGTATATTAATGTGTATATAACAATGTATAATAGAGAGCCTTATATAGGCTAGGTATGTGTGCAGTATATAGGCTAAGTATGTGTGCAGTACAAGTAATATGAGTGAACTATAAGTACAGTATACTGGGCTAAGCCCAATGGGCTATACTAGTCTAAGCTATACACTAAAATCCCCCCTCAAACTCAAGGTGGCAAGGAGGAAGCCAACTAGAGTTTGGATATAAGATCTTGAAGACGACTCGGCGGGTGAGTCTTGGTAAAGATATCAGCAGGCTGGTCAGCAGAGAAGATGGAGAACAACTTGAGATTTCCTTTCTTGAGATGTTGGCGAGTGATGTGACAGTCGATCTCAATGTGCTTGGTGCGTTCATGGAAGACATCATTATGAGCAATGTAGATAGCACTAGGATTGTCACAATAAAGAGGAGTGTCAGTGGGCTGTGAAGCATCCATGTCAGCTAAGAGCCAGTGAAGCCAGACAAGCTCGCAGGTGGTGTCAGTAAGGGCATGATACTCAGAGTCAGTACTGGAATGGGAAACCACATCCTGCTTCTTGCTACGCCATGAGACAAAAGAAGTACCCAACAAGAAACAAAAACCTGTGATAGAGCATCGATCAGTCGAATCACCTACCCAGTCTGCATCTGAATAAGCATGAAGCTCAAGAGAAGATCGAGAAGCGTAATGGAGACCATGATAAAGTGTGCCCTTGACATATCGGAGAATCCGAAGAATGGCTGCATAGTGGACAGAATGAGGGGCATCCATAAACTTACTAACCATACCCACAGTGTGTGAAATATCCGGATGAGTAACAGTGAGATAGATCAGACTACCAACCAACTGACGATAGCGAGTAGCATCTAATATAGGTTCACCATCCAAGGGTGTGAGCTTTGCATTGTATTCCAAGGGAGTGGAAACAGTCTTGTTGTGGGTGATATTAGCTTTGAAGAGAAGATTATAAGCATATTTAGCTTGGGAAAGATAGTATCTATCAAAGGAGGAGGTAACCTCAAGCTCAAGAAAATAGCTGAGAATGCCCAAGTCTTTCATCTCAAAATGCTGACTAAGGAAGTGCTGAAGAGAGCAGATACCTGCAGAATCATCTCTAGTAATAATCATATCATCAACATAAAGAAGAATAAGAGTGATACCAACAGAGGATCTTTGGACAAAGAGAGCAGTGTCATGAGGACTCGAAGTGAAACCCTGCTGAGCAACAATTGAACTAAACTTTTCAAACCAAGCTCGAGGAGCCTGCTTGAGGCCATAAAGAGCACAACGAAGGCAGCAAACTTGACAGCCTGAGTGTAGATAGCCAGGGGGTGGTTACATGTACACTTCTTCTTGGAGGTCTCTATTGAGGAAACCATTCTTCACATCCATTTGATAAAGAGGCTAGTGGCGAACAGCAGCCACAGCAATGAGACATCGGACAGATGTAAGGCGAGCAACTGGAGCAAATGTTTCCTCATAGTCAATGTCATACTCCTGAATAAAACCCTTGGCAACGAGGCGAGTCTTGTACCGTTCAACAGATCCATCAGCCTTGGTCTTGATCTTGTAAACCCACCTACAACCCACTACAGACTAACCAAGAGGCAAATTAACCATATCCCAAGTGTGATTCTTATGAAGGGCATCTAGTTCTTCGTTTATATCTTGCTGCCAAAGAGGGTCATTATGGGTCTCACGATAGGTGTGAGGTTCATAAAGGGTGGCAAGAGCAAAATAGCAGTGATAATCAACGATAATCAGTGACAATCAGCTTAGGTGACATGGATGCTCCACAGCCCACTGCCACTCCTCTTTATTGTGACAATCGTAGTGCTATCTACATTGCTCATAATAATGTCTTTCATGAATGCACCAAGCACATTGAGATCAACTGCCACATCACTCGCCAGCATCTCAAGAAAGAAAATCTCAAGTTATTCTCCATCTCCTCTGCTAATCAACCTGCTGATATCTTCACCAAGACTCACCCGCCGAGTCGTCTTTGAGATCTTATATCCAAACTCCAATTGGCTTCCTCCTTGCCCCCTCAAGTTTGAGGGGGGATGTTAGTGTATAGCTTAGACTAGTTTAGCCTATTAGGCTTAGCCCAGTATACTGTACTTGTAGTTCACTCATATTACTTGTATTGCACACATACCTAGCCTATATAAGGCTCTCTATTGTACATTGTTATATACACATTAATATACAAACTATTCAGTCTCTCTCTCACTTTATATTGTTAACAATAATGTTATAGAGGGGATTCAGCTCAAACTGCAGGACTTTAGATCAGCTCAAATATCTCACGTGAAGTGACAAGCTAACCGTTCAACTCATATCTTGGCACAATTTGTTAAGGGTATTGATAATTATGTAACTTGGATAGAGGAGAACCTTTATATTATTAAGTCTATCTTGGCTCAAAATGTATTGTTTTTATCTTTTTCTCAATGAAAGTTGCTATCTTCTTATTAAAATAAAAAAATACTAATGGAAAGCAATGACACAAAGAACACGATATTACAAGGAAGGACCATGTTTATTGTTGCAAATTCACACTTGACAGTCGACACTGCCTAGAAACGTGACTTTAACTTACGATTTCCAACTTAAAACTTTAACTTAAATGCACATTTTCAGATGTGTTAAGTAGTTGTGTGAAACAAGTTTTCACGGCAAAGAAAACCTCAAATAAGTAGAAGGGAATATTACAAGGATTTGAAATAGTGAGAACTCTACTTCTAGTCATTGTATTTCTCTTTTTCTTTTTTCTTTTTTCTTTTTAAATAAAGCCATTATATTACCTGAAGGAATTGCTAAGAAGCAATAAAATTATTGTATTATTACCTAAACAATACAATGCCTACTTAAGTAACTTAACAAATCATTACCCATTTCCCTTTTTGTTTTACTGTAAAATTTTGGCGAACATTAGTATGAGTGTCCAAGCTTGACACATGAACAATTTTGACATGTGTGACTAATTATTAGGTATTTAAGAAGTAAAGTGATATGGTATACTCATTTCTTTCATTAAATGATAAATTCCTTCTATAAATTTAATTAAAATGATTTATTATCATGTTGGAGAAGAGAGTACCATGTCATTATGATTGAGATGTAGTGAATAGAAGTTAGTGTATTTTATTAAATATGACTAATTTATTTAGTTTGGGTACACATATAGATTGATAACTTTTATAAAAAATTATTAGGTATTTTTAGAGTTTAATGACGTGGTATTCCATCATTTCACATGAATTATAGATTTCATCTTAGTTTAATTAGTAAGATCCAATATCATATGAAAGGATCCCCTCAAAAAAAAAATGATATGAAAGGAGTGGGTATTATATTATTGTATCTTGATAGTAATAACTCAATTTTTGGTTCATGCGTCCACGTTTTGCGTTTGGACGTTTCAGCCTGTTTTTTTTATTTTTTTATCCAACACCTATTTTGCACTGTTCATGGAACATAAACAGTTTAAATAGACAAATGAATAGTAACCACAGAGTGAACAGTATGTTTTTTTTATTATATTTAATTTTTAATTTTCAGCAAAATAAGCAGTATCTAAACTCACCATTTATGATTGGATCTTTTATTCAGACTAAGTAGAAAAAAAGCACCATATCACTAACTTTTGGGAGTACATAAATGGTAGTATAACTTTTTAAACTAGTGATGATTCTTTTTCAAGATATACAGCGACTACGGAACCAAACATCCAATCTTTGTGGTCAATTGGATCTAAAAAAGAAGCCTGCAGTAGTTGGGACTTGAACATAATGGATCAGTGGCGCACCAAAGGTTGTAAAATGCTATAAAATAAGAATAATGCTACCGTAATAACATTTTTACTGCAAATTTTATATACATGATAACAGTGACGGAGCTATACTTGGACGTGGGGGACAATGCCCTCACCTCCAAATTTTTTCAAATTTTTTTTAGTGTGTGTATATGTATATGTATGTATGTATTAATTTTAGTAATTTGTTTTAATAAATTTGCACTTTGCCCCTTTCAACAATATTATTGATTTTTTTAAAGGCTATAAAAAATTTTATTGATCTAAAATCTGAAATAAATTTAACAAACTCAACAACAAAATTTACCAATAGCAAACTTAAATCCACACAACACCCCAAAACAAACCCACACAAGACAAAAAAAAAATAAAATAAAATAAAAAATTCCTAAGCCAATTCTAATTAGTTTAAGTGAACATCCACACACATCTGACAACACGCAAGACCAAAAAAAAAAAACTAAATTTCTAAATGAATGCTTATTTGGAATTCTCAAATGAGACTTTTCCCTTCTCTAACTCCAAGTCTTAACTCCGTCCCTGATAAGTTGTAATTGGTTTTTATCTGAGCCTAATAGCATCATTTATTTTACTAATAATAATCAACTATTTAAAATTTGTTATAAAATTATTGTGATGGTAACATAAAATAACTCTTTTGATTTTTCTGTTTTTCGGATTTCTTCTCACATGGTCTCCATCATGCATGGGTTCAATCAACCACGTTTAAGCGGCCGTCCCAAATTTTAGGATTTATCTTTTTGGACCGGTAGCGTAGGTACCAGTTTAGACCCCAAAATGGCAACAATGTCGGACTATCTTTTCTTCTTCTTTTTTGGTTAAATCTTTTTAAAGTCGGACTATCTTTTATGAAGAATAATAGCGAGTTTGATACTGACAAGTGACAACTACTTTTCTTTTAATGGTCATTATCAAAATACTTCACTTGATTCACTCCCATTCACCATCGTTCTTACTTTCTTGATGAAGAGGTTTTAATCTCCATCACTAAAATTAAAATACTACAATAGAAGTCTAGAATCACTACTTTGTCACCGTCATTCTTTCAAAACTTGGCGTCATCTTTTTTATCAGTGTCTAGTGTGTGTGCAAGTGTTACATGATTCTCATTATAAATACACCCGATGCTCGCTCATAACTCTTCATCAACCATTACTTAAGCCTCTTTGATTCAATATGGCTCCATCTCTTTCTCCAAAAATGCTTCTCCTAGCCACAGTTGCGCTTTTTCTTATTAACATGCCTGCTTCATATGAGGCTAGGAGGATCCCCCAAGGAGAAGGCCAAGTGCCTCCAATATCTGTGTTCATGTCCAGTCCTCCCACCACCACTGGCTACACCCCTCCTTCATGGATCAGCCATAAGGCCTTTGCCAATGATCATTTGCTACGCGGACAGCTTCTTAAGGGTCCTGTCATGCCATCGGCTCCAAATCCAGGCACCTATATCCCATCTTCAACAAGCACTTTGGAGAGTGATAACGCTGCACCAATGCTAGGCTCACTGCAGAAGAGCCCTCCTCCTCCCCTTATGCCCTACGAAGGCACCTCCATCCCCTAGTGCCCAAAGGAATTTTATTGCATATGGATTATGTATGTATGTTTGGGTTTATCTTTGAGTCTCTAATGATGGATATATATGTCTGTGCCTTTGAGACTCTTTATGTATGTGTGTATGTTTGAGTTTATCTTTGATTATGTGAGATGATGGGAATATATGTATGTGCTTTGACACTATGTTGTTGTTGGATATATTTTAACAATTTACTTTTGTGATTAACAAAAAGGAATAACATACTGATCTAAATATAAACAATAACACAAATAGATGTGATAGACAAAAGTAATAAATAGATACTGTATATATAAGAAGAAATCTACAAACAATTAAAAACTCACAGACCAAATGCGTGAAGGATGAATGAATCAGATTAAGTCTTGTATTTGACACAATCTCCTTAAATCAGATTTCGCCCCTCACACAATCTATAGTACTTTGAGACTCACGGACATCTGCCTCCCAAGATGAAATAATCTACAACACGAAGAAGAAGCACACAAGGTCTGTGCTCTGCGAACTACACTATGTCTCTTTCTCTCTCTTTGACTCAAATGAATGCACAAAATATTTTCCCTTTGGAAGAGTTTTTCTAAAAAAAAAATTTCTGAATAAGGGACTATGAAAATATACGTTACTGAACGGACATATTGTTTCAAAAATAACTGCTGTATACAGACTTACTGACTTAAAAAATAAAATAATAAAATAATATTATTAATTGGATAAGTGGGTCCAATCCACACATGCATAAAACCCAACCCAATATCTAGTCCAAAACTCATATTTCTCTATCATTTCCAATGTGGGACTCAAGGATTTTCACCACTTTAATATCATGTTCAAGTGGTCATATTATGAGTCAATTTCTTATTCACTCCATACTATTTTTCTAACAATCCTCCACGTGAATGAAAATTGATAAAACATAATGCAAATGATGATGCAAACACAGAAAGAGTAGAAGAAAAGTTACTATATCGAGAGAAGTAGCTTTTGGCTTTGAAATTTCCTTTATGAAAGGCTATTGGATGTACTGGCTAACCAATGAACATGATGTCTTGAACTATTCAATCATTTGTACATACCAAGACAATAGAATTCACATAGCTCCTTTTCGAACATATTTCGTTCATATAGTTATGTTCATTTCAGCCCTAAACATATCCTGGTAAATTCATGAAGTGTTTTAGAGAATTTAGCCTTAAAACTCTCATGAAAGCAGTCCACTTCACACTCATATAGGTGACTCTTATTAAGAGTATCCTGCTATACCCCACTTGGTTTTTCAAGATATAAGAATCATTAAAAGCAAAGTTTACCTTAAACATCGCTTACAGGCATCACTATTTCATCGTAAGAACGGGTGGGAGATGTTATCTCCATAGTGATAAAACTAGTCTCCACGATTCGGTTGTCCCTTTGAACTTAGATCTTAGGATCTCCAGTCAGCTAGGTTTGGTTGTCATTCCGGAGACTTTTATGTCATAGGTTTTAATCTCATTCCCCTCAATAAGTAATTTACTTGCTCTCTACTCAAACCTTTGGTTAATGGATCCGCTATATTTTCTTTCGACTTTATGAAGTCAATGGAAATAATTTTATTAGAGAGCAACTGTCTCACGGTATTATGTCTTCAAAATATACGTCGAGACTTACCGTTGTACATATGACTATGTGTTCTATCAATAGCTGATTTGCTATCATAATGTATGCAAATAGAGGGCACAGGTTTCATCCATATTGGCATATCCTCCAGGAAGTGACGAAGCCAGTCTAGTTCTTCTCTTGCTTTGTCCAATGCGATAAATTATGATTCCATTGTGGACCTAACAATGTATGTTTGTTTAGAAAACTTCCAAGATACCGCTGCACCACCTTGCTGACAGAATATGCTATGTCTGGTCTATTACAGTTCATTATATACATAAAATTGCCTATTATTCTCAAGTATTCCAATTGAGATATTCCTTACCCTTTATTCTTAGATGTAAATTTACATCTATAGGTATTCTCATTGAATTGTCATCATATTTCTTGAATTTCTCAAAAACTTTCTTAACATAATGTGATTGAGATAAAACAAGTACATTAGATTTTCTTTAAATCTTCATTCCTAGTATCACATCTGCAACACCTAAATCTTTCATGTCGAACTCACCAGTCAACATTCTCTTAGTAGCTTTAATATATCATTATTGCTACCTATAATGAGCATATCATCAACATGGAGACACATAATGACAGCCATTTGCGGTATCTTTAATATACACACATTTGTTACACTCATTGATTCTAAACCCATTTGACATCATTGCATTGTCAAATTTCTCATGTCATTGCTTTGGAACTTGCTTTAATTCATAAAGAGATTTAACAAGTCTGCACACTTTCTTTTCTTGACCAAGAACAATGAACCCATCAGGTTGTTCCATATAAATCTCCTCATTTAATTCATCATTTAAGAATGTAATTTTTACATCCATTTGATATATTTCTAGGTTATGCAACGCTGCAATAGCCATCAACATCTGAATGGATGTTATTTTTGTAACATGTGAATATGTGTTTAAAAATATCCACACCTTCCTTTTATTTGTAACCCTTTACAACAAGTTTTGCCTTGTACTTGTCAATAGATTCATCAGCTTTAAGTTTCCTCTTGAATATCCATTTATATCTTAAAGGTTTACAGCCTGGTGGAAGATCCACTAGTTCCCATTTATGATTTTGTAAGATGGATTCAATCTCACTATTGACAGCTTCTTTCCAAAAAGGTGTCTCAAGTGTAGAAATAGCTTCCTTGAAAATTCGGACCAAACGATTTGACGTTTTAACCCTGTTACTACGTTTAGACTCAACCTCATTCCTCTCTTCCATCAACTCTTGATCATGAGAGGTACTAGACGTAGATTCAAAGTTTCTCTTAAGAGAACTTGATATTTGTGTGGATTTGCAAATAAATATTTCTTAAAAAAATACTGCATTCCTTGATTCAATAATGGTATTCACATTAATGTCAGGTACGTTAGATTTATGAATTAGAAACCGATATGCATTGTTATTATGAGCATAACAAATGAAAACACAATCCACTGATCTTGATCCTATCTTTATGCTTTAGGAATCGGGACAACCACCTTTGCCAAACACCCCCACACCTTTAAGAACTGATAGGAAGGTTTTTTACCTTTCCATAATTCATATGGTGTCTTCTAGGTTTTCTTTCTAGGCAATTTATTAAGAATATAATTTGCGGAAAAAATAGCTTCCCCCCACAAGTTTTGTGGTAAACCGGAACTTATTAACATCTCATTCATCATTTCTTTAAAGGTTCTATTTTTTCTTTCAGCAACTCCATTTTGTTGAGGTGAATAAGGTGCAATGGTTTGATGAACAATACCATTGCTAAACAGAACTCACCAAAAAGTGATTCATATTCCCCACCTCTATCACTCCCTAGAGCCTTAATCTTTTTGTTGAGTTGATTCTTAACCTCATTCTTATATTGCATGAATACCTCAATTACCTTATCCTTACTCCTTAGCAAATACACATAACAATATCTAGTACAATCATCTATGAAAGTGATGCAATATTTATTACCACCTCTAGTTTGTACAGATTCCATGTCACATACATCACTATGTATTAAATCTAGAGGTTCAATGCTTCTTTCAACTGATTTAAAATATACTCTAGTCATATTAGCTTCCACACAAGTTTCACATTTATGATCAAAATCAATTTCAAATTTAGGCAATAAATTTAAATTGATTTGTCTATGTAAAGTATGATAATTAACATGGCCCAATCTACCATATCATACATTAGATGACTCAAGCACGTAAACAGAAGATGTACTCTTATTATTATCAATAGTAGGTAAAGCAGTCATTACATTCATCGTAAACAAGCCATTGCTCAAATATCATTTGCCCACATACATTCCGCTCTAAGAAATGCAAATTGACCTAAAATTCATTGACACTTCCTTGTTTAACAATTAAATGAATAAAGCATAAAAAGGGGCAATAGTATTAATCATAACAAAGTTTTTGAAACTTTATTCCACTCACAATTCTAAAAAATTCACAGGAGAATGAAAATTATAATCCATATTACAAACATCATACAAACAATTTTAGAAATTGGGGAGAGAAGGTTTGCAGGATGGAAGAATCTTTAAATGACCAAAAAGAGGGAGGGTCACTTTGACAAGAAAACACTTCGTCTTCCACTCCTATTTATTTTATGTCGTAATTTACGATGCATACTCATGTAACCAAGAAGCTGGAGATACTTCAAAAGCACTTTCTACGGGGAGGAATTGGGGACACCAAAAAATTACACCTAGTGGATTAGAGAGTGTTTTGCTCTCCACTGTAAAAGGGTGAATTGGGTGGTTGGAATTTTAGTTTTTTCAATCAAGTCCACTTAAGGGATGTGACTTTGGAGATCTAAAGTTGGAAAAGGATCATCTTTCCCCTTCTCTAATAGTGAAAATCAAGTTTTGTGGAGACCAACAAAGAGTGGGGCATTTGAGGGTCGTTCATGTTAAAATGCCCTCAAGAGCTCTATAAGCCACATTTTCCCATGGAAAAAGCATATAGGGTGCTAGGACCCCAGAAATAGTTACTTTTTTTCCAAGGACAACAATGAAAAAAAATACTGACAATTGATAATTTCCGTAAGAGAGATTCGTTGATAGTTGATAAATGATAAGTGTTGAATGTACAAGAGGATCAGAAAATTAAATGAAGTAGAATGACCAAATACGGTAGTAAAAATAGAAGTTCAGCTTTTCATTGAATCCAGTGACTCAACATAGGAGAAATTATATAAAATGCCAACATTACCATAGTACTAACAAGTATTACAATATAATAAAATTTCTATTCCACAGTTTCGTTACAATTGAAAAGTAAGAAAAATTATCACATAATTGGACTTCTTTTGTGAAAATTCACTGGTTGTTTTATACTCTTTTTTTTTTTTTTTTTATTGAATATGAAAACTTTATTTCACAGAAGAGGAACATAGTCCATCTCCATCCAAAACTCCAAATGCAGGGAGAGGAATGGAAGAGATGGGAGGTGTTCCTCTAACATTACGATCACTTGCTCAGAAAGTAGAAACAATTGGAAGATCACTTACAAGTTCAGAGCACTAAAAAACCAGTTCCTTTCTTTCCTGATCTGGGAAACATCATCTGTAGCGGATAGGTTGAAACTCTATAATAGAAATAAACTCTATAAAAAAAAAAAGGGTTGAAATAAAAATAAAAGAGCACTAAAAAACCAGTTCATTTCTTTCCTGACCTAAAAACACCTAAGAAGGAATAAGAGATGGAAGTGAGCCTCGGCAAATTATTGGGTAAAATATTAGCCTCTCTATGGAGAATTTGATAGCATAGGAGACGAAGACAACTGGATACAAAAATTATAATATCCTAAATAATAAATAAAAAGTAGACCTGAAAGCCCAATTCCCAAACTCATCAGCACCATATTTATCCTGTCCCAGCCCAAGTTATATGAACAATTTCTGTTTATTGCAAATACCAACATGTTTGTGCTAGTCTCTCTGGGCATGATAGAGCTTGCTGAATTACTTCTTGCTTAGCCAGATGAACTGCCCACTTTTTATATACTGAGGATGGGTTTGGATTGGGCTGAAATGCAGTGCGTGTGCGTTTCAGCCCTTCCTTTTTTTTTTTTTTTGGCTGGACGCGCACTTGTCACTGTTCATTGGCCATAACAGTGTAATTTTAGGCCAATGAACAGTTATTTTAAGTGTGAACAGTGTTTTTCATATATTAAAAAATTATTTTGCTACAGTGTTTTTCAGTTCTCAATTTCAGTTTTTAGTTTCAGCTGTATGCAAACAGACCCTTAGGGTATATATATATTTTTTTTTTTTTGGGCCTTTTGGTTTAACATTTTATGAAGTGTTTTTTTTTAATTGGCACAGATTTCTCTTTAATTCTTAGTTGATATGTGTGGACTGTGGAGTATTGACAATGCTCCTCAGACAGTGTTTGTTTTTTTTTTTTTTGGGTGTTTTTTACTTGTATTTTGGGTAGGTAAAAAGTGAAAACTCATGCCCATCATCTCATACTTACAAGTTACGAGTGTGAAGGTGCCACTTCACCCAAAGTTCATTGGCGTAATTTCTGTTTGGGTTAATGTAGTTGTAATAATTAATTATAATTGACGTTGTCATGAAATTTAAGAGACAAATAGAAACCTATATGCTTGAAGTATCATAATTACTTTTTTTTTTTTTGAGGGGGAAGTATTATAATTACTTAATTAGTAGTTTGTCCACATAAAAAAAATTAATAATAATTACTTACTTAGTAAACAAATTTTAATTTAGAGACAAATGATTAATTAGATTTTTTTGATGATGTTCGCAAAAAGAAAATAAGTAAAACAAGTTTAAAACATCTCTTTAACATGGGTTAAGATCTTGTGAGTTGTGAACATCTAGAAAATCAATATACTTCACATAATCATATAAGAGAAAAACATAATAGAAAATCAGTATCTTTTGATCGCTATTACTTTGTCTCTACTCATTTTGTATGCTTCGCATAATCATATAAGATATATTAAGATTTTATTTTTGTAAATTTTATCATTTAAAAAACATATGTCAAATGATATAATATATATATATATATATATATATATATATATATATATATATATATATATAGTGTTCAAATATCATTTATCTAATCAATATCTTTCAAATTTTATTATTCGCACAAATGGTGTCAAAGAATCAATGGTAGAGTCAAGAATTTGTCTAAAGAAACTAAATAAAAATTATGTAATTAATATATAAAATCTTAAAAAATTTCACTTAAATTTATTGTTTTGGGCCAAATTATATTGGCTCAGCCATGACTACAATATGAATATGTAAATCTAGATAGAGTCTCATGCTAAATCAGTATAATGATTTGGAATAAGAAAAATTCCAAACTTTTATACCATCAAACAAACAAAAAGATAATAAATTTTTTTACATTCCAAAGCTTTAAAGCGATTAAATTTTTTTAATTTTAATTTTAATTTTTATAGATATAGAATTTCAATCTTGTCTCAAAGAAAGTTGGATCTGAGAAAATCAAAGAAAGTTGGATTTTCTTTATCCTTTCAACACTAATAAATTTTAGCTCTTTCATCTTTAGAGAGACTCTCCAGTTTTAGCATGCTGCTGCTTTTATCGTATTGAAAATAATAATATAAAGAAAAGACGCAGTGGTAGACGAAAAGACCCAAACTTTGTGGGTACCCACAAGACACTTATTAGGGAGGAAAGTTGTTTTTGTAATGAATGAAAAATTGGAAAAATCTTTTAGAACTTTGGCTTTTAGTGAATGTAGCCGCTTCAGGATTGTTTGGATTTGACACATTTTTTTTTACTTGATTTGTAAAGTAGAGGGCCATTTTATTCGTACCAAAGCAATTTGATATATGCTTTATATAGAACTTCCAAGTCTTCCATATATTTTGGTTTAACTAATCTTTAATTTTTTTATTTCAAATATTTGGGTTTTGGCCTCTGACCTCATGTGGCTCTACCAATCCTTAAAATATTCTGATCCCATTGGGATAGTGGCATCCTTTTATTTTTTTTCATAAGATAGAAATCAACATAAAGAAGCACTAAAAAAAACTACTCTAATTTCTTTCCTGGTCTATAAACACTTAAGCAGAGTTAAAAGAGATTTGGTGTGTAAATATTTTTTTACAATAAAAATCAACTAGTATTTTAACTTAATGATAAAAAGTAATTATTATGAAGCAAATATTATATATTAAAATTTTATCTTATTAATAAATAAAAAGATACCTCACCCTAGACAATTAGACAAATTTGGCATACCATCCAAGACAGCAAGATTAAGAACATTCAAATGTCCTTTATAGTAGTATATAATACTCTTAATGGTCCAGATTTTCCAGTTAATCTTATCAAGTTAATTTATGTGATAAAGATCTGTAGAGAGTGACATTTTTTTTTTGTAGGTCACGTACCATGATGGTTGGTAGCATGTCAATTAAACTTTTTTCTTTTTGTTATTTTTTAATGATCTTACCAGGAAAAATTTTATTTGTATGATTTTTTTATGGTAGCCTATGATCTTACAAGGAAAACTTTTATTTGCTTGGGATGTAGCATTCGTGATAACATGTTTGAATGTGACTCAAAAATTGTAGTAGATGTGGTCTTGGGTTCTCACAGCCCATCGGTGAATATTAAGAATGTTATAGAGGGGATTCAACCAAAGGAGTCAATTTTGTACCGTACTGGCCGGTACGGCCGAAATTTCTCGTTCCGACGAGTAAACCGGTATAGGTGACCACCCTATTTCGTACCGCTTTTTATACCGGACTATTTCGGGATATTTCGGCTATTTCGGGAAGTTCCGGTCATTCCGGCCGAAATATTGATTTCGGTCCGAAATTAGTTCAGATGAAAATTACCTCTTTGAAATTGATTTTTGCCGGTAGAAACCCATAGATCTGTGACACTGATAAGTTCCGGCGAAGCCCACCACTGCATCGTGTCCTCCTTCTGTTAATCTACATCTCTTGTTCTTACTGGTTTGTCTTCTCTTCTCCGCCCAACACAGTCTTCTCATACCAGTTGTTTATAGCTTCTCAATGCAATATTAAATCGTGTGGCTGTGAAGTTGTGTTTATTATTTTTTTGAAGTAACGTGTGGCTTTGGTAAAAGTTAAGTCAGGCATTGAATTCAATTCAGAATTCACGTGGGTTAGGTGGAGTCTATCCCTTCTACACTTTTTTTTTTTTATATTTAAGAAATATGCCTTTTACACTTGTTCTAAGTTTTATTATTATTATTTTAAATATAATGATTAGACAATTTAGATTTATATATAATGTACTAGGCTATTATAGAAAGATAAAATTGATGATAATTTGATTTTTTTTTTAACTTTAAACCTATAAATTTTCTTTGCTAATATATATATATAATATAATATAATATAATATAAAATAGCGGTAAATCCGAAACGGTATACCGGTATTGACCGGTACCCGAAATATATCGTACCGCTAGCCAAACCAGTACAGCCTCCGGTACGGTATTGACTTCCTTGGATTCAACTCAAACTAGGGGACTTTAGATCAGCTCAAATATCTCATGTGAAGCGATAAGGTAACCGTCCAGCAAATATCTTAGCATAATTTGCCAAGGGTATTGATAATCATGTCAATTGGATAGAAGAGAATCCTTATATTATTGACTAGTCTACCTTGACTCAAGATGTATTATTTTTATTTTCTTCTTAATAAAAGTTGTTATCTTTTTATCAAAATAGAAAGAAAAAAAATACTAGTGGAAAGCAATGACACAAAGAACACGATATTACAAGGAAGGACCATGTTTATTGCTACAAATACATACTTGACACTGCCAGAAACATGACTTTAAGTTACGATTTCCAACTCAAAATTGTAACTTAAATTCACGTTTTCAATTGTTTTAAGTAGTTGTGTGAAACAGGTTTTTACTATAAAGAAAACCTCAGATAAATAGAAGGGAATATTACTAGGATTTGAAATAGAGAGAACTCTACTTCTAGTCATTTTATATATATATATATATATATATATATATATATATATATATATATATTAAAAATAAAGCCATTATATTACTTGAAGGAATTTCTAAGAAGCAAGAAAATTATAATGTGCACAGTGAACTGTGAGAGTGAGTGTGTAAGAGGTATTCCGGCAGAAAAATAAAAATTTTTTTACTTTATTTATATTTTTGCCCCGATACCCCTTCTATTTAATCTATCTTATCTCTTTTTTTCTTTCTCTCCAAGTAAATAACTACTGGTCTTTAGTTTTATATATTTTTTTCTATTTTCTTCTTTATCTCCAAGTAAATAACTACCCGTCTTTTTCTTTCCCTTCACGTTAATAACGACCATGGGTTCCAATTAGTTCAACTGGTAAAGTTTCTGATGGTTGAATAAGAGATATGGAGTTTGATCCCCACCTACATCGAAAATTGATTGGTGTTTTGGTTTGATGATAAAGAGGTATCATCCGAAACGAACGTCATAGGTTAAAAATCTCTCAATAAAAAATTGTTAATAATGATCGGTCTTCTCAATTTAATAGATAAGAAGAAGAAATCATTTTTAATTATCTATCAATACTAAGTATCTTTTTATTGTATTGATGCACACCAATACAAGTGCATCACCATGATGAGTAGAAAATAAGGAGAATTAAATTAGAGCACGAGCAATCAGCCATCTTTTACTTTTATTTATTTATTTATTTATTTATTTTCTATTATCCCAATATATTTGTTACCAAAACAATACAATGCCTACTTAAGTGACTTAACAAATCATCACCCCTTTTCCTTTTTTTTTTTACTATAAAATTTTGGAGAACACCAAAAAATTAAAATATTTAATGAAAGAGTATGAGGGTCCAAGCTTGACACATGAACAAAATTAACATGTGTGACCAATTATTAGGAATTTATGGAGTAAAGTGATATGGTACTCATTTCTTTCATTAAATGATACAAATTCCACCAATAAATTTAATTAAAATGATTTATTATCATATGGGAGGAGGGAGTACCACCTCACTTGATTCTCAGTATACTAAATATCTAGTTAGTTAACTATGCAATGCAAGAAATTTTAACAAAATGTGATTTTTAATTAACTTTTTTTGTTTAAATATGCAATTTCCAAATTGTGGTGTGTGTGTATATATATACACCTGTGCAATGCAAGAAAGCTTAACAAAATGTGATTTTTAATGTATTTTTTTGTCTAAATATGCAATTTCCAAATTTTGGTGTGTGTGCGTGTGAGTGTATATATATATTAATTATGATATGTAAATTTGTATGACCTCACAGCTTATGTGATAAAAATATTATGAGGTCAATCAAAAATCAAATACTATTTTTTATAGATTATAGATTATTATTGAGACAGTGAATGGAAGTTAGTAATGTATAGTTAGTGTACATTATTTAAGGTGATTAATAAATTTAGTTTGGGCCATGATGAAGTTAGGATTTCAGTTTAGGGGGGGGGGGACAAAATTAAAAGACAATATAAAAAAATAGCCTAAAGAAAATCAATCAATATTAATAATAAATAAATAAACAACTGTAAACAACTATAATTGTTATAACATTTTGTTGTGTCTCTAACATTATTTATTTATTATTATATTATATTGTGTATAATCTTAATTTGGGGCCCATTGATTGAGTTATTGTGGTTGGTTTGAAAGGAACAAAAAAAAAAAAAAAAGGATTGGGGAGAAAATATAAATGGGTAGCAAGAATGGTGTAGTGTGGTGAAATCATGTGTGACAATGACTTTCAAGAAGTGAGAGCTGGTGCATTTTTCTTCGGTGCTAGGCTTATTGATCAAGTAGTATAGGTTTTTGGCTTTTTTTTTTTATGTTAGTGGTATAGTTTGGTTATTATGAGAATGCTTCTTTATTTTTTTCTTTTCTCATGTCAGGAGGGTAAAGACCTTAAAGAATTAAAGTTGTTATTCATTTAAAAGTCATTTTGTGAGAAGTCAGGATGGGCACTTATCCCCTCTAGCCCCCCCTTGGCTCTGCCCCTAGTTTGGGTACACATATAGACGATAATTTTCAGAAAAAATTATTAGGTGCTTTTTGAATGTAATGACATAGTATTCTCTTATCTCAAATAAAATTTCATCTAATTTTAATTAATAAGACCAAATATCATATGAAAGGAGTGGGTATAACATTACTTTATTTTGAATTTTTTATAGTAATAACTTAATTTTTATGATTGGATTTACCATTCATGGAAGAAGAAAAAAACAAAAAACAAAAAACAAAAAAGAGCACCATATTACTATCTTTTTGGGAGTAAATAATAGCAGTGTGACTTTTTTTTAAGACGTGATGATTCTATGTCAAGAGACACCGACTATGAAAACCTTTGTGGTTCACATGGACCTGAACAAGTCAAAAAGATGCCAAAAGCAGTAATTGAATTTGCACATGGATCTGAAAAAGATGCCAATAAGAGAATCAATATACCAACATAGATGAGAGGCCCACGGACATGGACAAAAATGGATAAGAGGCACACTAGATATTATAAAATATAGAGAGGTGCTACGTCTACAATATTTTTATAATATTTTTACAACAAATCATAGGTAGTTAGTTGTTATTGGTTCAAATTTGAACCTAACACTAAGATTACTTTTTTGCCCCAACAATAACAACCAGTAACATCCTGCCACTTAGGATTTGTTGTAAAAATGTTGTGGACATATCATTTCTCTAAAATATATGTTTATAATATTTTTTACAACAAATTATAAATAGTAAGTTATTGATTCTAATACACACAATCACCATCCACGGCCTATTTTCATTCTCTTCCTCATTATTGACATTTTTTTTTTTTTTACCAATTCCATTCTACTAACACTACTTGTGATAAAATTATTGTAAATATAGCATTAAAATAATTTATTTGGGATGTTTTGATTGTAGATGCTTTTCATAATTTCTCGTCCCATGGTCTCCATCATGGGAGTAATTATTAAGTACTCCTGAGTACCATAAATACATATTCTTCTCTTTCACATAACTGTGAGTCCTACTAATTAAATTTTTTGTGAAATTCACAATTCATAAGAAATGATAGAGTAGTTTCTAAAAAAAAAAAAAAGCATTTATAATTCTTTCTAAATATTCAATAATTCCATAAATAGTCATGTTTCAGCGGCTCTTTGCTAATTTTAGGATTTTGTCTTTTTTTGTGCAGTTAGAATCGAGTAGACCCCAATATGGCAATAATGTACCTTCTTTTTCAGAGAATTATAGTCAGACCTTTAATACTGAATATTTTTCTTTTAATAGTAATTTTTTAATACTTCAGTCCCCACTTTCCACCATTAATTAATACTTCACCATTTTTTCCAGTTTATCCTTCTCTAGTGTGAAAACGAAGTTTGGATATCGTCACACGATTCTCATTATAAATACACCATATGCTCACTCATAGTTCCTCATCAACCATTTCTTAACCCTCTTTGATTCAATATGGTTCCATCTCTTTCTCAAAAAATGCTTCTCCTCCTAGCCATACTGGCACTTTCTCTTATGAACAAGCCTGCTGCATATGAAGCTAGGAGGATACCCCATGGAGAAGAACCAAATCTAATGAAGAAAAACCAGTTACTAGGGTCATTGGTTGTGCAAGGCCAAGTCCCTCCAATATCTGTGTTCGTGTCCAATCTTCTTACCACCACTGGCGTCACCCCTCCTTCAAGGATCAGCCATAAGGCCTTCGCCAGTGATCCTATGCTATGCGGACAGCTTCTTAATGGCCTGTTTGGGAGTTTAAAAAAGGAGGGGGAGTAGAGTAAAGGGAGGGAGAGTAATTCAATTATCTTGTTTGAAAGTTTTTTAAGGAAGAAGGGGGAGAGATTTGGAGGGGTTTTAACTACTTTTAACCCTTCATTTTTAATTCCTCCAAATTGAAGAGATTTGGAGAGAGAGTAAAGTAGATAAATTATTGACCAAATGAATTCTCCAATTTATCCGTTTTAAATTAACAAAATTACAAACCAATTATATAAATAATCTTTGTTTGTTTCTTGGGAAAATTTAAGGTGAAAAAAAAGAAAAAAGAATCTCACTATTTCCTCAGCCCTGACGAAAAAAAAAAAATTGCTATTTACCTTTGTTACTAACGAAAACTAATAACAGTGATATCTTTGCTGCTTCTTTGAATTTATAAAAGGAAAAGTTAGAAATCATGGAGGCTGAAAATGGAGAGGCTAGGTTGGCGAGCAAAGGATGTGCAGGGCTGAGGATCGAAACGCAGAGGAAGTCGGGTGCAGAGACGGCGACGGTGTGCCACGATGACAATGCGCCGCCGGTGAGAGCTCAGACAATCGATGAGCTTCATTGTCTTCAGAAGAAGAAATCGGCGCCCAACACTCTGAGGACAGCTGAAGAAGTACGAAACTATAAACATAAAAAATATGTCATACAAAGTTAATCTTATTCTTATAATAATTTTAATAGTTAATCACACATAAATTAAAGTCATGGTAGCTATTGAACATATGAATATTTATGTTACTATAATTGTTTTTTAGTACTTATTTGATAAATGCAATATCCACTCACTAAAAACTTCTAAGAATGATAACGAATATCATCATCTTCCAACAATAAGCAACTGAGTTTTGCTAAGACATTATCACAATATTTAAATTTTCATAATGAATAGTGTAATATGCAACAATTAAAGTTTTTCATCAAATACCTTCAATCATATATAATGAAAAAAATTTCATTTATACTTTCTTTTTTATCATTCTACATGAGTCTAGGTACAATATTTAGCTTACTTAGTTTTTAATGAACGCCCATTTTAGGCAAAAAAAAAAAAAGATAACAAAAAGCATGTGTCATCGAATTTCCCATTAGATAAATTATAATTTTAAAAAATTTAAACCTCAAAAATCAATGTTTTTTAGGTAATAAATAAAACACTTTATATCACTATTCAAACTTTTTAAGCATTACTACCATCTAAAACTCAAAATAAGTGAAGAAAATTTTGAAATGTTAAAATTTAGTGGGAGAATTTTAGACATTACACAATGTAATATTTTAAGAATCATAAGGTTTGATTAGGGTTTAACTAAGAGAATAATAATATGACATATTTTCTCTTTTCCAAAATATTAAAGGGAAAATTGTTTGATTTTAAAGTTTAAGCAGGAATTGTGAACTACCCCAAACATAAAGGATGAAAAGTGTTTTTATCTTAAGCTATTTATTTATTTATTTTGTATGTAAAACTCTGTGCTTTTACTTAAACTGGTGCATAAAGATAAAAATACAATAATAAAAAAATACAAAAAGTCAACTCGAGAAAATTGTATGTGAAATAGTAAATTTTGGCTCAACAAAGTTGACTAAACTAAAAAAGTAATTTCATTGGTAAGTTTAAATTAGAACCAATAAGAATTTACCACCTATGATTTGTTATGAAAATGTTGTGAATATCGCACTTTTTTTTCTTCACTATACCTTTAGTTTTAATTGTGGTTAGTTCCAGTATGATATTTTATTTTATTTTATTTAAGCATATAAAGAATTAACACCTCAACAATTGTGAAAATATCATGGCTATTTGTTGTGATAATTTTTTATTCTTTTAGGGTAACAACTCATATGTAGATAAAAATAAATAAAAAGCAGGTTTAATAGACGATCTTCCCCCCCCCCCCAAAAATGTAGTTTTCATAAAAAAAATGCTGTGTTCACAATATTTTCACAAAAAATCATAAAGCAACAGATTGTTATTAGTAGTAGTAAAAAAATTATTTTCATTGGTAAATTTAAATTAGAACCAATAACAATTTACCATCTATAATTTATTATAAAAGTGTTGTAAAAAATATTGTGGATGTCACACTTTTTTTTTTCATAATACCTTTATTTCTAGTTGTGGTTGGTTCTAGTATGCTATTTTTTTAATTTTATTTTAGCCTATAAAGAATTAATACCTCAACTATTGTGACAATTTGTTGTGATAATATTTTAAACTTTTAGGATAACAACTCATATGCAAATAAGAATAAAAATAAAGATAAAAGTGTGTTCAATAAGCGATATTTCCAACAAAAAAAAAAAAAAAAGAAGCCAGTGAAACAGTTTGGATTGAATAAACCAAAACTACTATGGTGTTGCTACTGTAGCTTTGTGTTAGGATTAGTGTTCTTAAATTCTATTGTATAATACTATGTATTTTATTATGTATGACGTAATGTTGTATTTAATAAAATTGTTTTATTATTATTTGAAATAATGGTAACATGAATATTGAGACATTATCATATAGTCCATGAGATGCATAGTATGTGATTTATGTGAAAAGTCACAGAAGATATAAATCACAAGTTATTTGTAAACTCAGAATTATAGTTCGTAGTTGGTGATGAAATTGAGTTTTTCATCTACAAAGACTATAACATATCAACTAAGATGATTTGTCTTGATCATGGAAATAGAGATTTCTAGTTGGCATGTTGATATGTTTTAAGAGTTAAAACATATTGAACTAGACCGATGTAAGATTTATTATTCTCCTAACGACTGTCAAATGAATAATAAACTCACGACTTATATTTGCATGAACTCTTAATCCTAAGAGAATAATGGACTTGATCATAAAGTGTGAGTTGCTTTAATATATCAGGAATGAGGTTTAAAAAAGCGATCAAAACCTCAGTATGTTGGGCAACCACATTTAGTGTTGATGAAACATATATTCTCAAGATGGAATTCATAGTCTCTTAACGTAGATACAAAATATTCCCTTGAGATAAGTTTAATGGTTTTGTTATTCAGAATGTTAGGCCTAACTACTTTAGTAAATTGATGCTAGAGTATATATTTATAAAATTGAATTTCATAAATATATGATGAATAACTTAAAGGATTAAATCAGGTACTCAAGGATAAGATATAATAATTTACAAAGTGGAAGTTTATATTCATGATTTTGTATTATTACGAATATTTTATGAAGGGGTTGCATGTACAATAAAGTCTTGGGATATAATTTATAGATAAGGCCTAGAGTGCAACTATTTTTATATAATGGTATTAAATATAGTTAATGGTAACTTTGAATTTGTCAAGAGTTGACAGAAAAGCCCAAGGCTCATTGGAGCTAGTGTCTTATTGGTCCCTTTTGGTCCCACTCCAAGCCACATACTAAAGCCCAAATGGAAAGGTCCAAAAGGCCAGTCCAATTAGATAATCAGTTAGATACAAAGGGAAAAACATATAGAAATTTCTGTAGAGAATTGAAAGAACACTATTGCGAAGTGGTGTAAGAAGTGTTAGACACTTTGACATTCTCCCTTTAAAACTGATTGAGATACCACACATCTTGGGCGTAAAGTGAAATTGGAGTGAAGATTGAAAGTGTTCCCGAGAACTTCTGGTCTTTGATTTTGAATTTCATCACTCCAAGGTACGCTATTTTGTTCTTGAATTCTGAAACTTACATAGTGCATGTTATCGATTGTGAATGAAGTAGATCCGTTAAATTTTCACTGCGTATGTTTTGTATGAGATACAAACCATGTTTAATCCTATAATCCTACACTTTGAGCATTGACCTTTATATATATATATATATATATATATATATATATATATATAAAAGTTTAGATTAGAACCAATAATAATTTACCATATATGATTTGTTATGGAAATGTTGTGAAAAATGTTATAGATGTAGCAATTCTTTTTTCATGATACATTTATTTTTAGCTGTGGTTAGTCCCGATATAATATTTTTATAATTAGATTTTGACCTATAAGGACTTAACACCTCTAAAAATTGTGAAAATATTATGACAATTTGTTGTTTTAATAGAGTTCAAGAGCTGATGTTAACAAAAAAAGAAAAGAAAAGAAAGGGCCACCGGAACAATGCCACTTGAACAAACTAAATGCACGGTTGCTTTACTCATTTACACTTTCTATATATGAAAATTTAAATTAGAACCAATAACAATTTATCACTATGATTTGTTATGAAAATGTTATAGATGTAGTACTTCTTTTTTACAATACATTTATTTTTAATTGTGGTTGATCCCAGTATAATATTTTTATTATTTTATTTTAACCTATAAGGACTTGACACCTTTAACAATTGTGAAAATTTGTTGTTTTAATAGAGTTCATCATACAATATTAACAAAAAAAAGGACCAGCGAAACAGTGCCACTTGAACAAATCAAATTCATGGTTGCTCTACTCATTTACACTTTTTATATATAGAAATTTAAATTAAAACCAATAACAATTTACCACTATAATTTGTTATGAAAGTGTTGTGAAAAAAATTGTAAATGTAACACTTATTTTTCTACAATATCTTTATTTTTAGTTGTGATTAATCCCAGTATGATATTTTTGTTATTTTATTTTGACCTATAAAAACTTAATACATTTAACAATTGTAAAAATATAGTGGTAATTTGTTGATTTAATACGGTTCCACAAGCCATATTTAAATATATATAAAAAAATAAAAAAAAAAAAAAAAAGGTGTGGCCAGCGGAACAGAAACAGTGCCACTTGAATAAACCAAAATGCACTGTTCACTCGTTGGCGCTTTTTATATATGGAGAAATAAAAGGAGTGTTGCGCAGCTTTATTAATTTTTTTTTGACCAAAGGGTGTTGGCCTTTTAGTAAATAAATGCTTCTAGAATCTAGAAAAGTCGGTTGAAAATAAAATATACTCCAAATTTGTACACGTACAAACTTTTCACAATCCTAAATTCGGGAAGATTCCTGAAAACCGAATGCCGCCAACTGCCAACAGCTTTCTCAAAAAAAAAAAAACTGCCAACAGCGTTCTCAAAAAAAAAAAAACTGCCAACAGAGTTCCAAGCTACATTATGGTGCTGTGGTGGGCCCTCAATCAATTTGTCCCAACTCCCAATAAAGTTCCAAGCTACTTTATCTCCTTTTCAAAATCATTTGTTTAAAAATCACCGAATGGATGTGTTGTTAGAGGGTGCACCCTATATGAGTTTTGAACACGTATTCAAACTGCAGTGGATATCATTATTGTATTATTATTATTATTTTTTTATCTTGCTCGTTTAATTCTAATTTAGATTTCTAGTCCATGCTTTGGCAGTGGAATTTGGAAATTTCTTGGAAGTTTCGTTGTCTACAAATGCTCTCAACATGTATCTTTATTTACAGAATAGCCAAACTTGTTTTTTCTTAATAATTAATCCAATAAAACACTTAATAATAGTAGTAAGGGATAATTATAAATTACCCATCCGTAATTTAGTTTGAATTTAACTTATTCACTTGTGGTTTCATTTTTTATACTTTACCTACTTATGTTTCACTTCGTTACTACTTCGTAACCCATTTCTATTTCAGATGTTACTCTAACACATTTTTTTTTATCAAAAACAAAATTCAAAACAGATCAAACACTCTTCTCTCCCAAAACACACTTCCATCTACATGAGGTAGATCTACTAATTTGCTTGAAAATCATGAGTACATACAATATGAACATCTGAACTGAAATATGTACCACAAAATCAGCAACTTGCGCAATAACAAAAAGGAAAAAAGAAGTCACTAGTCTCTCTCTTTCCAATTCCCTCATTCTCTCTCTCTCTCTCTCTCTCTCTCTCTCTCTCTCTCTCTCTCTCTATTCTCCATTTTCCATTTTTCCATGATCCATGAGCACCACCCAACATCGATTATCAAGATATAATCACCAACTAGAGCAGCCACTGCACCACCAAATTCACAGTTGGATTTTTCTCTCTATCTCACTCTCTGATCTGGCCTACCATGATTCAAACCCAGGGCTTTGAGGTATTCATATGTTCTTTTTATAATGGCTAACTTGGGGGTTGAATCATGGATTATGGGTCTTGAACAAAACCCAAAATCAATTCATAGAAAATCTCACTTCTTTTTTCCAAAATGACAATACTGATGTGTTGAATGTTTGATATTGGGTTATTGATTGGTGATGGGTTTTTTGAATTATGAATTTGGTTAGTGGAAGGTGTTGGACTAAGGCTAAACGTGGTTGCAAAGTTCAAGGTTGCCTCATGGCGGCGGCAAGGTGGGGTTTAATGCTCTTAGCATTGAGATTTTTTTTTTTTTTTTTTTTGTGGGTTTGCTATTTTCCTTTGAAACCTGGGGTTCTTCAAAACTGGTATTTTTTTTTTTTGTTATTTTGCACGCTGGCTTTCACGATGAAGGTGATTATGGTGGTCTTCTTATGTTCTAGGTTTGAAAAATTTTTAATTTGAGCCATGTTTGAAGAGATGCATATTCCTGGGTTTAAAATAGCCCATTTTGATCTTGTATTCTTTTTCTTTTTTTTGTTTTTGTTTTTGTTTTTGTTTTTTTTGGGATGAAAGAGATATAAAATGAGAGTAAAAAGACTTATTTAACCTTCTTTTTTAACAGAGGTGGTAGCAGAGACTAAACGAAAGTAACCTTAGGTGGGTAAAGTGTCAAAAATGAAACCACGGGTGGATAAGTTAAATTCAAACTAAACCACAAGTAGGTAATTTGTAATTATCCCTAGTAGTAGTAGTTATAATACTAATTATAATAATAATAATAATAATAATAATAATAATAATAATAATAATAATAATAGTGTAAGGACCAAAAAATCGTAAACCAGCTTCAGTTTCTCCTAGCTAGTTCCGTGACTAAAGATCCGAATACAATATATTTGGTAGAGAGGGTCCAACAACAAAAGTCCCCCCTCTGTATCTTCCGGTTCCTATTTATATCCTTGGCTCCTCTCATCTCAGCCCTACACCTTGCAATCTACTAAGCTTCTTCCCCCAACACCTGTCCGTCGGTAATGGAGCAAAGCCCTAACTTTGCGTTCCATACTGTTCAGGTCACGTCTTACATTAATGCAACGGATAAAGTCGGTACTTTCTAATTAATGCGGCCATAAAGGTTGGTGCCAGACATTTAATGCAACCTTCTAAATTATCCTGCCACATTCAGCTAGTCACAATACATCCCCTATGTCATCAATGCCCGTGCCACTTCATCCTCGGGTATCCTCGGGTAAGTTTCCTTATTCCTTTATTCTCCCTTGTTTACTATGTCTCGAGCTTCCCTTCCTTGGGTCCTCGGGTTCTTGGGTCTTTGGCACCTCACAAATAGTAATACATTTTTAATAATGATTATCTCTACAAATATCTCTAAAATATGGTTTATTTTAAATTTAAAAAAAAACTAGAATTGAGTTTTTTTTTTTTCAAACAAAGCTTATAATTTTATTTGGAATTTAATGAAAGTCTATATTAAATTCATTAATTCAAATTAGTACTTATTTTTTAATTAAAATTTTATATTATTTACTATATATATACATATTTTTTGGTGCATAACCCCGAAATGACACACAAATCCACATCGATACCAAAAATATTCCATTCCAGTAGTCAATCCCATTCGACCTCCCTCCGAAACAGGATTCAAAACATTGGGATTAATTCCAATGTTTAAAAAAAAATAACTCTAGCATACTTGGCTAAGAAAGGAATTGTAGTGTCTAAAACAGCCTACAGAATTTTGTAGGTGCTCCACGTATGGCGTATGCATAGCCTGCTTAAAACGTGCTGAATTAAAAATAAAGTATCGTTCGACATCCCATAAAAAAATAAAATGGGTCCTTCAAATTGATGTAAAACAAATTGAAGAAAAATCTGAGGGTCTAAAACAGGAGAAATTATTGAACCTCAATGTGGCCCCCCCAGCTTCACCCACCAAATAAGAAAGTGCCACTTTAGTTTAACTTTATGAGTCAGCTCTACATCACCACTGATTTGAATAGAGAGCTTTGAAAACCTGCTAAAAAATAAAGTAGGTCCTTCAAGTTGGTGTAGTACTTGCTGGTATTTGGTAAATTAATGTAACTGTAATTAATTAATTAATTAAGAGATGGATAGAAATCTGTTTTCTTAACTTTACTAAGAGTTGTATTTATTCCATCTTATGGTGAAATGACGTCCATTAAAAAAATTATTGATAATGTTAATTTATTTAGAAAATCAACGTAGTTGTTCTAAAATCTTTTTTTATCTTTCTTAGTTGAGTCCGGTTAATATGTGTCCTTAGGGCACACATTAAGCTATCTATTTATGGTAAAATTTTCTCGAAAATTGAAAAAATTGTCAACACTTTTTTAATTTTCAAAATTTTTTTTCAAAAATAAATAATTATTGTGTGTCTTAGGGTATACATTAGTAAAATTCTTCTTAATTATCTATTTGACCGAAAGTTCATGGTTTAAGATATTTTGTCATTTTAGTATTTTACTCTTTAGTGGGCACATGGGTGGACTAGTTACTAGTTAGGGTCCTTAGGGACCAATAATATGATACATCCCACCAAAATATCAAGTCCAACAATTTTCAAATAGATTAAAATAGAAAGTTGGTCCACAATCAGATTTATTGTAAACTTTATCATGTAAAAAACATGTGAGGTAAAATGATAGTATAAAAATAGTGTGCAAAATTTCAAATATCATTTATAACTAAAATCTTTCAAATTTTACTAATGACGCAAATGATTACTACGAATATTTCTAAACCACAGAGATAGTGGCATCTTTTCCGAATAAGATAAAAATCAACATATATAAAAGAGTACATAATAAATACTCCATCTCTTTCCGGTGGGCTCAGTCAAGGAACCTTTTTTACACTAAGGACATACCAGAAGATGTTCATTATTGTTCAACCTTTTTCAACATGAGAGATGAAACATCTTCAAAAACCAAGACATGAATTAAGAATGTTTGCCATTGATCACCATGGCAAAGTTTATTATACTGGTTTTTGGAAGACAACAGGAGGGAAAGATCAAGAGGCAAGCCAAGATCAGACTAACCACTTCATTGTACTGGAAGTTCCGTACTTGGCCACTTCAAGGATTGACCTGCTTGATGCACAAATAGCTGAATCCTAATGTAAACTAACACAAAATGACATAACCCATCTGGCTTCTCAATTCACCAGAGTGCCTCACAATTTAAAGGGTTTACCAGAGAAAAAAAAAAAAAAGAAAAAAAAAAAAGGAATGCAGTCCCTATATGTTTGTTACTACAACCTTCAAGAGACGCATTCAATCATAAAGTCAAAAGAGAATACATTGTGAAAATGATAAAGACAATGCATGTTGTTAACTTATATGGTGTACAAACAACCATTGTTTCAGAAGCATTTTCATTTGCTAGATTGGTAATTATTTATATAGCTTTTTTTTCTTTGATTATATGTCGTTTAACCTAAAACAATCTTGAAATTAATTGATTTGGTTGAAGTAGAGCAAAGGCATCGTACTAGAGAGAGAAAATCTAATTTAGATTGGGTTCGTGTATTTACAATATTTTCATTATATTTTCACAATAAATCTTAAGCGGTAAATTGTAATTAGTTCTAACTTTCCACCATGAGATGAAAGCAAGTCTTGGTATAACTTTAGAAAACCAAATAACTTTCCACCATTCTACTTTAGGACAATCTTACCTAATTTAATCTCAAGCACCAGCAACAATGAAGGACCCTATTCTTGAAGGAATCCACCAAGCCTTGTCATTATCCCAAATTTGATCATAGGCAACTTGTGTAGGATAGTAACCAGGTTTTTTGACCTAACAGGACCTCAGTTTAATTTTTTACCATTCATGACACTAGCTAATTTGGCATTCACAGCGCTCGCAGCTTCAAAGACCACTCTATGACCAAACTTGTCCTAGAGAGGCCTAAATAGGTCCTGAGCTTTAAAATTTTCCTCCACCCCCAAGAGCAGTCATGGAAGCTCCTAACACACCAGAAGCTTTGGCCCTTAAGAATCTACAACTTGAGTTATGCAACATATAAGGATTCAGCTTGTTTGAAGAGAAGTCATATGAATTTCATAATGACTGCCTTATCCCATTCCTCCACCCTTTTAAGGACATGACCACTTTCCTTTTTAAGACAACAAACAGCATCCCAAGCCGCTTTTTCATTTTGTACAAGACCATCAATACCTCTCCAAAGGAAAATAGCAAGACCCTTACCCCTGTTAAAGAAACCCACTAGACTTCAATTGATTGCTATTAAGAATGAGGGATAAGAGATGAATTCTTTAACCCATGCCACAAACTTCTCAGGTGACTCCAATGGCAGCTAAACAATGCAAAGTCCAAATGGATGGAATCATATATTCATATACCTTCATGAGATTCACCTTTGTAACGTATCTTGGAATACCCCTCTGTCTGTCAAAGTTTTACACCAATTCCTGAGCAAGAACAATGTTTTCTACAATGCACCTATTAGGAATGAATGTTGCCTGGTTATTTCTAATCATATTAGCAAGGCATGGTCTAAGTCTATTAGCAAGAATCTTAGTAGTGCACTTGTATATCAGGTTGCAGCAAGATATAGGCCTAAAGTCCCCATTTTTGAAGGTTTGGAACTTTAGGCACCAAAGTAGTGATGGTTGAACTTAAATTAACCTCTTTGAGCAACCTCCCTGTGTTGAGATGGATAATACAGCATTAGTGTGTTATGACCTGAGATGATATTCAGGATAAATTGTTATTTGAATTTGAAGTATTTAAATTTAGACTTAGTGATAAATCTTTATTTGAATAAGGTAGTAGTAGATTAGTATTGTTATTTACTTGTATTCAAATTGATTCCCATATTTTATGATAGGATTAGTTCCCATGTTTTAGGATTTGTTGAAGAGGTTATCTCATCCTTGGCTATTTGTGCACGTTAAACAGAAATGCTACATCCACAATATTTTCACAACAAATCATAGGTGGCTAGTTATTATTGGTTCAAATTTGAACCTACCACTGAAATTATTTTTTTGCCCCAACAATAACAACCAGTAACAACCTGCCACTTAGGATTTTTTGTGTAAATGTTGTGGACATAACATTTCTCGTACATTAAATACATTAATGAAAATCAAGCAGAAAATTAACCAAACATGTCTATTTCCTCTCTTAACTTCAGGAGATTGGTCATTTCCTACCTTATGTTTGAACAAAAATTTGAGACATTATTGAGTATGTATACATAAGATTTTACGCCAAGTCTTTATTGAATCTAATCTTCTTTTCTTTTCTTTTCTTTTCTTTTCTTTTTTTTTTTTTTTTGAGAAAGAGAATCTAATCTCTTTATTGTTGAAACATGAATATTTTCCCCATTATAAAAGGTGAATATATATTGGTATTTTAAGGTGAAACGAACTAACCTAAGTAATTTTTTTTTCTTTTTATATAAATTATGGGTTTCTCCAGTTCTCCTAATTAAAACTACAAAAATAGTTACAAATTTCACTAGGAGAATATATATTGGTATTTTAAGGTGAAACAAACTAACCTAAGTATATTTTTTTTCTTTTTAAATAAATTATGGGTTTCTCCAATTCTCCTAATTAAAACTACAAAAGCAATTACAAATTTCATTATATAATTTCTGTTTTATTCTTGAAGAGTTGACAATTTAACTAATCAACGCTTTCACAACTTACAAATGCTTTGCAATTTTTGTTTTATATAAAAGTGTATGATTAATTCATGTTGATTAGTCTATTGATTGAGAGGTTTTAATACGTTGGAATGGAATGGTGATATTGGTGGATGTAGGTAGGTTTTTATTCTTATCCTTTGTTATATTTTGATTGTCTTTTCTTGAGAAGATGATATTTTGATTTGAAGTAATGTTTTTCAGGGTTACATTATTATTAAATTAGTCCTATTATAATAATTTATCAATTAAAATCTCTTTAGGATTATCAGAGACAAGGGCGGAAGTACATTGGTTGGTAGGGGGCCATGGCCCCGGCCAGATTTTTTAAAAACTCTTTTATATTACACAAAACTAGGAACTCCTCACCATTTTTGTAAGGGCTAACCTCTCAAGAATTTTTTTTTTTTGGCCACTCCTCCTGCTTTCATATAAGATAATTTTTAGACATAAATCTTGTAGACAACATCACAGCATATATATGATTTGATTTATGACTTAGTTTGGACATTGGAGTAAAGATTTGAACTTTTAAAAAAAAACTAATGTACAAACATGTACTCCAGCACACGCATCTTCTCTGATAATTTTTAAATTGCAAATTAATATGATGGCCTAATCTCGCCCCCAAAACTAAAAATCCTGATTCTACCCTTAATCAGAAAACATTAATGTTTATTGCACGTATCCATACACGCATCCTTTAATTTTAGTTATGATTTTAAAATCATGAAATTATGTTTTCAAAACACTATTTTACAATTTAACTGACGTGAGACACATACTTTATACACTGCTATGTAATAATCCGCACTCATTGGAAAATATCGTTTTTTTTTTTATATATATAATCGGAAAATAACGTTTTTTTTTATATAGTCACTATAGCCAGAAGGATATTTTCTATCCCATTACGCGCTTTTACATAAAATGGAATGAGTTTTGGTGGGTGAAATTTTTGTTTTATTTTTGCTACCATGTGCCATGCATGTATCTGCTAGGCTAGGCCATCAGACACGGCTTATAACTTTAGCAACAGAAATAGAGGATTCTGGAACCACCTGAAGAGTAGAGCAAAAAAAATTCTCAAACGTTTTTAAATCATTTTAATTTATGTTAATTTTTTCTTAGGTCGGATTTGTAGGGCCTAAGAAAAAAAATAAAAAAAAAACTATTCGATGTGTTGGTGTCTCGTTTACATTGTGATCTGTTACACACAGCTAATACATAAATGCATCCATACAGTCTTAAAGCACATACATATCCATCGGCTAAGAATCAAAGATAAACCCAAAAACCCACAGTATCGAGGAGTCAAGGACATACATACATAAAAAAATAAAAAAAACATGTAATCAAACATTGAAAATTTCAAAATATTAACCAAATAGAAAGTTATTAAATGGTGTTTTGTAATTTCTTTACTCATTATTTTTTCATTTCAATATATTTGATTAATAAGAATCCCAAAAATATATTTGATTTATAAATATGTATACCTTAAATTAAAAGGGAGTTTATTATCACCTAGAAAAATGAAGTTTAAAACAAGGGGAATAAGAGGGAAGTTGTCTCTTTCTGTTTTTTTGGGGATAAAAAAGGGGAATAAAAGGGAAGCTGTCTTTTTCTTTTCTTTTTTTTGTTGACAAAAGTGGTTTGTTTTCTATTTATCATCTAGAGGAGGGGAAGATGATCTTTCTAACTTTATTAGATTTCCAAAGCTATACATCCCAATATGACATGATTCATGATAGAAAGAGCCAAACTTCATGAATCATAGAAAGAGCCAAACTTTCTTTACCAAAAAAAAAAAAGAGCCAAACTTCCAAGCCACTCGGGGGGCTAACCTCTCCAATCCAATTAATAAAAGCTTATGGTGTCCCCAATTCTCTTTCCCATAGAAAGTGCCTTTGAAGCTTACCCAGCTAATTGGTTACAGGACCTTGATTATATGCATCATAACAAAGGCATAAAATAAGCAGTAATAGAAGATTAATTTTTAAGTTTATTTTTAATCCACCCTTCTTTTGGACAAGTATATAACTTATTCCATCCTGCGAGCCTTTTCTCCACCTGTTTTTAGAATTTTAATATGATTCTTTTATAATATGGATTATAATTTTTATTCTCATAAGAAATTTAGATTTGGGCATGGTATTTAATTATAAATTTCAAAAAGTATTGCTAAAATTAATTCTATGACACCACTCAAAAGATAAACCCAAACTCATGTTACTAAAACATAGATTCATATAATCCATCCATACAACATACATACATACATACATATATATATATATATATATATATATATATATATATATAATATTGCTCTATTTATCATCTGGCTAGTGCTCTCTCTCTCTCTCTGAATAGTACTGCTGTTCTACATGTATAGACAAAGAACAGGTGTACATTATTCATATATTCATTGGGGCTGGGGGATGGATATGGAGCGTACCCCACTTGGACATAGAGAGGGAGTTGTCAGAGAACTCTTCTACGGCGTGCCTAGCATTGGAGCAGTAGTACTGGTTGTTGAACCTGGGATATGGCCCATATGGGTGCCCTGATAATAAGCCCCATGCAGCATATAGGGATGCGGAGGATTCTTTCTTTGTCTCCATGATGAACTGGGAATATGGGTGCCTGGGTTGGGTGCAGATGGAGGCACCAGAACATGAGGAGGATATTGCGTGGATTGGGAATACTCCATGGCCTTTGGGTTGAAAGTTGAAGGAGGGGCGTGGCCATGGAGGATTCTCCTAGCCTCATATGCACCAGCCATGCTCATAATTATAACAAGCGCCACTGTCACTGGGGCTACGTGAAGCATTTTTAGAAAAAGAGATGGTACCATATTTAGAAGCAAAGGTGGTTCAGAAGATTTTTGATGAACAATATGGCAAGCGTTTGGCTGCTTTTTATAGGAATTTTTTTTTTACTGCTGTAAAAATTGAATTTACCATTTTTTAACCAAACCAATTATGGAGAAGCGTGTTTACCCATAGCACTAACACAAAGAAGGGAATTTAGACAGTTTTAACTTTTTAAGTAACTTTTTTACTTTTGAGTGATCGAAGACAGTAAGAGAAAATCATCCAACCATCGCCTAGATAAATTATTGAGTTCACCGCCATTTTATGCAATATTTTTCTCCAACTCTTTAAGCGGTCCTACCAAATTAACAAGCAAAGTAGTCTATCAATCGGTCATGTTTGGTTCGATATAAAATTCTATAACCATTTTCTATGCTGAGATTTATTTTATTTTATTTTATCAGACTAAGCCGAGAATTGAGAAAATCTAAAACATTCTAATGTTAACTAGCATCTACCATTCATCTACTAATCACCAGTTATATTAAAATTACTGTTTTAGAGAATTAGTATATATTTGGTGACAAAATTGATTTTCACCTTAAAAAACACCCTCACCTTTGTAAAATGTTAACAAGGAACATTAATGTGTGAGCAAGTGACGATGTCTTTTTATTTTCACACGACTTTCAGTCTTGGAATCAAACACGAAAAGGGACCCACCAACAACTCGTTAAAAAACTCATTTGAGTTTTGAGTTATAAAATCTCTGTAATCTCATATTCAATTGAATTCTTTTCAATCTTAATTAATTTAAGCCCTACCAAACGAACAACTAGTCCATCAATTGGTCGTGTTTGGTTTAATGTGAATTTCTATGGCAACCTTTTTCTATGTTGAGAATTGAGAAAATATAAGACATTTTAATGAAAACATCTTCAATTTGTTTGCTCCACCTACCGTTCTACTCAGCACCGATTATAGCTAGTCACAATCCAATCTACTTTAAAAGGTACCGAAAATGAAAGTGTTGAAATAAAAATTTCTACTTTTTGCAAGTGAGTATTCGGAAGCAAAATTGCTTTTCATTAAATGTAAAAAGAAAAAACAAATCTAATTCACCATCTTAGAATATATGTCTCGTTCTAGTCTAATCTAAGTGTATTTATGTATAAGTCTCCTACAAAAACCAAAAAAAAGAAAGAAAAACCATGCCTCATATTTGATCTTTGGTGTCAAATTGAATGTAACCTTGTTCGTCTGGAAACACAACAGAAGAAAGAAAAATAATAATTAGTCCCCATGCATGAAACCACAAGCAAAATGTAACCTGCAAAGGAAAATACCGTTAACTCTTGCCAATAAAGAAAATACAATAATCGTAATACACCAATGTATGGAATAAATTTGTCTAGATCTATAAGATCTTCACATTGTAACGCAAGCACACACATGCCGCCCAAGTCCCATCACAAAAATTAGAGAGAGAGAGAGAGAGAGATCTGATGTACCCGGCCATCAGTCACGGGTTTGATGTCTAGAATATACCATTGCACTTTTAAAAACAACCTGTTATTTGGACTTTGGGCCACGTCTCCATCAAGCAACTTCTGTATTTTAAGTTCAGAAAATGTTACCTAGAAAAACGTATCAAGAGAACAAGTGAACAACAGCTTTTAATTGGAACTCTTCCATTGAATGTTACAAATTCTTTTCAACAACTAAACAGCAGGTTCTAATAAAGATCTTCCACAGGAATTTTAGTAAACTACAGAAAGGTCTAATCCAATTGAGCTCAAAGTTCAAATATTAAACATAAAGCAAAAGGCAGCATAATATATATACTCAAAAAGAAAACTTACCTTCCTTGTAGCCCAGAACTCAGATTCTGTCAAGATATTACCAAGCTCAAATTTTTTATGTAGGTTCTGCAGCTCACTGTGAAAGTTAAAAGTTTAGGGACATCAAACAATAACTAAGAATCTGAAAGTAAGACCACCGCGCATTCTTGGTGCGGTGATCACTTCATAAGTATAGATGCTTGTAAAGTGTGGGGGTAAAGGTTGGAGTTCAAGTCTTCAAGAGAAAGTTTCACACACATATACACTTAGATTAAGCTAAACTAGAAATTTTATTTTGTATTAAAAAAAAAATCTGAAAGTAAGAAAACTATAAGGCCTAGGAAAATCACAGCATTTAACAGTAAGCATCCAGTAAAGAACAATACCAATTTATAGAATTATTCCTAAAACATGTAAATCAAACTTTCTTTAGCACAAAAATTAACCAATGCTTATCATACTACTTATTTCTTGGGCATCATATTTATCATAAACCAATGAACCCCGACTTTTGCTCCTCGCTTAGAGTGACCATTGCATCAAAGGTGCACAGTAAAAATGGAAAATAAGTGCTTCACCTAGCATATTCTCATAGATTGATATTAAAAAATTACTCCTAAAAAAATGCAGATTGATATACATTTTGAATTTAAGACCCTACTCGATTCACAAAATCAAAATCCTAAAAATAGCAAGAATAAGTGAAAACGTGACAAGAGTCACAATATTATTGTGGAAATCCAAATTTAGATGGGAGGCCAATGAGAGATATCTCTCATTGGCCTCCCATTTAAATTTGGATTTCTACAATAATTGTACGGCGTAATTGTGAGATTTAAAAGTCTGCGAGGTTAAAAAAAAAAAAAGTAAGAGGTTGAAAGTTTAACAAGTTTTCTAATTCAAAAATTGAAATTAAAATCAATTTTTAACTTTGAGTAGCACCATATCCGCATTCATTATTTCCTACTAATAAAGTATAGTATTACTATAGCATATTTTTTAGATACTATGCACTGAAATTCAAACCTCAAACGAGCCACATCAGTAAAATTTGCGGCCTTCGGCTGGCCTAACCCTTGTCTTACGTACACAAAACGACTAAACGAGAAATTCTCTTGTAGCAAAAATACCGCATCATTTACTCAATGGAAAATGAGCGAATATATCTACCACCGGAAAGAGATGGAGTATTTATTATGTACTCTTTTATATATGTTGATTTTTATCTTATTTGGAAAAGATGCCACTATCTCTGTGGTTTAGAAATATTCGTAGTAATCATTTGCGTCATTAGTAAAATTTGAAAGATTTTAGTTATAAATGATATTTGAAATTTTGCACACTATTTTTATACTATCATTTTACCTCACATGTTTTTTACATGATAAAGTTTACAATAAATCTGATTGTGGACCAACTTTCTATTTTAATCTATTTGAAAATTGTTGGACTTGGTATTTTGGTGGGATGTATCATATTATAGGTCCCTAAGGACCCTAACTAGTAACTAGTCCACCCATGTGCCCACTAAAGAGCGTAAAATACTAAAATGACAAAATATCTTAAACCATGAACTTTCGGTCAAATAGATAATTAAGAAGAATTTTACTAATGTATACCCTAAGACACACAATAATTATTTATTTTTGAAAAAAAAATTTTGAAAATTAAAAAAGTGTTGACAATTTTTTCAATTTTTGAGAAAATTTTACCATAAATAGATAGCTTAATGTGTGCCCTAAGAGCACACATTAACCGGACCCAACTAAGAAAAATAGAAAAAGATTTTAGAACAACTACGTTGATTTTCTAAATAAATTAACATTATCAATAATTTTTTTAATGGACGTCATTTCACCATAAGATGGAATAAATACAACTCTTAGTAAAGTTAAGAAAACAGATTTCTATCCATCTCTTAATTAATTAATTAATTAATTACAGTTACATTAATTTACCAAATACCAGCAAGTACTACACCAACCTGAAGGACCTACTTTATTTTTTAGCAGGTTTTCAAAGCTCTCTATTCAAATCAGTGGTGATGTAGAGCTGACTCATAAAGTTAAACTAAAGTGGCACTTTCTTATTTGGTGGGTGAAGCTGGGGGGACCACATTGAGGTTCAATAATTTCTCCTGTTTTAGACCCTCAGATTTTTCTTCAATTTGTTTTACATCAATTTGAAGGACCCGTTTGGTGGTGCTCTAGTTTGAATCATGGTAGGCCAGATCAGAGAGTGAGATAGAGAGAGAAATCCAACCATGGATTTGGTGGTGCTCTAGTTGGTGATTATATCTTGATAATCGGTGTTGGGTGGAGCTCATGGATCATGGAAAAATGGAAAATGGAGGGCAGAGAGAGAGAGAGAGGGATTGAGGGAATTGGAAAGATGGAGACCAGTGACTTCTTTTTTCCTTTTTGTTATTGTGCAAGTTGCTGATTTTGTGGTACATATTTCAGTTCAGATGTTCATATTGTATTTACTCATGATTTTCAAGCAAATTAGTAGATCTACCTCATGTAGATGGAAGTGTGTTTTGGGAGAGAAGAGTGTTTGATCTGTTTTGGATTTTGTTTTTGATAAAAAAAATGTGTTAGAGTAACGTCTGAAATGGAAATGGGTTACGAAGTAGTAACGGAGTGAAACATAGGTGGGTAAAGTATCAAAAATGAAATCACAAGTGGGTAAGTTAAATTTGAGCTAAATTACGGGTGGGTAATCTATAATTATCCCTTACTACTATTATTAAGTGTTTTAAATGGCTATAATTCAATATAGAGTTTTAGGAAAATTCCTAATAAAGTGATTGGATTAATTATTAAGAAAAAACAAGTTTGGCTATTTTGTAAATAAAGATACATGTTGAGAGCATTTGTAGACAACGAAACTTTCAAGAAATTTCCAAATTCCACTGCCAAAGCATGGACTAGAAATCTAAATTAGAATTAAACGAGCAAGATAAAAAAAAAATTAATAATACAAAAATGATATCCATTAGCATTTTCCATAGACGTATAGTTTAAGTCTAGTTTATTGGGCAAAAATAGCAAATTAGCCCTTAGTTTCTAAGTATATAGTTAGCAGGCCCGGTTAGTAAACTATATAATTTACTAACATCTCGAGTCTTAGAGGCTCGATTTTGGCCCATAAATCGAGTCTTTGAGGCTCGGTTTTTGTAGGTTGATGTGGCCTTTTTTCCACGTGGCCTCCACCTGGAAATCGAGTCTCTAAGACTCGATTTATGTGACGTGGCCATCTAGGTATGACATGGTTGATCCACATGGCAAAACAGGAAACCGAGTCTTAGAGACTCGATTTCAATTTGGGGTTTTTTCAAACTTAACGCCTCTCACACAGATACTCTCCCCTCTCTCTAACACAGCAGACTCTCACGCTCTCACTCTTCCTCTCACCCACCCTCACTCTCACACACCAAACCTCACTCAGTCTCACTCGCTCACCCTCTCCACTCTCACTCACTCACCCTCTTCGTACTCACCACTGTTCTCTCACTCAGTCTCCACCATTTTCCCTCAGTCTACGCGGTCTCTCAAAGCTAAAAAAAAGGTGAGTGCTTTGTACAAAGTACAGTGGGAAAAATCTGAGAAAACCTTGATTGGGAAATCTGAGAAAACCTTGCTCTGCGCCTCCACTGCCTCCCTCTTGCTCACAGAGAACAACTTGTAAGGTAAGTGAATGGTCTTTTCCTTTTTTCTTTGTTCATGGATTATTCCGAAATTGCTAGAAGTTTGCTATGTATTTTGAGTTGAATCTGGGTTTATTAGAATGGGTATTTTCTGTGTGTGTGTTTGGTTTGAGATTTTGGGTTTGCTTTGGCCGTGTTGGTATGCTTGTGAATTGAATTGATGTAGGCTATTGTTTATCATTTGCTTTGGCTGACGAGCTTCACTCTGGTGTACACACTCTTTCTATTGTCGCTAACACACCTCAACAAGCTGAAGCCAAAGCCAAAACCCAATACCCAATAAATAGTCAGTAATTATATATTTCTCCACTACTATCAACGTTATTATTTCCATTTCCATTTCCATGTGACAGGGATTTTTACTTTTTTTTTTAACTACTTTTGCTATTATTATGATTGCTAAGAAAACTGTCTACAGTAAATAACTATATCCAGATTTGTAATAGAAGAGGTATGATTTTAGCATGAACTGTTTTTGTTATTCAATTGTGCTATTGCTTATGAGTTATGGGGTGTGTTTGTATAAGCTGTGTTTTGAGTTTAAAGTGAGTGTATGTAAAAAAGGTACGAGGAGTTGTGGTTGCAAATCAGAGTTTTGGGTTTTAAAATGCTCTGTTAAGTTCTTAAAGTGCTTAACCATTGCTAAGAAAACTATCTACAGTAAATAACTATATCCAGATTTGTAATAGAAGAGGTATGATTTTAGCATGAACTGTTTTTATTATTCAATTGTGCTATTGCTTATGAGTTATGGAGTGTGTTTGTATAAGCTGTGTTTTAAGTTTAAAGTGAGTGTATGTAAAAAAGGTACGAGGAGTTGTGGTTGCAATTCAGAGTTTTGGGTTTTAAAAATGCTCTTTTAAGCTCTTAAAGTGCTTAACCAAACGGTCCCATGGTCTTTAGTTTTTATTGTTTTCGGGTCCAATGCATGTTGCCTAAGAGGGTTTTGGACTTAAGTTTTTATTATTGTTGAAGTTGAACTGAACAACTCCATGTTTTAAGATCTTTGTTCGAGTGGTCTTGTACTTTTGCATCTAGTGATCTATTGTGGATTTTATAAATTCACTTTCTTTTCGCTTGTGTTTCTCTTGTAAAATGTTAGGAGGGCTTTAAAGAGACTTCTTGTTGAGTGGCCTAGGGGATGAAAGGTAATTTCATTAGGTGAATGGAGAGTGGAGACACAGTTAGCTCTACAATACAATTTAAGGAACATGGGATTGAGGGGGTTTTAGGCTTCGGAAGCTTGGATTTTTCAATCAAGCTCTCTTGGGGAAATAGCTATGGCATTATGCCACAGAATTAGTCCTTTTATGGATTAGGGTTGTGGGAGTAAATTTGGTGAGATAGGGATCAATGATGTCTTGTTTAGTTATACCTACTTCCATAAGCATATTGTGTGTTCATTTTTCAAACTAACTGCTTATCATTTTTGTGCAGTATGGCTGCTGCAAATGCTGGGCAGATTGACTATACAGAGCCTGGACCCATTGACAGGTCGGTGTTGTTAAAGCAGCTCAAGCATCGGTCCGAAGCTATTTGGAATGGGCAGGTAAAACACAACACTAAAGATTTAACTAATGTACATGCATTTAATTTATACAATGTACATGCATATGCCACCCATATATTAATCCATGGTTCTATTCTGTGTAGGATCCAGGATCCGTTACCTGCCGTAGCCGTAGTTTACAGTTCTCCAATCGAGAGCCAATGGTGGACGACCGAGTCAGGAACATCATTAAGACAGTTGGTTTGGAGGGACTCCTTTGGGTCCCGGGTAGAGAGATTGACCATGGTCTGATAACTGCCTTAGTGGAGCGATGGCGGCCCGAGACTCACACTTTCCACATGCCACATGGTGAGATCACCATCACATTGTAGGATGTGGAGGTTCTTCTCAGGCTTCTTGTTGATGGTGACGCTATAACAGGGAGCACGCAGAAAACTTGGGTGGATGTGTGCCGGGACTTCTTTGGCTTTCAACCTATAAATCAAGACAACCATAAGCAACTTACTGGTCAGAGGATTCTCATCAACCGGCTTTTGGAGCAAGTTGCTGATCCATTGCCGCCTAATGCTAAAGAGGACTAGCTGCATAAGTACGCACGATGCTACATTCTAGCGCTACTGGGAGACACAATATTCATGGACAAATCTGGTGATAGGGTGCATCTAATGTGGGTGCAGCAGTTGGAAGACCTTCGTAACCCACGAAGGTACAGTTGGGGAAGTGCTTGCCTTACATGGTTGTACCGAGAGCTATGCAGGGCAAGTGAGGACACCAGTCAAATTGGTGGGTGCTTACTGTTACTCCAGTATTGGGCATGGGCCAGGTTCCCCTATTTGTGCCCCGCAGTTGAGCATGGTCCGCCAGTGGGTGCTTATGGTCCTCCAGTGCGTGGTCCATTGTCCCTGAAGTAAGTCTTTACCTCATGCACGTCATATACATTATGCGATCATTCCCTAAGCCTATAATAATGTAACTTGATTTTATTTATTTATTTTAAAGGCTTCTAGCATTTTTTTATGTCAACATTGCGTAAATTTCAAATAGAGGTTCAATATATATGATTACGTTAATATACTCTAATTTTGTGATTGTCACGTGGCTTGTATGTGCTTTGTTTTTTATAATCGAGTTTCTTATTCTATTGATATTATTAATTAAGTAAATATCTATAAGATGATCTCAGTAGTTATATGTGATTACATTATAGTTTTAACATTGGAATTATCTCTGTACGAAAGTTGTAGATATTGATCTATTGCAACTGATTGTAGGTGGTTGTGGGTCCCAAACAAGAAAAATAGGCCCACCCACATCTTCAGGGACAGGTATCGTGAGCAAATAGCTTCAATGTTGCCAGGCCAGGTATGAAAATGCATTGTCTTACATGTTTAGGAACAAGATATAGGTTTGGTGAGCTTTGAAATATAAACATTGCTACCTAATGTGTTGTGTACTTGTTTTTTGGTTGTTGTAGGTGGTGTGGCAGCCATATGAAGCTGAGTTAGAGGACCTTCCGCTATGGTGCGTTGCAGGGAGGGCCGTGTGGACGGCAACGGTGCCGCTTGTATGTTTCCACCTAGTAGAAAAACATACACCGGATCGTGTTGTTTGTCAATTTGGGATGATCCAAGTTCCTTGCAATGTTGACACTGACACTGTGCTTCATGGCATTGATTTGAGGGGGAAGGTCGGTGTTGATTGGGCGCGAAAACATGCTGTGCATATCGATGAGTGGGGTAATCGCCTTCAACAGCGTTGTGAAGCAGTGCTTGGTGATATGCCTCCACAGCACGAGTACCACGACTGGTTCAAAAGGATAACTCGGAAGTTCATAGATAGGCCTGGTGCTATAGTGACTCTGCTGGTAACTTCTCAATGTCTTCTACATCTTACCATACTGAAATAGCATGAAACCACTGTTTAGATAACATGATAGTATCACATTTTTTGCTTAGCACTTGGTCTCTCTATAATTTGCAATTATTACTAGCAGAACCAATTCTGAACCAACATTTATTTTATTATCGATTGGCATTGTTGATTTGGTATTGCATTACTAATATGTGTGGTTTTTCCATGTGCAGATTGAGGGATACGTCCGTTTTTTGAGGCGTCACCTAGTGGGCACGGAGGACCACAAGGACATTACTAAGGTCTTGACGGCAGTGCATGCAATTGAACGTGTACAACCTCCTATTCCTGAGGCCCCGAATGAGGAGGCACCTACTCCTACGGGCCCAAGCACTACTGAAGGCCCAAGCACGAGCACAACCCCAGCCGGATGTCGCCCTCGTCTGCCTGTTGCTAGCCCTCGAGTTGTCCCTACCCCGGATCCTTCTCCATCCACCCCACATCCATCCCCTAGCCCTACCATCCCTTCATCCACCCCACATCCATCCCCTACCCCCACCATTCCTTCACCCACCCCACATCCATCTCCTCGCCCCACCATACTGACACCTACCCCACATCCTTGTCTTGGGTCTGACATTCGTCCACCCACTCCACGGTCATTTCCTCAGCTGTTACCCATTCCATCCTTTGACCTGGGTATTGATCCAACTCCACCTGACATGCAGTAGGAGCCACCCTCCCACAGTACATCTACTGCCCCGTCTTCAGCCATTGACCTACCCCATGTTTAGGCTGAGCAGACTGTTGGGTTACCTGCAGTGGCAGAAGGTCAGCCGAAACGCATATCAAAGGCACCTCCTTGTGGGACAGGGGGGCACAAACATGGACACAATGCTGGGCCCGAGGCATCTGACGAAGGACATGCAAGACCTCCTCCTCATTATACGAGACTGTATAAGATTCAAAAAAGGTAACTCAAAGCTGAATGTGAAACAACACACTTTATAACTAGTGGTATTCCTCTTTTCACATTTCAATCTACTATTGATTACTTCATGATATTATTATGGAGATCAATATGGTTTTAACGTAAATTTTTGGAAGTAGGTGATGGGAACGAGTACGGAGGGGGCCAAAATGACAGTGATGCGGGTGTAGAAGACGGTAAGCAACTACTCTGACTTTGGCGGTTAAATCAATGGCCATTGTTTGCTACTATGGTAAAGTCTTGGGCTGCCAAGCCTAAGTAACAATTGAGTTTGAGTCTTGAGAGTTAAGAGTAGCTGCTTAATGCATATGCCATGAATGGTTGGACCCGATTGAGAAGTATGTGCATGTTTTATCTCTAAGTTACCAACATCTTCAATTGAATTATCTGCTTTGCACATGAATCTGATCCTAAACCATCTTGCTTATGTACTCGCTGTACATGGTTGACACATGGTATTTTTGCCAAGTTTTTTAGTTTTTACTTTTTCAGAGATTCTAAATCTAGGACATGGTTTTGCATGTAGTTGGTGTTTGTAAAGGACTAGGATAGATAAGTTTCAAATGGGTTTCTGAAATTTTTGACTCATGAGCTAATGAGCGTACTTTCTCTGGTAATAATGTAGATTAAACACAAAATTTAAAAAAAAAAAGTAAAATTTTTTTTTTTTGAGAAACACACGTATATAATGGACACGTATATAATGGAGAGGATGAGACAAAAAAATACACTCACACGTCAATACCACGATAATACTAAAACTGTATGCAGAATTAAAAAAAAAAATTAAATATTTATTTATTTATTATGATGATGGTATTAAACTAATCATACCTCAATTTGTAAGTTTTTTAATAGTAAAATTAAAAGTAGCTACAAGTCCATAAGCATTTTTCTTCCATAATTTACTTCACAATGAAGCTAATACGAAAGGTTGATACCCATTTATGTTGTAGTGTTTCTTGTGTTGGGAGGTATCCTTGTTGAGTGATTGTTGAATAATGTAATCATTTAAATGAATCCCTGTATTAAAGTTTTTTTTTTAATGAGTTATGTTTATGTAGAGTTTTTATTTGAATCTTTATGTGGATGACTGTAAGCATTGTTTGCAGCCTGATAGATCAGATGAACAGGCCAGAGTTGCAGCTGCTGGGGGTCGAGTCATCTTTGTGAATGGAGCTCGAGTTGAAGGCATTCTTGCAATGTCCCGAGCAATAGGTAATATTTTACACATCTAACCAAAGTATTTCCTTGTCAAATTACATTTTCGACCACATGGTATTGGTATGACTCCTAAATGTTCTTATTGCATGATTACCATTTGTGGACATTTTGAGAATTATCTTTCAGAATAGATTGTTTGTTTTAATCACTTCAGAATGAGTAAGAAATTATTTTCATATAATGAAAAATATTGACAAATTAAACTTTTTTTAAAAAACAAAATCCCAATTTAGGATGGAGTCTATTGAAACGGGGAGGTATTTAATTCCGTGCTGAACACGTCCGTTTTGGATGGCACAGTGTCATATGACTTCCACCCCCCCCCCCCTACCACCCTTCTTTTTCTCTGTTTCAATGATACTGTGTGCCACAGCTGGAGTATAAGTTCAGCCTCAGCTTGAAAATAGCACATTTGGTGATAGCTGATCTTTTTGGGCGAATCCTCACATACCAATCTTGATTATGTACGCTGGCACCGTGCAATTCTTTTCACAATGATTTTTAACTTAAACATATGACATGCTCATCTTTTTGTTGCTTTCAACAATGGAACTTATTGGAGATGAAAGGTTGTCTTGTTCAAGAGCAATCCTCAAGGGTCATATTGGACATTTCTGATCATTTTAGTTGGCTAATCATAAACATTACACATGTTATCCTCATATACAATATTTGATCAGTGTGTGTTTGACATGGATAATGCATGTTGCTTTATATTAGCGATAAATCATATTTGAATATATCACCTAAACTTCTAATAATGGTAAAGAACAAGCATTATTGAGTGAAGCAAAAAAAAGGTTGGGAATAAATTTGTTAGCTAGAGTTGACAGCAAGCTTGTTCTCTCACTACTGATAACTGTCAGATGACTCCCCTAGTAGCAGTTGGTTTATCTTCATGAATGAAAAAATAAAACTCAAAAATTAATGTTTTAGCTAGTTTGGAGTAAGTTAGTAACAAGTATTTCCATAATTTTTTATTAAGCTAGAGTTTGGAATGTTGTTCCATTTTGTCTCAGTGGACCTTATGGAAGGAAAGAGATACGTTGACATTTGACGAGGAAAAGGCATCTGATTGTGAAGATTAATTCAATGTTTTTCAGCAATTTGTTTTATTGGGTGTCTTTATATGAGAGTAGACCTCCTTGCTTCATTGCATATGTGAGTGATCATGAGTTGACAGCTGAGTATATAGGTAGTATACTCTATAACTGTCCCTCTGATACCTTTGCGGAACTGGTTGGGAATGGGTGCCACTTACCCTGCCAGGTTCTATTGATCACGTCCCCTTCGCAACAGTTCTACCTTGTCTTGGGACATTGTTGGCTTTACAGGGATTCCCACTGGATAAAAAGAATCTCACTCTTTCCATCCCAGATAATATTTCAATGCGTCCATAGAACAGTACTTAAATAAGGGCTTAAAGGTTATCTAACATGTAATGTAACTGTGGCATCTTGATTGTTATGCAGGGAATGATTACGTATATATCATGTAGATATCATATAGATCATGTTGCTTTTCATCACATTTATTTGATTAATTTTCGCTGTTTCTACATGTTGCCCTTTTTGTGGTTTTATAAGGTAACAATTAATTGGGGTTTCCTCTATCCAAAAGACACATCTGTATCAATAACTCTAGCATACTTGGCTAAGAAAAAAAAATTTTGAGTGTCTCAAGCAAGGGAAATTATTGGAACCTCCTAAATGGTCCTTTTTGCTCCTCCCATCCAATAAAAAAGTGCCACTTAGTTTAAATTTATGACTCGGCTACACATCACCACTGATTTTCAAAATCAATTAGCCTCAGCTGTGTGGAATAAAGAGCTTTGAAAACCTGTTTAAAAATAAAGTAGGTCCTTCAAATTGATGTAAAACAATTGACCAATTAATTAGTCCAAAAGCACTAATACCAAAACATGAACTAGGGGTGTGCAACTAACCCCCAAAACTGACCCAACCCAACCCAACCTGCCGGGTTGGGTCGGTTTTTAGGGCTTGATGGGTTAGGTTGGGTTACAAAAATTTTTTTGATAGCGCATCGGGTTGGGTTTGGGTCATAAAATTTCAAACTCACCAAATCTAACCCAACCCACCCATATATTTAAAATATATTATATAATTAATCAATTTTTTAAAATAACTAACTCTTCCTATCCTATATAAAAGCTAATTAGTTCACACAAAACCTAGTAAATTATTATTGTTGTTTAGTCATTAATGTTATTTGCCTTTAAGGAGTTACATTGATACTAATCTTTTGGTTTTTTTAGTATATTTATAATAATATTTTTTTTCTACTCAATTCAATAATAATAATAACAATAAATTTGTCCAACCCATGAGGTCAACCCGACCCATATGGGTTGGGTTGGGTTGAGTTGGACTTATGTGATGAGTTGGATTGAGTTAATTTTTTTTTGGACCTATTATGGTGAGTTAGGTCAAAAAATCCCCGACCCAAGCAGAACCCTACATGAAACAATCACCGTGAGATGTTCACTTGCAAGTGCATGCGCATGGAAGGGAACACTGCTATCTTGAAGTCTTTAATCTTGATGAGACGTATGCAGCCTAAAAACCTTTATTTATGATTATGAGAGCAACAAAGTTAATTGGTTGGGTACTTTGGTAAATTAATTAATTAAGAGATGGATAGAGATCTATTTTCTTAACTTTACTTATGAGTTTTCACCCAAAAAAAAAAAAAACTTTACTAAGAGTTGTATTTATTCCATCTTATGGTGAAATGAGGTCATCAAAAAATTTATTGATAATGTTAACTTATTTAGAAAATCAACCTAGTCGTTTTAAAATTTTTTTCTATCTTTCTGGTCATCTCTTTGAACGTGGTTTAAGATATTTTGTCATTTTACTATTTTTGTACTTTACCCTCTTCAGTGCCACATACAGCACAACCTGCAAAATTATTGAATAAAATATTAACCTATCTATGAACAATTTGACATCTCATATGTGACAACTGGATAGGAAAATTCTAATTATGTCCTTGATAAAACTCTAAATTAGATGTGATAAAAAAAAAATTAGATGGTGACACTTTAACCAACTCTTATATCTCATGATATCTATTGGCAGGGCATAGCCAAAAAATTTTGTTTGGAAAAGCTAACTTATGATACTAATTTATTAGCATGTACAAACTTTTATAAACATACACAAACACATATATCTATACACATATATAATTTAGTATTTTTCATAGTGAATTCTTAAAGTTTTCATTTTTAATATAAGTTACCAAATTGTCTACTAAAGTGAGTAAAAAAATTTCAATTGAACTAATGAAATATTCAAAGATATGAATTATCCAAAACTTTAGCAGACACAAGAATACATTTTACAATAAAAAAATTAATGTGAGAAAAAAGAAGAAGAAACATTTTCTATATATATATATATATATATTATATGGATGGATTATATAAATCTATGTTTAAGTAACGTGATCAAGTTTGGGTTTATCTTTTGAGTGGTGTCATAGAATTAAATTTAGCAAACTTTTTGAAACTTATAATTAAATACCATGCCCAATTCTAAATTTCATAGGAGAATAAAAATTATAATCACAAGAATCATATTAAAATTCTAAAAATAGGTGGAGAAAAGGCTTGCAGGATGGAATTCTTAAAGTTTTCATTTTTAATATAAGTCACCAAATTGTCTATTAAAGTGAGTAAAAAAATTTCAATTGAACTAATGAAGTATTCAAATACACGAATGATCCAAAACTTAAACAGACACAAGAATACATTTTACAATAAAAAATGAATGTGAGAAAAAAGAAGAAGAAACATTTTCTATATATATATATATATATATATATATATATATATATATATATATAGTATGGATGGATTATATAAATCTATGTTTAAGTAACGTGATCAAGTTTGGGTTTATCTTTTGAGTGGTGTCATAGAATTAAATTTAGCAAACTTTTTGAAACTTATAATTAAATACCATGCCCAATTCTAAATTTCATAGGGGAATAAAAATTATAATCCATATTATACAAGAATCATATTAAAATTCTAAAAATAGGTGGAGAAAAGGCTTTCAGGATGGAATAAATGAAGCTTAGGGGGTTCAAATGAAGAATTATGTGTAACTATTTTAAAGTAATTTTATTTTGATCCTTTAAAATGAAGTTTTGAATCCTCACCCAATTTTTGTTTTTAAAGTTAAATGAAATAAGCTTGAATATAATCACTTTGACAATATTTTAGTTTTTTTAAACTGGAAATGTTACACTAAAAAGCACTTAAACAAAATTTTTTTTTTTTTTAGAATCACAATTAAACAATTAAACATGGGTGATTCTAATTTTTTTTTTTATTAAAAAAAAAAGCACTTTCTATGGGAAAGAGAATTGGGGACACCGAAAACTTTTACTAATCGGATTGGAGTGGTTAGCTCTCCGACAAAAAAGGTGGCTTGGAAGTTTAGTTCTTTCTATAATTAATCATGTCGTATTGGGATGTATAGTATAGCTTTGGAGACCTAATAAAGTTGAAAAGATCATCTTCCCCTCCTCTAGTATTGAAAATTGAGTTATGTCGTGGCTCACATTTGAGGTTTCATTCGTATTACAATGCCCTCATGGGCTCTACAAGGCACAGTTTTCCATGGAACAGCATGTAGCAGGGTCCACCAAATGCCCTCATGTGCCTCTGCCATGTTCTCCTTTTTTAAGCTCTTTCTAAGAGCACCAGCATTGAATGGGTTAAACCCATTCTCTATGCCAAATTATAAAGTAGTATAGCATTAAGGCCCAAAAGACAGCTCCATTGAATGTTGGGTTCTATAAGAATTGCAAAAAAAAAAATACCATGGAGCTATAGTGCAATTCTAAACATAGAATCGCATTGCAGCTCAATGGTAAACGTTATATTAATATTTTATTGTAAATATCAGCATTTCTCTCTCCGTGGTCTCTTATCTCTATCGCTCCGCTACACTTGATCTCTGTCTCTCCATTGCTGAGCTCTTTCATCACACACCAAGCCTCTTGCTTCTTTGTCATCCCCTCTCTCTTGTCATGCCGATTCACCTCACCCATCTCTGAAGCTCTTTCACATCAAGCCTCTCTCTTCTCTCTCATCCCCTCCCTCGCCATCGCTGCGGATTCAGCCTCACCCATCTCCAAATTCACCCTCACCCATCGCTGAAGCTCTTTCAGACCAACCCTCTCTCTTCTCTCTCATCCCCTCTCTATCACTCTCTCTTCTCTTCAAACCGAGATTCTCAAGGCTAACACGGTTTGGGTTAAGATCAAATTCAAAATCAAAATCAAAATCAACTTGTGTTTGTGTTTGTGTTTGTGTTTGTGTTTGTGTTTCTTTTCTCTCTCTACAAGAAAAAGGGCGTTCAGCTGGTGTTTGTGTTTTGGTTTTGATAAAAGAATTTTTGTTGATGTTTGCAGCGGTGGGATTCAGCTTCTGCTCTCTGTCATGGGATTAGCATCTTCAGAAAGTTTGCTCAGGTTCAACCTCAATTACCAGTAAATTTCACTCTTTATCTAATTTTATTTTTTGTTTTTTCCAAGTAGATTTTGTTATGGGGGAAATGGATGTTAGAGGGTGTTGTCTTGCTTATCTTGTTCAGTTCATGTTTCTGGTGTTGGTTACTCATGTGGCGATTTGGGAAGAAAATTCACATTCTGTAGTTTCATGTGGGGCTTCCTCTGTATTGTGAACTTTACTGGTTGAATTTATTGGAGAGTTGTAGGTTTGGGTGCTTGCTGATATTTGTGACTTTATGATGAATCATGAGTTAAGGTGATGTTTGTTTGATCTTAAAATTTGTATGCGTTACTTGGTACCTTGTTTGAGTTCTGGTTGTTGGTAGGTTTTTCTGTGACACTTCAGACATTTTAATTAACTGTTGAAGACTTGAAATTGCATTCAAGTACCATCCTCACAAAGCAGTATGCTTTTGCTACCCAAGTAATGATAAAATTAGAACATTATTTACATGCTTCTAAAATAAGCTTAGTTACATGATTATATCTCATTGATGATCTTATGTAACTTAGTGAATTATCTATAGAATATTGCACTCAAGACAAATCAAAATGGGATTAAGCTATGTCAACTTTAACATACTACATTTTTTAATTTATCACCACTCGTATCACCCCTTCAAAATTGATGACTCGTAATCTCACTGACTAAATCTTTACATCACTCCTATTATATCTCTGGTAAAGTAAATTTTTAACCCAGCTATATTCAATCAAATGAAATCACATCCAATTCAATGTTCAAGCAATTCTCATCTTCCATGGCCCAAGATTCAACATAACTCAAACTGAGAACCACCACATCAAAAACATAAACAATAATTACATGCTTTTCCTCTGCAAGAATCGCATTATTCAACTTCAGGTCATACCTGTTACAGAAAACACAACCAGCCAATCAAAACAATGAAACTGTATTTCTTTTTCTCTCTTTTTCAATACATGTTATTCGAGGAAATTATCCAAAAAACCATCAAAATTTCCTCACCTAAAAACTTAACTGAAAAACAGTTTCCCCACCATTCTGTACACTTGGTATAGAACTCACATTTATGTGAGATGGAGGTGTATTCCACCAGCTGCATTGAACAATTTCACCCTATGTCCAAGCTTCAGTAAAAATTAAGGAATCTAAAAACAGTGACTAATATGCAAGACTGAACTTGCCAAAACAAAAGCCTAATAAAATGTATCAAATATCAAGGCAGAATGGCAAGGAAGCTAGATCAGAATCATATCTGAGCAAAGCTATAGAGAGTGAAGACAGACCTAGCTAAACGACTTGCAGTATTAGCTCTTGTATTGTTTAAAGTGTGTGTAGTTTAGTCCAGTCTTTTAAATAGAATCTATAGTGCACGTGTGAGTGCATGTGTATGATTTGTGTTATGTTAGAAGTTTGTTAATATTTGGCTGCTATTACCTTCTTCTCAATATTTGGCTGTGTAGGGCTAGTAATTTTGTAACAAAAAATTATTGTAGTATATATAGTCGAAATACATTGATTAGGAGCTGTCAACATATATTGTTTTGATTAGGAGTTGTGGCACCACTAACAGTTTTAGGATGTTGCTATACACTAACTGTTTTAAGTTCCCTATTTAAAAGGGACGGATACTTATCACAAAGACATATCACGATATGCTAATATCTTACAAAGGGATTCCGATTTTGTGGCACCATTTTTAAGTGGGTCTCAAGATTCTGAAATGCCCATCCAAGAGTCTGTACCGGAAGTTGAAATTGTCTCCTCTAATCCACGAAAACATGGTGGCAACTTCAGTGTAGATGAGGACAACCTCCTCGTCTCTACATGGCTTAACATTAGTGTGGATGTCGTGTAAGGTACTAACCAAAAGGCTGACACATTTTAGGAGAAAGTTTGGCAATACTTTTGTGAGAACAATACTTATGGAACCACACGTTCTGTTTCCCCCGTAACAAGTTGATGGGGAACAATTAGTAGGGAGACAAGTAAGTTTGCTGAGTTGTTGGCTAAAATTGAAGCCCAAAATCCAAGTGGTGCGACTAACCAAATGAATGTATAAATTATATTGTAATGGTGTCACTATATTAATTTCCGCATAGTTTTGAGATACTAATTATTATTATTATTATTATTATTTTTAATTTAGTTGGAAGATGCAAAGGTTCTATATATGAAATCATCACATAACAAAAAAGTAGTTTTTGCATTTGAACATTGTTGGGCTGTGTTGAAGAACCAACCAAAGTGGACTACGCTTAAGAAAAAATCAAAAGGGCTCCCTCAAACTCCAAGTTCAATTGATCAAGTTGGTAGTAATAATGATGACACAATGGTGCTAGAGAGACCAATTGATAGAAAAGCCGAAAAGGCTAAGCGAAAGAGAACAGATGGTGATACGGGTTTTGAGGATTATTTGGCGAAAAAATTGCAATATATTCAGGATGCACAAGAACAAGAGAAAGAGGCTCTTCGCATCAAAGCGGATAGGGTTCGAGTGGATGCACAAAGAGCTGATATTGAAAAGGAAAGGCTTCGTCTTAACACTATTAGGGAGGAGGGAAGAGTAATGACCATGGAGACAAGTGGCATGAATGAAAAAGAAAAACTTTATTTTGAAAATTTCAAGGATGAAATCCTTGCAAGACATAATTTAGAGTAAATAGTTGGGTTTGATCCAAGGAGATGATGTCTTGTCGTAACCTTATTTTGGTAGTAAATTATTTTAGGGTTGAGGTTTGGCATATGTAGATGATATTTTGTTTCAACCTTATTTTGGTAGTGGCTTATTTGAAGCATAGGTTTGGAATATGTAGATGATGTATTGTTCTAACTTGATCATTTGGCAGTAGGTTGTGCCACTTATGTAATTACATCATTTTTGCTTATATGAAAAACTTATGTATTTTCTATGTTTGATATCATATCTTCTACACTTGTGTATTTTCTATGTTTGATGTCATTTGCCTTTGCTATCAATTCTAATGGCATTGCTATCAATTCATTAATTTAGAAAGCGAAATGCCAAATGACTGGCAAACTTTGTAGCTTTATAGAGAAACCTGGAATTAATGTCAAACAAATGTCTATTTTTTCATTTTTTACTTATGCAAGTTATTATCACACATATAGTAGGGGCTGTAGTGTAGGTATCTTCTTGATAAATGTGATGAATTGGAAAAAACTTGAAAGGACCTCCTATGATGAACCTGTACTAGTACCTCAGTCTAATTCTCCAAATACTACCAATTGATATTAGGGTTGAAAACTGAGAAGGAACATTCAACTGGTCAGTTATACATTTGCAATGCAGTTAGCTTATGGTGGCAGCCCTGTCCTAAAACCCTTAGGACCAAAGACTATTCGACTAAACCAATAGATTTTTCTTCTTTCATTTCTGACTCAGTGGTTTGTTTGTTTAGGGCTGTAATATCCTCTAATCATTGGCAATCCAGCCTGGAGAAGGACTATGATCATGATGACCTTACCTTGCCTTTTCCCTTAATTTTGTTGCTATCTCATAGTAGACATTTGCTTGCTAGTCATGGCTACTAGCTCAGTTATTGGATTTTCTAGTAGTTTTGCTTAATAAATATATCCTTAATGATCTTTATATGGGTTTTGTGTTGTGGACGGATGAATTATATTTGTGCAGGTTTTAGTTACCCTGGGATTTGGTAGCAGCATTATCATTAACTATCAGATGTAATCTGCCCAAATCTTTATTATTTATTTTACTATTCCTTTTCATGTAGAATTGACTTATGTTCTGTTTCACTCGATTGTCCTTCATCGCAAACTAGGTCAAGCTTAGTTATAAATTTATAATACACTGATATTCTTATCAACTAAAATTTGGCATAGTTTCATTTCCTTTTGATTGCAACATACTCCAAGACCAGGTGCTTTCTCGTCAAATTAGCTATAAGCGTACAGATACTCTAGTTGTTTGGTACCATCAGATGAATCCACAATGATACTAAGTTGTACACTGAGGCATGCTGGTTTGATACCAAGTGTATTCCTCTACTGTCAAACACTTGCTGGTTTTTATATATATATATAAGTAAATGATTTTATAGAAAAACTAACTCATGACAATTACAAAACCCAAGATAGCCTAAAGAATTGCAATGAAAGAATGGTTTACATTTAATATTTGATACCTGAAATCCCAAGTTGAACTTTAGTGTTAATTAATTCTGGTACTTGTGCCTAAATAATTGAGCATGCACGGGCATGTTTCATGCTTAATTAATTATTTTCCTGTTCAATAATATTGATAATTTCCTAACATTATTGTCTTCAAGGTTGTCTCTATGAATCGCTCTCTTTTTCGAAAATTGCTTTTTGACGACTCAGATGAGGATAAGATTATGAGGCGAGTTCTTAAGGGTTCAACAGTACAATGTAAACGTCATCGATATATCGAACGTGATCGTTTGGCAGGCCATAAAAGACTTTATCTCAACTACTTTCCCGACACACCAATATATCCTCCTAATTTATTTCAGAGGAGATTTTAGATGAGTCGGTCTCTTTTTCTCTGTATTCAATCTAAGGTAGAAACTTATGAACCTTACTTTATCCAAAAAAGAGATGGTGCCCGAAGACTCGGTTTATCTTCTCTTCAAAAGATAACAGCTGCACTTAGGATGCTTGACTATGGAGTTGCTGTTGATTTTATGGATAAGTATGTGCGGATTGGAGAATCCGCTGCAATAGAAAGTCTGAAAATATTTGTTAAAGCAGTGGTTGATATTTTCTCCAAGGAATACTTGAGGTCCCCAAACAACGAAGACATTGCTAGAATTTTAGCCAATGGGGAAAGACGTGGATTTCCAGGGATGTTAGGGAGCATTGATTGCATGCATTGGAAATGGAAAAATTGTCCGGCTGCATGGAAATGTCAGTACTCTGGTCACATTCGTGAGCCAACTATTGTTTTGGAAGCAGTGGCATCATTTGATCTTTGGATATGACATGCATTTTTTGGGTTATCTGGGTCAAATAATGATATTAATGTATTAGAACGATCTCCTCTATTTTCTGAGCTCGAACAAGGACGTGCTTCTGCAGTTAATTACTCAATCAATGGCCATGAGTATACGATGGGATACTACCTTGCCGATGGCATATATCCGAAGTGGTCAACATTTGTTAAAACAATTCGATCTCCACGAGAAAGGAAAAAAAATTATTTGCAAAAGCCCAAGAGACGTATAGGAAGGATGTAGAGCGTGCATTTGGAGTGCTTCAAGCAAGATTCGCAATTGTGCGTGGACCTGCAAGATTTTTCTATAGTGAAACACTCCAAGACATCATGAAAGCATGCATAATTCTTCATAACATGATTGTTGAGGATGAGTGAGATGTAAATGAAGCGGTGGAATTAAATTATGAGCAAATTGATGACAATCCTATTGTACAACTGTCACGGGAGCACACGAATGAATTTACAGAGTTCATTGAAATCCATCAATCTATTCGAGACCATGAAATTCATTCTCAACTCCAAATAGACCTCGTTGAGCATTTATGGCAATTACAAGGGGGGTTGTAGGAACTTAAGTGTGTGAGTTTTGTATGTAGGGTTTTATTGTAATTTGATATATGTACGAGTCTTCTAAAACCAACATTGATAGTTATGTATGTGGATTGCATCTATATATATATATGTATGTGGATTTTTAAAGTTGTTGAGTTGAGTACATTAATATTTGGCAAGTCCTTTCTAAAAAAAAAAAAAAAAAAAAGCAAAATGGCAGGTTCTATATGTGTGCGTGTGTGTGTTTGTAGATCATTAAAGTTGGTAGGTTGAATACATTAATATTTGGCAGGATGCATCTACAAATATATATGGGGATTTTACATTGATATTTGGCAGGTTTGATGGAATATATATGTATGTGGATTTTCAAAGTTGACAAGTTTGAGTACATTGATATTTGGCAGGTTCTTTATCAAATGGTGATGCTCTAACACATAATGCAACAATTAATTTATTGTCATGATCAACATTTTGACTTTCGAGTTGGGTGAGAAATACAAAAGATTGTTCCCAATCTATCACCCATTTTAAAACAGTAGGGCCACAGAAATTAAATGCAAAACCATATCGAAGATTAAAGGAACTAAAAACTTAGACCATATTTGACAGCAATATCTTTCTCATTTACAATTTTTTTAACTCACTAAAAAAAAATGAAGTTGAACATCGAGTTATGGCTTAAAAAAAATTATGAAATAATTTCATACTGAATTACTAACAAGCAATCCTTAAAAAGCAGTATAATTGAAAATATAGTTTCATGATTTCATAATTATAACTGAAATTCGAGGATATGTGTATAAATATGTGCAACAAATATTAACGTTTTCCATTAAGAGAAGTGTTACGTTTATAATATTTTTAAACATTTTCACAACAAATCTTAACTGGTAAGTTGTTATTGGCTCTAATTTGAACCTAGCTCTAAAATTACTATTTTGCCCGTTAATAACTAAGAGTAATAACCTATCATTTAGGATTCATTGTGAAAGTGTTATAAAAATGTTGTAAAACATAGTACTTCTCTTTCGATTAATCCTAATGAGATTTTAATAGATAAATTATTATAATAGTACTCTAATTTAATAAGATAACCCTAAAAAACTCTTGAAATCAAAATATCAAAATTTAGCAAATGATAAAAATAAAAACCTACCTACATCCCTCCAATATCACCATTCCATTCCAATGCATTAAAACCTCTTAATCAATAGACCAATCAGCATGAATTAACCTTACATTTTTATCTAAAATAGAAACTGCAAAGTATTTGTAAGTTGTAAAAGCGTTTTGATCAGTTAAATTGTCAACTCTCCTAGAATAAAGCAGTAATTATAAAGCAAAATTTGTGATTGCTTTTGTAGTTTTAATTAGGAGAAACCCATAATTTATATATTTTTAAAAAAATTACTTAGGTTGGTTTGTTTCACCTTAAAATGCCAATCTATATTCGCCTTTTGCAATATTTATGTTTCAACAAAGATATTAGATTCTGTAAAGACAAAGTATAAAACGTTATGAATACATAATCAATAATGTCTCATATTATTATTATTTTTCAAATAGAAGATAGAAAATGACACACAATATTGAAACTCTATTCACTCTATAACCTCAATATCAAAACACAGAAACAAAAACATAAAAAATTATTAAAAAAAAGCCAAGGATGCCAAACCACCACATAAATAAAAACCATGATTTGCTCTCTCTCCCTCTCTCTCTCTCTCTCTCAAGACCATCTTATTTTGGTTTTGTTTTAAAAAAATTTTATATGGGCTATTCCTATTTTTACCCCTTCTTTTTGGGCATGATGATTAGGAAGCATATAAACAAAATTGCTACTAAGTTACATGGTGTTCCAGATATGCTAATGGGATACTATATATAGTGATTGAAATTGCCGAGGCAACTTTGTTGCAGTTTCCAGCATTATAGACAGCATTTTTTTTCTTTTTAATAACAAGTGATATTCAGTTCTCGACTTGTTGCACTTTCTAATTAGTTGCTATTATATGTGGCGGTGGCCACTCCAGCAATTATGTTCAGAGCTCGTAATTGTTCATATTAATGGTTATAGGCTTCTGTTTACCATATGAATGGCAGAATAAGACGTGCAGAATTATCAAAACAAAAAAAAGAGCTCATGCCTTCTTTAAACTTTTTCTTGCTATATATAAATGTTATATAGTATAACATTGGTATAAAACAAAATTTTATTTAACCAAACATAAATTTAAACTTAAGTAACATACCATTTGGAAAATGAAACCTTTTATTACAAAAAAAAATTACAGCGTTTCAGTATTTTTGCATGAAGTGATGAAGAATTAGTTAACAAGAAGCAAAGACATTTTGCAGTCAAAATTGGGCTATAGAATCAAGTAGATCGATAACAAGAAGACATTTTATTCCCTTTCTACATGGGCAGCATGTTGATCGTCTCAGATAACACAATCCAACAGCAAAATTCTCTTTCTAGGCAAATGTTGAGTATGTTGTAACTCAAATGTCAGCAATGTCAGTATGCTTTGAGTCAAAGCACCGCTGCAGTCATACAACTAGCATCATCATACAATCTATAGCCACCTCTTACTTATCTTTGTTGATGGGTGTACTGGAGGAGGTGTCTTAGCATTCCTATTTTCTCTTGTGTCTAGAAAAGAAAACAACATTGATCTCAGATCATAAAGACAAAGAAGATTTCGCTTGTAATATGGTTTAAGGATGGTGTAAGTGTGTAACCAATATTAATCTCATGCAATGACACTTGTATTGGTTTACTTACTAGAATCATTTGACTTTGTTAGAAATACTGAATGATTGTATTATATTTTTCACTGAAAGAATATATATGAGTGCCTTTATATAGAAGGCATATGAGTGCAGTACAAGTAAATATGAGTGTAGTACAAGTAAGAGTGCTATACAAGTAAACTAGTTGGGCCTAAAACTCACAATATTATACATGTTAACAACCCCCCTCAAACTCAAGGTGGATGTAAGACCAACTTGAGATTGTCAACCAAAGTACGAAGGTATCTCGTAGGATGTAACTTGGTGAAGATATCTACAAGTTAATCTGTAGAGGAGATTGCTATTTGCTTGAGAGCATTATGGACAAGATGATAACGAATAAAATGACAATCGATCTCAATGTGTTTAGTCCGTTCATGGAAGACATCATTGTGAGCAATATGAATGACACTCTTGTTATCACAATAAAGAGGAGTAACAGAGGATGTAGACATACCTAAGTCTTTGAGAAGCCATCGTAGCTAAAGAAGCTCAGATGTGGTATCAGCAAGGGCACGATATTCTGCTTCAGTACTAGAACGGGCTACATGAGTTTGTTTCTTGCTTCGCCAAGAAATCAAAGAAGAACCAAGAAGAAAGCAATAACCAGTGGTGGACCTGCGATCAGTGGGATCTCCTGCCCAATCAGCATCAGAAAATGCACGGAGAACAAGAGGAGACTGAGCAGAGTAGAAAAGACCGTGGAAGATAGTGCCCTTTAGGTACCGAAGAATGTGCAGAACAGCAGCATAATGAGTCGATCGTGGAACAGACAGATATTGGCTCACCTGGTGAACAGCATAGGAAATGTCTGGACGAGTAACAGTGAGTTAAACTAGGCTACCAACTAAGTGTTTGTAAAGAGAGGGATTAGACAATGGTTTCCCCCCCCCCCCCCCGAGGGAGTCAGATGCGCATTAAGCTCAATTGGAGTGTCAACAGTCTTGCTATCAGTGAGTTCAGCTCTAGACAAGAGTTCAGAGGCATACTTGGCTTGAATAATGTAAAATCCATCTATAGAATGAGTGATTTCAAGACCCAATAAGTAGTTGAGATGTCCAAGATCTTTCATCTCAAACTGCTGACTGAGAAAATCCTTAAGTTCTTGAATGCCACTGAGGTCATCACCAATTATGATCATATCATCCACATACAAGAGAAGTAAAATAGTGCCTTTGTCAGTGCGACGAAGAAATAAGGCAGAATCATAATGACTGGCCATGTAACCCAAGCAAGAGATGGTAGAGCTAAATTGGGCAAACCAAGCTCGTGGAGCTTGTTTAAGGCCATAAAGTGCACGTCGAAGGTGACAAACCTTGTTTAATTCAACAGAGAGACTAGGAGGAGGTTGCATATAAACTTCTTCACTTAAATTCCCATTAAGGAATGCATTTTTGACATCCATCTGGAAAAGATCCAATTTACTAGCAGCAGCAACAGCTAAGAGGGCACGAACAGATGAGATACGAGCAACCAGAGCAAATGTCTCTTCATAATCAATCTCATACTCCTGTGTAAAACTTTTTGTAACAAGACGAGCTTTGTAGCGCTCAATGGACCCATCAGAGTGAGTCTTAATCTTGTAAATCCACTTACAACCAACCACAGATTTCCCAGGGGGGAGAGTGACCAAGTCCCAAGTATGATTTTTAGATAATGCATCAAGTTCCTCTTTCATTACAATCTGCCATAAAGGGTCAGTGGAGGCCTCACGATAGGTGTGAGGCTCGTGCAGTGTAGCAAGGGCAGTGTAACAATGATAGTCAAGTAAATGTGCAGGAATGGACCTTACCTGAATTGAGTGACGAGGTGGAATGTCTTGTGCATGATCTTCAGGCGGAGCAGGAACAGGGGACCCAAGATCAGGGCTGGGTAGCTCATCTTCGACCTGTTCATCTTCGACCTGTTCATTAAATGGGGAACTAGGAAAGGGATCAATGATATTTGGTGGTTGGACAGAGAAGTCAATAGGAGAATCAGGAGCAGCTACAGGAGGATCAGGATCAGCTATAGGAGGGTCGGGAGCAGCTACAGAAGGAATATGTGTCTCATCTGGAAATAGATCTAAGACAGAAGATGAAGATAGAGAAGCACAGAAGTGAGAGAGCTCGACAAAGAGGCGATGTTCCCAAAAGACAACATTGCGGGAGATACGAAGACGATGAGAAATAGGATCATAACACCGATACCCCTTTTGAGTTTCACCATAGCCAAGAAAACAACAAAATCTTGACCTAGACTCAAGTTTGTTATGCTCATGTGGCTAAAGAAGAACGAAACAAGCAGAGCTGAATGAGCGAAGGTGGTGATAGTTTGGAGGTGATCCAAAAAGGCGCTCATATGGAGTTTGATTTTGGATGACAGGACTGGGAATGCGATTAATAGCATGAATAGCATGAAGAGCAACTTCGCCCTAAAAGGAGCAGGAACTTTGGTAGAGAGAAGAAGAGCACGAACAGTGTCAAGAATATGACGAAATTTTCGTTCGGCTCTACCATTTTGCTGAGAGGTACCTGGATAAGTTAGTTAATAAACAGTGCCATAGGAATGCAAAACAGCTTGGAAAGCATATTGAGTGTACTCAAGAGCATTATCAAATCGAAAAATTTTGATACGTTTGAAAAATTGAGTTTCAACCATTTTTGCAAAATTAGAATATACTTGCAATAATTCAGAACAATGTTTCATATAAAAAATCTAGCTATAGCGAGAGTAATCATCAACAAAGACAACAAAATATCGAGATCCACCAATACTAGAGACAGAGGAAGGTCCCCAAACATCAAAATAAATAAGGTCAAAGATTTTAGTGGATATTGATTCACTAGTATTGAAAGGCAAAGCTGATTGTTTTCCTAACTGACATGAAACACAATCAAAATTTTCTGTAAACACTGAACCTAACAAACCTCTAGAAGCCAATTGTTGTACACGAGAAGAAGATGTGTGACCAAGACGAGCATGCCAAAGTGCAAGGGGAGGAATAAAAGAAACTGCAGCAGCTGCAGCAATAGAAACAAAAGCAATAAGTGGAAGGTGAAGGTTGTCCACAGGAAACATACGCCTAACTCTAGGACTGGTCCCTAGCTCCTATCCTGTCCTTGGATCCTGCATAATACACCCAGAATAATCAAATATAATTCGATAACCCAACTCAGCTAATTGTCCCACAGAAAACAAATTGTAAGAAAGGTCAGAAACATTAAAGACCCCAGAAACTGAGAGGTTGGAGGTTGAAACAGAACCTATATTATGACCAGACATTGTGGAACCATTTGCTGTGCGAATAGTAAGAGGGTGTGGTGCAGGTTTAAGTTCAGAAAATAAGAACGAGTGAGGTGTCATGTGCTTGCAACAAGCAAAATCCATAAGCCAAGAGGAAGGAGACATACCTAATAAAGCTGAGAGAGAAGATGAATAAGATGCATTACCAACCATACAAATGACATTGGCGATGATGTTTTTAAGGTCATCTGTGGACATGGTGAAAGTGCGACCTGAAGACTTAGATTGTGCAGAGACGGGAGCCATTGGTTGGACACTCTTAATGTTAGCAATTGTGGCAGCAGAAATTGAAACAGCTGATTTATTGCGCTGATAGCAAGTCTCAATATTATGGCCAAAACGTTTGCAAAAATTGCAAAAACGTTTGCTGGATTGTTGGCGACAATTGTTGCAAAAGGAAGAAGACCTATCCTTATTCTTCATTTAGAAGCAAAATATGCAAAAATGGATTGCAAAAATGAAATCTATGCGAAAAACTGGGTAAGGAGCACCTAGACAGCAAAAAAGTCAACCTTGTAAAAAAGTCAACGGTCAAAGTCAACGCAGGTCAACGTCAGTCAACGTGGGTCAATGATGATGTGGCGGGTGACGTTAGCAGCGCAGATGGATAATGATGGTAGCGATGATGTGGCAGTGATAACGTCACCTAGGGCAAGATGCACGGCGGAGATAGGAAGTGCAGTGGTCTGTGTGGTGCGGTACTCCTCAACGACGGCGATTGCAGGTCCGGAACCCAAGGACAATGACTGGAAGACATCGGAGGTTCTACGGTGAAAAAAAAACTACGTCGACTGCTGTCATGGTGGAAGCGATGTTGAGAATAGAGTACCACCAATAAAGACAAGACTGCTAAGAAAAGGTCAGAGTAGTGGCTCTGATACCACGTTAGAAATACTGAATGATTGTATTGTATTTTTCACTGAAAGAATATACATGAGTGTCTTTATATAGGAGGCATATGAGTGCAGTACAAGTAAATATGAGTGTAGTACAAGTAAGAGTGCTATACAAGTAAACTGGTTGGGCCTAAAGCCCATAATATTATACATGTTAACAGACTTCCCTCCAAGAGAAGATCTTCAGGATTTGTCAGACCCTGACACTGGAATGCCAGTTAGTGATTGTCTCCTATGAGTCCTAGCATTAGCTGTCACTGGTGACTTGGGACCAATGACATTAGTAGCCCCTTTGATGGGTGTCTGGAGTTCCATCAAATTCTGTTGGTTCCTGAAATTTTACATTGAAATGTTGAAATGATATACTGTGCCAGCCAGAGTTCCTCTCTATTATTAGAAATGAACCTTTTTTTCCCCTTAACAAACTAGTCTCACCTTTTCTCAGAGCCGTTAATCAGTTGTCCAATTGTCCGAAGTGATCTCCTTATTTGAGATTCCTTACCATTTGCGCTACCAATCAAATTGGGTGTTTAGAAATCTGTAGAAAGAGTGAGCTCACTTTGCATCATATTCTGAACCTCATTTCTGGCACGTATCGGCGGTTCAGGTGACTTTGGTAGCTGAAAAGTAGGAATTTGTGTTCTAACATCTGTTCTAATAACTCGCTTCTGATAGGTAGTACTAGTAGGACTTCGAGGAGCCTTGGCATGAGAGGCCTCCATCCTGATGGAACCAACATTGCTGAAATGCCCAAAAGGCCTTGGAACTGAATCTGCATCTTGAAATTGGCCATACTTTGGGATTGATATTGCATCAAATGGTTGAGGTTTAATTGCATCATCTAACAATTTTATCAGCAAATTATCCTTCTTAGCATATTTTGGACCTTCGAACTCAATCTTCTTGAACAAGTTGGTATGGAAGGGGTTCCCTTCCTATCTTCATTATTCATTGAAATTTGAGATTTTGGTTTAACAATTGCTAAAAGCAATCAACGATTAATAGAACTTAAAATTTGACAGCAATATCTTTCTCATCCAAACAATTTTCATTTAGAACATAGAGTTGTGGCTTAAATAAACTACAAATCATGTTCTACTGAATTACTAACAAGCAATCCCTAGAAGCACATAGAAGCTTACATTCCAATTGAACAGGACATCATTTGGTAATTAAAAATTATCACCTATGACTGTTAGAGTGGTAGGCTAACAAAACTTCTAAAACTCTGGAATGAAGTAGGAAACTAAAAGAAATTTACACAAGATAAAAATACCTTAGATTAACAAAAAAATGGATAAGACTGTCATTTTGATTAAATGAATTAAAATGACTACATCTACATACAATAGTAAAGTAGAAGTTTAGCTTCTACCACCACAAAAAAAAAAAAAAAAAGGTAGAAGTTTAGCTTTTCATTGAATTCGGTGACTCAACATAGGAGAAATTAAAAAAAAAAAATGCCAACATTACTTACAATTATAGTACTACCTACTAACAAGTATTACAATATAATAAATTTCTATTCCTACCATTCATTTCATTTGAAAAGTAAGAAAAGTTATCACTTATAAATAATTGGACTTATTTTTTGTGAAAATTCACTGATTATTTCATATAGTCTTTTTTATTTTTTTAATTAGAGACTTTCTTTCACAAAAGAGGAACATAGTCCATCTCCATCCAAAACTCCCAATGCAGAGAGTGGGATGGAAGAGATGGGAGGTGTTCCTCCAACATTACACTCACATGCCCTGCAAGTAGAACCAATTGGAGTTGGATCACTTAGCAGTTCAGATATATACTTCATTTGTACTAACTTCTCTGCTATAACAGCAGAAAGTGAAAAATTGAGAGTGCAAAACCGCAATGAACAGAAAAATGGAAAATAAATTTTGGGTAAAATGAGTAAATAATTTCCAAATGAAGTTGTAATAAGTAACTTAATTTGAGAAAATAAAGTGAACGCTACAGTTAAGGAATTGTTTCCAACAAAGAATAAAGGTCAATCTCTCAATAATCTTGAACAAAACAACAAACTTCCGTACTGAAATGACAATGAAAGTAATCAACACAAAATAAGCAAAAAAGATTGACAGCAGCCCTGTTTGTTTCAGGGCAAGCACTTGCAAATGACAGAAGCCCTGTACAAAAGATTAATAACAAAAAATTAATTTTTTAAAAAAAATGTTACTACCAGGACTACTGAAATCAGTGGGTCAAGGGGAACAAATCAAACTAGTCCTACAATTGCTTTTACAATTTGTTCAGGAAAGATGGGATGCAATGGGGCGTATATAGATAGCTTTTATCTAAGCATCTGTTAGGTCCAAGGGGGTGATTGTAAATAACACACTTGTTGTTTAAGTGTTTGAATGTTTAGAGATTAGAGAAATAGAATTGAAGAAGAAACTAGACTAGAGTTTAATTGAGAGATAATGGGAGAATGAGATAAAACAAAGAATTATTTAATAAGTGAGAGTGAGAGAATTGAGATCGAGAAGGAACTAGGGAGAGAATTAAAGAGAATTCAAGAGAGAAAGCTCCAAGCAAATGCGTCACTATTCACTAATGAGATTAGAGTTACAAGTTGAGTATTTATACAGGGACTTGCTCCAATCCTGATGGTTGTTCATTTGGCACATGTTCCTCAACCAATAGCAATGTTGAGGAATCATATAGGAAGCAGAAATAAATAATAATAATAATAATAATAACTTGGCTTAAACTTGGGGATCAAAATTTTGGGTTCTTCCATAGAGTCCATTAGATGTTTGCTGAATGTAGACGGTGTCAAGCTGGAAGACCTTGAAGCAATTAAAAAGAGCTGGTTGTGTCCTATTACAAAAAACTATTGGGCCAACTTCCCTCTCAGCTCAATAATTCAGATATTGCAAGGATCACTAATTTTTTTATCCATACAATTTTCTTGCAGGCAAAAGGAACTGCTGCGGGAAGGGGTAACTGCTTATGAAATCAGGGATACCATCTTCTCAATGAACGATGACAAAGCCTCTGGTCCATATGAGTTTTCTGCACTTCTATAAAAGATCCTGGCCCATAGTTAAGGAGGATGTCACTATGTTGTGAACTGGGATAATTTAATGAATATAAAAGATAGTTAGTCAATTCAAGATAACCAATCTCCTGAACTTAAGAGAGGAAATAGACATGTTTGGTTAATTTTTTGTTTGATTCTCATTAATGCATTTAACGTACACAAATAGCCAAGGATGAGATAACCTCATCAAAAAATCCTAAAACATGGAAACTAATCCTATCCCTAAACATAAGAATCAATTTGAATACAAGCAAATAACAATACTAATCTACTACTACCTTATTCAGATAAAGATCTATCACTAAGTCTATATTTAAATACTTCAAATTCAAATAACAATATATCTTGAATATCATCTTGGGTCATAACACACTAATGCTGTAATATCCTTCTTCAACATAGGGAGGCTGCTCAAAGAGGTCAATTCAAGTTCAACCATCACTACTTTGGTGTCTAACGTTCCAAATCCTTCAAAATGGGGACTTTAGGCCTATATCTTGCTGCAAACTTATATACAAGTGCGCTACTAAGATTCTTGCTAATAGACTTAGACCATGCCTTGCTAATATGATTAGAAATCACCAGACAACATTCATTCCTAATAGGTGCACTGCAGAAAACATTATTCTTGCTCAGGAATTGGTGAAAAACTATCACAGACGGGGGGGAATTCCAAGATGCCTTACAAAGGTGAATCTCATGAACGCGTATGAATATAAGATTCCATCCATTTGGACCCTGCATTGTTTAGCTGCCATTGGAGTCCCTGGGAAGTTTGTGGCATAAGTCAAAGAATTCATCTCATCTCCCTCATTCTCAACAGCTATCAATTGAAGTCTAGTGGGTTCCTTTAACAGGGGTAAGGGTCTTGCTATTTTCCTTGGAGAGGTACTTATGGTCTTGTTCAGGGTGAAAAAGCGGCTTGGGATGCTGTTTGTTGTCCTAAAGTGGGAAGTGGTCATGTCTATAAAAGGGCTGTTTGTTGTCCTAAAAAGGAAAGTGGTCATGTCCTTAAAAGGGTGGAGTAATGGGATGAGGCAGCCATTATAAAATTCATATGGCTTCTCTTCACCCAAGCTGAATCCTTAAGAGTTGCATAAGTCAAGTTGCAGATTCTTAAGGGCCAAAGCTTCTGCTGTGTTAGGAGCTTCCATGACTGCTCTTGAGGGTAGGGTGGAGGAAAGTTTTAATGCTCAGGACCTATTTTGGCCTCTCTAGGACAAGTTTGGTCATAGAGTGGTCTATGAAGCTGCAATCATTGTGAATGCCAAATTAGCTAATGTCATGAATGGTAGAAAATTAAACTGGGGTCCTGTTAGGTCAAAAAACCTGGTTACTATCCTACACAAGTTGCCTATGATCAAATTTGGGGATAATGATAAGGCTTGGTGGATTCCTTCCAGAATAGTGTCCTTCATTGTTGTTAGTGCTTGGGATTGAATTAGGCAGGATTATCCTCAAGTAGAATGGTGGAAATTTATTTGGTTTCCTAAAGCTATACCAAGACTTGCCTTCATCTCATGGTTGGCAACGAAGGACAAGCTGAATACCAGAGAAAGATTGAAAAACTGGGGTATTGGCAGGTACATGCCATATGTCCTTTACAGGGCAGCTGTGGAGAATAGAAACCATCTATTCTCCAAGTGTTCCTTTTCCAAAAGGTCATGGAGGAAAACTAAATTCATGTTGTCAGGAATCCATTGCTGATGATTGGAATTCCAAATGTTGCTCCCTTGAGATAAGATTGTGGTAATTTAGGACTCAGTGCAGCAACCCTTCATCGCTGCACCAATACAAATGCTATTATATTCCAAGGATTGGTTAGATCTGTGCAGCATATGGGGAAGAAGTCCAAAAACAGGTTAGACCTCGAATTGAGGGTGGAAAAACCTATGTTGATTCTAGAGTTAATAGGGAAACAAGCTATAGGTGGGGATTTGCAGAAGCTAGCCTCAAGCATCAAGCCCCTACAAGATAAAGAATGTGCTGAGTATCTGCTATGGTTTAGCTGGTTGCAGGAATGTTGTTACAGAAATTTGCTGTGGTCTCCTTGGCTTGGCTTATTATATTTTTCTGTATCTCTAGTAGACGGATTGTTCGCCTGAGTAAGCTGTATTTATATTCTTTGCAGGCTGTTGCTGCATAAATAGGCTTTTGTTGTATTTCCTTAGCTTCTGGTTTGTTTAGTTTAGATGTTTCTATGTGTTGTTGGGGTTGCCTCCATGGTGAGGGTGGTGTTAGTTTTTGGTTTTTGGCTTTGGCCTGTGTGTTGGTTTTGTAATCCTTTTTGTATGTTGGTGCTAGTTTCCCAGAATTTTGGCAATAAAAATTACTTGATAATTGGCTAAAAAAAAAACTGTAAAATGAGCTCTAAAGTTGATCTAATTGATCCATGCATGTGCTACTTTTTTTTTTAATGAATATTGTGCTACTTGTTACTAACTCTAACTTTGACTTATTGGCCTTGATATATGAATTAACCCTAATCTGAGCTTCCCATTCAAGTTACAATTCCTAACATGTGCATTTAACTATCAAGAATCAGTTATAGGACAATGGAAACAAAAGAAGGCAAGACATATCGGCACTTTGGTCCGGGAATTAAGTGTCGTTTGAAGGCCTTAAAGTGCCATTCAACACTTAACCTTCTGTACCAAAGGGTCAATCAAGTTCAGATCCTCCCAGTTTTGCCTATTTTTGAGTTCCTCTATTTCTTAAGTCGGCAAGGTGGATTCCAGTTTAAGTTCTTCTCAGTTTCCATCCCTATTATGGCTTTTGAAAGTGTTTCAAATGAGAAATGGAAAAATGATTCTGGAATATGATTGGTCTCTAGAGGTGCCCCTTAAGATCCAAAATTTTGCTTGGTACACTAGTTTGGGAATCCTTCAAACAAGGACCAAGGCTTTCAAAAATTGGGAGTTTCCATGTCTTGAGAACTTCCTCACAGTTGGGTGGAAACTATGGAATCGTAGGAATGAAGTTTGTATGAGGGCTGCTATGTCATTGCCTAACATCACAGCTTCTAGTGCTGTCTAGTTAGCCATGTCATCCATTGAACAGAACTAGCAGGAGATTCACTTCAATCTAGATGTAGTAAAGTGGTAACCTCCTGATACAAGCTGTTTGAAGCTATTGTTGCTGGTTTGAGCTTCGGAGATGGGACTGTGGGTGTGGGAGCCGTCATTCATGATAATGCAGGAAGTGTTTGCTGGATTGTCTGAAAAAGTTTGTGATTGATTAAAAGAATGTGTATTACAACTCTTTCATGCGTGATGTAATGGAGCCGTGTCACAGGATTTAGTTGAGTGATTGTGGAATGTGAAGACACTGGGCAGATTAATGCACTTACAAATGTAGCAAGCATTTTCTTTGTTTGATAAATAATTAAGTTTTATTAATGGAGAAGAATAGAGTCACCCAAGTACAGAAGGAGCATACAACTGGGGACCATACAATCAATCACTCAGATTACATAAATCTATCAAATCACTAGCTGAAAATATGGAATGATTACGCAAAACTAACATCTGATCCAATAAAGTTTTAAAGAAAAATAATTTTAAATCAGGCAAACTTCTCTCTGAATCCTCAAATGTAGCAAGCTATTTAGTTGAAGAAAGACTACTGCTAGATGATATTAGGCAACACATGTTAAGCCTTAATGTATTTCTTTCCAAGTTTTGTGCAGAAAATGATGCAACTATGCAACTCAAGAGCTAGCAAAGTTTTCTCATCAGCAAAAGGAAGAGCCTCAGATGTGGCTTGAGGATTTTCCTTCCTTCTTGCTCCCAACTCCTTATTGAATTCAATCTCTTTACACAATGGTATCTAACATTCATGTGCTTAAAAACCCACTTCCTAAAAACCCAACACAAGAAGTCAACAACTACCAAGAAAAAAACAAAAAATAGGAACCAAATTTACAGAATTTGACACTTTCTTGGCTTTCGACACCTTCAAAAACAAAATTAACACAAAAACTTAATCCTAACTCAGTGGAGGAAGTTTATCACTAACTTAATCACAACTGAAAATCCCAAATACTTTACAAGAAATAGCTTTATCCGAACACAAAAACTATGATAATTTTTCAATAAGCGTTATGAAATACCCAGATCGGAAAATTCAACATTTACATTTTATTGGGAAAATTATAAAAATAAAATTATGTTAATGGTATAGAAAATTATTTACCAGCAGTGGCGGTGTCTGATTTGATTTTCCTCTTCAAGCTCTCCGTTGTGGTTGGAGTGGGTGGGTCCCATCGTCACCTTCGCTTCCAGAAAAAACTCTCCGACTGTGAAACCATGGTTGTATGTATTGCCAATGGACCAAACCATACGCGTTTTGGAGAGAACTTTCACAGAGATTTTCATTTCAAACAATGGGCGCGCTTGTTACAACTTACAACTTTACAATAGAAACACGTGCCAACTCTGCAATGAGCCAATGACCAATTAAATGTCATAGAATACGTTTGGATTCAGCGTTTTAGCTGCGTCCATGTTTTTTTTTTTTTTTTTTTCAACACGTGTTTGTTATTGTTCATTAGCCATGAAAAGTGATTTTAGGCCAATAAACAGTAACTTTTGAAATGAATAGTGTTTTTTACTCCTTTAAAAATTATTTTGCTACAATGTTTTTAATTTTCAGTTTTCAACAATAAGTTCTATCCAATAGTCTTGAGTTATACTAGCATTTAACCTGTGCAATGTGAAGAAACATTTACATATTTAAAATACCATTAACTTGACATAATAATACATTAAAATTCATCCAGGTAATGTATTACATCTATTCTGTTTTATAGAACAATTAAAATTTTGTTCACATCAAAAAAAAATAAAAATAAAAATTTGTATCTCAATTATAGTTATACCATCTAAAAGAACAATAATACTTACAACATTTATTTATTTATTTACAATATAACAAAGGACAATATAAAGGAAAAAACTAAGTTTAAAAGTAAATAAAATTAAAAATTAAAAAGAGTCTTCTATAACAACATAAACAATGGTCAAACTTGTAGAAAAGGGGTATTCAATCCAAACCTAATCCACATTGTATATTGTGGGTTCTTGGTTTCGTGATAGGTAATAAACTTATAGTGTCATAAACTTGTAGCAAGCAATCAGCAAAGAAGCTGCAGCACAATGTAACACCCCACCCCACTTATATTTTATATGATAATAATATAAATCATATAATAAGTACATTCAAAGCAGGGTTGGCAGGGAAAAAATTCATCTGTTATAGATGTCTCATTCAATCATGGTTTCTTCATGCGTGCTTGGTGGCAACAAAAGAAGGAAACCATTTAGGCAATAAAAAAAAAAACGTAAGAAAACTATGAACATTAATCTCATGAGCTATTCCTTTAAGCAGATACCAAGATACTATAACCTAATTACACTATGCAAATCACATGCATGAACTAATTGAAATACCCTTGATAATCCCTAGCAAAACATGCAACCCACACGTTCATTTATTTATTTATTTTAAATCGTGGTGAGAATTTGTAAATAATAAAACATGTTAGCCACGTGAGTTCTGCAATACCACATTAACTTAAAAGTGAAGTTTAAATTTGAGTCATTGATGTTATATAAAAACAAATAGCCTAAACAAAACCAAATCTAACACAAATATCCAAAATAAAATAAATCTCTTAAAGCAACTATTTGATTCTAACCAAAAGACTTTAGTTCAAAAAAATTCTAACCCAAATTCTAGACTTTAAAGCCGAATTTGTTATTTATTTTTAAAATTCTAGACTCTGTTTCCTCTTTTGCCGATGGGTGGGAATATTCTATTTCCTCTTTCTCATTGTCCATCTCTTCGTCTCTGTGTGTGACATACAGTTACCGACATTCTCTCAATGTTGATTCTAAATGATTCGGCTAATTCTTCATATGTAAACAGCGAAAGGTTGATAGTCATAAGGTTTAAGAAAATACAATCATATAGCAAAAAACAATCCCAAGCCTAAATAATATTTAATGCCAATTTCTTTTTTTAAAAGTAAAATTTTTTTTAAAATATCAAAATTTACTGATAGCGTGAGTGAGAGACCGGATGATCACGAAAGGCCAAAATTGTGGGTAATGGCAATCCTCACATTACTCTCTCTTTGCCTTATGATCTCTCCATCAATTGTTGTTTTTCATATATAAAATAGGACGTGAAATATTTTTTTAAACAACCAATTAGTTTTTGTTATATACACTAAGTAAAGCGATGGGTTAAGCAGTGTGTTTTAAACGGTTTTTTTTATGACTTTTCACAATTGAACTCTATATGTATTAGAATTTTAAGTGGGTAGTTTTCCTACATGTCTCAATAGCCTTAATTGCAAGAAAAAAGCTTCTGCTATTATATATAGTATATAATATGATATGATATATATAGTTTGAGTTAAAAGATAGTCTTGAGTTATAATTTTGAAATTGAAAACAAATTTCACAATATAACTAAAATTGTGTGTGATTTTAGTTTATGCAACACACACTCCGTCCACAAGTCTATGGGTAATAATTTGCGCTTTTGTTACAATACTATTTAATTTAACACTTTTCAAACTTTATTATTAATTAATTTATATATTAAAACTACATAATCCCTTTAAATTGTAGCTTTCCCAAATTTTATTTATTTTATCATTTGAGAGTTTGGAAGGGTGTGTTGTTTTTTTTTTCAAATTCCGCGTAATTACTATTGCTTTTTAAATAAATTTGATAGTTACAATGGCAGTGGATGATTTGAATTGTGGACTTCTCTATTAAAAATACTAAAGAGTGTCAATTAAACAATAAAACTTTTGGCATTATCATTTTGATATTAGAAATAAATATTTAAAAAATTTTGATTGAAGGGCCAAAATTAAAAATTAAAATTTTAACTTTCAATATCAACACATGAAAGACAATTACATAGACGTATTTGTTGAAAAGATAGAAAGTGTTAATTCAACCGCAAGGTTCTTGACACCAAACTTTAATTATAAATTGTTAAAGCTTAAATTCACTGAATCATCAACTCTCCAAAGATAATAGTATAGCAAAATTTACTATAAATTGCTAAAGCTTAAATTCATTGAATCATCAACTCTCCAAAGATAATAGTATAGCAAAATTTATAGTAATTTTGTCTTTTGCTTTAGGAGAAAACCTCACAAAGATTTATTATTATTAAAAAAAAACTTACTTAGGTTAGGTTGGTCTGATTCAGCTTAAAATAACATTATTTTTACTTTTTAATTAAGGTTTCAAAAATGTGACCAAACAAACACAATTATGATTTGTGATTAAGAGTATTTTTTAACAATCTAATAGTTGGAGGATAGAGATTTGAACATTCCCCTTAAAAATATTAGGAAATGTAAGTTGAACTACACAAAACTTTTGATATATAGAAAATAGTTTATCATGATGAAAAAATTAGAAATATTCCTAATAATTAAATTCTATTAATGGATTATAATCAACTCAATTGGTAAAATTTCTTGTCAAACAAGTGATTTTCTAATAATTCATTAATTTGGTTGTTCGTATTGAAAAGGAAATGGTTAGAACTCTAGTACGTTAGATTATTTAGTTCTCAAATATAATGTTAACTACAATTTTGCTTAATTGGAGATATTTCGTTTTTTTACTTAATTTTGATTTGGATAAAATGCAAAACCAACCCTCTAGGTTTCACCAAAATTCATTTCAGTCCTCTAATTTTGCTTTCGTTCATTTTAGTTCTCTAATTTTCAAGTTTATTCAATTAAGGCTTTTTCATCAACTTTTGTTAAATGTTGTGGTTAATTTTCCAATTTTTTAAATTAAAAAAAAATTCAATTAATGATTGAAAAGTATTTTCCAAAATTTTTTTTTCAAAATTTTTTAACAAAAGTTGACGGCAATGTCTTAATTGAATAAATCTAAAACTTAAAGCATTGAAATGAATGAAAACAAAGTTAGAGAACTAAAATGAATTCTAAAGAAACTTAAAATGTGAGTTTTGCATTTGTAAAAAAATCAATTGGTGTTTTGGTTTGATGATTAAAAAAAATCATTATAGAGTAAATACTATAGAGCAAAGCATACAGAAAGATCATCAGATTGTATTCAGTACCCACCCTATCTACATAGAATATATATAACATGCCCAACATAGAGTCAAGTAATTCCAAGTAATTGTTAAAAGCTCTTGCTCTTATAATTCTGATTTTCTCTAAACAAACTACCCTTTTTCATTTAGAGGTCCTACGCAAAAGTATACCAGAAAAACATCATCCTAAAGATATTAATGTCATTGAATCATTTTATAACCCACTGCTAAAATAGATTAAGATAAAAAAAAATTTCTAAGTCCCCAAATAATTGTCTCTATTGTCGACACACCACATTGGTCTCTTTCTCTCTCACCCTCTAAATATACAATTCATTCACCATAATTCTAAAAAGATTTAGGTAGATATTAAACATATGGTTTAATAATTTTTTACCGACGAATAAAATCATAGTCTAGTCTCCCAATAATTCTTCTCAATCTTATTCTTGTACAATGCCCAACAACAACATTGGTCACATGGCCTGCAAATCCCATTCGATTCTCCAAAGGTTGCAACAAAAAAAAGTAAATATATTGTCAATTGTCCCCAACCTCACCCCATACTTATATATTCTGGTAACTCACTTCCAAAGCTGAAGTCTTTCCTCCCAAAATACTTAACAAACTTGGGTTTAAAAGTATCCAATTTTCTCACCCCTAATCTATCATTCATCGATGGAGAGAATTTTTTTCACCAAAGTGCAATCACACTATATTTATTTAAAAAATTATTTTCCCTTTGTTCCTGAACTTTATGAAAAAAACCAACACCGTAAAAAAAAAAAAAAAAAAAATCAGAGATAAAAAAAGAGCAGAGAGAGAGGAAAGTGGAATTGTCGATGCAATTTTTGGGACCTGGCTAGTGGGGACGGAATTAGAGTTCTACCGTTCTTGGGATTAAGGTTTTAGTGAGAGGCCCTAAATCTTAAAGCCCAAAAGAGAGGGAGGTGGACTTGTAGATTTTTTTTTTTTTAAGAAGAATTGTCGAATGGTTTGGGCTCATCAGTGGGCCTGGTCAGCCCATTTTTATTTGGCCCATGGGCAAATAAAAAGGGTTTAGGATGTAAGACATAATATAAAAATGTTCAAAACTATGTAATGTTCAACATATGAAATTAATGGCATTTCATTGTCTTGTGAGTTCCTAAGAAAGCTTTATAGCTTGAAGTCTAATGTAACAATCCATACTTAAAATATTTCACATGCCCAATACTCTGGTTACAATACTTTATGTCCCCTTTTCTCCACTGAGAATGTACACGAGATACATATATTTTGTTATGTTCATAAGAAATATTTTAAAGAAAATTTTGATAGATATGGTAGAAATTTCTCCTATCAAGAAGAGGCCAATATATGGCTTGTGTAAGTTATTGTACTTTGCATTAAGTAGCCTATGTTAGCAAATTCTCTTGTAGTAGAACAGTTAGTTATTCCTTAGGAGTAACAATTAAATTATTTAGTTGTATTTTTAGTACAAGGAATGGTTACTCCTTAGAAATAGCTATTTAGTTAAAATGAAAAATAGTTGTTCCTTAATCCTTATTAAAATGGTCCTAATAGTTTTTGATTGATTCCTTAACTTAGGTAATAACTATAAAATATAAATTCCTAAAATGCCCAAGCAAAACAACTCTCTCTCTAACATTTTTTTTCTTCGTTCTTCATTTATCCCCTATGTTAGGTTTTCTTTGTTTATTCTCCTTTAATCCTATTGTTTTAACACAACCGCAAAAATGAAGTTTTAGGTCTTTATTTCAAGATAACAAAATGATCTAAAATAATGCTTGATTGTGTGTTTTTTTTTTTTCAATTTTAGTTTTATATTTTAAAAAGGGGTAATTACACTAAACCTACATGTGGTTTGACTTGAAATCACTTTGCCTACCTATGGTTTGAAAAGTGTCACTTTACCCACTTGAGATATGTTCTGTTTGTCTTCCATAACCCAACTCGGTTAAAAACATGAATAAATATGTATTTTTGCTCCTATTTTATGTCTCTCTCCTCCCAAAACAAAAAAGACATAAAAAGACAAGATAAAAAAGTGATTGCTTTGTAAAATCAAACAAAAACCTACGATAAATCTTAGGACTTAGCAATAGAATTAGATCTTTATACCTATAAAATAAATAAATAAATAAAATTCATATTTCAAAGGCAAATAAAAAACTCACAAAAAATCCAAGCACCACAGTGATTCCACCCTTCATTCCAGCTTTCGAATTCCCATAACAATAGGCTTGAATCAAATGCAAAACTCAAATCAAGAAATTCAATCATCTGTGACCCACTCCAAGACTTCCACTATCATTGACTCATTGATATTTAATACATACAGACAAACCATAAAATGATGGCAAATGAAATCAAATTTTGTTCCTAGCAACATGGAAAATGGATGTAAGAAGACATGATCTTCAATGGTTGATCCGTTGAATGAGTTCATGGGTGTCGCTCACTTCATTTTTAAGAAAATGATATGCTTATCATGGATCTAGGTTTGAGCAAAGGAATGGAGCCACCACTAACAACACCGACAATCCACCACACCCACTATGACACTGCAACCAAGTCGCGTCCACCTTAACAACCCAAAATCTCAGATCAACCACCACCAAAACCCAAATCGCAACCTACAGATTATATCACAACTTTTTTTTAATAACTGTGATGTTAATAAAATTTTATTTTATAAAGATTAATTTTAAATTAATAGTGTAAAAATATTGTGACATTTTATTATATCTCTAAATATTTTAAATTAGTACTATTTTTCTTTAGAAAAAAAATAATACTATTGACAGAATATTTTTATAACAATTTCATAATAAAGTTTACATAGTAAGTTCTTATTAGTTCTCATCTAGACCTACTAGTGACCTTTTTTTTTTCCTACCGTTAACAACTTGTCATATAGATTTTGTTGTGAAATTTTTGTGAGAATATTGTGTGCATATAACTTACATTAAAAGAGGTAATTAAAACAAAGAATTCTCTTTAGAGAAATGCTACGTCAACATTTTTACAACAAATCACAGGTGGTTAGTTGTTATTAGTTCAAATTTAATTTCAGCGCTGAGATTACTTTTTTAACTCAACATTAGCAACCAGTAACAACCTGTCACTTAGGATTTGTTATAAAAATATTGTAAAAATGTTGTGGACATATCATTTCTCTTCTCTTTATATATACATTGTCCTTTTTGGTAATTTACCTCTAAAACTACCACTTTTATAAGTGCTAGCTAAACACCCAGTTTTTTCAAAAAACACTTTTTAACAACTTTTACAAAAAACTCAGTTTCATACCGTACTTTTTGAAAATCTCACTTTTTCAAAAAACCCAGTTTCAAAAAACTGAACCAAACTCACCCCTTGTCCCACAAACTTTATGATGGGTACCCCACTCACATTCTTTATTTCTTCTAACTTTTAACAACCAAATTATTTTCAAACATCGGACAAACAAAGGTTGATTTTGGATATAAGGATTTAAAGAATAATTGATCCTATACATTGGTTGATATGAATTTAACAACACAAGATTATTTAAGCTGATTCAAAATTTTATTCAAACAAAAAAAACTTGTAAAGTTACAAATTTAACATTTTACTTTTATAATTATTTCAAATAAAATTTCATCAACAGAAAAAATTTTACCCTCTCATTTAAATTAAAAAATGAAATCCAAATCCTTCCTCTATCCAAAAGAACCATATGAGATTTCACACATTAATCATTCAGAAATTATTCATTGTTCAACAATTTTTTTATAAATATTTTTTAAATGGGGAATGGGAGATTCAAAATAAAGGTTATCTGTTGAAAACACTAAGAAAAGAAAATTGACCTAAAAATCATTGACACTTCCTTGTTTAACAATTAAAAGAATAAAAGCATAAAAAGGGGCAAATGAATTAATCATAACAAACTTTTTGATACTTCATACCACGCTCAATTTAAAAAATACATAGGAGAATGAAAATTATAATCCATATTACAAGCATAGTACAAACAATTATAGAAAATGTGGAGAGAAGGTTTGCATGATAGAAGAAACTAGAAATGTCCAAAAGAGGGAGGATCACTTTGACAAGAAAACACTTCATCTTCTATTCCTATTTATTTTATGTCGTCATTTATGATGCATACTCATGTAACCAAGAAACTGGAGATACTTCAAAAGCACTTTCTATGAGGAATTGGGGACACCAAAAAATCACACTTCGTGGATTAGATAATGGTTTGCTCTCCACTGAAAAATGGTGAATTGGAGATCTAAAGTTGGAAAAAATCATCTTTCCCCTTCTCTAATAGTGAAAATCAAGTTTTGTGGAGACCAACAAAGAGCGGTGCATTTGAGGGTCGTTCATGTTAAAATGCCCTCTAGAGCTCTACAAGCCACATTTTCCCATGGAAAAAGCATATGCCATATAGGGTGCAAGGACCCAACAAATAGCTATGTTTTTTGCATTGACAACAATGAAAAAAAATACTGACAATTGATAATTTCCATAAGAGAGATTCATTGATAGTTGAGAAGTGTTGAATGTACTAGAGGACCAGAAAATTAAATGAAGTACCAAAGTAGAAGTTTAGCTTTTCATTGAATCCAGTAACTCAACATAGGAGAAATTATATAAAATGCCAACATTACCATAGTACTAACATGTATTACAATATAATAAAATTTCTATTCCACACTTTCATTTCAATTGAAAAGTAAGAAAAATTATCGCTTAGAAATAATTGGACTTCTTTTGTGAAAATTCACTGATTGCTTTATATATATATATATTTAATTATTGAATACGAAAACTTTATTTCACAGAAGAGGAACATATAGATCATCTCCATCCAAAACTTCCAATGCAGAGAGATGAATGGAAGAGATGGGAGGTGTTCCTCTAACATTACGATCACAAGCCCAGAAAGTAGAAACAATTGGAAGATCACTTGCAAGTTCAGAGATATACTTCGTTTGTGCTGACGTCTCTGCTATAGGGGCAGCAACTGAAATATTGAGAGTGTAAAACTGCAATGAACAGCCATACAGGAAAATAAATTTTGGGTAAAATGAGTACATAATATGCAAATTTAGTATGTTAGTGAAAGCTACAGTGAATCATTGCCAACAAAGAAGAAAGTGATATCTCTCGATAATCTTGAACAAAACACCAACCAACCCTACAGCAACAATGAAAATAATCAATAACAATAAGCAAAATCCAAAAAAAAGTGTCGTCCTTTTAGAAACATTTTCTAAGAAATGACGTTTGTGAACCATTTGTTTCAGGGCAAGCATTTTCCATTGACAAAAGCCTTGTGCAAAAGATATATATTTATACATAAAACAATGTTACTACCGGGATTACTGAAATAATGGGGTCGAGGAGAAACCAGTCCTACCTGGTCCAGTATGCTTCATCATGATGTTCTTGTCAGCAAGCTTCTAGCCATAGATTGATTCTCCACCTCTTCCATTACCAAGTGAAAAATTACTTACCTGGATCATGAAGTAGGGAATAATCCTGTGGAATGTGCTACATTGTAATGGAGAGGTTTTCCACGCTTTCCAACAACTTTCTCCCCTGAAATAATTAAAAAGAAAGGAACTTATAAGATGAACTTCTAAGACCATTTGTTGTGATACGGCCACAGTCAAGATATTATTCAATCCAGAACAGTCAGCACTTTCCTTATAAATCTACAATTCCTTTACAAATTGTTGAGGAAAGAAGGGTGGCAATGGGGCATATATAGATAGTTGTATCGAGAGCATCTGTTAGGTACAGGAGGGCTATTGTTAAGATCAAACTTGTGGTTTAGGTGTTTCATTGTTTAGAGATTAGAGAAATAAACTTGATGAAAAAACTATAGTAGGGTTTAGTTGTGAGATAATGGAAGAATGAGATAGAATAAGGAATTACTGAAGAAGTGAAAGATAGAGATAGATAGAGAGATAATTGAAATTGAGAGGGATTTAGGGAGAGAATTCTACAAGAGAATTATATAGAATTCTATGAGAGAAAGATCCAAGCAAATGCGTCGCAATTTGCTAAAGAATGTGTGTGATGGCACTTGGGTGTGCTTGCATGTGTGTGCTTGCGTTACAATGTGAAGATCTCATAGGTCTAGACAAATTTATTCCATTCATTGGTGTATTACGATTATTGCATTTTCTTTATTGGCAAAAGTTAACGGTATTTTCCTTTGCAGGTTACATTTTGCTTGTAGTTTCATGCATGGGGACTAATTATTATTATTTTTTTCTTCTGTTGTGTTTCCAGACGAACAAGGTTACACTCAATTTGACACCAAAGATCAAATATCAGGCATGGTTCTTCTTTCCTTTTTATGGTTTTTGTAGAAAACTTACACATATATACACTTAGATTAGATATTAGAACGATATATATATATATATATATATATATATATATATATATATATATATATATATATATATATTCTAAGATGGTAAATTAGATTTTTTGTTTCTATTTACATTAAATGAAAAGCAATTTTTCTTCCAAATACTCACTTGCAAAAAGTAGAAATTTTTATTTCAACACTTTTACTTTCGGTACCTTCTAAAGTAGATCGGATTGTGACTATAATCGGTGCTGAGTAGAACTGTAGGTGGAGCAAACAAATTGAAGATGTTTTCATTAAAATATTTTCTTATATTTTCTCAATTCTCAGCATAGAAAAAGGTTGCCATAGAAATTCACATTAAACCAAACATGACCAATTGATGGACTAGTTGTTCGTTTGGTAGGGCTTAAATTAATCAAGATTGAAAAGAATTCAGTTGAATATGAGATTACAGAGATGTCATAACTAAAAACTCAAATGAGTTTTTTAATGAGTTGTTGGTGGGTCCCCTTTCGTGTTTTCTATGTTTAGCAAGTTGCAAGATTGCACTAGCAGTAGAACCAAATGGGTCCAAGACTGAAAGTCGTGTGAAAAGCATCATCACTTGCTCGCACATTAATGTTCCTTGTTAACATATTGGCAAAAATGAAAAACTAACCCTCTAACTTTCAACGTTCTTCATTTCAGTCCTCTAACTTTAAGTTTTGTCATTTCAGTCCTCTAACTTTCAATTTTTGTCAATCGAGGCTTCTGTTAGAATTCAGTTAAGATTACCGTTAAACTCACTAAGAAATGACCGTTTTACTCTCCTTCTTTTTTCAAAAAAATAATTAGGAATTAAAAGAAAAAAAATCTGTAAAAAAAATAATCTTATGTGGACATTTCTCCCTTTACCATTGCAATGAGCCAAATTAGCCCATGACTACTCCGTAACATATTTATTATGGGAAAAATTACAACTTATTTATATGTGATTTGGTTGAAATTTAAATTGTTTATATGTGGTTTGAAATTCCATGATATAAGTGTTCCACTAAAAACTTTTGTTTATTTTATTTAATTTTGTATTTTTGGAGGAGACAAACATAAAAATAAAACAAAATCATATATTTAGCTATGTTTTTAACAGAATTGTGTTAAGAAAATATAATTTAATTAACTTCAAGTGGATAAAATATCAAATTTTAAATTATAGATAACTTAAATTTTGGTCAAACAACAATGAGTAGGCAAGTTGTAATTTGCCATTTTTAAAAAAAAAAAAAAAATCTAAGCGTAAAATGGACGCAATCCGAATCGGGCAATTTGTTCATATTTAGTACTTTCTAGATAGTCCAAGTGGAGACTATGACTTTGCGCTTCGTTTTTCAAAGTCAAACATTTGACAAGTCATTTAAAGCAAAAATCAGTTCTGTTTTTTGCGAGACAGACACTGTCAGTGCTGCTTCGTTTTTCAAAGACAGCACACACGCCGACGAAAAAAGCGGCTACGAAGTTGATGGTGACAAAGAAAAACAAAAAAACAAAAAAATTGGTTTCCTTAAAAGAAAAGGAATCTGATGGCACGCAACTTTTGAAAAATAATAATAATAATTAATTGAATTAATTTTTTATATTTTTTTTGGTTGTTTCAAAATTTCTGGTTCCCCTTTGATGGCCTTTCAAAGCTTTACGTGATCTTACGTCTTAGTGCCACTAGAAAGCTTGTGATGCACGGTTTCTAAAAAGATCCATATTCACTTATTTTAGTTTACATGTTGATGCATCTGTTTGGTAAAGTAATTTGAGTAATATTATTTGTATTTTTTTGAAATATATGTGGATGAAAAAGTGTGTAAAAATGTGTGTAATATTGTTTAAAAACTGAAAATATGTGTTTAAAATGCACTACCAAATGAGCCCTAATATCCCAAACTTGATTTGTGTTTAAACAATTTTCTTATTATTAATTTCTTAATATTTTGCTCATTTTAAATCTAATTTAGACATTTTTAAAGCATTTACATCAATCTATGTATAATAAAAAAGTGTGTAGAATTTACATAATTTTGTCTAAAAATAATCACATTAGTCTGTGTATAATTATGTAAATATATAAATTTGCTATAATAATTGTATAAATTTACACTAATACTATTTTTTTTATATTTAGTTGTTTATTCTTTTTCTACACATCTTGAAAAAAGAGAATGGATGGCCATTGTTGTATGTGAAAAAAGAGAAATAATTTAAAAAATCAAGAAAAATTGATATTTTAATGAAATATAGTATAAAATAAATAATCTGATATGAGGGTTTTTGAAAAGTAAGTATGTAAAATAAAAATATTAGGTTCGTATACTAAAATAGACAATAATTTTTGCACAAACTAATACAAATACTATTAAATAGTTGCTAGAAAGGTAACTTTCGCCATCTTTCCAATGGTGGTAAGTTTGATTCGACCAAATAGTTGAATATTTGGCTAGCTCAAACCCTGGCACTATTAATTAGGGTTTAAACTGATCATGGCTGTAGATTAAGTTAACATTAGCTTTCTAGTCCCTTCTTTGGCTGTTGGATTAGCTTTATAGTCCCTTCTTTGGTTCCATTTCCAATGTTTCTCTAGTGTGTTTTCAATAATTGTAATTCAGATTGTCCTAGTTTGAGACTGAGATTTTTGAAAAACTAGTACTTAAAGAATAGATATTGATTTCCTTCATTAGCTGTTCTTGGTGTTTGCAATTTCTTTTTATAATTTTCCTCAGTCATACTTTTCTTTTTTTTCACTAATTTCCTCTCTCGCATTTTTTTTCCCTCTTTGTTGAGTTGTTCGTCGGTGTTTCTCTATCTCTTTCTCCTCTCTCCTTCTTTCTCTTTCTCTTCTCACTTTGCGCCCTTATTTGGTTACCTCTTCTATTTTCACCCACTCTCTAGAACTCAATATCTTTTCTTTAAAACAAAAAATAAATAAAAACTCTATAACTCTACAAACTCTCCCTTAGAGCATTTTCATAAGATAATGCAAAATTGAAATGTGACTCAATTTTACACACTCAAACTCTAAAATCACTCACATCAATCAAATTAAAAATGTGTAAATTTTCAAAATTGCTATTTTGTATTTATTTTTTTAATTCTTTGTTTGTGTATTTCAAGAATGAAAGAAAATAATGAATGATGGTTATTGTATGTAAAGAAAAAAACAATTAAAAAATCTAAAAAAATTTTGTATTTAAATTAAATAGAGTTTAGAATAAATAATCTTATGTGGATATTTTTAAAAAGTGCTTACATAAAATTGAAAAATAAATTTTTATACTATAATAAATATACATTTTTGCATCAACTAATGTGAATATTCTTAAATCTTAACATCCAAAGCATTTTACGCGGCACACTCCTTCGACCGTTATCCACATCCACATCCACGTTCACATTCACGTCCACGTCCACACGTATAAGTGTGTATACATCCTTGTCTCTCTCTTTTATTTTTTTCAACCCTCTCTCTCTCTCTCTCTCTTATCTTATTACCCTCACCAACTCTCTGTCATAACTTATGTGTCTAATCCATTCTGCTTTCTGCTGATACAACCCACGGTCTTTCTTGTCTTTGTCAACTTTTTTGTTTTTTCTTTTATTTTAAATTGTGGGTGCCAGCTAAAGTTCTCAAATAGACAAAACAAAAAAGAAAATGAAATATTCCATCCGTCCCATTTAGTTGGTTCTCTATTTTATTTTGAGGTGTTTCAAAATATTGTCTTGTTTCTAATAATAAAAGTAATTAATTTACTAATGTTCTTATTACACCCCTATTTAATTTTCAAAACTACTCCAATTGAAAAGAAAATCAACTTTATTATGGATAATTTTGGAAACTAATACATTTTTAAAAGTTAGACAGGACAATAAATGATATTCCCTTAAAAAATTTAACTTTTCAAACAGAACAAATTAAATGGGACGGAGAGAGTAATTTTTTTTATTTTTAAGTTCAATGGTATTGACTGGTAACAAAGCCAAAAGGCTTGACAAAACTGCCATCCAAGAATAATGTTAATAGGTAGTGTAACGTGTTGGTTAAAAAATTGTTTCAAATCAAATTTTTTACCAACTATAAAGAGTATCGAGCTAATAATTTTTAATTTTTTGAATTTTACTTATGACCACACAATAATTCATTATTAATAGTCGCTTTACGGTCGCGGTTAACCTTTCTCATGTATAGTAATAAGATTAGGGGTGGATAACATGCCGTATTGACACATCTCCGTCATTGTTCATAATATGTTGTGACTATTGTTAATAATCAAATTATTTGTGATGGTAGAAAAGCGCTCACAAATAATTTTTAATGAAACCACTATCTAGGCAATAACTAAATGTGAGGCCATAACTCATGGATGGACATATAAATATCAAACAACCCAAATATTCTTACCCCCAATCCCCCATTTAACTCGCCAGACATCATCATGATCTGTAATATACATTTTTTTTTAGGGTATGATCTGTAATATACATGTATGTCTAGATAATAAGAGGCCGTTTGGTAATGTTGTTTTAATAACGTTGTTTGTATTTTTTAGAAATACGTGTGGGTGAAAAAATGGATAAAAATACATGTAATGTTGTTTAAAAACTAAAAACATATATTTAAACACATGTACCAAACAGTCCCTTAGTCGTTAGCACTTGGAAAGTATGAGAAAGCGCGCAAGTTGGTGTGCTAGCTGATACATTGAATATGGATTGACATCAGATGCAATAATATTGAATACATTGAATATTATTGCATCGGGTGCAATAATATTAGATGGCTAAGATTGAAAGTTGAAGAATTTTCAACTTTCAATCTCAACCATTGAATTTAAAAAAAAGTTGAAAAAAAGTGTTAAAAGAGTTAGAAAGTTAAAGTTAAAAAATAAGATGGTAAAAATTAATGTGAGATGAATTAGTGGTATTACACCCTTTGTATTGGATCCAAATCCATTGAATATATGCTTAGTAAAATAAAATAAGTTTTACTGACATATGGCTTAGGTACGTATTAGTAAACCCATTTGAGAAAATTTTGTATAAAAAATGAAAAAGTAATTAATTTTTTTAACAGCTTTTTTAATTGAAGAGTTATTTTTAAAATATTTTATTTAAAGAATAATATAAAAATAAATGTTATTAACAAATTTTATATTTTTCAAAAAAATAGTATCTGTTTATCGACCATTGTCTTGAGTGCATCCTCTAATTTCTAGGTGAGACTTCGGTATGTGCCTTCTGTTCTCTAGACCGATGAATTGCTGCCACGTGGTAATTCTTGTTGCTGCCCAGTACACAGGATGTGGCAAATTGAGTGGATGAGATAAGCACGGAACTTATAAAGAAATTATCGGTCAAAGAATGATTGATGAAAGTGATCCATCGTCGTAATTAATACGTTAGTACAACATGACACGCGCGTGCTTGTTTTACGTTTAATGTTCGTTTATATTGTGATCTAGAATTGGTGGGCAAAGTTTTCGGCTCATGCAGCTTTCCGACCGTATTTTAATGTTGTCCAATCAAACCAACATATTTGGGTCAAATAGGTCTCTTACTTTGGAAAAAGTATCTTACAGTGGTATATTTAAAAGGGTCTAAATATTTTGTTTTACTTTTTTCGTTATATTTTATATTTTATTAATAAAAATTTACTATGTGTTTATCTAATTAATTAAATATTATTATTAATTAATAATGGTAATATTAATAAGCTAATAATGATATTATTTAATTAATTAGGTAAATACATAACAAGTTTTTATTGATAGAGTATAAAGTGGAGTAAAAAAGTAGGACAGAAGATTTGGACTCGTCCAAAACCTTCTGCACTCTTCTTCGTGTGTTAAAAAACTATTAATTATTTTAAAAAAAAAAACTTTGGAGAAAGTATATCATATTTCTTTAATACAAAGTTAGCAACTGCGTTTTGGTGTTTCATCATCAATAAATTATTGACACATGTACGGAAAAAAATCGGCTTACGATATTAGTACAAATAAAAAACAATATTATCCCTGAAAATTTTTCAAAGTGCCATTAGAAAGTTTGTGAGGCATGGTTTTTAATTTTTAATGGATGGTTGAGAAGCTGCGCATGTGGCCTCTAAAATTCTAAACTTTTTTTTTTTTTTTTCAGAAAGTTTTATGGTGTCTACTTCTGAATATTTTACTAATAAATTCCTGATGACCTTTTTCATGTGCGCAAGCAAAAAAAAAAAGAAGAGACAGGCGCAAAAAGAGAGTCGGCTTGCAACACGGTGCGTTTAACAAGTGTGCACGTGGTGGCCCAACTGGTCTCCCTCTCTCAAAGTCTGAATAACCTGGAGGCTTGACTATTGAGAGTCATGAAAATGAAGAAGTGAACAGGGGTCGGGGTCCCATTTCGCTAATTGATGAGTGTTGAGAAGTATTGTCATGTGGGGTCTGGGTTTGTGGATGGTAACATAACCCTTTACCCACCTTCTTTGGCTTTACAATTTCTAATAAGTCCAACCATGTCCATGCTCTTGGTGTTGGTGGGACTTGTTCTCCATACGATTTTTCAAACCCCAAATCAGATTTATATATCTCTGACTCAGTTTTTAGAGTTTCGACTCATCCCATTCCAATGGTGTAGTTTACACAGGGGGAGCACTGTGTGAAAAGCCAAGCCCATTCCACAAGAAAAAATTATTAGTATTTCGGAAATACAATAAAATCGTATTTAGGTTTTATTAACATATCATTTTCAATTAATAAACATTTAATTTTCTAGTGACATATCGATCTTATTCTTATTTGGCACACTCATAATTTAAAAAGAAAAAAAAAAGTTTAAGGTTTCAAATGGACTATTGACTTGATCTTTTATGGACCTTTTTGAAAATGAGGGAGAAAATGTAAAACTTATTTATATTTCTCATTTGAAAAAATATCATTTATCATTCTATCATTTTTGGGGCCATTTGTTAATGTAACGAGGGCCATAGGACCCTTTTCAAAATTTTGAAGCAAGGGAGCTTTAATTCTAGGCCTACAGTTGGTCGTGCATATGCTTAGTAGTATTATAAATTTGCTTTTTTCCGTATTGAAAATAATAATAATAATAATAATAATAATAATAATAATAATATAAAGAAAAGAAGCAATAGTGGACCGGTTACTCAGATTCTAGACATATTATTTTGTACACAATCACATCCAACTTTGTGGGTAACCACAAGACACTCAGAGCATTCCCATTAACAATTGTAAATGATATATGTAGGGAAAATTTAGTATAAAAGTACAAAAAGAGCCTAACAGCTGGACTTGTAAAATTTTACAATTGCAATTCTTTTTTGCAATTGTGCTACAATGCCATCTTAAAGGTAGGATGACACTATAGTACTTTAGTAAAAATTATCATATATTTTAATTGATAAAGTGGAAGGGAGATGGGGAGAAGAAAAAGAGAGAGTTGTATTGAAATATATTATATTATTTTAATGAGTAGAATAGGAAAATAAAAGTTGAAATATTAGTTGTATTGTAAAATAACATAATATAATTGATAAAATAAATTTTTAAGATGGTAAAATATAATAGCATGGAAGTTGTGGATGCAAATGGTCAAAAGTTGTATTTGCAAAAGTCAATAACTTTTCTCTCTAATGAATGAAAAATTGGAAAAATCCTTTAAAACTTTTGTTTTTAGCGAATGAAGTCACTTCAGAAGAGTTCGAATTTGACACGTTTTTTTCCTTTGTAAAGTAGAGGGCCATTTTATTTGTACCAAAGCAATTTGACATATGCTTTATATAGAACTTCCAAGCTTCCATATATTTGGGTTTAACTAATCTTTATTTATTTATTTTTCAAATATTTGGGTTTCTTGGCCTCTGACCCCATATGGCTCTACCAATCCTTAAAATATTCTGATCCCATTGAGATAGTGGCATCCTATTATTTTTTTAATAAGATAGAAATCAACATAAAGAAGAACTTAAAAAACTACTCTAATTTCTTTCATGGTCTATAGACACTTGAGTAGAGATAAAAGAGATTTGGTGTGTAAATATTTTTAACACAAAAAATTAATTAGTATCTTAACTTGTTGATAAAAAGTAATTATTATGAAATAAATATCATAAGTTAAAACTTTGTCTTATTAATAAATAAAAAGGAATAAAAGATACCTCACCATAGACAATTAGACAAATTTGGCATACCATCTGTGAGGATGAGGATCCCACATCTAAGTTAAATGGCTGATTAAGATTATTTCCGAGGACGCACCTCGGACCTCGGGGACGAGCACCAATTATGTGAGGCGTATAAAGTTAAAATATCAAAAAAAAAAAGAAAGCAAACTTGACACGAAATGCAAGAAGAATGAAAAAAGAAGGGTGTAAAAGTCATCCCCTCTGCATTAAATACAAGACAACCACTCCTCTGGCCGCATTAATAAGGAAGTAACCATGGATAGTGGTGGCACGGCTAAGAGTGTAGGGTAAAGCTTGTTAGTCTGTTCTGGATGGGACAAGGGTTCTAGGAGTGCAATCTCAGGCCTCTAAGTATAATATTCAGATGAGTTTAAGCTGGATATAAAACGAGAGGAAGCTCCATACGTAGGGGGAGGCAAGGGAGAGAGAGTGAAAACAATCTATCCATCTATAACTCGAATCTCGAACTAGACCCGAAGTCCAACACTTGTATTTTTTAACCAATTCTTAAATTGTGAAGTAATAGAAGAAGCATTCTTTTTCATTCAGTCCTATAACGTAAACTTTTGTTGTTCACATATTGGATATCATAATAAGATTTGACTTCCCATCTCTAAACAAATTTATTGTGATAGAAAAACAGTAAGGTTTTCTTTTAAGCCAACGAGTAGATTACCCGCTTTTTCGCCGTTACACCATCAAAGACAGCAAGATAAGAACATTCAAATATCCTTTATAATATTATAATACTCTTAGGGTATGTTTGGTATACTGAATGAAAATTATGACAAGAATTGTAATATTTATTACTAGTAATAAAGTGTGTTGTAATGTAATAATTAAACATATTTATTAGTTTGGTTGTAAGTTATAACATTAAAATGAAACTTAACATTTATTTTAGGAAATATCTTACTCATACAATTATGTCTCCTTCAAAATTGTTATTTTTAAATTTAAGAGAGATATGTGTTATTTTTTATGATTTTTTGTTTTTATAATTGTTAGATGTATATGAAAAGTTTGTTTATTTGGAAATATATTAAGTTTTGAAATTATTGCACTCACTAAGGAATAGCTAATACAACATTTTAAAAAAGAATATTTATTCCTCATTTTGAAGAATAGTTATTTATAAGGAATGACTATTCCTTATAATAAAAATATAACCAAACTAAAGAATGACTAAACCATAAGAATAACTATTACATTACAGCGCCTATTACAGTTTATCAAACATGCCCTTAGTCCAAATTCTCCAGTTAATCTTATCTAGTTATTTATGTGACAAAGAACTTTAGATAGTGACACTTTTTTTTTTTTATAGGTCGCGTACCATGATGGTTGGTGGCAATGTTATTGTCACTGAATGTCAAACTTTTTTGTTGTTGTTATTTTTTAATGATCTTACAAGGAAAACTTTTATTTGTATGATTTTTTATGGTAGCCTATGGTCTTACAAGGAAAACTTTTCTATGATAAGACTGTAGGGATTTATAGTTAGGTACTAATGGAAAGCAATGACACAAAGAACACGATATTACAAGGAAGGATCGTGTTTATTGCTCTAAATACACACTTGACACTGCCCAAAAATGTGACTTTAAGTCATGATTTCCAACTTAAAGGTGTAACTTTTAATTCATGTTTTTAGTTGTTTTAGGTAGTTTTGTGAAACAAATTTTTACTGCAAAGAAAACATTTGATAAGTAGAAGGGTAAGACTTAAATACAGTACTTAGGTGTTGTTTCTTAAGTTCCCCTCTTAAGATTCTGATATGTGGATTTTTTCTTATAGAATAAAAATGTTTTTTTTAGTTAAGTAGTCACATAGCTAAATCTTAAGAAAGAAATCTAAGAAACAACACCTAAAGTATTGTATCTAAGTTCTATCCTAAGTAAAAAGGAATATTACTAGGATTTGAAATAGAGAGAACTCTACTTCTAGTCATTATATTACTTTTTTTTCTTTTTTTTTTTTAAAAAATAAAGCCATTATGTTACTTGAAGGAATTGCTAAGAAGCAAGAACATTATAATGTGCACAGTGAACTATGAGAGTGAGTGTGTGAGGGGTATTTCGGCAAGAAAAAAAAAGCTTTACTTTATTTAATTTTTTGCTCGGATACTCCTATTTATTCTATCTTATCCTATCTCTTTTTCTTTTTTTTTTTCTCCAAGTAAATAACTACGAATCTTTGATTCTATATTATTATATAGATTTTGCTTATGTGTGCCCTAAGGGCACATAATAATTATTCATTTTTGAAAAAAAATTTCTCGGGAATTGAAAAAGTATTGACAGTTTTTTCAATTTTCGAGAAAATTTTACCATAAATGGATAGCTTAATGTATGCCCTTAGGGCACACATTAATCGGACCCTTATTATATTTTCTCTTTTGTTCTTCTCTTCTTTATCTCCAAGCAAATAACTACCGGTCTTTTTCTTTTTCTTCACGTCAATTTAATGGATAAGAAGAAGAAATCATTTTTAATTATTTATCATTAGAATAGCTTTTTATTGTATTTATGCACACCAATACAAGTGCATCACCATGATGAGTAGAAGATAAGGAGAATTAAATTAGGGCATGAGCAATCAGCCATCTTTTACTTTTATTTATTTATTTTCTATTATCCCAATATATTTGTTACCTAAACAATACAATGCCTACTTAAGTAACTTAACAAATCATCACCCCTTTTCCCCATTTTTTTTTTACTATAAAATTTGGAGAACATCGAAAAATTAAAATATTTAATGAAAGAATGTGAGGGTCAAAGCTTGACACATGAATAACATTGACACGTGTGACTAATTATTAGGAATTTATGGAGTAAAGTGATCTGGTACTCATTTCTTTCATTAAATGATACAAATTTCGCCAATAAATTTAATTAAAATGATCTATTATCATGCAGTAGAAGGGAGTACCATCTCACTTGATTCTCGGAATACTAAATATCTAGTTAGTTACTTGTGCAATGCAAGAAAGTTTAACAAAATGTGATTATTTATTTATTTATTAATATTTTTTTTGCCTAAATATGAAATTTCCAAATTGTGGTTGAGTGTCTGTATATATTATGACATTTAAATTTGTGTGACCCCAAAACTTAAGTGATAAAATACTACGAGGTCAATCAAAAATTAATAACTATTTTTTATAGAGTATAGATTATTATTGAGACATAGTGAATGGAAGTTAGTAATGTATAGTTAGTGTACTTTATTTAAGGTGACCAATTTATTTAGTTTGGGTATACATATAGACAATGATAACTTTTAGAGAAAATTATTATGTACTTTTAGAATTTAATAACGTGATATTCTCTTATCTCACACGAATGATTGATTTCATCTAATTTTAATTAATAAGATCAAATATCATATGAAAGGAGTGAGTATAACATTAGTGAATTTTGAATCTTTGATCTTAATAACTCAATTTTTATTCGTCAAAAAAAAAAACTCATTTTTTTATGATTGGATCTTTCATTCACGAAGGGAAAAGCAAAAAAGAACACCACATCAACATGTTTTTAAAAGTTAGTGATGTTTCTTTTTTAAGACATACACCGACTATGAAAATCTTTGTGGTTAACATGGACCAGAAAAAGATGCCAATAATTGTAATTGGACTTACACATGGATGTGAAAAACATTAGAGCATCAGCAGTGAGTGTGGTATATGCCAAATGTAAGGTGCATTTGGCATTTAGACTCAAAAACTGCTCAGCAATGAAAATGGCAAATTGGAAAAGGCCAAATTTTTTTTGCCATATAGCTACAGTACCATCGTAAATGTAAGATGGTACTGTAGCTAAATGGGATAAAAAAATATAATTTTTTAATGCTCTCCTCCTGTTTATTTACCCGGAAATTTCTCTCTCCTCTCTCATTCTTTCTCTTTTTTTTTTTTTTTTTTCTCTCTTCCTTCTCTCTTTCTCATTTGCTCTCTACTCTCTTCAGACCCAAGACTCTCTCCAATGACCCTCTCTCTCGCCGATGACCCTCTCGCCGATGACCCTCTCTCTCGCCGATGACCTTCTCTCTCTGATAGTGATTCCGACGAGGCATTGGTGCTCCGATCCCTTTACCGATTCACTCAACCGACGAGGCATCGGTGCTCCGATGACCCTCTTCAAACCGACATTCTTGCATGGGTAGATGACCCTCTCTCTTCAAACCGACAAAATCAACTTCCTTCAAACTTCCCAGCGGCGAATCCGCTTCCTTCAAGCTTCAACAAAATCGAGCTACTCAGCGGTGGTGGGTTTGTGACTGATGTGGGCATGGGTCAGGTGGTGCAGCGGCGGCATGGGTTTCTTGTTTTGATTTGGATCGGAGATCGGTGAGTGATTTGGGTTTTTACCGATGGAGATCGGCGAGTTGTGTGGGTTTCTGGTGGTGGTGGGTTTGTGACTGATGTGGGCGTGGGTCAGTGGTGCAACGGCGGCGTGGGTCGGTAGTGGGTTTTCGGTTTTGATTTTGATTTTTGATTTAGATTTAGAACGATGGTTTTTGGTTTGTGAATGATTTTTGGTTTCTGGTTTCTGGATTTTGCTATGGATTTTGCTTAGTAGAAGTGGGTGGTGTGACTAAGAAGGTGGATGGTGGACGGTGGTGGTGTGACTGAGAGAATGTGGACGGTGGTGGTGGTGTAGCTAAAAGAAGTTTGACAGAGTAAGAGATACAGAGATCAGAGAGAGAATTGAGAAATATTTTTATATTATTTTAATGTATAGTATGGTAAAATAGAAGATTTGATGTTGAGAAATTGTAAAATTGTATTGTATAATTGATAAAGTAACTTTTTGAATGGTAAAATGAGATAGAATTAGGATAAATGAATGTAGATGCTCTTAACAGACAGAATGGATGAGAGGCCCACCTAGAGAGTGGCCGTTAACAACTTCTTTTTTTTTCACATTTTTATCTTCTTCTTTTTTAGCTTTATAAGTACGGTTTTTCTTTTTTGACTTTTTTTTGACAATTTTCTTTATCTTTTTTGCAGTTCAGTGCTTGTTATTAATTCTAACATAAACCCTCTATTGACTCTTTTTTTTTTTAATACCAATTTCATTCTACTACTAAGACTTGTGATGAAATTATTGTAAATATAGCATTATTCTTAGAAGGGTTTATTAACATATGTCTTCTTAGGGGTAAAAGTTTATTTTTAAATAATTTACTTTGGACTTTTCCATTGTATATGCTTTTCAGATTTCCTCGTCCCACCCCACGGTCCCCATCATGGGTTCAATTAGTCACGTTTCAGCGGCTCTTTTCTAATCTTAGGATTTGTCTTTTTGGACCGGTTACCATTTACCGGCAGAGTAGGTTAGACCCCAATATGGCAATAAAGTTGGACCCCAATTAGTCTCTACTCTCTAGTGTGAAAACAAGTTTGAATGTTGTTACACGATTCTCATTATATATACACCATATGGTCCTTCATAATTCTTCATCAACCATTTCTTAACCCTCTTTGATTCAATATGGTTCCATCTCTTTCTCAAAAAATGCTTCTCCTCCTAGCCATACTGGCTCTTTCTCTTGTGAACATGCCTGCTTCATATGAAGCTAGGAGGATCCCCCTTGGAGAAGAGCCAAATCTGATGAAGAAAAACCAGTTAGGGTCATCGTTGGTGCAGGGCCAAGTGCCTCCAATATCTTTGTTCATGTCCAATCCTCCCACCACCACTGGCTACACCCCTCCTTCATGGATCAGCCATAAGGCCTTTGCCAATGGTCATTTGCTACGCCGACAGCTTCATAAGGGTCCTGTCATGCCATCGGCTCCAAATCCGGGCACCCATAACCCATCTTCAACAAGCACTTTGGAGAGTGACAACGCTGCACCAATGCTAGGCTCACTGCAGAAGAGCCCTCCTCCTCCCCTTATGCCTTACGAAGGCACCTCCATCCCCTAGTGCCCAGATGAATTTTATTGCGTATGGATTATATATGTATATATGCTTGGGTTTATCTTTGATTCTTAGATGATGGATATATATATATGTATGTACTTTGAGACTCTATGTATGTGTGTATGTTTGAGATTATCTTTGGTTCTATGATGATGGATATATATGCATGTGCTTTGAGACTATGTATGTATGTATGTATGTATGTATGGTTAGATGCACCACCCACCAAAACCGAACAGCCAAGCATTAATTACGCTTACCATTACATCCCAAAACTACAAAGCATCGTCCCGCAGTAGAATAAGCACCACAAAACCATCAAACCCATTATCACATAAAAGTTTTGTGATAACAGTATAACACCACCAAAAGTTTTTTTTTTAATTAGGTAGAACAAGTGCTGGGTTTACAAAAGTCCTATAATTCCATAGAAGCAATATTACATTCACACACAAAATTTAACATTTTTTACAACAGTAAATCAATGAATTGTACTTATTTTTGTTTAAAGTCATTGTTAATATAACTTTTTTATTATTATTTATTACTACAACGTTAACCTTTGACCAAGAAAAAAAAATTTCTATGGACTTTCTCAATTTTATCTGCATCTGCCATAACAGCAACCACACAAGTCTATTAATAATTATTACAACTTTTGAGGATGATTCTGTTGGGATCTGTGTTTACCAAAGACAGGGAGTTTGGTAATAGAATATTAATCATATATGGTGGGGTCAAGAGTCAGGAGTCAGAAAAGTTACGTACTGACTTGTCTTTATGCCTTTTAAAGCAAATTCATGCCGTCTTGACTGATCAGTTGCACGCGCTAGGTAGGTCCGCGTGGAAAAGAGACTACATTTTTTATAATACATTTCATAGAGAACACGTGATGATGGGTACCCCACGCACATTCTTTATTTCCTCTAATCGCAACCAAATGGCTTTAAAACATTAGACAAAGTAGAGAATACTTTTTTTTTTTGGTAAACAAAAATAAGGGTTTGTTAAGTTACGCTAGTCCCAAATAAGGTGCTAGAGTTAAAGTCTTTGAGTCAACTCGTGTGGATGCTCATCAATAGACTCCTGCTGGGCGCTGGCAACGGAACTCAAACCTAAGTAAGTTAGACGAAGTACTTGACCCTTACCAATTGAACCAAGTCCCTGTTGGCTAAACTAGAGAATACTTGATACTATACATTGGTTGATAGGAATTTAACAACACAAGATGATTTAAGCTGATTCAAAATTTTGTTCAAACAGAAAAACTAGTAAAGTTACAAATTTAACATTTTACTTTTATAATCATTTCAAATACAATTTCCTCAAAAGAAACAATTTTACCCTCTCATTTAAATTAAAAAGTGAATTCCAATTCCCTCCTTTTAATACTCTATCCAAAAGAACCATTTGAGATTTCACACATTAATTATTCAGAAATTATTCCTCGTTCAGCAATTTTTTATAAACATTTTTTAAGCAGGGAAGGGGAGAATTTTTTTTTTTTTTAAAAAGTATCTGTTTTGTTTTCCCTCAAAAAAAAAAAAAAAGAAGGTATTTATTGAACACACTTAGAAATGCAAATTGACCTAAAAATCATTTACGCTTCCTTGTTTAACAATTAAATAAATAAAGTTTATAAAGGGGCAATAGAATTCATCATAGCAAACTTTTCCAAACTTTATGCCATGCACAATTCTAAAATAATGGGAGAATGAAAATGATAATCCATATTACAAGCATAGTACAAACAATTATAGAAAATGTGGAGAGAAGGTTTGCATGATAGAACAAGCTAGAAATGTCCAAAAGAGGGAGGATCACTTGACAAGAAAACACTTCATCTTCTATTCCTATTTATTTTATGTCATCGTTTATGATGCATACTCATGTAACCAAGAAGGTGGAGATACTTCAAAAGCACTTTCTATGAGGAATTGGGCACCAAAAAATCACACTTGGTGGATTAGATGGTGGTTTGCTCTCCACTGAAAAATGGTGAATTGGAGATCTAAAGTTGGAAAAGATCATCTTTCCCCTTCTCTAATAGTGAAAATCAAGTTTTGTGAAGACCAACAAAGAGTGGTGCATTTGAGGGTCGTTCATGTTAAAATGCGCCCTCAAGAGCTCTACAAGCCACATTTTCCCATGGAAAAAGCATATAGGGTGCAAGGACCTGACAAATAGTTACGTTTTTTGCATTGACAACAATGAAAAAAGAAATACTTACAACTGATACTTTTCGTAAGAGAGATTCATTGATAGTTGATAAATGTTGAATGTACTAGAGGACCAGAAAATTAAATGAAGTAGAATGACCAAATACGTAGTAAAAGTACAACTTTAGCTTTTCATTGAATCCAGTGACTCAACATAGGAGAAATTATATAAAATGCCAACATTATCATAGTACTAACAAGTATTACAATATAATATAATATCTACTCCACACTTTCGTTTCAATTGAACAGTAAGAAAAATTATCGCTTAGAAATAATGGGACTTCTTTTGTGAAAATTCACTGATTGTTTTATATTCTTTTTTTTTTAATTGAATACGAAAACTTTATTTCACAGAAGAGGAACATATAGTCCATCTCCATCCAAAACTCCCAATGCAGAGGGAGGAATGGAAGAGTTCCTCTAACATTACGATCACATCCCCAGAAAGTAGAAACAATTGGAAGATCACTTACAAGTTCAGAGATATATTCCGTTTGTACTGACGTCTCTGCTATTGGGGCAGCAACTGAAAAATTGGGAGTGTATAACTGCAATGAACAGCCATACGGGGAAAAGAAATTTTGGGTAAAATGAGTACATAATATGCAAATTTAGTATGTAATAAGTAATTTAAGAAAATTAAGTGAAAGCTACAGTGAATCATTACCAACAAAGAAGAAAGTGACGTCTCTCAATAATCTTGAACAAAACACCAACCAACCCTACAGCAACAATGAAAATAATCAATAACAATAAGCAAAACCAAAAAAAAAGTGTCGTCCATTTAGAAACATTTTCTAAGAAATGACATTTGTGGACCAATTGTTTCAGGGCAAGCATTTTCCATTGACAAAAACCCTGTGCAAAAGATACATATTTATATATAAAACAATGTTACAAACAGGATTACTGAAATAATTGTGTCGAGGAGAAACCAGTCCTACCTTGTCCAGTATGCTTCATCCTGATGTTCTTGTCAGCAAGCTTCTAGCCACAGACTGATTCTCCACCTCTTCCACTACCAAGTGCACAATTACTTCCCTGGATCATGAAGTAGGGAATAATCCTGTGGAATGTGCTACCATTATGATGAAGAGGTTTTCCACTCTTTCCAACAACTTTCTCCCCTGAAATAATTAAAAAGAAAGGAACCTATAAGATGAACTTCTTATTAGACCATTTGTTGTGATAAGGCCACGGTCAAGATATTATTCAATCCAGAACAGTCAGCACATTCCTTATAAATCTACAATTCCTTTTACAATTTGTTGAGGAAAGAAGGGTGGCAATGGGGCATATATAGATAGTTGTATCTAGAGCATCTGTTAGGTACAAGAGGGTTATTGTTAAGACCAAACTTGTGGTTTAGGTGTTTCATTGTTTAGAGACTAGAGAAATAAACTTGATGAAAAAACTAGAGTAGGGTTTAGTTGTGAGATAATGGGAGAATGAGATAGAATAAGGAATTGTTGAAGAAGTGAAAGATAGAGATAGATAGAGAGCTAAGTGAATCGAGAGGGATTTAGGGGGAGAATTCTACGAGAGAATTATAGAGAATTCTACAAGAGAAAGATCCAAGACAATACATCACAATTTACTAAGGAGATTATAGTTAGAAGTTGAGTATTAATAAAAGGACTTGCTCCAATTCTAGTGGTTGTTCATTTTCTAAATACGAATATGTTATATATGGCTAATTCCATATTTAACATGTGTTAAATGAGCTCTAAATTGAAGAAGCTAGACTAGGAAGCAATTGCTATTCAGACAATTTAACGTGTTATATGGGAAGTAGTATAAGCAGTGTGCCAAATTATTCTCATGCTTCAAGAAAGCAATTGCAATTCAGACTTTGTGCACATCATGGCTCCTTTATGAATCTTCTGTCTTTTCATCCCTACCTTGTGTTTGACTAATTTGGAAGCAGTAGGTGTATGGATTGCTTCATCTTTCTTGCTAGCGTTAGTCAGCTCCATCTTGCTCTGGTCATGACTTGTCATAATTTTGTTGTAATTCCTACTGCTCCTTTTGTCTTTCCTTCTACTGACTCTTCAGTGATTTCGCATTATTAGAGCGCTTAGCACTTTAAACTGCTCTTAAACCACCAACAATACCAGATGACAAGTAATGCTCATTTGAGCTAGGGATAAGGGCATTGATTTTCTTCTCTCTCTTTGTTTTCCTTTGTTCTACTGAACCATTCTCCTCAGTTATAGAACCCATTGCTTTGTGTTTCCTCTTCTCTGGCCTAAAAACAATAAAGCAAAATAAGCAAGTCCAAAGATAATGAGATGGAGATCTAAAGAAAGAACAGATCAGCATATAAAATGTGACCAGTCGTACATGGATCCAGAAGCCATTGTAAATGAATCTGCAAGCGTCATTTCTGTATCACCAGCACCAGATTCTTTGGACTTGTTTTCCAATGGCGGTTCTGCAATAAGATATACAAAGACAGCATAATCTTCCATCATATATTTAATATGATTCTTCATCAAACACACTTCAAATGAACTCCCACTGAAAGAAAAACCACTGCAGGAGGGACATCAGTTTCCCCATGTTTAAACTAACAATGCTCATTCATTAAGGGGGAAAAGAAAGTCATTACGTTTCTTCAACTAGAGGACTTCATCTAATAAATGGGTGAGGACCACTATGAGACCAAATCGATAGTAGAGGACACAGGAAAAGGGTAAAATAAGAGAAGAATGCAAGGATAACAATCAAATAACACTATAACAGCCTATAGCTGGTCTATGTCAATTTTTAATAACAAAATCAGAATATCTTAACAACCCCCCACCCCCCCCAAAAAAAAAAAGTTTTTAGCATTGGGGATGAATTCTGGTTTATGACACTTCTTACAAACACACAAGGAATTCCAGGCAACACATGTGCAAGACCACACAAAGGCTCAAAGCCAGACACCGAGCTTCTTGAGTTCATTTCATGCACAATGTCTCTGGCATGATTTAACCTCCTCCAGACTTCTAATCCCACTTAACTATCCCATACCTCCATCTTCGTCATCCACCTAGTCGAGCTCACAGGACGCACTTCTGCCATGCTAATTGTGCATGACACACACAGCAAATCTTCGGAAGGCTAACTTAAGACATGCTGCAACATTACATTGCTAATGTTTTTCTCAAGATTATAAAATATTTGGAAAGCAGAATAAGCATGTGGGTTATTAATGCCATGTGTCAGTAATTTACCATTTAAAACAACACCTCCATGGCAAGGAACCTATGATCTAGCTATATTTGCATCACCAACAATTTTCAGAAGAGATTACACAGTTCAAAAGTATTTTATTCTGGTCAATAAATTTCAAACTTAGGGGCCTAGGCAGAACTCAAAGGAGTTCTCAAATAATTAATTGATCAAGTCCCTCCCTAAAATTAAAATAAATTATATTTAACAAAGAACATAAACAGGAAATGAAAGAATCACCTCCAAAATGGCCTTCAGAAAACCCTTATATTTCTCCAGAGTAACTGACTCGACTATTGCAGAACCTCACTTCCGTATCAAAATCTCCATTATTACAATGACCTGTAAATAAAGATGTACGTGCATGTGTTGAAATTTCCAACACCAACACCAATACATTTTCATTATTATGTATGTAAGGCAAATAAGTGCTTAATGTCAAATTTGCATGTGCCTTTGATCTAAAATGATGTCTGGGGACAATGACCATGGTTGAACTTCATACACAACATCAGACAAAAGACTGTGCAGGTCTTTGTCTTGTAAGCATGACACTAGTACTTTCAAAAAGCCCAAAACAGCTGTTAAATATGCAATCAACTAGCATCGAAAGCAAAATCGTACCAACACTCTGAATCAGGAACAATTAAGAGAACACTCACTTTTATCACTTCCACCACTTTGGTATGCAGCAAAGATAAAAGTAAGGGGACAAGATCAGGCATTGACAGACAGATATCCACATCCTGATAAACCAATACTGACAAAGTAGACACTGTTCCACTTTTTAACAGAGGAGATGAGCCAGAAAGATAGCCCATTATCTGATTATTGTAAAAGCATTAGATATTAATGATGAAAGCAGCTGTGGAACTGGTGATACATCAAAGGATCAAGTAATTAAAGGTACCATTTGTATTAAATCAGATGTTGAAGTAAAATCATTTAAATACTTACCATGCTAAATTAGTTTTTGATAAGGTGCATCAGAAATAGCTGATGAGTCTTTCAAGCTGGCACTTATCTAGGAGTATATCATAAGAAGCTTTTCCGAATTCTTCATTGCCCTACATATAAAAAACATATTACTAATGCGGCAATCTCTCAAAACACCGGTTGTTTCGCTCTAGTTTAATATCAAATAAAAATTATAAAAAGGGCGTGGTTACAATTTAACTAAAGTAATAATGACACAAGAAGCTTCAGATGACTCAAGTACTAAGCTTACTTCAAAAGGTTGACAACGGAAATGCAATGTAATACATCAAGAAGAAAGACAGAGTTGGACCACAGCCCCCCACCACAACATACACACAAAAGAAAATCTTGAAAGCATAAAAAGGTAGGAGGAAATATTGGCATACATAAACTACCAAATCATATAATCTAGTTTCCCATGTTGCAAGACAGTAAAACTCTCAAGGACCTCTCCATATTTTCAGATGATTTGCTTACTACACATACTGTCATGTATCCTCATTATTCAAGGAAAATATTATTTGAGTGCATTGACTTCCTAACTGGAGATCATAATTGACTTCAGATGAATATTCAATTTAGCGGAAGAAGACTTCACGTGGAAAGATAAATCTACTTCAAATGCTACTTTAGTGGCAGCTAGGCTTCCACTATCAGTATCAAGCCCTTTTGTGGGCCAAATCACAATCCACCAATAGTAGGGTAATGGCAGTGAACAGCCATTATCTGATTAAGAGTTTTAAGCCCCAAGGTTTTTGGCAAAAAAAATAAATAAATAAAAAATTAAAGGATAGAACTGAGTGACGTGTATGGGATAAAGATCCCATTATTCACATTTACACAAGATCAGGCCTAAAATTCAGGCAGAGCTTCAAAGATGTACTCTTAAGAAACTAATAGGTTTGAGAGAGAATCAACAGACCAAACAAAAGTTGTATATGACAGTGACAACATCATACTTCTACAAATAATAGCTCTTACTTCCTTTAATGTGAGTATACTTCTCACTGAGTATAAGAAAGGCCTTTGTATTCTCCTCCTCCAAGCTCATCAGCACAAGCATACAAAGGTTTAACAAAATTCAGCTAAAGAAATTTAACAGCCTTTTTTAATACTGTACAGAGAAGGCTGCCGCTTCACACATAGGGCTGAAAGCATAAATGTTTGTAGGGAACCAACTAACTACAATTAACATGCCAAATGAGCTGAAAGAAAGTATTTATGAACGTACCAGAAAAGCATAGGTCCATGATGTGTTTGCAATATCTACAATGTAAAATGCCAAAAGCAACTGATTTCATCTAAATATGTATTAACTATAAGGTATAAAATAAACTTCTCCCCCAAAAGAATACCTATTCAAATGTGATAAGAAACAACTAATTGTGCCAAATAACCTCTGGCTGTAATTCAAGTAAGTAGATAATCTTCATTATGAAAAGAAGTGAAACAATGGAACCATGAGAATGTAGTACAGCCTCATTCCACATAAACTGTTTGTGGAAGATCCTTTGAAACGAGAATAAAAGCACAGGTGCTAAGTTCTGAATTGCAAGTTGAATAGCATGAAAAATGAAAAAATCTTACATAACACAGATGCAAAACAACGAGTTCAGGTGCCAATATTGATGAAGTGAAATTTGCATGCACTACTTGTAACTAACATTGACTAATTGACCTTGATACATGAATGAACCCAAATCTGAGTTTCCCATTTGAGTTACAAGTTCCCAACACATGCATTTAACTATCAAGATGCTGCTGCAGGATGATAGAAGTAAGAGGAGAAGGCAGGACAAATCGGCATTGAAAGCCTTAAAGTGCCATTTGGCAGTTGACCGTCCGTACCAAAATGTCGAGGTCAGAACCTCCCAGTTTTGCCGAATTTTGAGTTCCTCTGTTTCTCAATTCAGCAACAATGTGGGTTCCAGTTTAAGTTTTTTTCAATTTCCTTCCCTATTGTGGCTTTTGAAAGTGGCGAATGTTTAAATGACAAAATGATTCATTGATCAGAAATTGTGAGATATTCACTTCAATCTGGATCCAGTGAAGTGGTTACCTCCTGATTCAAGCTGTTTTAAGATAAATGTTGCTGGTTTGAGCTTCAAAGATGGGACTGGAGGTGTGGGAGCGGTGATTCGTGATAGAGCAGGTGAGGTGTTTGCTGCATTGTCTGACAGAGTTTGTGATTCATCGTTGATTAAAAGATTGTGTATTACTCCTCTCTCACATATAGTGCAATGGAGTCATGTCACAGAATTTAGTACAGTGATTGTGGAATATGAATACGCTGGGATGATAATGCACTTACAAATGTAGCAGTTGAATAGGGACAATTGCTAAATGACATTAGGCAAAACATGTTAAGCTTAGAATGTGTTTCTTTCCCATTTGTGCAGTAACTACGCAACTCGAGAGAGCTAGCAAAGTTTTCTTCTTCAGGTGTGGCTTGAGGATTGTCCTTTCTTCTTGCTCCCAATTGTACACAAAGATATATCTAAATAATAATTATAGCTATAGCCTTTATTCAACCAAAAAAAAAAGACAATGCAAGGGTGTTTTGGATTAATTCAAGGAAACCCAACCTCCTTAACACTTCAATTTGCAGTAAAAGTTTAATATCTTTATCAGATTTTTACAAATTAAAGAATAGGAGCTAAGACATGCAATCAAACCCTCGTTGAAACCTTATTTACTCATTCAATAAGGAATTAAGGATCTAACTTAACAATACTAAAGACAACCATAAATTAAACAAGCATATACATTAACATTATATGTTTTCTTATATCTTAATCTACCACCCAAAAAAAAAAAAAAAAAAAACCTACTAAATATTATAAATTTTAGATTTTGATGCACAATCAAAAAAATATCATAGCAACCAACAAGAAATGCTTAAAATAAAATTAAATGGGCAATGCATAGGGTTTGATAAAAAGAACGTAAATATAAAACTACTTTTTGTCTCTTCTCAATTTTCTAGGCAACCAAACAGAAAGATGAGATGAAAGATTAAATTACCTGAAACGTTTCTTAACGTTATTCTGCAATCGAAGAAAAAGATGGAAAGGCGCAAGACTCAGGGGTCCCCTACCCAAAAAGCTCTCTGGGTCCTCCGTTATATAAACAAAAGCTCCAAAATTTGTACAAAAAAGTGTCCTAAAGATTGTAGAGTGGCAATTGGATTTTTAAGAAGAGAACAAAAAATATAGAATGTTTTTGTTTTGAATTCTTTCTCTCACCTCCAAGAAAGCTCTCAAAATATGAAAATATTGAGCAAATAAAAATCCAACTTAATTAAAATCCTAAGATGTTAAAAAAAAAATTGTTATCAATGTGTCAAGTAAGAACCATTATATCACAAGAAGCTTATAGGTGTGTTTGAATATCGCTTATTATTGAAAATTGAAAACTTATTGCTAAAAGAACTGTAACAAAATAATTTTTAAATTATGAATAGTACCCATGAGACCCGATTTGGATGTTATATTTGTTTTATTAAAAAACTTGCAGGTTTGGTGAATAGTGCACAGAATCTAAGTTTGGAGCCGCGTTTGCTATCCAAACTCACACTAAGAGGGCGTTTGGATTCAGCTTTTGTGTTTCCACGTTTCAGTTTTCACGTTTTGCTTTTTTTTTTTTTTCTTTTTTGCTGTAGCTGCAGGGACAAATGCGCAGTGCACGCACTGTGCGTACACTGCGCACACTGTTTACGTACCTTTTATCAAATTTTTATTAAAAATGGGTCCTGCATCACTATTTGCACATTTAAAAATTATTTTGCTACAGTATTTTTAGTTTTCAGTTTTCAACAATAAGTTCTATCCAAACGGACCCTAAGTGAATTAATTAATAATTATTAACTGTAAAATATTCGCAATTAAACCTATTTAATTAATAATTTACATCACAAAAAAAAAAAAAACAGACAAACAGAAGAGAATAGTTCTTAAACAAACAAAAATATATAAAAGGGTAAATTTTTTATTGTCATGTTTAGGTTTGGACTAATATCAACCAAGTTCAAAATATTTTAAGACAAGTCAATTTGATCTATAAATCCAACTTAGTTTCTAAACACCATTAAGCCCATTAGTCATTTTTTTTCAATTGTCTTACTTAGAGGACAAAATTAGTTTTAAGAACCAAATTGGTCAATTTTGAAATGTCTTAAACTTAATTAGCATTAGTCCAAATATCTAAATATATTAATGAAATTTATCCCGACATAAAAAAGTTAAATAAATAATATTTAAATATTAACAAAAATTTTCTTAGTATTTTCGTCTGTCTTAGACTTCAAAATATATTGAATGAGACCATGAAGATAGGGCCTGTTTGGTAATGTTGTTCTAATAACGTTGTTTGTATTTTTTGAAAATATGTGTGATTGAAAAAGTGTGAAAATACGTATAATATTGTTTAAAAACTGAAAATATACATTTAAAAGATACACAATGCATTTGGTATTTGCATTTCAAGAGGTAGCCAAAACTTCCAGCCTTAGCCTTTTGGGCTCAACATTAGCCTCTCTACACGCAATTTGACAAATTTGGCATTCCACGGGAAACACTAAACTAGGAAAGTTCTACTATCATTGATAATTTTCTCTATAATCCAGTTAATCTGATATGATAAAAAAAATTAGAGAGTGATTACTTTACCAATTTCTATGTACCAATGTACCAAGATGGCAGGATGGTTTGGTGAGATATAGATTGAGGTAACGGGTGCAATACCATTCAATGATTGAGGACAATTTCCCTCCGCCATTGGATCAAGTCTACTAGGTAAAATTAAAACGTTTAGATTTTTTTTTTCTCAACCATTGGATGGTATTGCGCATTTGCACCCAGTGTAGGATCTCAATTCAGTGGAATTTTGTTGTGTCATGAAGAAGGTTAAACATGAGAGAGAGAGAGAGAGTTCATCCAAAAATATAAATAAATAAATAAAAAACATGTGAGAGAGAGTGTCTTTTTTTAAGATTTTTGTGCATTCTTGGTAGAAGTTATATTAATAATGAGTGTCCTTAATAATATGCATTGACATTTTCTCAAAAAAAATAAAAATAATGAGAGTGAAAAGTACACGTTAATTTATGACCATTCAATCAATTCCATTTTATTTTTGTTGTTACAACCCAAAAAAAAAAAAAAAAACAACAACAACAACGTTGAGCGCAGAAGGAGAGAGTGTGGTGTTTACTATAACTATGGGCTTTCCCACACGTGGCCCTGGACCAGCCACAGCCCACAAGGGTGTTTTAAACTTTAAATTTAGGCCTACCTACCCCATTTATTAATGAGACTCAAACTCAAGCATTTATGATGAAGAATCCAAGCTCACACCACCCTACAATGAGCTTTGATTGGTTTGTTTAAATTTATCTGCACATGTAATTGTAAGAGCATTCACAGCAGTGGTTGTAAATTGCTATATTGCTATATTTTAGCTTCTCAACCACTAAAACTGATGATACAGCAGTGGAGCTATAGCAAAAAAATTTTTGCTTCCAGCTACAGTGCACATCTATCTTTAGATGTGCACTGCACTGTAGCTCAAAGTTAAAAAAAAAATATTATTTTATTAAATTTCTCTCTCTCTCTCTTTCATTTAAAAAATGTTTTCTCTTTCTTTCTTTTTCTCACTCTCTCCGACTTCTCTTCCTTCTTCGTTTTTCCTTCTGTCTCTCTCTTTTTTTTTTTTTTTTTTTTTTCTCTCCCTCATCTACTCTCTGCTTTGCCGGCCTGTTCTTCGCCGGTCCTCGCCGACCTGTTCTGCGCCGGTCTTCGCCGACTTGTTCTTCGCCGATCTTCGCCGACCTGTTCTTCGCCTGTTGGTCGCCGATCTTCGCCGATCTTCGCCTGTTCTTCACCTGTTCGTCGCCGATCTTCGCCGACCTATTCTGCGCTGATCTTCGCCGACCTGTTCTGCGCCGATCGTCGCCGACCTGTTCTGCGCCGATCGTCGCCGACCTGTTCTGCGCCGATCTTCGCCGACCTGTTCTTCGCCTGTTCGTCGCCGGTCTTCGTCGACCTGTTCTTCGTCGATCTTCGCCGACCTGCTCTTCGGCGATCTTCACCGACTTGTGGTGTTTTTTTGTTTTGTGGGTGTATTATTTTAGTGTAATAGAAATATTATTTTATTGTAATGTTTATATTATTTTAGTGTGTTGAAAGCTAAAATAGATTCACTGCTGCATCATGTTTTGTAAAATGTATAGGTAAAATAGATAAAGTAACTTTTTAGAGAGCTAAATTGCTAAAATTTTAGATCCACTGCTGTGGATGCTCTAAGGACCCTTTTATGCTGGGTTTGTAACCAATTCTAGTAAAATGCGTTTTAGTGCATAATATTCCAACAAAATGTATTTTTTTTGTTAGAAGGCATAATGTTAGAATTTAAGATATCACTCTACTAAAAATTAGTTGGTGTCTTGGTCTGATGATAAGAAACGACTGCCATATTTTAAAATTCTTTTATATATACTAGTCTCATTACACACACTTCGCACGTACAATTAAGTTTTTTTTATTTTCTTATAGTGTCATAATTTTTATTTCATATATATATATATTTTGAAAATCTAATTTATAAGTGAATAAAGAAATTTGAAAATCAATAGGAGAGTGACCTTATTTTTTAGGCAATGTTTTAGTGGGAATTAGAGTTGTATTTTTACTGAATTGTCATTTAGTTTTATCTCTACTTAAACATAAGGGTGTAGAGACATTTTTTAACCAAAAAAAAAAAAAGAAATTCAAATAGGGGAAGCCCCTTAAATAGTAGTGTGTATATATATGTGTGTGTATGTTAAAGTACACGCGGTTTTGATCATAAACACATAAAACATATAATTTGATTGAGAAACAATTAGCTAAATGAATTATTATTGCACATTTCAAAATCTCATCTAGTTTCATATTTCTATATTCTTAATTCTATATATTTGTAATTATATATTGCTTTAATCCATAAGAAGCATTTAATACTACATGAATACATGAAATGGAAATCTATTTTATGCACATTCATACCCATGTAAATTCACATTTAAAAACCATTATGAAATAGATAAACACAAAGCTCAAATAGTATTTAAAAAATATAAAATATATAAACATGGAAAGTTTAAACAATTAATTAGTATATGGAACCAATTGAAAAAAAAAAATCAATTAGTAAATGAATCAATTACTAAAAGGATTATTTCTAGTGAGAGTCCAATTGAAAAAAATCAAAGCACTCACAAATTAAATACATAAAATAACCAAAATCCAAAATTAAATAACACAGAAAAGATTTCAAAATTTGAGAATTAAAAAAAAAAATCATAAACTTACCTAAAGTGGAATTAAGAACTTAAATGGGTGTCCTTGTTTTTCTTTTTTATAATAAATTTCCTTTGATGTAAGATCCAAGCCTGCAAATTCTAAAAAAATAACAAAAGGTAAGATTAATTTATTAGATCAAAGCTATAATATACATATATGTAGGGACTTGGGCCCAGACGACCAAGGATGGCCCAGGTAACCAAGGCCTAAGGCTGGCCTGGGTAACCAAGGCTATCCCAGGTAACTAAAACTGACCCAACACTGTAGGGAGAGGTCCAGTCCTGATGTCTGTCTCAATGACTAAGACTTGTCTCCCAAGCAGTGGCAAAGCTACTTACCTATGGGTCCTAGTGTCACGTTGGCACAGTTTTTATCTCCTAGTCAGCAGATACTATCATTACTGTGAAAAGATCCAAAAGAGAAAATGATGATTTGACACCTATCCTTTGTACTCAGCCACCTTCCTTAGAGTATAGGCGGAACATGCAGCTGTGCTATTAGAGCAAGAACCCAAATAGATATTTTGAGATGAAAGTGAGTTGGTAGGAAAGAAAGACAACCTAATTGTAAACTGATCTCTTTTCACCCATAATGCAAACTGAGCAGAGCAAGAATGTTAAGTTCTTGCTCAAATTGTGGTTTTTTATCCCTTCTCTAGGGTTTTTCACTTACATCCTGTGTTACTTTAGTAATCAGTTTCTTCTTTTTGTTTAAATGTGCGTCTTTTTCATGTCCTATCATCACTTTCTTTATTTCTTTTTTGAGTATCATGTTAAAACTTGCATCTTTTCAAGCTTTCTCACGTGGATGTACTGTTAGATAACTTATTTCACTTCCATATATAATCTCAAATCTCAAATCTAACTTGCATGTACACATAGTTAAGTAAAAGCTTCAGTTCAAAATAATAAACAATTCAAATATCTTGATAATAATAAAAAAAAAAAGTTGTTGAGTTAAACAGAGCTAATAGTAAAATTATTATGTATCAAAATTACTTTTCAGCATTAAATTCCATAATAACCTGAATAGGCAATGAACATGAACATAATGTACTTCTTGGTGTGATGAGCTAAAGAAAGAGATTTGCTTCTTTGCCTACCATTGAAGGTGTGTAACAATTTTCAATTGCTAAAAAATGCCTCTCAATATTATGAGTAATCCGAGAACATATAAAATATAAAAAAAGAGTAGTTTGAGAATGATGGTCAAAATGGGAAATTAGCAATAATTTCCAAACAATATAATTAGTAGTTACTGTTTACAAACTATATTTTTTACTAGCATCTCGAGTCTAAAATACTCGATTTTGGGCCTATAAATCGAGTTTTTGAGGGTCAATTTTTATAGTTTTATTCCGTCTGATGTGGCATTTTTTCCACGTGGCGTCCACCTAGAAATCGAGTCTCTAAGACTCGATTTATAACCCTTAAAACGCCAGAGACATAACCCTTAAAACGCCCTCACCTTCTTATCACAGAAGAAAGCCCTCACCTTCTCATCACAGAAGAAATAGAGAGAAAGCGCTCACGGCGAGGCTTCTCACCACTGCTCACTGTCCCTTCGTCTTCCGCTTCCACCGCTTTTGCGCCTCCTCCGCCTCCACCCATTATTGACAATCACCAGCCACTTCAGCACGCGGCGTCTATGCTCCAGATTAAGATCCAGAAGACCGAACAGGTGAAGCCGGTTGGGGCTACGATTATCGAAGAGGAGGAAGGGTCCGATCCGAAAGCAATGACCCACGTACCCGATAGCTGAAGCCCTTACATCGCCGCCTACGGCCTCTCATCACCGCTATCGCGATGGTGGCCTCCTTCACCTTCATCATGGGTTTTTGGATTTTGTTGTAGAGAACCCCGATCAACAAGCCAAACGGGCCGTGGGTTTTGGGGTTTTTATTTTTTTATCTGGATTTTAGGTGGTTGTTGGGGGTGGATTTGGTTGGATTTATGCTAAGTTGTTGGATTAATACTAGGATTTGTGGATTGTATTTGATAGTGGCTGGTCTGTACTTGTAGATGGTGGCTGATCTGTGTTTGTGTTTTGTACTCCAACACTTGCTGTGGGTCTGTGCCGTGGGTTGAAAAAGCTAAGTAGAATAGGTTTGCTTAGTGGATTAGTTATGGTCTGTGCTTGTTCTTGGTTGATCTATGTTTTGAACTCTAGACATTTGAAATTTTTTTTTTTACAGATATAAATCGAGTCTTAGAGACTCGATTTTCAGGTGGACGCCACGTGGAAAAAATACCACATCAGACGGAATTAGACCATATAAATCGACCCTCAAAGACTCGATTTATAGGCCCAAAATCGAGTCTTTTAGACTCGAGATGCTAGTAAAAAATATAGTTTGTAAACAGTAACTACTAATTATATTGTTTGGAAATTATTGCTAATTTTCTATTTTGGCCACGATTCTAAAAAAAGAGAGCATATGGGAAGAGGGAGCATATTTTTTATGGCTGCCGATAAAATTTATACATAATATTAATAATGAAAAGAATCTAAATCACAAAATAGGGAGAGAGCCATAGTATTAAAGAATATGTGTATATAATGTTATGGTTAACCGTAGTTTTTAGGTGGAAGGATTAACATTGACAATCTGTGGCGATAGAAATTGTCGTGTAATAGATATCAATATTTTAAAGGAAGCTAACATGATATCATTGTATACTATATGAAAAAAAGTTAGACTTAGATGCTGTGGTTGTGCCAAGTGGCTTTATCATATTACAACAATTTTTTTAGATTTTTAGATTTAAAAAAAATATATAATTTTACTTCTCCTATAATTTTAATATATATATATATATATAAATGTTTTAAAAAGAAAACATTTATATAAAAAAAGTCTAATGCATCTTAAATTGTAGCAATGTATACTGCACTAAAAAAAAAAAACAAATGCATCTTGAATTGCAACAACGGAGATATAATGTAATTTAATTCTTCTTATTTTTTAATTACTACACAAAAACAAAAAAAAAATTCTAGTGCATCTTAAACTACAACAACATAGACGTAATGTAATCTAATTCTTCTTATTTTTTTTAATTACTATACTGCACGTATTTTTCTACAAAGATGTAATCATACAAATCTGCCCACTCACACCATTATCCACTTAATGCATTTTGCCTCAAACTTCATTACAATTAATACAGCTTTCAAAAAAGTCCAATCAACCCTATTATAGGCTTTACTCATGTCTATCTTCAAGACCCCAAAACTAAATTTCCTCCCCTTCTTTTTCCTAAGAACATCAAGGAACTCATGTGCTATAAGGATATTATCAGAGATGTTCCTCCCTTTAATGAAAGCATTTTGATAAGGAGTTATGATGCTGTCCATTAGAGGTTTAAGTCTATTAACAAGAATTTTGGATATGACTTTGTAGATAACATTACGGAGACTAATTGGCCTAAAGTGAAAAACCTCATTAGGAAAGGGGTTTTTAGGAATAAGGGTAATGAAAGTATGATTGAGAGGTTTGAAGAGAGACCGAGAGTGGAAAAAAGTTAGGACAGTATTGATGACATTTTTTTAACTATGCTCCATAATTCCTAGAAGAAAAAGGCAGGTATGCCATCAAGTCCAGGAGCTTTATGTGAGCCCAATTGGAAGACTATTTCTTCAATTTACAAAACAGAAATAAGTTTACCGAAAAAGCTGCATTGCTAATTAGATAAAACTTAACAGGAATAAGTAAGGATCGAAGATCCTGTATAATGCTATCAAAACTTAAGTTATTCCTATCATCAAAACTTTTCTTGAAGTGATTTGTAAGGATGTTTTCAATTTCCTCAGGTTTTTCAATGATTTTGCCTTGGCTATCCTTGATTTGTAGAATTCTACTTCTAGCTGTTCTCTATTTAACCACAATTTAAAAATATTTTGTATTCCTATTCCTTGTAAAATCCACTTTTTCTTGCCTTTTGAGCCCACATCAACTTCACTCTATTCAAAATGTCCTCTAACTCCTCTCTAATGACAGTGGATGGTCCACGTACATGTGCTCAATTCTAAAAGGTCTTTTTCTAAAGGGATCTGGTAGTTAAAGTCAAAAAATGATTGGTCCGTGATCAAAGTGGATAATAGGAAGGTTTCTAAGGTAGTACAGAGGGTACACTTAGATGTTGACAAAACAGCCACGTACCTTTTTTTTTTTTTTTTAAGAAAAGCGGCATAAGCCCCTCAAAAAAGAAAAAGAAAAGCGGCATAATTTTATTACTATATATATAATTACAAGAAATAAAAGAGTATAATATAGGGAAACCCATCAATTTAAGATACAAACCGACCAAACAGGGGCGTAGCCATAAATTTTTACATGGGGGCCGATTTGAAGTATTGATATAAAAAGCATAAATTATAAGTCTATTGAATATGAAATTTCAATTTTGATATATTTTAAACATTAATGAACATACAAAAACTATCTACTTCACGATAGACATATACAAAAATATCCACACAAAAAAAACAAAAATTAATAATAATCCTCAAACAAAAACAAAAATTAAACACATAAGTATTGGTACACAACATAAACCAAACAATTTAACAACACCCACAGCCACATGATATCAACTAATCAAAATTAGGTAATAAATCAAAACAATTTTACCTTAAAAACTTTGTTTTCACAAAGTGCAAAGATGGGTGTGGCCGGCTGTGTTGGTGTGGCAATGCCTACAACTGTGGATCTTCCCTTCAAGACTCATTACAAACAATCTTCCCATGCCTTCAATCATATATTTCTCTAAAAATCTATGAAAATATAAAGAGCATATGAATATTTAGGTGTAGATAGTTTAGAAAATTAAAAAAAAAAAAAACTAAAAAGAGAGGAAGGTCCAGTGCTTAAGAAAGAGAAGAAAACTCACCAGGCAGTCACCAAGTTCCAAATACTGAAATTTGACAATGAAATATGCTGAGTGATTTGTTTTAGAAAGCAAGAAGAAAGAAAAAATTGGTCTTTTTTTTTTTTTCAGGACTGTGAGGACTGATGGCTGATGCTGAGTTTTGGGGGCTGGTAGTGGTAGTAGTGGGAAGTGAAAGTGTACCACAGAAGGAAAAAAAAAAAAGAAAAAAAAAGAATAACAAGTAAAGGGATCCGGGTGGGTTTTTTGAGATTGATAGTTTAATTTTGTTATGAAGTGTTTGGATTTTGAGTATTTAAATGTAAGGTGGGCCAGGATTTTGTTTTATTTGAGTATAAGAGTGGCCTAAAACTAAGGCTGTAAAGCTGGGAGAATAGTGGGCTGGGAGATATGGGGGGCCGAACTATCAACATTGGAGGGGCCCAATCAATTTTCCTATATCCTCTGATGGACTTTTTTTTTTTTTTTTTTTTTTTTTTTTTGTTGCAGGGGCCACGGCCCCCCAAGGCAGTACGTGGCTCCGCCCCTGCGACCAAAGTTAAGAAATTAAAGAGACAGGCGGGGGGGGGGGGGGGGGGACCACCAGGTGGACCAAAGAGTGACCAAAGTAAAGGTTGCGGCCATATTGCCCCATAGCTGTAGAATACAAACAAATGACAACTACAATATTGGCCAATGTATGAGTGAGACGGTTTATTGGATGGCAAAAGGAGGCATTATTCATTCTCTTGCGTGGCCACTATATGGACCGCAGTTGTGGGTCTGCATGGTACAAATGGTTTAAATAAATGATTGATTGGATGCATTATATGGCCCATCTTGACCAGGTCTTGGACTCTTTGGTACCACTAGAGTCTACACAGTGATGAGTGAATACGTCTGTAATGAACTCAGATGCACACTGCACTGGTCTCCATCTTTAACTACTACTATACTGTGAGATCAGAGGCATTTAAATCACATGCTGCCATGTTTGGCAATGCCTTTAAGAACTTAAAACAGACACCCCCCCCCCCCCTTCTGATTAAGCCATTTGGTTATGAACTTTCAATTTTGTGAGAAGCCATTGATGTTGATTATTGCATGCAAAGAAGAGAGACCATTGTGTTGTTATTTATTATCAAATTGATTGTACATAGTTGTTTTTATCTTCTGAGTTATATATATCACATGAAATGGTGCAGGGATATGATAAATATGGATTATGGTGACATGACATAATGGAGACATGATAGCAGGGTTGACACATGGCCCAAGTGCCACCCGACATGCATGGAGTTGTCCTAGCAGACAAACGAAGCCTTGAAATTTACGTGTTCCAGAGAGTAGTTGTGACTGAATTTTGGAGGAACAGTCAATTTCCCATCTTTAATTGCAATTCTTTTTTGCCTTACAACAGAAGCCATCTAATTTATTTATTTATTTTTATTTAAGATCTTCGCCATTTTTGGAGGAGAGCACTATGATTTTAGAATTTTTTTTTAAATAGATGCTTTAAGGATATTTATTAATAAAGTATTAAAAAAAAATTTATGAGAATTTTTTTTTGACAACTTAAGTATCAAAACATTCTTAAAATTGTTCATAAACAAATTTCTTAAGAGTATCAATTAACGGAACCCATTTTCTATTTAGATTTTTTTAAAAAAATTTAAAATTTTTATGTTAAGAAAGCACAAATGACATGAAAAAATAAGAGTAATTTACATTCAAAATATTTTAAAAACATTTTTATAACAAATTTTATGCATCACTAACTTATTTGCCACCTAATATTGTGGATGTAGCATTAAAAAAATAAAATAAAATAAGATAACCATTTGTCATGTTTGCTTTTTTTTTTTTTAATCTACAAACTTACTAAAAGAACTATTTTAACACAATATCAAAGTGTTAATGACTAAACTAATAGATTCGAAACCTTACTGAACAGTTTGACACATAAAGCAAACATTTAGGAATCAAAATTGTAATTACCCTAAGTTTTTTTTAAAAAAACTTTTAAGAATCTTACATTTTACTTTTTTTTTAATCTTATTAACTTAAAATTATTGCATGCATCTAGTTATTGCATGGAGGGTTATTCGATCTTTATGACTGATATGACTTTGTTGGCACAAAATAATAATAATAACTAGCCTCAGTACATGTACTTTGCACGTGGCTCTTTTTTTTTTTTTTGGATATAGTATCATAATTTTTCTTTCATCACACTTTGAAAAAATAGAAAGGATTTTTTTTCCCGAAGAGAATAGGATGCCTTTTTCAATTAGAAGTTTTTGTGTGTTTATCCAAATCCAAATTGATAATATAATAGTTATAAAAAAAAGTTGATAATGTAATAGTTTAAAAAAGAAATGTGGGATAGTTTAGCGTGACACTTTAAAAAAAAATGGTATAGTTTTTCCTTCTTGTTTTTTTGGGAGGGGTAGTTGTTTTCTTTCAAACATAAACGTAGGCAGTACGTGGGAAGTTTAATTAATTATTATTATTTTTCTTGATCAACGTTGACTATTTAGTGGGGATGTTTTTTTTGATGAAACTAGTGGGGAGTTAATAACCATAGGTTTTTTTCTTTTAATTTTTATTTATTTATGATTTTAATCTCATTTATTATTTTTAGGAATAAAGATAAATTAATTAAATTAGGGGTATTTTTGGAAGTGAAAAAGGCAGTAATTAATTTCTGAATCCTCTTAATATATAGAGAAAAGATAATTGAAAAAAAGATTTAATAATATAATAATGATAACAATAATTCTATAGCAATAAAACAAGATTTGAAAATTTCCTTTTAGTTATTGATTTTTTTTGAGAGCCTTTTTAGTTATTGATTAAATCATATAAATACGGTATTACCGTATTAGAACCTTGAAATATAAACATTATTCTTTAATCATCTATAGGTAATTTAGTACTACTTATTGAATAATTTGTTTTGAAAAAATGTCAAGCAATTTTTTTTTTCAAGAAAATTAAATTAATTCCTTGTAAATAAAGAAAACTAAATTAATTGATTTACTTTAGTTTTATTTATTTCTGAATATTTTTCAATTTGTGTGTCAAGTTTGACTTGCCCCAATGACAGTCTTCCCGACCTCCACTATAGGTGATTTTGGCCTTGATACAAAGCTTGCAACCCATGATTTCTAACGAGACCCACATTTATATACTTTTTATAAATGGTTGGGAAGTTGCATACGTAATCCTAAAATCACAAATTAAAACTATGTTTAAATGTTTTAATTTCTTTTACTAATTTCTCATTTCTTGATATTATATTCATTTTAAGTCCGATTTAGACATATGAGTAATTGGAAAGGCCGAAATAATTTCACCATGCTTTCAATGGAGGTTAGTTTGATGTCCAACAGTCAAATATTTGGCTAGTGCATACAAGTGTATATTTCATTAAAGAAAATGATTTTAAAGAAATTGCAAATAAATTAAAAAGAAAAAAATAAATAAAGCAAAGTATAAAGTATAGAAATACTAAAATTAGATGTGTCCCCAGGGAAATCTATACACCCTTCTAGAGGGTGCTAGATAATATGGTCCATGTGTGTGATATACCACCATTATATAATGCTAGAATGGTGTTGTTTATTGATAAGTGATGGGAAGCATGATTCAGCAACAAAAAAAGAAGTGATGGGTACGTCCGTGTTTGACTTTTGATAAAAAGAAGGCGCGTAGTAGTAATGATTATTGAAGATATAGCTAGTTACGTTGTTGAGTGGATAATATGGCACATCGAGGTTGAAAACGGAAAAGTTGGTAAAAAGAATATATGGTGGAATGAATCTGTTCCTAGTACAATTAAGTGCAAAAATGGAACTTAAGCAAAAACTTTAAAAGACTCAGCAATCAGCAATCAGCAATCAGCAATCAGCAATCATAGAGTGGAAAAAGGAAAAAAAAAAGGGTGCAGACTTTTTTTTAAGTAGTCCTAATTTCTAGAAAAAAATTGTATTTTTTATTTTATATATATAATTTTTATTTTGAAAATTTAATTTATAAGTAAATAAATTAATATAAAAATTGAAAGAAAAGTGATCATATTTTTTAGATAATATTTTAGTGAGAGTTAGAGTTACATTTTTACCAAATTATCCTTTAATTTTGTCTCTACTTAAATATAGAAATGTAAGAATAATTTTGAATTAAAAATAAGAATCTAAATAAAAAAATTCACTCCAATAATAATATTGATAAAAATATAGTTGGTAACTTGGTGGCCCATTCTGTCTGTACAGATACTGATTCAGCAAAATCAAAATGGATTGGCATACAGCCGTGAATTCCCTCACAATTTTTATTTATTTTTTATATTTAAAGGTTGAGATTTAAAGTTGTAAAATGCAACTTTAAATCTAACTATCCATATTAATTGCATCAGGTGGTACATCCGATATAGATTGTGGCTCGTTCTGTCTGCAGTCTGTACAGATACTGATTTATCATTCGACCACCATCTAGCAGTGCCCTACCCCAGATAAAAGCTATTTAGTATTTACTGCACCTTTCTATGACCGACCAACTCTCTCACTCTATAAGAATAACAACCAACCAAGCACCCCCCACTTTCTTCACAGAAGAATTTTCTGAAACCATCTCTTCCTCTAAATTAAGATGCTACCACCTTGGAATATGCTTTTCGTATTGCTTTTTCTGATAAGCATGCATTCACTACATGAGGGTGAGGCTACCAATATGATGAAGAAAAACCAGGTCTTTGGTCCACTGCAGCCTCAAGTCCCTCCAAACTCTCTGCCTGTGCCCGATTCTCCCAAGACCGGCGACACCTGGTTCGGCAAAATGGCCTTGGCAAGTGATTTTCCTTTGCTACGCCGAGAGCTTCTTAAGGGTTATTCTCACCCATCTGCTCCGAATCCAGACACCTATATCCCAGCTTCAACAAGCACTTCAACCAAACACATAGCTGCACCTGCACCATCGCCGGAGTTTCGTTTCCAACGCCGGAAACTTCGTAAGGGTTATACTCAGCCATCTGCTCCGAATCCAGACACCCATATCCCAGCTTCAACAAGCTCTTTAGCCAATCACAGAGTTACACCTGCACCATCCCCAGTACTGTAAGAGTGTCCTCCGCCTCATGCTATGACCTAGCCCCCCACATGAACATATATTCCCTATCTTTTCTTTATTACCATAATATAGTACTCGTATTCAAAAAAGAAAAAGCATTAGCAGACATATATGTAACTGTTTTGGTTCAACTGATGTTTTTTATGGATCATATATGTATGTCATGATGATATGAACTGGGGTTTATCTTGAACTGTGGGGTTTATATATATGTGTATGTGTGTTTGGTTAGCTGCATCACCTTTCAAAGATCAAAGGCTTAGTCTTCTTAAGCTATAAAGTTTTATATTACGAAATTCCAAAATTTGATTCTTTTTCTCTTATCTACTTCATAGCAAATCTGTTTGACAGCCGAGAAAATTGAGGGAAATAAAGGAAATTTAAAGTCTAGGCCAGACCACAGCGTTAGAGTACTAAATTGCTTTCCCAATCTTTTCTCAGCAGCCAAAAAAACGCCATATTAACAAATCTAAATCTAATAGAACAAGAGCAGCCAATCATATTTCTCAGAAAAATAGTTCAGTGCAATTTAAGTGTGATTTGAGTTAAAGTTGGTTGAGATGTAGGGCAGTTTTGTATTTTGTATTTTTGGGAACAACAAACACACCCTAAACTAAAATCTAAACGACAGCTTAGAGAAGCTTGGGGAGGTCGGCGACCATGCAGCATTGCAATGATGTGGGTGTCACATATATACGTGACATATAATCCCTTGTACTCAAAACTTGTACATGTACCATACAATATTTTAATTCATGAAACGATTAAATCTTCATTAAATATGTGTTTATCTGTTAACCTTTTGTAAGATGTTCAATAAGCCTTTCCAATACCAAAATACCATATATATGACTCACATGCATGAGTGGAGCAAAGCTAGTCCTCTAAACCAAATATTAACAATATCCATATCTTATGATAATATTCTTTTTATAGACAAAAATCCTCAGTTCAAACAAATTTTATAGATAACTTTTTTAAGTACTAAAATACCATCTTTAATTCACATGAAGGGATTTTTTTAATTTTTTTTTATAAAAATTTACCAAAAATTTAAATTGCCATAAATTGTTTTTAAGAAAATGATAAAAATATTTTTAATAACCTTAAACAAATTATATCTGCTAGAACAATGCCAACACAAGAGGGTACCAACTAGCAAGTATACACATTGTGAGGAGTGAAAAAACCTAAGTGGGTATTTGGGTCTTGGGCTTTATCAATGGGCGCTAGTTCGTTCTTGATTAAAGGCTTTTAGGGTCATGAGTTGGCTCACAAGCCGAGGGCCCGAGGATTCATCCGAGGAAGAGTCACTCTTCGGACAGACCAGTGATTACTTGGAGATTCACTAGATAGATCAGGGAAGAGTTCTGGAAAGACTGTAGGTTACAGAGGGAATCCAAATACCCTCTAGACATTTCGGTGTAAGAGAAATATCTCAGGAAAAGGCTGCTGCCTCCACATTAAAGACCCTGCACCTACCTCCCTGGCCGCATTAATGGGAAAGTGACCCCTGAACAGTGGAGTTCAGCCTTCTAGCTAGTATTTAAAGATTTCAAGAAGGTGGTAGAAAGAGAATTTTGGGTGACACGTGGATAAAGGGAGAAGGAAAGAAAGTATTTAAGGGGAGAAAGGGGAAGCAGGGAGGGAGGTTTTTTTTGGGAAAAAGAACTCAAGAAGGACTAGAAGCTGTAATCTTTATAAGAAAAAAGAGGAATAATATACAAAGGGTCCTCGACCTACGTCCGAGGAGGTTCATTTTTCTCTATTTGTCCATTGTTTATAAATATTGTAATATTTTGGCCCGTTCATGAAGTTTCGAGCACCATCGAATTAGATTGCGAACCCACACTCTACAAATTGAATTGTTTAAGGCTCATTGGGCCTGAGCCCACGTATATTTTTGGGTCCAAGTGCAATTGTGCACTTACACACATGTTCATTGAAAACCTCCGGACCAAATATTAACATTACAACCTAACATATGAAACCAACATTACCAGATGGAATAAAAAAAACTGCATTAATTAGAAAATGAAATTGAACGAGATTGATGCAATTGAAACTTGAAACTAAACAAAACCAAAATTGTAAGCAGCTAAGCCAAGCCAAGCCAAGCCACATGCCCAGCAAGTAGAGAGGAGTTTAGTCGCTCTCAGTCTCGTATTATCTTTGGTTGACATGGATAGATCCAAAAGTGAAATACCCACCCGTTTGACAATTGTTTTCACTTAACATCACTCAATTATTTTTACTGTTTTGTGGAACCCACACACTGACCCAAAGAAAACTTTTCTCTCCTTTTTTTTTTCCCCTGACTCTTACATCTTTCTTTGCCTCTCTCTCTCTCTCTCTCTCTCTCTTTTTTCTAGAACAGCTGCGGGATCGGGAGGTCGAGCTCGTGAAATCGACTTGCCTCTCCTTTTTTTTTTTCCCCTTCATCTTTCTCTGGAACAACTGCGACGAGGGAGGTCCAGCTCGTGAAATCGAAGTGATTGTTCTCCTTTTTTTTTTTTTTCTCTGGAACAAGTTTTGAGTACAAGGGATTATATGTCACATATATACGTGACACCCACATCATTGCAATGCTACATTCAAATTTCTCAACATCATGTGGTAATCCCTTGGGACTTGGTCACTTAAAATTTTACGAAAAATTATTAGATACTTCCGGAGTACCATAAATACGTACTCTCCCTCTCACATAAATAGTGGATCCCACCATGAATTTAATTAATGGGACCCACCATTCATGTGAGAGGAAGGAGTAGGCATTTATGGTACTCCGGGAGTACATAATAATTTTCCAAATTTTACAAGTCGAAATCCAAAAATTTCGCCATATGCCCAATTTTTTTTTTTAAATTAAAAAGAAAGCTCCTTTTATTGATTTAATTTTTTAAATATATTTTGTCGGCAAACACCTTTTTTTTTCTTGTCCTGTAGTTTCGGAGGTCTGGATACAGTTAAAAAGCAACAAAAAAGTGGAACCAAAAAGAAAAAAATAGAAAATAAAAAAAGAAAAGAAAAGGTTCACGGCGTTTTTTCCGCCCAACAAATCTAGAGAGATAAACAACAACAACGTTGAGAAATCCAAAATCCAAAGTTGAATTCATTTTATTTTAGATAGAGTAGATTTTTGTTTTTATACTTGTGGACATAATTTATGATGACTTATCACTTATTGCCATTCAAGAAAGCAAGGTTTGTATATCGAATTGCATAATACAGGTGAGTTTCAACATACACAAGTAATGGATGTGTGTTCAATATATATACACAGTAACACAGGTAATGATTATCTACTCAGGCCAGTGAACACATAAGAGCATCCACAGCAGTGGAGCTAAAAATTTAGCAATTTAGCTCCACCAAAAGTTACTTTATCTATTTTATCTACACACATGCTGCAGCAGTGGATCTATTTTAGTTTTCAACATAATAAAATAATATAAACATCACAATAAAATAATATATCTACCACAATAAAATAATACATCTCACTACAATAAAAATACCACAATAAAAAAGTAATGTGAACGCAAAATAAAAAATTAATTTTTTTTAAACATGAACAGCGCATCTATCTATAGATGTGCATCAGAAGAATGAACTAAAAAAAATAGATTTAACTCCACTGCTGCATGCTTCTTTTTGGTGTTTTGGTGGAGCTAAAATAGCTATATAGCTATTTAGCTCCACTGCTGCAAGTGCTCACTGGTAACATCACATTGACAACCTCGTGGTCCCCATTCATTTGCTTTTGAATTTTGACAACCTTGTGGACAAGCCCACCCAAAAAAAAAATTATCCTGACAAATTAAATCGTGACATTTTAATTTGAACTCTTTTTTTAATTAAAAGATAGAAAAACTTTAACTCTGATTAAAGACTATCTATACGCACGACTATATATTTACTAAAAATCATTAATTGTTTTTAAAGAAAAACGTTAATAGAGTAGCTCATTTGGTCGGAGGAAGTAGTTGTCTTTTCTCAATATTAGAGTACAAAACACAAGAAGATAACCAAAAAAAAAAAAAAAAACAGAAATAATAAATAGTGACAATATTTTTTAATATATATAAACATGGTGTTTAGAATATCATGATTAATTTATAAAGTCTAGGGTTTAAAATGACAATTAAATTATGGTTTAATTTGTAACATGAGATAACCTTTGGGGTTTCTTTTAGGGATTTCCCCAAAATTTTATTTTGATCCATGACATAAATATAAGGTTTAATTATTATTTTTGATTTTTTTTAAGAGAGTTTCAACCATCAAAAACTTCATCAAGGTAAGTGAAACCCACATTATTTTTGATTCTTAATATTTGTTCCATGTGTCAAAATTTTCTTTTAATATTTTAAATGTGTTGATTTAATAATTAACACTTTGATATTATGTCAAACTAGTCTCTACTCTTAGAGCATCAATGTGACTAGAGTATCCGCTGAGAGAGAGAGAGAGAGAGAGAGGGAGAGATTATAATATATGGGGCCACAAAGCTGACAATTTTCCCATAGTTAGGTGCTTCTGTTTCTGTGAACAAAATCAGAAGCGAAGGCCATGGAAGAGGCTACGCTCTTTGCATGGGATGTAGGAATCAGTGTTTCTCATGCTCTTGTGGACTCGGCAAATGCTTAGATTACTATTGCTAGTCTTGTCGCTGGGACCCACTCAAAGCTACAGGAGTTTCGTTCCTTTGAAGTTTCACACGTCAAGAGACAAGCCAGCTTTCCCGCACATGCTTTAGCTGCATATGCCAAGGATATTGATTTGCTTGTATCATGGATGGAGGAATGCCCACCATTCATTCAATCACAAGTGTTTCATGGTGCTTTGTCCTTATCTTCTTATTAATAAAAATCCCATATTTCTCATTAAAAAAAAAAAAAAATCAAAGCTTCCGTGGGAGAGTGAACTGGGTCTCATTCTCACACTTCATTTTCATTCGAGATTTATTGCTTACGTATTATTTAAACCAACGTTCCACTTGTTCATTTACGTATCATTTTCGTTCCACTTGTTCATTTACGTTCCACTTGTGCACCAATATACTATACTATTCCTATAAGGCACACAATTAATTTCATTGTCATTATCAGCATATTGAGTTGGGTGAATACAAAGATTTTTCCCAATCTATCACCCATTTAAACAATTAATAATAATAATAATAATAATAATAATAATAATAATAATAATAATAATAGAAAATAATTGCTAAAAGTAATCAACGACTAATAGAACTAAAAATTTGACAGTAATATCTTTCTTATCCAAACAATTTTCATTTAGAACATAGAGTTGTGGCTTAAATAAACTACGAATCATGTTCTACTGAATTACTAACAAGCAATCCATAGAAGCACAAATAAGCTTACATTCCAATTGAACAGGACATCATTTGGTAATTATAAATTATCCGTTAGAGTGGTAGGCTAACAAAACTTCTAAAACTCTGGAATGAAGTAGGAAACTATAAGAAGTTTACACAAGATAAAAATACCTTAGATTAACAAAACAAAATGGATAAGACTGTTATTTTGATTAAATGAAGTAAAATGACTACATATACATACAGTAGTAAAGTAGAAGCTTATCTTCTACCACAAAAAAGGTAGAAGTTTAGCTTTTCATTGAATTCGGTGACTCAACAAGTACTACCCACTACTACCTACTAACTTAATTTGAGAAATTAAAGCGAAAGCTACAGTTAAGGAATTGTTACCAACAAAGAATAAAGGCCAATCTGTAAAGAGAAAACATTCTATCAGGCTGTGGCGTAAAACCAGTGTTTTACGCCAGCCAATAGACTCCTGCCATGTGGACAATATTAAGTTCTCACTTAAATCCCTCTCCAAATAGAGAATGAAGAAAGAAAACCACAACCCTCTCAGAAAAAAGCTCAATTCGAATTGTTTGTATGTACCTCATTTTCATAGCATTCCAATCTGCCTCAAACGAGGCAGCAATCGAGGCCATAGCCTGCCACGTCATCAACCACAACCATAAGAAACCAAAACACAAACACAAACAGAGCAAAATTCATGAGACTCCAAAGAAACCCATAAACCCAGAAAAACCCATCAATAATTTGAAATCCAAATTGGGGAAAAGGGAAAATCATGAAAAACAAACCTTTGGATCGTGGCACACGGCGGCTCTGGTATGTTTCCAAGCTCCACGTACAGCTCTGGCGACCTTTGTGGTGGTGAGCTTCAATGTGTGGTGTGGTGGAGGTTTGAGCAAGGAAAGATGGAAGAGGGAGGAAGCTTTTGTCTAAGGGTTATAGGTTTTCTTAATCCGTTTTCACGCACAGCTTCGAAGAACTCTGTGGCGGTAACTTCGGTGTGTGGTGTGGTGGAGCTTTTGTCTGAGGGCTTGGCGGTGAGCTTTTGTCTTAAAGGGTTGTGGTTTTCTTTCTTCGTTCTCTGTTTGGAGTTTGTTTGGAGAGGGATTTAAGTGAGAACTTAGTATTATCCACGTGGCGGGAGTCTATTGGCTGGCACAAAACACTGGTTTTACGCCACAGCTTGATAGAATGTTTTCTCATCTCTTAATAATCTTGAACAAGACAACAGCCATCCGTATTGCAATGACGATGAAAATAATTGGCATAAAATAAACAAAAAAGATTGACAGCAGCCCTGTTTGTTTCAAGGCAAGCATTTGCAATTGACCGAAACCCTGTACAAAAGATTAATAGTAAAATTTTAATTCAAAAAATTAATTAAACAAAACAATGTTACTACTAGGACTACTGAAATCAGTGGGTTGAGGGGACCAAATCAATTTAGTCCTACAATTGTTTTTACAATTTGTTCAGGAAAGATGGGATGCAAAAGGGCATATATAGATAACTTTTATCTAAGCATCTATTAGGTCCAAGGAGGTTATTGTAAATATCACTCTTGTTGTTTAGGTGTTTGAAAGTTTAGAAATTAGAGAAATAGGATTGAAGAAGAAACTAGACTAAAGTTTAATTGTGAGATAATGGGAGAATGAGATAAAACAAGGAATTATTTAATAAGTGAGAGTGAGAGAATTGAGATCGAGAAGGAACTAGGGAGAGAATTATAAAGAATTCAAGAGAGAAAGGTCCAAGCAGATGAATCACTATTCACTAATGAGAATAGAGTTACAAGTTGAGTATTTATACAGGGACTTGCTCCAATCCTGATGGTTGTTCATTTAGCACTTGTTCCTCAACCAATAGCAATGCTGAGGAATCATAAAGGGTCAGTGGAAGCCTCATGATAAGTGTGAGGCTTGAGCAGTATAGCAAAGGCAATGTAATAATGATAGTTAAGTAACTGTGTAGGAATGGATCTTACCCGAGTTGAGTGACGAGGTAGAATGTCTTGTGCAAGATCTTCAGGCAGAGCAGGAGCAGGGGACCCAAGCTTAGGGTTGGGTACCTCGTCTTCGACCTGTTCATCTTCCCCCTGGGAAATCTGTGGTTGGTTGTAAGTGGATTTACAAGATTAAAACTCGCTCTGATGGGTTCATTGAGTGCTACAAAGCTTGTCTTGTTGCAAAAAGTTTTACACAGGGGTATGGGATTGATTATGAAGAGACCTTTGTTTCAGTTGCTCGTATCTCATATGTTCGTGCCCTCTTAGTTGTTGCTGCTGCTAGTAAATGAGATCTTTTCTAGATGGATGTCAAAAATGCATTCCTTAATGGGGATTTAAGTGAAGAAGTTTATATGTAACCTCCTCCTAGTCTCTCTATTGAATCAAATAAGGTTTGTCATCTTTGACGTGCACTTTATGGCCTTAAACAAGCTCCAAGAGCTTGGTTTGCTAAATTCAGCTCTACCATCTCTCGCTTGGGTTACATGGTCAGTCATTATGATTCTGCCTTATTTCTTCATCGCATTGACAGAGACACTATTTTACTTCTTCTGTATGTGGTTGATATGATCATAATTAGTGATGACCTCAGTGGCATTCAAGAACTCAAGAATTTTCTCAGTCAGCAGTTTGAGATGAAAGATCTTGGACATTTCAACTACTTCTTGGGTCTTGAAATCACTCATTCTACAGATGGACTTTACATTACTCAAGCCAAGTATGCGTTTGAACTCTTGTCTCGAGCTGGACTCACTGATAGCAAGACTGTTGACACTCCAGTTGGGCTTAATGCGCATCTGACTCCCTCAGGGGGGAAACCATTGTCTAATCCCTCTTTACAGACGCTTGGTTGCCAGCTTAGTTTATCTCACTGTTACTCATCCAGACATTTCCTATGTTGTTCATCTAGTAAGTCAATATCTGTTTGCTCCACGATCGACTCACTATGCTGTTGTTCTGCGTATTCTTCGATACCTAAAGGGCACTCTCTTCCATGGTCTTTTTTATTTTGCTCAGTCCCCTCTTATTCTCTGTGCATTTTTTGATGCTGATTGGGCAGGAGATCCTCCTGATCGCAGTTCCACCACTAGTTATTGCTTTCTTCTTGGTTATTCTCTGATTTCTTGGCGAAGCAAGAAACAAACTATGTGGCCGCTCCAGTACTAAAAGACAATATCGTGCCCTTGCTAATACCACATCTGAGCTCATTTGGCTATGATGGCTTTTCAAAGACTTACATGTGTCTACATCCTCTGGTACTCCACTTTATTGTGATAACCAGAGTGCCATTCATATTGCACACAATGATGTCTTCCATGAACAGACTAAACACATCGAGATCGGTTGTCATTTTATCCGTTATCATCTTGTCCATGGTGCTCTCAAGCTGATCTCAGTCTCTTCTACAGATCAACTTGCAGATATCTTCACCAAGTCACATTCTAAGGGACGCCTTCGTACTTAGGTTGACAACTTCAAGTTGGTTTCGCATCCACCTTGAGTTTGAGGGGGTTGTTAATGTGTATAATATTATGGGCTTTAGGCCCAACTAGATTACTTGTATAATACACATTCTTGTACTACACTCTTACTTGTACTGCCCTCCTATACCTCCTATATAAAGGCATTCATGTATATTCTTTCACTGAGAAATACAATATAATTATTCAGTATTTCTAACAGAAATAAATTAAAAAAAAAAAAAAACTTGGCTTAAACTTGGGGATCAAAATATTGGGTTCTTCCATAGAGTCCATTAGATGTTTACTAAATGTAGACGGTGTCAAACTGGAAGACCTTAAAGCAATTAAAGAGTTGGTTATGTCCTATTACAAAAAAATATTGGGCCAACTTCCCTCTTAGCTCTATAATTTAGATATTGCAAGGATCGCTAATTTTTTACCCATACAATTTTCTTGCGGGCAAAAGGAACTATTGCAGGGTGGGGTAACTGCTTATGAAATTAGGGATACCATCTTCTCAATGAAGGATGACAAAGCCTCTGGTCTATATGGGTTTTCTGCACTCTTCTATAAAAGATCATGACCCATTGCTAAGGAGGATGTCACTATGTTGTGAACTAGGATAATTTAATGAATATAAAAGATAGTCAATTCAAAATGACCAATCTCCTGAAGTTAAGAGAGAAAATAGACATGTTTGGTTAATTTTCTGCTTGATTCTCATTAATGCATTTAATGTATGAGAAATACTATGTCCACAACATTTTCACAACAAATCTTAAGTGGCAGGTTGTTACTGGTTGTTATTGTTGGGATAAAAAAATAATCTCAGTGATAGGTTCAAATTTAAACCAATAACAACTAATCACCTATGATTTATTGTGAAAATGTTGTGAACGTAGCACTTCTCTTTAATGTGCACAAATAGCCAAGGATGAGATAACCTCATTAACAAATCCTAAAACATGCGAACTAATCCTATCCTAAAACATAGGAATCAATTTGAATACAAGCAAATAACAATACTAATCTACTGATACCTTATTCAGATAAAGATTTATCACTAAGTCTAAATTTAAATACTTCAAATTCAAATAACAATTTATCTTGAATATCATCTTAGGTCATAACACACTAATTCTGTATTATCCATCTTCAACACATGGAGGTTGCTCAAAGAGGTTAATTCAAGTTCAACCATCACTACTTTGGTGCCTAAAGTTCCAAACCTTCAAAAATGGGGACTTTAGGCCTATATCTTGCTGCAACCCGATATACAAGTGCACTACCAAGATTCTTGCTAGTAGACTTATTCCTTGCTAATATGATTAGAAATAACCAGACAACACTCAGTCCTAATAGGTGCATTGCAGAAAATATTGTTCTTGCTCAAGAATTGGTGAATAACTATGACAGGTAGATGGGTATTTTCCAAGATGCATTACAAAGGTGAATCTCATGAAGGTATATGAATATATGATTCCATCCATTTGGACTTTGCATTGTTTAGCTGCCATTGGACTCACCTGAGAAGTTTGTGGCATAGGTTAAAGAATTCATCTCTTATCCCTCATTCTTAATAGCAATCAATTGAAGTCTAGTGGGTTTCTTTAACAGGGGTAAGGGTCTTGCTATTTTCCTTTAGAGAGGTACTGATGGTCTTGTATAGAATGAAAAAGCGGCTTGGGATGTTGTTTGTTTTCCAAAAAAGGAAAGTGGTCATGTCCTTAAAAGGGTGGAGGAATGGGATAAGGCGGCCATTATGAAATTCATATGGCTTCTCTTCAACCAAGCTGAATCCTTATGAGTTGCATAAGTCAAGTTGCAGATTCTTAAAGGCCAAAGTTTCTGTTGTGTTAGGAGCTTGCATGACTGCTCTTGGGGGTGGAGGAAAATTTTAAAGCTCAGGACCTATTTAGGCCTCTCTAGGACAAGTTTGGTCATAGAATGGTCTATGAAGCTGCTAGCGTTGTGAATGCCAAATTAGCTAGTGTCATGAATGGTAGAAAATTAATTTGGGGCCCTGTTAGGTCAAAAAACCTGGTTTTTATCCTACACAAGTTGCTTTTGATCAAATTTGGGATAAAAACAAGGCTTGGTGGATTCCTTCAAGAATAGGGCCCTTCATTGTTGCTAGTGCTTGGGATTAAATTAGGTAGGATTGTCCTAAAGTAGAATGGTGGAAAGTTATTTGGTTTCCTAAAGTTATACCAAGATTTGCTTTCATCTCATGGTGGAAAGTTAGAACTAATAACAATTTACCGCTTTAGATTTATTGTGAAAATATAATGAAAATATTGTAAATACAAGAATCCAATCTAAATTATATTTTCTGTGTCTAGTACGGCTCCTTTGCTCTACTTCGACCAAATCAATTGATTTCAAGATTGTTTTAGGTTGAACGGCAAATAATCAAAGAAAAAAAAATTTATATAAATAATTGACAAAAATAAGATCAATGAATTGCTGAACACAATTAATTGGGGTTTCCTCTATCCAAAAGACATCTGTATCAATAACTCTAGCATACTTGGCTAAGAAAAAAAATTTGAGTGTCTCAAGCAAGGGAAATTATTGGAACCTCCTGAATGGTCCTTTTTGCTCCTCCCATCTAATAAAAAAGTGCCACTTAGTTTAAATTTATGACTCAGCTACACATCACCACTGATTTTCAAAATCAATTAGCCTCGGCTGTGTGGAATAAAGAGCTTTGAAAACCTGCTTAAAAATAAAGTAGGTCCTTCAAATTGATGTAAAACAATTGACCAATTAATTAGGCCAAAAGCATTGATACCAAAACATGAAACAATCATCGTGAGATGTTCACTTGCAAGTGCATGTGCAAGGAAGGGAACACCGCTTTCTTGAAGTCTTTAATCTTGATGAGACGTATACGGCCTAAAAACCTTGTGTGGGCCTTTTTTGCAAATGTTGGGCAGGGCTGCCTGCCGCTACACTAGGGCCAAAGATTTCTAGATCAGGGAGTTGGGACCGGTCCAAGAGCAACCTTCTTTAGTTCAGCTTGTACGCAAACAATGCTCCTATTAATCAGACTTCGATCACAGGCCCATAGCAAGCAGAACTGTTACATCAGCTACGACAGGCAGATACAATAAGATAATAATAGAAAATTCCTTTAGGATTTAGATAAAATAAATAGTGAGCTTTGATAAGGAGTGCCCGTTTCACAAAATAGCAACAAAATAGTAAATATTGAATAAACAACCGCAAGCTTATTAAAAGAAATAAATGTCAGCCTATCGCGTTAAGTTATGCTGCTAAGTCTAAGTCAAGAAGGGGAACCACCTCTTCAATGTGACTAATCTCCACAAAAGGGGAAATTAGCTGCTTTGAAGGGGTGGACCTAAATGACTTGTATTTTACGAGATCTTTCTCCGTTACCAGAGAGCATGGGTTGGAGAGGAAGAGGGAGATTGACCCATCCGGTGCATGCCTACCGTTCTGTTCTCTCTGTTTTCTTTACTTCTTCTCTCTATTCCTTAGTTCTTTTCTCTCTTTCTTTTCGTTTTTTACTCTCCTTTCTCTTTTCTCTGATTCTTTCTCTCTTTTGTGTTCGTCTTTTATACTCACTGCCTTTTTTATTTTTATTTTATTCTAGCGATTATACCCTAGAGGTTGCCGTCCTTTTTTCTCCGTGCACAGCAAAGGTCCCTTATATAAGGCCAGCCGTAGCAGGCATTTATCATTTTAGCCCTTAACCATTTTTGTCTGGTGTGGGTGTTCTTGCCGACCATTATTGACTGGTCAGTCACCCAGCTAGCGCCATTACCTACGCTGGTCGTGCCATTTTGCTTCACCAAACAAAGAAAGCTCTTTCGTTTGTTTGTTTGTCATGGCATTTCTCCCTGCCACGGTGTAAGCACTCTCCTTCTCTCCCTCTCTTATGGCATGCACCTAATGGTTCCAACTCAGCTTTGCCTCTTTTGGGTGGTATGTCATCCTAGCAGGACATTGCCTCCAAAAGAACTTGAGCAAGAAACATGAAAATGAGTTTTTCCCCCTCCCACAACCAAACCGTGCCCTCTTACCTCTAACCCAAAACCTCACCATTTCCTGTATTGGCTGGGTACGGGCTAGTGGTGCCTAGGCCTTGCGCGTGCCTTACCTCCATGCTCATCCAAATTCTACCCGCTGCTCATGTGTCTACAGCGGTCTGAAGGTCAATCTGTCTAGTCTGCCATTCATCTTTGACTTCTTATGGCGTGGGTCGTATTCCTTGACTTCTCATTTATGGCTTGCTTCTTTTAGGGGGCTGGGCCTTGCCCAATTGTGGGCTATTCCGTGCTTTCAACCCCTGTTATTTGTTTCCTGCCACACCATTCTACTATGCTGGCCGTGAGGTTTGTCTGACCTAGAGGCGCTGGGTCTCTTTGGGCTTTGCTGCCCATGTCTTTGGGCTTTTCTTCCTACTGAGCTTCTAAAAAAATAAGCATCTACATTTAGCCCCTTGAGCATATGAAATGCTTTTGCAGTTCATATGTGAATAAAGACTTTCCTATTCCTTCAGTTTTCTTCTTCTTCTTTTTCTTCGTGGGCTTTTTTGAAAAGTGGACCCCAACTCATATATATATATATATATATATATATATATATATTCTTTTCCTGTCGTGAACAGTGTCGTCTCTTCAAATTTCTCAGTTTAGCAGTTATTCTGAAACATAGCCTCCGCTTCATTAACTTCTTCCCTTATCCGCTAGCTGACCCGTCGCATCTCTTTGCACCCTTCCCCATGGCGCGGGTATTTAAGACTAAGTCTTTTCAGATTTCAGGCATAAACACCCTTTCTCTTCTCTTTTCTCCTCAGTGTCTTCCTTCCTAATCCTTACAAATCGTCTCCCTCGACCAACCAATACACCATGACACCAACTAAAGGTCAAACCTTTTCTCGCCGTAAAGGAAAAGAGGTCGTTGACGATCTTGCTGCACGTGAGGTAGGCGAAGAGGTCGCCTATTCCAAGTTAGACCATTCCGATGAGGAAGTAGAATGGTGCGACCTTAACAGCGAGTGTGCCCCCCTCATAGATCCTTGGTATGATGTTCACGGCCACTTCCTTAAGGTTCCTAGTGACTATGTGCCGTTGCCGGCAAGCCGTGTGTGGCTTGCTCTTTGTCGGCGTAACCCTGATGTCTCTTGGGCTTCCTTGCCCTTTTCAATCTCCGATCTCTCTATCTGCCAAGGCATTTCACTCCCTGTACCCATCCACTTCGAGTTTGGGTCTGGTGCTACCTCGGGTTGGAAGGAGTGGGTAGACCGAGAGTTGTTAAACACAAACTTCATGGGTTTGCTTCAGCGGGCTGGCGTATTGAAGGCCATCGTTCAATCTCGTCGTTTTGGCCAATTTCAGGGACTTATTTAATCTCCGCCACTTAGTTCGCCGATGGTGCATCACTACCCACACCTTCTTTCTCTCCTACGGTGTGATCACTGTAACCTTGGAGGATGTGGCGAATCAGTTTTTCTTGCCCATTCTTGGCGATGTCGATCCTGCCACCCTTGAGCTTTCCCCAGAAGAAAAGGCCATAGAGGCCGAATTGAAGAAAAGGATGAGTGGTACCCACCGTCGAATTGAAGAAGAGGCCTATTCTGGATTGGTTCTCCTTCAAAGCTTTCCCCCACCGCTAACCGTGCTACCTTTGCCACATTCTGGTTATGCAAGTTTGTTTTTGGTTCTCACCCACACTATGCTGTGAAGCCTCTATACTTTCGTTTGGTCATTAAGATTTCTGCTGGGGTGAGTCTGCCGCTAGCATCCATGTTCCTGGGGCATCTGTATGTCCAATTAGACATCTTGCGGAGCGACGAGAGTCAAGCAGGTTCTTGTCACTTGATCACCACCTCTATTCACAATACCATCTTGCAGCACATGTTGTATGAATGTTGTGCCAAGCATTTGATAAAGTGTAGGCCCGTTCGCTTAGCTAAAGAGAAGTATAGTCTGTGTTCGAAGGTTATCACGGACTTCTGTGGCAGGTTTGATTCCGATTTTCCTTTGGCTTTTCGTTGGGCTGGTTTAAAGCCGATTGGGCATCCTATTGTTGAGTTCTTCGATAAAGGAGTTGGGTTTTCTTGGAGGGCGTATAGGAATTTAGGTACAGGTTATACATGTAAGGATTCTGTTATGGGTACATTTGCTGATGCTGTTGGCACTACCACCCTGCTGATTGACTTTGATGAGAGGGGTATAACGTATTTGGCAGCCACCAACGCTGGGTGGTTGCCGTATTTGGCTGATGAAGGTGTTAGGTTGGTACATTATCCTGCCAACCGTGTAAGGAGGCAATTCAGACTGGATTAGGACATTCCTAATGACATACTGCTTTTCAGTACACTATCTCTTTTCTTGTGGAGTCTCCCACTTCTATCCGACCTTTCCTGCGGCATACTGCTTTTGAGTTTTGGAGTCGGCACTTCATCACAGTTACTATTCCAGGCTCTCAGAGGGAAGGCATTTGCACTGCTACTATGCACGGGTACTGGCAGGCAGTGATGATTTCTTTTGAGAAGGAATTATTGGGCAGACGTGGATTTTCCCTCATCCCACCTGATGGGCTTGGCGCAGTTGTCTCTACCAATCCCTGCTTGCTTTTACCTTTTGCATTTGTACGGGCTTATGCTAGAAAACAAAGCCGTTCTACCATATTCGAGTGGGTCGAGGAGGAGAAAGGGTGGTACTGGCACGCTGGCGATTACCCTGCTGGCTGGGAAAAGAAAGTGAAAGTGACTAATATCCCTGTCCCAGTGAAGAAAAGTTCTATCAAGTCTAAGCCTGCAAAGAAGAAGGTAGGTAATGACTCTTCTAAAACTTGCTCAGATATTGTTCCCTTTGAAAGCGATTTGCCTCCTATGAGTAACATAGTATTAGAGAGCACCACTCCTCCTTCCGTTTGCACTCGTTCTAGCAAACGTTCCGCCGCAGGCAAGACCAGGCCTACCATTCCTCGGTCATCCACTGATGCTCCTCCCTCCAGCAGGACACGGGGTAGTAAAAGGAAAACTTCTCCTCCCAAAGCACTAGCCACTACTGAGCGGAGGGTATGTTATCTCTAACTCTCCCTCATTCTTTTTCATTCTTGTTTAGAATTCTTCTTGCGGTTAACCCATGCTGGATTGTTCCCTTCTCCTTATTTCTTCTCTTGCAGTCGAAGTACAAGGAAGACTCATCGGCTACCCATCCCATTCCGCTTGATGAGCCCGAGTTTGAAGTATGCCTTCTTCTTCCCTTTCCCTTATTTTTTTTTATTCGTGTCTCTAACCTTCATCTTTTGTTCTCTCAGGCTGATCCTAAGCCCATCTCTATGTATGGTCCGACGGCTGAAGAGATTTCTGCCTCCCAAGGTATTCTCATGGAGAGCTTCTTTGATGGGGCGGATGTGGCGTTTCTTGCTGCGACCTCTGCTACTCCTGTTGCTCCACAGGGAGTTCTGGCTGAAGGGGTCAGTGAGACCATTCCCATTCCTGCCGCGACACCCACATCCCAGGAAAAGGCTATTCCTGCTGCTGCTGTTCAGGCCGAGGCTGTTTCTCCGGCTGCGCCCCTTATCATCTCCACCGGTGATCCTTTCGCCTCTCTATCCCAGGCTGTGAAGGATGGCTCTTCTTTAGTGGTCACCCCTTGTCCTCTGAAGAGTCTGAGGATGTTCTAGAGGACTCTAATGATGAACCTGCCAAGAAAAAGAGGGTTTTCGAATCTGAAGGAGAAGAAGAAAGCTCTGGGCACGGAGTTGAATTCATAGGTATGTATCTCCATGTGTTGCCAAGTTTCTATTCCCTTCTTTTTTTTTTGTTATCTCTTCTTCATATATATCAGTGACACTCTTCCTGCTGTGGCCCCTCCCCAGTTATTTTGCATGTCCATTCTTTCTTATTGCAGAGACTTCTGAAGAGCAAGAAGTTGCAGCAGACAAAGATATGCTTACAGTTACTTCCTCAGCCACACCTGTAGCACCTGTTTCTGCTGTTCCCATAACCCCCACTCTCGCAGGCCCTGGTGAGTTTCTCTTTTCCTCTTCTCTTCATCATCTATTCACTGTGTGTTTCAATTTGCTTGCCTCACATATTCTTATTCCGCTTTCTACGCCTTCTGCCAGGTTCGCTTCCCACTGTCCCCTTTCAGTTTGAGGTGGGTAGCAGTTTTGCCGCGGTGCTAGATCCAGTGAGTGAGGCCACGACTTTCTTCACTCATTTCGACCAGCACAAGGTTAACGACCTCGATCCTGCAGATTTCTAGGGTTCCAGGCCTCCCTATGTCGACTTTTATGGCTTTAGGATACCTGAGAATTGCACTTCCCATCTCGTGGCGATTTACAGTAGTCGCGGTGACTTTATGCGAGAGTTTAGGTACGATCTTTCTACCAGGGTGCATTTTCTAAAGCTGCTAGGGAGTGTGATGAACAACATCTAGCATAACTTTGTTGACACTATTTCATCTGAAAGGATCCTGTAGTGAAGGGCAGCGATTCAGGAGCTTGTCAGTGTTTTGCTATAGAATTCATCTTGGACCATCTCCGTGAGATTGCTTGTGCCCTTTTTAGGAGGAGGGTTCAGTTTGCCATTGATGCCATTGACGCACGCCTTAAGATCCTGAAGAAGGAGATGGCAGACTTGGAGGGCCGTCGTGAGCGACTTGTTTCAAGCATTGGTGGTGCTAGCCGTTTTGGTGACCAGACTCTTATCTCTGGACTTCACTGATGATGATGTGATTCATTTCCTTTTCTGTTTAGTACTTCTTATGTTTCCCTTCTCTTCTCCCTTTTTTTTAGAACTTATTTGGCGGGTTTGCCATAGTTTGGGTTTTGTAACTATAAGATGCTACAATGGGTAATTGTTTCCTTTTCTTGCTATAGTTATGACATGGGCGTGCCATTGTCGCTGATGATTTTATAGGGCACCTCGAACCTTACTATTATATTTTCCTTGATAAAGTTTGCCACCGCTCCTCTCGTGGCTTTGCGAAGTGGCACTGCCTCTGCCCACTTGGTGAAGTATTCCATAGCAACCAAGATCCATATGTATCCACGCGATGGTGGGTTAACTGGCCCCACTAACTCAAGCCCCCAAGTATAGAATGGCCATGGGGTGACCATACTATGCAGTTGCTGTGGGTGGGCGTGAATCAAGTTAGCCTGTACCTGGTAGCTGTGGCATCTTTTTACAAATTCTACCGTATCCTTTTTCATAGCGGGCCAATAGTAGCCCATCTATAGCAGACACCTGTATAACTTCTTCTTTCCTTGGTGTTCTCCACATTCTCTTGCGTGTAGCTCCCTTATCATACTCCTTGCTTCCTCAGGGCCCAGACAATGTAGTGGGTCTCCATCATACCCTTTTTTGAAGAAGACCCCGTCGTGCAAAAAGCAACGTGTTGCTAGCCTTTTAAGCTTGTATCGCTCACTGTGTTTTTGTGGCAGGACACCTTCTGCTAAGTACTGAGTGAATAGCTCTCTCTAATCCTCGCCGACGAACACAGCGTAGCTTTCTTCCCTATTAGCCGCAAGCTGGCAGGTCCCACATTGGACTTGGACTCGGTTCTCGTCTTTTCCCATACTTGGCCAGTAAAAGCCTGCCCTTTGGAGCCCACGGTAAAGGTTGACCCACAAGCCTTGTCGTGTACCTCCTTCAGCTTTCTCTGGCTCTCTTCTTGCCCCACACATCTAGACAGGACCTCTCCTGGCATTCTGCGGTATAGTTCTCCTCCTACCAGAGCATATTCTTTTAGTACCTTAACTCCGCAGGCTCACCTCCTTTCATTAAGACCTCCCTTATGGGATTCCACCAATCCTCTTCACATTATTCCTCCTGGACCTTTTCCTTCAATATTTTCGATGATAGATTCTTTCCTCTTACTAACTTCGATCTTGGCACTTTCCCTTTCAAATACTATTTGTGAGCCAAACGCGGCTAGCACATTCGCGAACCGATTCTCGCCTCTTGGCGTGTGCTCTATTTCAAAGGTCGAAAACCTTTCCTCCATCTTCTGGGCCATTGCTCGGTAAGGGGCTAAGCTGGGTTCCTTTAAGGAGAAGCTTCCTTTGGTCTGGCAGACCACTAGGTTCGAGTCCCCTATCACTTTCAAGTGTTTGACCCCCATTTCAAGGGTCGTGGCTAACCTAGTTAGGTAGGCTTTATATTCTGCTATGTTATTTGAGCAAGGGAATTCCAGTTTGAATGATAGTGCTACAACCTTGTTTTCTTCATGGTACAAAACTACTCCTACTCCCCCTGATTGGGCAGTAGAAGGCCCATCAAATTTCATCAACCATCGTTTTCCGACTTCTTCCACCGCAGCTACCTCCCCTGGGACTTCATCATCAAGCAGGAATTCTTCTTCTCTTGAGAACTGTGCTAACAGGTCTACTATAGTCTGACTCTTTACTGCTTCGGGCGTTCCTGCCTTCAGATCATATTGTGACAATTGCAGCAACCACTGGGATATTCTGCCGGAGAGAATTGGTTGTTGCAATAAGGCCTTGATGGTGTGAGACTTAGTCATCAGCCATACTTCATAGGCCAGGAAATAGTGTCGTAACCTCTGCGAGGCATACACAATAGCCAAGCATGCCCTTTCTTCCCTTGGGTAGTGAGTCTCTGCGTCTTTTAGGGCTCAATTGATGTAATAAACTGGTTGTTCTACCCCATCTCCATCTTCCTGAGAAATCAGCGCACCCATGGCGTATTGGTTGGTAGCTAAGTACAACAACAGTGGTTTCCTGCAGACTGGAGCTTGCACGGTAGGGAGGTTCGTCATAATCTACTATAGCCTTTTAAAGGCTGCCTGCTGTACTTCCCTCCATGCAAAGCTTTGCCCCTTTTTTAGCAATTTTCCGAAGGCAGAGGTGATGGATGCCAGTCCGGGAATGAATCTTCGAATGTATGAGACCTTCCCCAAGAAACTTTTCAACTCCTTTATTGTGGCTGGAGGCTTCATAGTGGCTATGGCTGTAGCCTTGGTTGGGTCTACGTCTATTCCTCTGCTATGGACCAAAAAGCCCAAGAATTTCCCTGAAGATACTCCGAATGCGCATTTGAGCGGGTTCATTCTAAGCTTGAAAGTTCTACATCTTTCAAATACCCTCCTCAACACTTGAATGTGTTCTTCCCGCTTCTTTGACTTCACCACTATGTCATCCACATAGTCTTCTAATTTTCGATGCATCATGTCATGAAATATAGTCGTCATTGACCTTTGATAAGTTGCACTTGCGTTCTTTAACCCAAATGGCATTACTGTATAGTAAAAGTTGCCTATAGGTGTTCTGAAAGCAGTCTTCTCCGCATCCCTTGGTGCCATTCTGATCTGGTTGTATCCACTGAACCTGTCCATAAAGGAAAACATGGCATTTCCTGCTACAAAATCTATCAGTAGGTCCATGTTTGGTAGTGAGAATTCATCTTTTAGGCAGGCCTTGTTAAAATTTCTAAAATGTACACAGCACCTTATCTGCCCATTCTTCTTCTTCATTGGCATAATGTTGGATAACCAACGTGGATGCTGAATGGGTTTGATGAATCCTGCGGCCAACAGCTTCTGTACTTCCTTGGCTATTTGTTCCTCTATTTCAGTGTGGAAAATTCTGGCAGGCTGGGCAACTGGCCTGGCCTCTAGGTCCACATTTAGCACATGCACTACTAACTCAGGATCCAATCCTGGCATTTCATTGTAATTCCATGCAAAAACATCTTTGTATTCCTTTAACAGTAGTATGAACTCCGATTTTTCTTTTTCTGACAACTTTGAACTGATTAAGATGGGCCTTAGCTCATGCGAGTCGGGTTCCAAGTTGACTTCCTCCATCTTTTCTTCTGCTGTAACCTGTACATCCATATCTGCCGTAACCTCCTTACCTCTTTCTTCATGGTTTCCTCCTTCTGAGCCTTCTTAAGCTATGCAACACACCAGGCTTTTGTGCTACCCTTCTTGTCTGGGGCCTGCTTGTATTTCACTTATGGGCCCCACGTACCTTTATAGTTCATACATGATCCTGCCATCGGGTCTTCGGACCCTAACACATTGTGGCGTATTGCCTAGTTCTGCGGCAGGCTTTTCTTTTCTTTTCTCTTCTTCTTCTGAGAGAGTAACTCTCTTAGATTAGGCTTTAGGTCATCTCGAACATCTTCCCACTTGGGGACAAATGTGCCCCTTGGTTTCAATATTGAGCTTTCTCCAGACGGTGCCCACAAGTCATAAAACATGGTCTCTACCAAATGAGCCTCTGCCTGCTCAAATGGTGATGGGTTTGTAGCGATGCATATCATCTTGCCATTTAACCTCCCTTTCACGCACTGGTGGTAAGTGGATGGTACCAACCGGTGCTTGTGTAGCCATGGCCTCCCCAAGAGCACATGGTATGAAACCTCTGTCTTTACCACATGGAATCGGGCTAAAGAGGCTATAGGGTCCACCTTTAACCACAGTTGAATGTGGTCGGCTGTATACTCATCGCTTCCTTCGAACCCCGTTACTTCCATTGGGCACCCTTGGATTCTTCTTTTTGAGATGCCTGCCACCTGTAAGGTGCTTAATGGTAACAAGTTTACCGAGGCGCCTGTATCCACCAAGGCTCTCTTGATGGGGATCTGATTTATAGACGCGGCCAGGTAAAGAGGCCTCCTGTGGTCAGGGCATCCTACTTCCATGTCCTCATTACTGAAGGTAATTTCAGTTGACTCCTGTAGGAAAGCCCTATCTTCTGCAACTTCTATTGACAAGCATTCTATTCCTACCCTGGCAGCAATGCTTACCAGGCCTCCGTAGCCGTCTTCCACTCCTTCGCTGTAAGACCTAGTTGGTCAAACAGATTTTTGAACTTAGAGCTTCTCCGTAAGGTGGTGATTGCTGTGACAGGCAGGGTTGGGTTTTCCTCCTCGTCTTCCCCTGGGTCCGTGCAGATTACCATTACCGCCACACCCTTCCCTTTGTGGTTCGGGAGTGGGTTCCTCTGAACTTCCTACTGCGTCAGCTTTAGGGTCCCTTCTTTAATCCTACGGTGCACCAGCCTATGGAGCGCCCAACATTCTGCGGTAGGATGTTGCACATAATTGTGCAAGCGGCAAAAGCGTGGGTCCATCCACTCTTCCTCTGTGGGCTCCCTGGCAACTTAATTAAGTTTAAAAACTCCATCTGCTATCCATCTGTCTAAAAGCACATCCAGCTCCTTAGGAGTGCATGGTATTGGTGGAGGGGTATCATACTCCCTTCCGTCTGTCTTCCTCTTCCTTTCGTTGGTGGATGCCGCTATAGCCTACGAGGCATTCCTTTTGTCAGAACTAGGCTTCACCGATTGGGCGGTCTTTCTGGCTTTCTGTAATAGCTGTGCAAACTGGGAAATCTTTAGCTTTTCCAGAACAGCTCTGTATTCTCTGATCATATTTGTCATACACATCTCCACTAATGTCTTTTCCTCGCAATGGTCATAGCAATCCAACGCTATGTCCCTAAATCTCTTGATGTACTCCATTAAATCTTCTCCGTTTTTCTGCTTAGTAGCTTGCAGAGTGGCAAGCGTCACTATTTCCTCTTTGCGGAAGTACTTAGTGCAAAATACATCGACCATATCATCCCAGGTTAGGATGGATCCTGATTTCAGGCCTATGTACCAGGTTTAGGCACGGTCACATAGTGATTTTGAGAACTCCCGCAGACACAAGTCCTCGTCTGCCGCATACGGGCCAATAGTGTCGATGAATTTGCTCACGTGCTCGACAACACTACCCTTCCTGCCGTCATATTGCGCAAAAGTGCGTGGTTCATATCTTTCTAGATATGATTTGCTAAGCACCCTTAACGGGTAAGGAGATCTTTGTGCATAGAACCTTTCCTTGGGTGCTCTGGCTTTCTCCTGCTTTAAGAGAGTTGCCACCTCAGCCATGGTGATGTAGCATTATCCTTCAGTTTGCGAGGCACCTCCGACTGGCGTCTCTTCTTTGTCAGCCGCATGCTTTGGGACATGTTGGCTTCCTTTCTCTTTGGTCTTCTTTGTCTTTAACTAACGGATCTCCTCCATCATCTACTGTCGCGAGTGTTGCAATGCTTGGAGTACTTCGACAAAAGCATTGGTATTGTCAACAAGATTCCTTATCTGCGGCTGGGGTTCAGCCCCCAATCCGTTGATGTTTTCTGCCTGATTGGGCTAACAGGGCGTTGTTGGCCTCAACTCAGCCTGTGAGGGGACAATGCTCATATTACGCGTTATCCTGGACTTTGGAGGCATTTGTTCACAAGGATTTCTAGTCCTGTCTGTTTCCCAACTCCCCAGTGAAGTCGCCAATTTAAATGTGTGGGCCTTTTTTGCCAATGTTGGGCTGGGCTGCCTGCCGCTATACTAGGCCCAAAGATTTTTGGATCAAGGAGTTGGGACCGGTCCAAGAGCAATCCTTCTTGGTCCGGCTTGTGCGCAAGCAATGCTCCTGTTAATTAGGCTTTGATCACAGGCCCATAGCAGGCAGAACTGTTACATCAACTACGACAGGCAGATACAATAAGATAATAATAGAAAATTCCTTTAGGATTCAGATAAAATAAATAGTGGGCTTTGATAAGAAGTGCCCGTTTTACAAAACAGCAACAAAATAGTAAGTATTGAATGAACAACCGCAATCTTATTAAAGAAATAAATGTCAACTTGCCGCGTTAAGTTATACTGCTAAGTCTAAGTCAAGAAGGGGAACCACCTCTTCAATGTGACTAATGTCCACAAAAGGGGAAATTAGCTGCTTTGAAGGGGTGGACCTAATTGGCTTGTATTTTACGAGATCTTTCTCCATTACTAGAGAGCATGGGTTGGAGAGGGAGAGGGAGATTGACCCATCCAGTGCATGCCTACCGCTCTGTTCTCTCTATTTTCTTTACTTCTTCCCTCTATTCCTTAGTTCGCTTCTCTCTTTCTTTTCATTTTTTACTCTCCTTTCTCTTTTCTCTAATTCTTTCTCTCTTTTTTCTTAGTCTTTTATACTCACTACCATTTTTTTTTATTCTAGCGATTATACCCCAGAGGTTGCCATCCCTTTTTCTTCGTGCACAGCAAAGGTCCTTAATATAGGGCCAGCCGTAGCGAGCTTTTACCAATTTAGCCCTTAACTGTTTTTGTTTGGTATGGGTGTTCTTGCCGACCATTACTAACTGGTCAGTCACCCAGCCACTTACTTGCGCTGGCCGTGCCATTCTGCTTCACCAGACAAAGAAAGCTCTTGTATTTGTTTGTTTGTTTGCCGTGGCATTTCTCCCTGCCATGGTGTAAGCACTCTCTTTCTCTCCGTCCCTCATGGCATGCACCTAGTGGTTCCAACTCAACTTTGCCTCCTTTGGGTGGTATGTCATCCCAGCAGGATATTGCCTCCAAAAAAACTTGAGCAGGAAACATGAAAATGAGTTTTTCTGCCTCCCTACCGCCAAACCGTACCCTCTTACCTCTGACCCATGACCTCACCATTTCCTGTATTGACTAGGTACAAGCTAGTGGTGCCTAGGCCTTGCGCGTGCCTTACCTCCATGCTAATCCAAATTCTGCCCGCTGCTCATGTGTTTGTCGTGGTTTGAAGGTCAATCTATCCAGTCTGCCGTTCATCTTTGAGTTCTTATGGCATGGGCCATTTTCCCTGACTTCTCATTTATGGCTTTCTTCTTTTAGGGGGCTGGGCCTTGCCCAATTGTGGGTTGTTCCGTGCTTTCAGCCCTTGTTATTTGTTTCCTGCCACACCATTCTGCTATGCCGGCCGTGAGGTTTGTTTGACCCAGAGGCGCTGGGCCTCTTCGAGCTTTTTTGCTCTTTCTTTCTCTGAAAGCCGAATAAACTCTTTAGGTCCTTTACTACTTGCGGGCTCCCTCGTCTCGCATACTTTCCTTTAGGCATCCTTGGCCCTTTCCAATTCTATGCTTCCCATGGGCTTTTACTAACTCCTTGGGCTTCCTTGGCCCAAGTGCTTCTTACTTCATCATCGGGGCTCATGGATTCTCCATTGCCCCTTACTTTCTTTACTTACTTGGCTTTGGGCCTGCCGTGACAGCTGTGGCCCATTCTCACTTTTCTATATCCATACAGCCCATGAGTTTGTTATTTCTTTCTTTCGGACCTTCTTAGGCCCATTTACTTCTTCAAGGTCCATTTGCTTGCTTTATGGACCTATAATCTATTATTCTTGCCACTTGGGCTTAATGACATTTTCTATCCTACTCTTTGCTGCCCACGTCTTTGGGCTTTTCCTCTTGCTGGGCTTCTAAAAAAAATGAGCATCTACAAACCTTTATTTATGATTATGAGAGCAACAAGGTTAATTGGTGGGGTACTCTGGTAAATTAATTAATTAAGAGATGGACAGAAATTTATTTTCTTAACTTTACTAAGAGTTATTATCAAAAAAAAAAAAAAAAAAACTTTACTAAGAGTTGTATTTATTCCATCTAATGGTGAAATAAGGTCATCAAAAAATTTATTGATAATGTTAATTTATTTAGAAAATCAACCTAGTCGTTCTAAAATCTTTTTCTATCTTTTTGGTCATCTCTTTGAACGTGGTTTAAGATATTTTGCATTTTACTATTTTTGTACTTTACTCTCATTAGTGCCACGTATAGGGTGGACTAGTTACTAGTTAGGGACCTGTATGATTTACAGCACAAACTGCCAAATTATTGAATAAAATATTAGCCTATCTATGAACAATTTAACATCTCATATGTGACAACTGGATAGGAAAATTCTAATTATGTTCTTGATAAAACTCTAAATTAGATGTGATAAAAAAATAAAAAAAATAGATGGTGACACTTTAACCAACTCCTACATCTAATTATATCAATTAGCAGGCGTAGCCAAAAACTTTTGTTTGGAAAAGCCAACTTATGATACTAATTTATTAGCTTATACAAACTTTTATAAACATACACAAACACATATATCTATACACATATATAATTTAGTGTCCTTCATAGTGAATACTTAAAGTTTTCATTTTTAATATAAGTTACCAAATTATCTACTAAAGTGAGTAAAAAAATTTTAATTGAACTAATGAAGTATTCAAAGACACAAATGATCCAAAACTTTAACGAACACAAGAATACATTTTACAATAAAAAATGAATGTGACAAAAAAGAAGAAGAAACATTTTCTATATATATATATATATATATATATATATATATATATATTGTATGGATGGATTATATAAATCTATGTTTTAGTAACGTGATCGAGTTTGGGTTTATCTTTTGAGTGGTGTCATAGGATTAAATTTAGCAAACTTTTTGAAACTTATAATTAAATACCATGCCCAATTCTAAATTTCATAGGAGAATAAAAATTATAATCCATATTATACAAGAATCGTATTAAAATTCTAAAAATAGGTGGAGAAAAGGCTTGCAGGATGGAATAAATGAAGCTTAGGGGGTTCAAATGAAGAATTATGTATAACTATTTTAAAATAATTTTGTTTTGATCCTTTAAAATGAAGTTTTGAACCCTCACCCAATTTTTTTTTTTTTTTTTAAAGTTCAATGAAATAAGCTTGAATATGATCATTTTGACAATATTTTAGTTTTTTTAAACCGGAAATGTTACACTAAAAAGCAATTAAACATGGATGATTCTAAATAAAAAAAAAAAACAAAAAAACAATTTCTATGGGAAAGAGAATTGGGGACACCGAAAACTTTTACTAATTGGATTGGAGTGGTTAGCTCTCCGAGTAAAAAAGGTGGCTTGAAAATTTGGTTCTTTCTATCCAGAATCATGTCGTATTGGGATGTATGGTAATAATAGTATAGCTTTGGAGATCTAACAAAGTTGAAAAGATCATCTTCACCTCCTCTAGTATTGAAAATTGAGTTATATCGAGGCCCACATTTGAGGTTTCATTCATATTACAATGTCCTGATGGGCTCTACAGGGCACAGTTTTCCATGGAACAGCATGTAGCAGGGTCCACCAAATATTGCGCCTTTTGTAGGGACAGATTGTTTTATCTCTTCATTTTGTTTTTTCTTTACCTTGCATTAGTCAATGTATAGTCCTCGATTATTATCCTGGCATTGGCTATAATGTGTCGGTGTGTCGGTGCCATGTTCTCCTTTTTAAGCTCTTCCTAACACATAAATGCAACAGTTAATTTATTGTCATGATCAACATTTTGACTTTCGAGTTGGGTGAAATACAAAAGATTGTTCCCAATCTATCACCCATTTTAAAACAGTAAGGCTACAGAAATTAAATGCAAAACCATATCGAAGATTAAAGGAGCTAAAAACTTAGACCATATTTGACGTCAATATCTTTCTCATTTCTCATTTACAATGTTTTTTACTCACTAAAAAAAAATGAAGTTGAACATCGAGTTGTGGCTTAAAAAAAAATTATGAAATAATTTCATACTGAATTACCACCCCAACAAATCTAACTTTTTTCAAGTGTCAAAACCCTTAAAAATATATATATAAAAACCTTGAAAAAAAATTATTTTAAGAGTCCAATTGACTCTTGATAACCTTGAAACACATATCGTTGAAAAAGAAATTTAAAGTTATTTAAGGGGTCTCTTGACCCTAAAAAAAAAAAAAAAATCACAATCATACACAAAATATATAAATATTTATATATATATATATATACACACACACACACATACAAATTCACAATGAAATAACAGTTGAAGCCTGGATATTTAGATTACCACAATGAAATGCATCATATTCAATTGGTTTGTTGAAATGCTATCACACACACACTCATCAAATCAAATATCACATGCATTTGAACAAATGTGCCAGATACCAAATATTAAACAGAACCATTCAAATCTTTGGGTAGCCAAACTCAACCATATGACCATATACACTCAACAAATCATAACAAACCTTTTTCTATGAAACATAAACCTGTATTTTCATTGAATTCTTGTTATCAAGCACTTTACCCCTAAAACCAAATTATGATTATAGAGACGAAGAATTGTCTCATCTTTACAAAAATCGGCATCAAGAAAATGCAATCAATTTTGTACTACACTTTTCATTGCTACTGCAAAAGCCAAAGCAAGAAAGCAAAGACCAAGAAAGACCCAACTCTCACGAAACCAGTTAGGTGATTGATGATTCCATTGCACCCACACCCAGAGAACTCGATCTTGTACTTCTTAGTCATATTCAGATACAGAATCCCCCAATTCCGATCATTTCTTTGCTTCAACTGTTACACACAAGCCAATTAACAATCTTTGCTTAGATATATTAAACCAAAAAAAGAAAAAAGAAAAAGACAACTCCAACTATGTCCAGATTATGTAATGAAGGCCAATTACTTGTGGGAAATAATAATACTGTTTATTGATTACAGTATTCCTTCACAACGAAATGGAAAATAGCATTCAAAAAGACATTAGACCACTCTAACTATGTTCAGGTTCTGTAATGATGGCCAATTACTTCAGGGACATAAAACCCACATGGTCTTAAGCATAAAGGCTTGTATAATGTAACCGCCAACACAAAATTGGCAGACAGCTTAGTATTGGTAATCGGAATTTTAAATCCTTTTCTAGTAGCTAGCGTTTTGATGGCCTCATAAAAATTGATAGTTTGTTGCATATTTTCCAAGGTAGAAAACAGGTCTATTCTATTCACATAAACAGCTCAACAAGTCATTTCAAATTTATCCAATAGTACTAAAATAGTGACTAGCTTGAGTTAATCTTCATACCTTAGTGATCACTACTAGATTGGACTGATTGTGAGGTGATATAACTGAACATTTGCATCATCATATTGTCGTGATGTGCTCTTTGTTCAGCCATTTGACTAGCTTGTTGTTCCTCAAAATGTCTTCTTTGTTCTGCCATTTGAATAGCTTGTTGTTCGAGCATGCTTTTGAGGTGCTTTACTTCTTCTTTCAACTTTGCATCAGCCTCTATTCGTTTGTGTTTAGATTCTAAGCGTTTTTGTTCAAATTCTTGGAGTCGCTTCTCAAGATCATACGTTCTAGATGAGGAGGAACCCCATAACTTGGTAGGAGTGACTCTAGCCCCATAGCCACGAACTCACCCATAACGCTCAAGTCCAAACACCTCCACAAACATTTGATCTTGAGATATTTGCAATGCCCCCTCATTCACTTGAGTAGTAAGGTTCCTCAATGCCACCTAAAAAGAAAAGTAACTTGCAACAAAACCACATAAAAATATACTATCTATATTAATATAATTAGAAGATTTCATACCAATGCATCTTGTGTTGGTTCATTTACTGCTTGCCTATTAGCTTGCACATGGGTGACGTCAAATAATTCAATTCTACTAGGGCTATGACTTGTCTTCTCTTTCTACCATTTGACAAAACAAATAGAAAACATATACTAATTAAGTATTGAAGATGAATAATGCAATAACTCAACAAAACAAAGTCAAATAACAACAAATAGAAAGCATTCACAGAACTAAGAAACAAGTACAAAGTAAAGAAACATAGTTCTAAAATATTTAGGTACTGTCTAAGATTGAATTTGAGGATGTGGATAGTAAGCATTTTGCTTAGATATACCTCTTCCACACTACATTGTTGGAAACTTTTTGAACCAGAAGAGTGGATAATATTGTTTTTATCCTGATTTTCCTTGTTTTTCAAACACATGTCCTACATTTAAGAATGATAAGTTAGTCCCATAAACCAACAAATCCACGAGACAATAGTTAAGAATAAATTTGATAATAAATTCTTTGTAATGGTACCATATAATCTTTCTTGCTCCACAAATCCATGAGACAATTCCAATCATCCTTCTCTAGTCCGGGTAGAACATTTGCTTGTGCCTCTTTTGTTGCTTCACCATATGGCTTAAACCACTTTTTTTTAGGGAGTCATGATAATTTGAGTAAGAACTACCCATTTGTCACCAAACATCTTGCTCTCGACCCTCAAATTTGAAATACTCCTACAATAGAATGAAACATAAATACACAAATAAGAATATAATAAAAAAATCATAGAAGCTACTACTAGATTTTATTATACTACTTACCAATACTTTATCAAAAAACTTCCTGTTGTTAATATAGGGTACTTTTTCCCAATCTGTGAACTTTAGAGATACATTTTGTTGTGCCCTAACAAGTTTTGTACATTCATTTATTAAATCACGAGCATGAGGCCCTACAGGTCTTCCATTCAACCAACCAATTTCATATCTTTCCCTTCCCTTGAACTCTTTGGCTAATTTAAGATTCCGAGTAGGCCCTCGCCCTTTCTTCTTCCCTATGGGGAGAAAAATAAAAATAAAGATCACCTCAACTTACTAGAATAGTATCTTCAATACAGTATTAAAAACCTTGAAAGCATAATTTAAAATTTACCTTAATGAGCCAGATCATTTCTACTTCCATTAGCACCACTTATGCCAACTCCTCCTTTGCTACCTCCGTTTGCCATTAATAGAATCCCTTGCTTTGATCAATCCAATATATGTAAGCACTATTCATCATATGCATATTTAATTAGTTTAGTCAATACATGCATATTACTATATACATGAAACATATACATAAATACACCATAAGAATCCACAAAAATCTCTTTGCTCGTCGACAGATAAAGTATAACATGCAGATGGGAGCTTTAAATATTCCCCACACAGTATTGGATGGAGTTCCTCCCTAATGCCCATGGCTTTTAGATCAAGACGAGAATTCAAGTTATCTTTTGTTTTTTTTTAGTACTCATCAATGTCCCAATTATACTATCACATACATTCTTCTCAATGTGCATAACATCTAAATTATTTCTCAATAATAAGGTTCTCCAATATGGTAATTTAAAAAATATACTCTTCTTCAACCAATTATCTTTTTCATTTAACTCATCATGTTTTCTCTTCTTCACCCCACTCCTAAATATCAAGAATTCAAGATCACATAATTGACTAAGCACATCATCTCCAGATAGTTGTTTAAGGGATAAACCAATCTCTTTCTTACCATCAAATTTCTTAGATTCCAATCTCCATCTATGCTTGATTGGCAAGAAGCGTCGATGCCCCATGAAACAAAACTTTCTTCCATTTTGCAAATACGAAGAAGTTGTTTCATTATGACAAGGACATGCCAAAGCACCCATTGTATTCTAACCAGAAAGATTCCTATATGCTGGGAAGTCATTAATTGTCCATAAAACTACTGCACGCATATTGAAATTTTGATTTCTAGAGGAGTCAAAAGTAGTAACACCAACTTCCCATAATTTGTTCAGCTCATCAATTAATGGTTGCAAATAAATATCAATTTTAATTCCAAGACCTTTTGGTCCTGGAATGAGCAATGCTAGAATAAAATAAGATTGCTTCATACACATCCACGGTGGTAAATTACACGGAACAAGGACCACGGGACATGTGCTATAACTGGTGCTCATGTTTCCATATGGATTAAACCCATCACTTGCTAATCCCAACCTAACATTGCACTTCTCAAAAGAAAATGACTCGTGTATCTCATCAAAATTTTTCCATGCCTTAGAGTTAGCTAAATGTCTTAATAGACCATCATCGACACGCTTATCATGATGCCAAGTCATGTAGGAGGCTGTCTTTTTTTACAAGAAAAACCTCTTGAGCCTTGGTGTTATTGGGAAATAACGCAATACCTTTTAAGGGACTTTTTTACCCCTTACACTCCTTTCACTTGATTTCCATCTTGAGAGGCCACAAACTTGACATTCACTTTTGTTGGAATTTTCCTTCCAATAGAACATACAATTATTTTCACAAGCATCTATCTTCACATAATCAAGACCCAAATCCCGAATCATCGTCTTTGCCTCATATAATAAATTTGGCAACTCTACAATAACTTTAGAAAGCGCATCATTCAACAATTGAAGCAATAGAGTAAACGATTTATTTGTCCAACCACTAAGGCATTTAATATGAAGTAACTTCACAATGAAAGACAGTTTTGTATACTTGCAATCTTGAAAAAGTTTCTGCTTGTTATCCCCTAGTTTTAGAAAAAAGTTAGCTGCATCATCATTAGGCTCTTCAGGAGTACCATCGCCACTCGAATCTCCAACTACATAACTGGTTGCGTTAAAGGCTGCACAATAATCTCCTACCATCTCACTCAAGCCATCGCCATCTGACTCATCATCACTATCCAAACTATCACATGTTTGAAAATGTCTCTCCTCACTATGTCTAAACCAACGAGTATAACTTGGGAGAATACCAATAGTAAGCAAATCAGCCTCAACATCATCTCTGGTCTTTGCAAAGTAGTTATTGCATTTCTTACACGGACAATAAATTTTATCCCCCATTGTTGTATGCTTAAATGCAAAATCAAGGAAGTCTTTAATTCCTTGTCTATACTCAGGAAGAGCTCTATTCTGAGCTTTACCCAATTCCGTTCAATCTAAAGTTGGATTAAAATTTTTAAAAAATCTTCAAAGAGGGACACACCTTAAGTTTTCCTCAACCAGAAAAGAGTACTAAATCCAATGGAAAAGCCTACATAAAAGAATATTTTTTTCAATGTAGAGTTTGAGACATTGTATAATACAATAGATAAAATACACAAAATATGATTTATAGGCACTACTAATAGGCACTTACAAGAAATAATTTTTTGGCTACAATACGAAATGCATCATGTATCGTACTATATTAACAACTACGTTAGTTATCAATTACAAATAGAATCTAGATGATTATGAGAGTATTAGAAGTACAAAACAAAAAAGATCCAAGACCAAAAAGAGTAGGCTGCAACAGTGCACAAAGTATCATCAAAGCATCAACTTTAGTTATACAATGTTCAACATATATGAAATAATATATTGTTCCACATTGAAAATAGGCTGGTTCATTTCTTGGCCAAATTCAAATGACATTGTAGTTACCAGGGAAAAACATCATTCGCATGGTAAACTAAACCTTTATGAAACTAACTACATTAGTAACCACAATTGATACAGGTTGAAGAAATGCAACCAATGGCACATTATATTAATAAGATAAGTAGAGAAATTATCAGAACTATGCCTATCTAAATTATCAAGTTTTGTAGTAGTATCATGCTTAAATGCTTGATGGCACCTAAATAGAACAAAACAGAATACCAACAATTGTTGCCTTAGTCACATGAAATTAACATAAGATAAGCTTCAAAATTCTACATGACCATGACAAACAATCAGCAAGCTTGCATTGAACATTGCTCAAAAGATGCAACAAAGATTGTTATCTGAGAGCAGCCCATTCAAGTCAGTCTGCAAAGAGCACATAATAGAACCAGATCCATGATAACAAAATTAATCACTTATATCCTCACTTTGAAAAAGTTTCTAACAATTGAAGGGGGATGAGATAAGGGAATAAACTCACACGCCAACACCAAAACTACATGCAGCAATTAGTGTCGCGGAGCAAGTGATAAACCCCTTCTCAATATCACACCTTACTGATGTGGGATGACTCGACGACACTGGGTATCTTTTTCTATTTGATAAATACACACACACACACACATATAAATAAAGGAAAGAAGATGAGATAAAGGAATACACTCACATGCCAATGAGGATGTCACTATGTTGTGAACTAGGATAATTTAATGAATATAAAAGATAGTCAATTCAAGATGACCAATCTCCAGAAGTTAAGAGAGGAAATAGACATGTTTGGTTAATTTTTTGCTTGATTCTCATTAATGCATTTAATGTACGAGAAATGCTATATCCACAATATTTTCACAACAAATTCTAAGTGATAGATTGTTACTAGTTGTTATTGTTGGGACAATAATCTCAATAGTAGGTTCAAATTTGAAGCAATAACAACTAACCACCTATGATTTGTTGTAAAAATGTTGTGGACGTAGCACTTTTCTTTAACGTACACAAATAGCGAAAGATGAGATAACCTCATCAACAAATCCTAAAACATGGGAACTAATCCTATCCTAAAACAGAGGAATCGATTTGAATACAAGCAAATAGCAATACTAATCTACTACTACCTTATTCAGATAAAGATTTATCACTAAGTCTAAATTTAAATACTTCAAATTCAAATAACAATTTATCCTGAATATCATCTCAGGTCATAACACACTAATGTTGTATTATCCATCTTCAACATAGGGAGGCTGCTCAAAGATGTTAATTCAAGTTCAACCATCACTACTTTGGTTCCTAAAGTTCCAAATCCTTCAAAATGGGGACTTTAGGCCTATATCTTGCTGCAACCTTATATATAAGTGCACTACTAAAATTCTTGCTAAGAGACTTAGGCCATGCCTTGCTAATATCATTAGAAATAACCAAACAACATTCATTTCTAATAGGTGCACTGCAAAAAACATTATTCTTAGTCAGGAATTAGTGAAAAACTATGACAGGCAGAGGGGTATTCCAAGATGCGCTACAAAGGTGAATCTCATGAAGGTATATGAATATATGATTCCATCCATTTTGACTTTGCATTGTTTAGTTGCCATTGGAGTCACCTGAGAAGTTTGTGGCAAGGGTTAAAGAATTCATCTCTTATCCCTCATTCTCAATAGCAATCAATTGAAGTATAGTGGGTTTCTTTAACAGGGGTAAGGGTCTTGCTATTTTCCTTTGGAGAGGTATTGATGGTCTTGTACAGGGTGAAAAAGCGGCTTGGGATGCTGTTTGTTGTCCTAAAAAGGAAAGTGGTCATGTCCTTAAAAGGGTGGAGATATGGGATAAGGCAGCCATTATGAAATTCATATGGCTTCTCTTCAAACAAGCTGAATCCTTATGAGTTGCATAACTCAAGTTGCAGATTCTTAAGGGCCAAAGCTTCTAGTGTGTTAGGAGCTCCCATGATTGTTCTTGGGGGTGGAGGAAAATTTTAAAGCTCAGGGCCTATTTAGGCCTTTCTAGGACAAGTTTGGTCATAGAGTGGTTTATGAAGCTACTAGCGCTGTGAATGCCAAATTAGCTAGTGTCATGAATGGTAAAAAATTAAATTGAGGGGTCCTATCAGGTCAAAAAACCTGGTTACTATCCTACGCAAGTTGCCTATGATTAAATTTGGGATAATGACAAGGCTTGGTGGATTCCTTCCAGAATAGGGTCCTTCAGTGTTACTAGTGCTTGGGATTAAATTAGGTAGGATTATCCTAAAGTAGAATGGTGGAAAGTTATTTGGTTTCCTAAAGTTATACCAAGACTTTCTTTCAGCTCCTGGTTGGCAACGAAGGACAGGCTGAATACAAGAGAAAGATTGAAAAAATGGGGTATTGGTAGGGACATGCTGTAACGACCCAAGGAAAAGCGCTAGCCACATCTGCGCTATACCTCTAAAGGACTAGTCAAATTGAGTAATTTCCATAATTGATTATAGGTCCTATTTAAGAGTGTCTTGAGGCTCTTTGGAGATTATTTTGGCTGGACTTTCAGAGTGATTCGAGTGCGGTAAGTAATTATGCATAATATGCACAAGTTTTGTTCTTTAGGTTCTTAGAAGTTAAAGATTTTCAAAGTTATATTTTTAAGCTTACATTTTTTAAAAGTTTATCAAAAAGCATTTTTACACTATTGAAAGAGAAATTTTAATTGGCTTTTAAATATTGTTTTAAAATAAATTTCGAATTTTAAATAACGTTTTGAATGTCCAAAACCCATTTAAAAGATGATTTTTAACTAAACTATTTTCTGAAAATAATTGAGTTTCAAAGTAAGTTTTCTAGAAAGATTTTTGTTCTTTAAATTGTTTCAAACCAAGTAATTTCGAAATCATATTCTTGTTTTTCAAATGGTATTTAAGACGTTCCTTTTAGCAAACTGGATTTTCAAACTTATTCAAGAATTGTAAAAATACTTATATAAACTCTTCAGTTCCTATTCGTCCCCTAAGAGAGTCAAGCATATTTTGATTTATGTTTCAATTTGATGTTGTGATATTTAATATATCTTTATTGTTGGAACAATTGTTAATATTGAGAAAATTATTATATGTTGTATAAACTTTATTGTTTGTGATATGTGACTCAAAATTAGTGTTTTTAGAATTGATCAGATATATATGTGTAAATCCGCTCACAGGATTGTTTGTGAGAATATTTGTTGATCCCTCACCAGCAGGGGTTAGATGTTGGTATCCGCTCACAGGATTGTATGTGAGAATATGTGATGTGTATATGTGACACTGTGCTCTGATCAATTATTTGTATGTGTTTCCAAAAAAAAAACTTTAAGATATGATTATATGTGTATTAAGTGATTCTTTACATGTTTTGAAAACTATATTGGATATTTTGAGTGAAATTGTGAAATCAAACTCGTGCTTTGCTTGACTCTATTCCGTTGTGTATTCTGTATAATTACTTACTAGATGTGTGGCTCACCCCATCAATTAATATTTTCAGATTAAAGTATAGTTGGGAATTAGAACCTTTGGACCGCTTGTGAGGTGCAAGGTAGAGCGTGGAAGTTGTAGGCGGCTTCAGTATTACTTGAAGACTCATAAAATTTTAGTTACCTTTGTTTTGTAGTTCACATTTTATATAGTGGAGTTTATTTTCAATTTGTGGAGTTTTGAAAAGATTATTAGTTATTATTTTTTTTATTTTCCGGTTAGACTTCACAATATTTTGGAGAATATTATAAATTGTGGATTTTAGTTATTATAAGAGGTTTATCAGAAGCATTGTTTATTTGGAGTTTTATTGAATTAAGTTTAAATAAGTTATGTTTATTGAGCTAAGTAAGGTTAGCAAGTTAGTCAGGTATCTAAATTCATGTTTCATGGATTTGGGTCCTGACACATGCCATGTGTCCTTTACAAGGAAGCTATAGAGAATAGAGACCATATATTCTTGAATTGTTCCTTTTCCAAAAGGTCATGGAGGAAAATTAAATTCATGTGTGGTTAGGAATCCATTGCTGATGATTGGAATTCCAACTTCCTTGAGATAAGATTGTGGTAAAGTAGGACTCAGTGCAGCAACCCTTCATCGCTGCATTATGGATTGGTTAGATCTGAGGAACATATGGGGAAGAAATCAAGAAATAGGTTAGAGCTCGAATTGAGGGTGGAAAAACCTATGCTGATTCCAGAGTTAATAGGGAAATATGCTATAAATGGGGATTTCAGAAGCGACCCTCAAGAATCAAGCCCCTACAAGATAAAGATTGTGCTGAGTATCTGCTATGGTTTAGTTGGTTACAGGAATGTTGTTACAGAAATTTGATGTGGTCTTCTTGGCTTGGTATAATTTTTTGTATCTCTGGTAGACGGATTGTTGGCCTGAGTAAGCTGGATTTATATTCTTTGCAGGCTGTTGCTGCGTAATTAGGCTTTTGTTGTATTTCCTTAGCTTCTAGTTTGTTTAGTTTAGGTGTTTCTATGTGTAATTGGTGTTGCCTCCATGGTGAGGGTGTTGTTAGTTTTAGGTTTTTGGCTTTGGCCTATGAGTTGGTTTTGTAATCCTTTTTGTATGTTGGTGCTGGTTTCCCAAAATGTTGGCAATAAAAATTACTTGATAATCGGCAAAAAAAAAAAAGTTGTAAAATGAGCTCTAAAATTGATCTAATTGATCCATGCAAGTGCTACTTTTTTTTTAATGAATCGTGGGCTATTTGTTACTAACTCTAACTTTGACTTATTGGCCTTGATACATATATTAACCCTAATCTAAGCTTCCCATTCAAGTTACAAATTCCTAACATGTGCATTTAACTATCAAGAAGCAAATATAGGACAATGAAACAAAAGAAGGCAAGACATATCAGCACTTTGGTCCAGGAATTAAGTGTCATTTGAAGGCCTTAAAGTGTTGTTTGACACTTGACCTTCTGTACCAAAGTGTCAAGGTCAGAACCTCTGAGTTCCTCTGTTTCTCAAGTCAACAAGAAGGTGGATTCCAGTTTGAGTTCTTTTCAATTTCCATCCCTATTATGATTTTTGAATTAATTTCAAATGATCAAATGACAAAATGATTCTTGAATATGTTTTGTCCCTAGAGGTGCCCCTTAAGATCCAAAAGTTTTCTTGGTATGCTAGTTCGGGAATTCTTCAAACAATGACCAAGGCTTTCAAAAATTGGGAGTCTCCATGTCTTGAGAACTTCCTCACAGTTGGGTGGAAACTATGGAATCATAGGAATGAAGTTTGTATGGGGGCTGCTATGTTATTGCCTAACATCACAGCTTCTAGAGCTGTTTAGTTACCCATGTCATCCATTGAACAGAACTAGCAAGAGATTCACTTCAATCCATATCTAGTTAAGTTGCTGGTTTGAGCTTCAGAGATGGGACTGGAGGTGTGGGAGCCATGATTCGTGATAGTGTAGGTGAAGTGTTTACTGCATTGTTTGGGGGAGTTTGTGATTCCTAGTTGATTAAAAAATTGTGTATTACTACTCTTTCATGTGTGATGTAATGGAGCCGTGTCACGGGATTTAGTTGAGTGATTGTGGAATGTGAAGATGCTGGGTAGATTAATGCACTTACAAATGTAGCAAGCTTTTTCTTTGTTTGATAAATAATGAAGTTTTATTAATGGCAAAGAATAGTCACCCAAGTATAGAAGGAGTATACAACTGGGAACCATACAATCAATCACTTAGATTACATAAATCTATCAAATCACTAACCGAACATATGGAATGAATACACAAAAGGAACATCCGATCCAATAAAGTCCTAAAGAAAAATAATTTTAAATCAAGCAAACTTCTCTTTGAATCCTCAAATGTAGCAAGCTATTTTGCTAAAGAGAGACTATTGCTAGATGATATTAGGCAACACATGTTAAAGCCTTGAATGTATTTCTTTCCAAGTTGTGCAGAAAAGAATGTAACTATGCAACTCAAGAGCTAGCAAAGTTTTCTCATCAGCAAAAGGAAGAGCCTCAAATGTGGTTTGAGGATTTTCCTTCCTTCTTGCTCCCAACTCCTTATTGAATTCAATCTCTTTACACAATGGTATCTAACATTCATGTGCTTAAAAACTAGGACCCACTTCCTAAGAACCCAACACAACAAGTCAACAACTATCAAAAGAAAACTAGGAAGCCAGTTTCTAGAATTTGACACTTCTTGGCATGTTATAGTTAATCAAGAAATAGCTTTGACACCTTCAAAAAAAAAAGAGAGGGGTATTTAAGTAAATTTGTTTATGGGGTCAATTTTTATAATTAATATTACTAAGGGGGTTTTTAGAAAATAAGGATGAAACCCTAGTTATATATAGTCTAATTTAAGTCAGCGTATAATGACAAATATTTTGAGAGAGGAGATTACCCAAAATACTCAAGTAGAGAAGTTTGACTACACAATTGAGGTAAGACCATAAGAATCTCTTTCTTGTCAAATCTAAGCTTTATTTGGAATTAGAGTATTTTTTTATGTGAGTATTTTGACAAGTAGAGAAATTATTTAAATATTCAAAAATTTTAAGGATGCAAACTAAGAAAAGCTTAGATTTATTTTTTTGTAAACTGGGCGGAGTACCTACAAATTTTTCTAGGTTTAGTGATAAGCGCATATTGAAGCTGCAGGCTTAAGCGGGTGAGAGGCCAGGTTTCTGCATAGTGTTTGTGTCAGGAAACTGTACCAAATTGATGGATTTGGAGAAAAACAAAAAGTCTAGTGAGTATAGGTTTAGGTTTGAGGTCTGACAAGTTAAAATAATAATAATAATAATAATAATAATAATAATAATAATAATAATAATAATAAAGAGGTGTACGTAACAGTGAATTTTGTTGAAGATGGATAGGCTACAAAAAAAGAAAAAAAAAAAAAAAGAGAGAGAGAGAGCTGTAATGTAAGTGCAGTACTTGAAGGATGGCCCACGTCCTTGTCTTTCCTAGTGTGATATAACACTGGGAGCTATAGCCTTATCTTTCAAGGCATTAATGATGGCAGAATAAATAAATAAATATATAGAAAAATATTATGATAGGTGGAGTTTTGGTGTGAGATAAGCAGACAGTTATGAAATATTTTTAATAGTCTTTTTTCTGGTCGGGTACCATTATAAGTGTTCTTTGAATTATATTATTGAGTAAATGGTGCTTATAAATTGTTAGGTGAAATCTAAAGATTTTAGAGAAAATGCTAGGGAGAAGTTCTTTGTGGTGAGCTAGTTGAGGTAAGTAACCATATCCTAATTAAGTTTTATTTTGCTTATATTAATGTATTTTTTTTACTACTGAAAATTGTTTATAATTGTTAGAATTTTTATTTCTATTGTATTACTGATTTCAAATAAAGGATTATTACAAATATATTTTAATATTGAGTATATGATTTTTATATACATGCTTGAATAAGATATATTTTTGTTAGAAACCATGATTTCGTATATATGATTATAGACAATCTGACTATGAATTAATTCTGATACCTAGCCAATGAGAGTTATTCATTGGTACTCTGATACCCAAACCAAGGGAGGTTATTCATTGGTACTTTGATACCCAGCTAATAGGGGTTATTCATTAGTATTCTGATACCCAAACCAATAAGGGTTATTCGTTGGTACTCTGATACCTAGCTAATAGGGGTTATTTATTGGTACTCTGATGCCCAGTGATAGGGATATAGCGTGACCATAGTCATACAATTTTTAAGAATATGAATTACATTTGAATATTTGAACTATTTTAAGTCCTTAAAACTACATGTGATTTTGGAAATGTTTGAGTATTTGAACTATTTTGAGTCATTAAAATTGCTTATGTATTTTTGGAACCTATTGTAAATTATAGCTTTTGATATATGAAAAACTAACTACTTTCTAAAGCATTAATGATATATTTGTAAGATTAAAGTATGTTGTACTTTTTTAGACCCCTTAAAATACAAGTTGTTTAACCTAATTAATTTACCAAGTAAATACTTAGGTTTATTATTCAAATCTAGGTTAAAACAAAACAATATATCATGCAAAGCAGCAGAAAATATAAAGAATACAAAGATCTAATGACCTAAGAAAACTTAACAGGTAAAAAACCTGGGGAAGATTTAGTCTAACTATCCTCAAGGTAAAAAGCAAATCCACTATGAAAGAATTGAAGTTTGTACAATAGAACTTAGACCACTAACATTTTATTGCTACTTCGAGTAGAAAACCTACTAGCACTACCCCATGATAGCTCTGAGTTCACAGACTACTTCTTTCCTTAATCTGCAACAACCACAAGTTCTCCTACTTGTGAATCTTGATCTTCTTGAATGTTCTTTATGCAGCAACTGAAGCAACCATCAAGTTCTTTATGTGAATCTTGATCTTTATAGCTCTATATGTGTGTATGAAGGTAAACACCTCTCAGATCTCACAAAAGATTCATCACATAACTCAACAAAGACTCTAGAGAGCTTTTGGGTACAAAACCCTAGATCTACAAAAGAGGCACACTCTTATCTCTCTAAAAGCCTCTAAAAGATGTGTTTAGGGTTTCCTTTATATATTAGAAGAAGTAAATCTGAAACCCTAATCATTTTTCAGCTTGAACTGCTATTAGGCCAAACTTAAAATTCTGCAGACCCGTATTTCGATCGGTCAAGCTTGTTCTTCGATCGATCGAACCAGGCAAATTCTGAATTCTCTTTTTTGCAGCTTGCTTGTTCTTGAATCTTGACTTGAATCACCTTGAGCATTGTCTAATAATACCTATAGACTCTAAGATCTATATCTAGACAAGTTTGTGTTCACGATTTGCCAATTGTTCTAAACTTTTAGAACCTAACATATGTGATTTATTTGCAACTTATTATTTTAAGACTATGAAACTTCTTTAGTTATTACTGAAGACTCATATTACATCTTATTACTTTATAGATCTATTGCTTGATAGAACTTATTATAATTTTGGTTACTTATTGAGTTGTCAACTCACCCACCTCTTTCTCCTTTTAGATTTTGATCAGGAAGAGTAGCATATGTTTGGGATTCTATTGGGATTTGCACATGAGTGAAGTTTAGGGAATCAATTGAATAAGATTTGAATTTTTATGTTTAAGATTACCATTTGTGTAGACCTTTAGATTTAAAGGATTTAGTTTATTTTTATTTTGATGTTGGAAGATTATTATTTGGAGATCTTTTGAGAATTGCATTATTGAGGATATTTTTAAAATTTATTGATGAAATTTTCTTTGAGGATATATCCTAGTTGTTAAGAGGGCCTTTCACACTTGTAGGGTGTCAACTATATAAGTGTGTGGCTATTGTCATATGACTAACTCTTACTTGGGTTCGGGGTGTGACAATATTTATGGTATTAGAGCTCTAGGTTGGATTCTTAGGCATTGATTTATGAAACTAAATGGTGAGTGGGGTAGAAATTAGGCATTTGGGGATACATTGTATGATATATATACTAGATGAGTACCTAATCTATTTTTTTATTATTATTAAAGTAGAAATTTGATAACACGTTAGTTTGTCATGTGCATAATGAACAGAGGTTAGGATGCCACCTCGCATCAAAAACACTGAGAACACTCCCAACAACTCTGACAATGGTAGGAATCAGCAAGATGGGAACTAAGAACTTAGGCATGATCAAGGCCAGCCACCAGAGATGATCCAAATGATGCAGACCTTGGTTGGAGTGGTCCAACAACAGGTCACTACTGGAGATAACCTAGCTGGATGATGGAGCATCGCCGAGGTCATCATGGTGGGATGATTGAATTCAAGAGGTTGTCTCCTCCAGCTTTTGAGAGGACTACTGAGCCTATGGAAGCAAAATTAGCAATCATTGAAATGGAGAAAGTATTCAGAGTTCTTGAATGCTCTGAGGATGAGAAAGTGGCTTATGTAGCTTATATGTTGCGTGGAGATGCTTATGACTGGTGGCGGTTGGAAGAAGACAAACGTGACCAAGGGACTGAGCCTTGGACTTGGGAGCTATTTAAGTCTATATTTTATGAGAAATACTTTCCTAAGAGCATCGCTTTTAGAAGGAAAAAGAGTTTATCAAGCTGACACAAGGTAACATAACAGTTGCTCAGTATGAAGCAGAATTTTCCAAGTTAGCCAAATTTGCTTCGACAATGGTGGTGGATGAAGAAACTAAGGCTCGAAGGTTTGAACGTGGATTAAGGTTCTGAATCAAGCAAGGAGTTGTGCCCTTTGAGTTGACTACCTTTAAGGCAGTGGTGAGTAAGGCTCTATTAGTGGAGATGGGGCTTAGTGAGGCTCAAATAGAAAGAGATAACAACCAGAAGAAAAGGCCTAGGCAAGGAGAGCAAAGCTCTAGCTTTCAAGCCAAGAAACAAAGAACACAATGTGCTGATACCAAGGCACTACCAGAGTGCTCTCGATGTGGTAGGTCTCATGCAAATAAAGATTGTCATTAGAATACAGGAGCATGTTTCTCATGTGGACAAAAAGGTCACCGGATTGCTGAGTGTCCCCAACGGAAGGAGGTTCAAACCATTTCAAGACCAATAACAAGACAGAATCAAGGAGTAAGCCAAAAGCCCAAGATCCAAGGAAGGGTTTATGCACTCACTCAACAGGATGCTAATACTTCTAATGCTGTGGTAACAGGTATTATTCTAGTTTCCACAACTTATGTTTATGCATTGTTTGATCCTGGTGCCACTTACTCCTTCATATCTACTAATTTTGCAAAGAGACATAATTTAAAATTTGAGCCTACGGAGTCTAAATTATGTGTGGATACCCTAGTTGGGGGTGTAGTAGTTACTGATAGTGTTTGCAAGTCTTGTGTTGTCAAAATAGTGGATAGAAAGTTACTAGCAGATCTAACATTGTTGGAGATGCGGGATTTTGACATAATCTTTGGGATGGATTGGTTGGCTGCCCATTATGCCGTAGTTGATTGTCATAGGAAGAAGGTAATTTTCCAAGTACCTAGTGAGATTGAGTTCTATATTGTGGATTGAAACTGGAGGACATTCCTGTAGTGAGAGAGTTTCTAGATGTTTTTCCAAAAGACTTGTCAGGTTACCACTAGATAGGGAGATAGAGTTCTCTATTGACCTATTACCAGGTGCTAGCCCAATTTCTAAAGCCCCATACCGAATGGCACATGCTGAGTTAAGGGAATTAAAAGAACATTTGCAAGAGCTGCTTGACAAAGGCTTCATTAGGCCTAATGTTTCCCCTTGGGGTGCACCTGTGTTGTTTGAAAAGAAAAAGATGGGAGCATGCGACTTTGCATTGATTATAGGGAGTTGAATAGGGTGACAATGCAAAATAAGTACCCTTTACAAAGGATAGAGGATTTTTTTGATCAGCTCCAAGGAGCACAAGTTTTCTCTAAGATTGATCTTCTTTCCGGTTACCATCAATTGAAGATTAAGAATACTGATGTGCCCAAGACAGCCTTCCGTACAAGATATGGCTATTATGAATTTTTGGTGATGGCTTTTGGCTTAACCAATGCACTAGCAGCCTTTTATGGACTTGATGAATAGGGTGTTTAAACCCTTCTTAGATAAATTTGTTGTGATTTTTATTGATGATATCTTGATATATTCTAAGAGTGTGGAGGAGCATGAGAATCATTTGAGGCTTGTACTGCAACTATTGTAGGAGAAGAAGTTGTATGCAAAACTTAAAAAATGTGAATTTTGGCTAGACAGTGTTGCATTCCTTGGGCATGTTGTATCTAAAGATGGGATTGTTGTTGACCCTAAGAAAGTGGAAGTAGTAGTAGAATGGAATAGACTGAATAGTGTCACAAAGTTGCATTCCTTCAACTCGTTTGAACCAAAATGGAGCTAAGTTTGAGTGGACTGGAAAGTGTGAAGAAAGCTTCCAAGAATTGAAGAAAAGGTTGGTGTTAGCACCCATTCTCACCATACCTTCAGGTAGTGGAGGTTTCACCATTTATAGTGATGCCTCTAGAAAGGCTTGGGGTGTGTTCTTATGCAGCATGGGAAGGTAGTGGCTTATGCCTCTAGACAGTTGAAGCCTTATGAGAAAAATTATCCCACACATGACTTTGAGTTAGCTATGGTGGTTTTTGCTCTAAAATTTTGGAGGCACTATTTGTATAGAGAGCAGTGTGAGATATTCACTGACCACAAAAGCCTCAAGTACCTCTTTACTCAAAAAGATTTGAATATGAGATGGTTGGAGCTATTAAAGGACTATGACTTGACTATTAGTTACCATCTTGGAAAAGCCAATGTGGTAGCTGATGCCTTAAGTAGGAAGTCTGCAGGAAATTTGGCAGCATTGTTGACTACACAAAAACACATCCTATAAGATTTGAGGAAGATGAGGATAGAAGTATGGTTTCATGAAGCAGAGGCACATCTAGCAAACCTTAGAGTTCAGCCTACCTTGATTGAAAGGATAAAGATTGCACAAAGTAATGATCCATAGTTGCAGAAGATAAGAGATTTGATAAATCTAAGCTCTTAATCTAAGTTTTGCATTCATGAGGATGGATCCTTAAGGTTTGGTAATCGGCTTTATGTACCAAATGATCCAAACCTTAAGTTAGAAATTCTAAAGGAGGCTCATAACATAAGTTACACGATACACCCAGGAGGCACTAAGATGTATCGGGATTTAAGGGAGACTTTTTGGTGGAACAACATGAAGAGGGAGATTGCTCAAAATGTTGCTCAATGTCTAGTGTGTCAACAAGTCAAGATGAAGCATTAAAGACCAACTGGATTTTTGCAACATCTTCCTATTCCAGAACGGAAGTGGGAGGACATTACTATGGACTTTGTGACGGGGCTGCCTAGAACCCCTACTAGTAAAGATGCAATTTGGGTGATTATGGATCGGTTGACAAGATCTGCACACTTTTTGGCCATTAGGTTGGATTTCTCACTCGAAAGGTTAGCTAATTGTATATCAATGAAATAGTGAGATTGCATGGTGCACCTGTGTCCATTGTGTCTGATAGAGACCGAAGATTTGTGTCTCAATTTTGGGAGAGCGTGTATAAGGTAATGGGTACTAACTTGAAGTTTAGCACAACCTTTCACCCTCAAACAGATAGACTTTCAGAAAGAACTATACAAACATTGGAAGATATGCTGAGAGCCTATGTAATTGATTTCAAAGGTTCATGGGATGAACATTTACCTTTGGTGGAGTTTGCATATAATAATAGCTACCAAGCAAGTATTAAAGTAGCACCATATGAGGCTTTGCATGGTAGGAAGTGTAGGTCTCCTATATGTTGGGATGATGTTGGAGAAAGAAGATTGTTGGGTCCTGAGATTGTACAGCAAACAGTAGATAAAATTCAAGTGATTAAAGAGCGGCTCCAAATAGCTCAGAGTAGACGGAAGAGTTATACAGACCTTAGGAGAAGGAAATTAGAGTTCCAAGTGGGTGATCATGTGTTCTTGAAGATTTCACCTATTAAAGGAGTTATGAGATTTGGTTTTTGAGGTAAGTTAAGCCCTCGTTTTGTAGGACCTTTTGAAGTCTTGGAGAGGATGGGTAAAGTTGCTTATAGGCTCACCTTACCACCTTCTTTATCAGGGGTACATAATGTATTCCATGTTTCAATGTTGAGGAAATATGTTCCAGACCCCAGTTATGTAGTGGATTATGAGCCTCTAAAATTAAGAGATAATTTAACTTATGAAGAGCAACCAGTTAAAATCGTGGACAAGAAGAAGCAAGAGTTGAAGTGTCGTACCATACATTAGGTCAAGGTTCAATGGAGGAACCAGTCTATGAGAGAGGCTACATGGGAGTTAGAAGATGAAATGAAGGAGAAATACCCATATCTTTTTGAGGACTCAAGTATGTCAAGTTTAGAGGACTAAACTTCTTTTAAGGGGGGGGGGGGAGGAGAATGTAATACCCGAAAAAAATAAAAATAAAAGGAGGGGTATTTAAGTAAATTTGTTTATGGGGTCAATTTTTAGAATTAATATTACTAAGGGGGTTTTTAGAAAATAAGGATGAAACCCTAGTTATGTATAGTCTAATTTAAGTTAGCGTATAATAACAAATATTTTGAGAGAAGATACTACCCAAAATACTCAAGTAGAGAAAGTTTGACTACACAATTGAGGTAAGAGCCTAAGAATCTCTTTCTTGTCAATCTAAGTTTTATTTGGAATTAGAGTTTTTTTTTTTTTTTATCTGAGTATTTTGACCAGTAGAGAAATTATTTAAATATTCAAAAATTTTAAGGATGCAAGCGAAGAAAAGCTTAGATTTATTTTTTGTAAACTGGACGGCGTACCTGCAGATTTTTCTAGGTTTAGTGAGAAGCACATATTGAAGCTGCAAGTTTAAGCGGGTGAGGGGTCAAGTTTCTGCACAGTGTTTGTGTCAGGAAACTGTATTGAATTGATGGATTTGGAGAAAAACAAAATATCTAGTGAGTATAGGTTTAGGTTTGAGGTTTGACAAGTTAATAATAATAATAATAATAATAATAATAAAAATAAAGAGGTGTACGTAATAGTGAATTTTGTTGAAGGTGGGTCGGCTACAAAAAAAGAAAAAAGAAAAAAGAGAGAGCTGTAATGTAAGTGCAGTACTTGAAGGATGGCCCATGTCCTTGTCTTTCCTAGTGTGATATAGCACTAGGAGCTATAGCCTTATCTTTCAAGGCATTAATGGTGGCAGAATAAATAAATGTATATATATAAATATATATATATATATATAGAAAAATATTATGATTGGTAAAATTTTGGTGTGAGATAAGCAGACAAGTATGGGATATTTTTAATAGTCTCTTTTCTGGTCAGGTACTATTATAAGTCTTTTTTGAATTATTTGATTATTGAGTAAATGGTGTTATAAATTGTTAGGTGAGATCTAAGGATTTTAGAAAAAGTGTTTAGGGAGAAGTTCTTTGTGGTGAGCTAGCTGAGGTAAGTAACCTTATCCTAATTGGGTTTTATTTTCCTTATATTAATGTATTTTTTTACAACTGAAAATTGTTTATAATTGTTAGAATGTTTATTTCAATTGTATTATTGATTTCAAGTAACGGATTATTACAAATATATTTTAATACTGCGTATATGATTTTTATATACATGCTTGAATAAGATATATTTTTGTTAAAAACTATAATTTCGTATATATGATTTTGGACAATCTAACTATGAATCGATTCTGATACCCAGCCAATGAGGGTTATATATTGGTACTCTGATACCTAAACCAATGGGGATTATTCATTGGTATTCTGATACTCAAACCAATGGGGGTTATTCATTGGTACTTTAATACCCAAACCAATGTGAGTTATTCATTGGTACTCTGATACCCAGTCAATGAGGGTTATTCATTGGTACTCTGATACCCAAACCAATGTGGGTTATTCATTGGTACTCTAATACCCAGCCAACGAGAGTTATTCATTGGTACTTTGATGCCCAATGACGGGGATATAGCGTGATCATAGTCATACAAGAATATGAATTACATTTAAATATTTGAACTATTTTGAGTCCTTAAAACTACATATGTGATTTTGGAAATGTTTGAGTATTTGAACTATTTTGAGTCATTAAAACCGCTTATGTATTTTTGAAACCTATTGTAAATTAAAACTTTTGATATATGAAAAACTGATTACTTTCTAAACCATCTATGATATATTTGTAATATTAAAGTATGTGATCTATTTGCAACTTATTATTTGAAGACTATGAAACTTCTTTAGTTATTTTTGAAAACCCATAGCATATTATAACTTTTGAAGACTCATATTACATTTTATTACTTTATAGATCTATTGCTTATTGAGTTGTCAACTCACTCCCCCTCTTTCTCCTTTCAGATTTTGATCAGGAAGAGTAGCATATGTTTGGGCTTCCACTGGGAGTGTGCATGAATGAAATTTAGAAAATCAATGGAATAAGATTTGAACTTTTATGTTTACGAGTACCATCTGTGTAGACCTTTAGATTTAAAGGATTTGGTTCATTTTTATTTTGATGTTAGAAGATTATTATTTGGAGATATTTTAAGAATTGCATTACTAAGGATATTTTTTAAATTTATTGATGAAAATTTCTTTGAGGATAATTCTTTGTTGTTAAGAGGGTCTTTCACACTTGTAGGGTGTAAACTTTATAAGTGTGTGGCTATTGTCACGTGTTTAACTCTTACTTGGGTTTAGGTCGTGACAGTTATGAAATATCCAGATTAGAAAATTATAAATATAAAATATGTTATGGTATAGATAATTAATTGCCATCAGCAATCGCGGTTTCTGATTTCCTCTTCAAGCTCTGTTGTGGTTGGAGTGGGTGGTCCCATTGTCACCTTCGCTTCCGGAAAACTCTCCGACTGTGAAACCGTGGTTCATGGTTGTATCGCCAAAGGACCAAACCATATGGCTGTAGTTTATGCCGCGTTTTAGACACAACTTTCAAGAATATTTTCATTTCGAACTACAGACGCGCTTGTTAGTTGTTACAAACTTAAATAGAAACATGTGCTTGACCACTTCCTATTACAATATGATTTAATTTAACATTTTTTTTAAGAGACGAGTGTATCTACACCTGGTCAAATATCTGATTATTCTCTAAAGTGTATATACAGTAAATTATTACATGGAAAACTTCATTGGGTGGCCTCAAGATGCTGGTAATAAATTTTGAATCTAAAATCTCAAACTTTATTATTTAATTTTTTTACATTAAAACAACACAATCCCTTTAAAATGTAGCGTATTTCTATAGAACCCCATGGATAAATTATGGTGACTTTTGGAATATGTTAAACATATGAGGTTTTATGTGCAATTTGTATTTTGGTTAATTGATGATTTCTTTGTTTGGATTGAAAATGGTTCTTGTTTCGTTGAACAAGCTTTTTCCATAATGTAATTTCTTTTTCTAGTGTTTAATGAAGTTTCTAGTATTTCCATAAATAAAGAAAACAATGAGGTCTTCAAGTAAAATTGTTAAGTGTAATATGGAAGGAATATAAGGGCTAAGTGGTAAAACAACAAATAAGTTCTCTTATTCAGTTCTTGAACCACCTCGCTCTCTTTCCATCAAGAATAGAACACCATACCAATGAAGGTCAAATTTGGTTTCAATGGGTTGGGGAGCAACCGCATAAGAGGGTGTAAAATTTCTGTCTATTTTGTTTATAAAAAAAAAAACATACTTTTTCTATTCTACACACTCACTTTTACAAAACACCCACATAGGCCATATTAGTTTATCGATTCTAAACATTTATTCAATAAAATATTCATTCTTTTTATATATTTTTATTATTTCCTTCAATGATGCAAAAGAGAGAGAGGTGAAGGAGAGAGAAACGAATAGTAAAATATTAAATGTAAAGCTACGGTAACTGTGCATATATGCACAGTTACTGTAGCACTTTTGTATATATGTACAATTTTGCAAGCACTGATGTGAGTGTTTTTAGTAAAATGTGTAAAATTAACAACTTTTTGTATTTTGCACAATTTTGCAACCTTTGATGTGGTTGCTCTAGGTAAGAAAATAGAACTTTATTTCTTTGGTAGTAGGCCTAGTGGTATTGTTTTAACTATGGCTGAATGGGAAATTGTGGTGAGTTTAAGATTCGGTTAACTGAATTTTTATCTGGGCTTTGGTTATGTTGAAAGTAACAATTTTGAGATTTAGGATTTTGATTTTGTACAGGCATGAATTTGGGAAATGAAGGGCTGACTTTTTTAGAGTATTTTGATGATTTTTCTGTTTTGATGTTTGTTGTTGGAATGGTTTTATCGTTCCTTAATTTGGGGGGTTTTCCTAATTTGTTGTTATATGCGTTTGCCAAAAATTCTAGTGCCTGAATTGAAGGCTTTGAGGTTGGTGTTTGACATGTCTAGTATTTGCATGTTGAATTTCGTGTTCAAATAAGCCCATTTCACCATACTTTGTGAATTTACAGGAAAACTATTTAATATTGTCAACGGAAAAATTTTGTATGCATGCGATAATTAAAAATCTATCGTAAATTCTATAGATTGAATTGGGAAGCCTGAGATTATTAGAATGAAAGCTAAGACATGTAGCTTTATTTTGAATCAAGTTTCAATGCATGTGGTTTAATATTAAGATTATAATGGTTTTTATATTATGGTCTTAAATCTGTCAGGACAGATTCGAGTTTACTAAATTATGTGAGTTTTAATAAATTCTGTAGAAGTTATTTTGAGCTGGAATATTCAGAATACGTTTTAGACATGTAAGATTACATCCTTGTAAAATTTCAAGTTATTTTGATAACTCTAAGTGGGTCAAATTCATTTCATAAGAGGGCTGATCTACAGACAATCAGCTAAACGGTAACTTTAAAATATTGGAACTTTATTGAATCTATTCTTTAATTAGGTTTATTGGATTGATTTGTATTTTGGTATGACCATTTCTTGGCATGTATTTTACTTGGTTGAATTTTATTGTGCCTTGATTTTGTCATTTAGTACACAAAGGAAAGGCATAAGCCTTACTACCCCTGTTTATGATAGTTTTTGATTTCATGGATGATGTATTGATGTGTGACATTGCTTTGTTAAATGCTTGTTCTTTGAAGTAGTGCATTAAAAGGTTTGATGTATGTAATTTGTATTTGGGAACCTCCTTGAGGTAGGTTAGGAATCCTTTGTACCTTGTGAGTGCTTAAGGTTGGAAGTTTTATGTTCGATTTCTCTTGGATCAATGAACTAAGAATATTAATCCTGGGTTTAGATGTTGCGAGTACCCAGGTTTGAGCTCTTTCAAGCTAGGTTCTCATCTCTGCTACTATGAGGTAAGGGAATTTTATTTTTTATTTTTTAAAGTAATTTAAAAAAAAAAAAGTAATTGGAATGTCATGATCACACTGTTTGAAAAGCTCATATTTTATTAAAATGTTTTAACAAGAACATTATATTATGTGCATTGTTATGTTTAATGCAATTAAACTAGTGGAAATGTGATGTTATATTAAAACTTTAAATAAATGATGGGTTCGAGAAGCAAGATTTGCTTTTATGGTTTTATAGTCAAGTCATAGAGAGGTGTTACGTCTACAACATTTTATAATATTTTCACAACAAATCATAGGTGGTTAGTTGTTATTGGTTCAAATTTAAACATAAAACTAAGATTACTTTTTTTTTCCCAACAATAATAACCTGACACTTGAAATTTTTTGTAAAAATGTTATAGACATAGCATTTCTCCAAGTCATATGGTATATTTTGAATTTCTCTGGTAGGCGTATCGATACTGGCTTTCCATGGAATGTGGCTTAGGCTAAATTGTGAGACGAATAAAGTAGCTAGTAGCTTGTCCTTGTTTCGTCCTAACCAAATTGGGTTACCTCTTCAATTAGTCTCATTTCTCATCATTGATCAGTAGGCAATCTTAACTCTTGAACTTTTTTTTTTTTTGAGAAACAACTCTTAAACTTTGATCTTGCATGTAAGTTATTAATTACATAATACGTAAAATAAATAAATAGCATTCTCCAATAATATAACCAAACGTAATTTCGATAAGTATAATTTCTTTTTAATAAAAATTTCAGTATAGTGCAAACTGTAATTTTTCAGTATAGTAGACACCACACTCTCTCCTTCAACATTTTTTTTAAAAATAATAATAATTTTTATATATTTTTTATTTTTTATTTTTTATTTTTTATTTTAACAACAAAAAATAACATGGGAATGGATTGAATGGTCATAAATGAGTGTGCACTTTTCACGGTCTAATGGTAGAGGAAAAATGTCCTCATTCATTACCATGGTTTTAATCAACGATAAATCACAACATAAAAGGATACCCACAATTGCATGTGCAGATAATTTTAAACAAACAACTGAAGCTCATTAGTAGGGTGGTATAAGCTTGGACTCTTCGTCATAAGTGCTTGGGTTTAAGTCTCACCAATAAATGGGGTGGGTTAGCCTAAAATCAAAGCTTAAAATATCCTTGTGTTTGGGCCACATGAGGGAAAGCCCACAGCTATAATTGACACCAGACTCCCCTTCAACGTTGTTGATATATATATATATTTTTTTTGGTTACAACAAAAATAACATTAGAATGGATTGAATGGTCATAAATTAATGCGTGGTTTTCACTCTCATTATTGATATTACTTCTACAAAAAATGCACAAAAATTGAAAAATTAAGAACCCTTTCCCTATTCCTTGTGTGTGCGTTTGTTTCTTAAAAAAAAGAAAACTCTCTCACACAGTTACATGTTTAACCTTCTTCATGACACAAAAAAATTCCTCTAGATTGAGATCTGCACTGGGTGTAAATGTGCAATACCATAAATGGTTGAGAAAAAAATCTAAACCTTTTAGTTTCACCTAGGAGTCCTAAGGGATGAAGAGTATTGTAGGTTGTGTGGTGAACCGGATCATCGGCAGTATGCATGCCCTTCGCGCACTTCGACTTTTAAGAGTGATGTGTTGTGTAAGATATGTGGTGATGGTGGGCATCCGACTATTGATTGTCCAGTGAAAGGGACTACTGGGAAGAAGATGGATGATGAGTATCAGAACTTTTTGGCAGAGTTAGGAGGTTCAGTTCCTGAGTCATCAACCAAACAAAGCACTATGTTGGCACTTGGTTCTGGAACTAGTAATTCAGAAAGCAATCCTCCTTGGGCTAATAATAATAGGAATGCTGTTAGTACATCACATGCTGGATCACTAAGGAAATTGATGATACAAACTTGTATATTGGGTACTTGCCACCTAATCTTGACGATGATGGTTTGATCAGTTTGTTTTCACCTTTTGGTGATATTGTGATGGCTAAGGTTATCAAGGACAGGGTTACCGGACTGAGCAAAGGTTATGGTTTTGTGAAGTATGGATTTGTGGTCTCACTTTCACCGTGTAAAATTGTGTTATAAGCTAAGGGATAAAATTGGGTTTTTAAGAATAACTAGCGGGCAATTTGAGAAATCTGTACAATCTCCAATGGGAACCTGAAAAGCGCTTCAGCGCTTTTTTGCAAATGGTGCTACTTTCTGCTTTCCTGATTTGCGTTTTTTCTTCATAAATGAAAACGCAGATTTTATAAAAAAAAAAAAAAACTTGTAAATTCTTACCAAACGCACATAATATTTTTTTGGTTTCAAAAAGTGCTTTTCAGCTTCTAAAAGCTGAAACAAACGGGCAATTAAGAAGGATGAGAAGCTTTTTTATTTTTGGTAACTGTAATGTTCTTTTGTTAGTAATTAAAAATATAAAAATTGTTGAAAGAGTGAATGACAATAATTTATGGTAGGCATAAATGAGCAACAACAAAAGCTTGTTCTGGGGTGGTTGAGATGACATCAAGGTAAGCAAAAGGGTGGTATATTTGTATTTGATTTAGAAATAAATAAGAGAAAACTTACAAGGAACCCTGTAGAGTATAGACAATACATAAAATGAGGAAGAGAAAATTCACAAGTTTTGCAATATCATTGAGAAAGATTGTGTTGCTCGAGGTCGATATTTTGATTTTAATGAGAAGATTTGAAAAAGAATAAATGGGATTAGTGGTAAGAGATGGGAGAACAAACATTTGTCACTACATGGAATCAAAAGCTGCCAGGCTTTTCCAAAAATACACACTCACACACACAGTTTAGCTCTTTTTCAGGTCACTTTTTATGTCATTTCCAGTTCTTATAGTTGTAGCTTAGATTGGGTCTCCATATGACCTGTGAATATCTTGTTTTATTTTATGTCGTGTCTGAATTTCTTGTTCTTTACATTTTCCCTTTCAGGATCTTGTCAAAGAAGTCCAATGTGCTTTGTATTTAACTCTATTAGAATTCACAAGTAATGTAGAAGATGAGAGTGACTTGGAGAGTCTTATAGAGCAGCAATTTGAAGCATTGCAGAAGGCACTTAAGATACCTCATAAGGCCTCAAAGGCTCGTTTGATGGTATCAAAAAAGATTCTTTCTTGATTTAGGGCACATAAACTTGGTCCATTAATCCTTGATGATGTCTTTGATGCAAATATTGTGTCTTGACTTGTTAGTCACTTTTTTTTTTTGTGTGACATTACGATTGTATATGCAAATCTTTATTTTTCCTCCACTTTTCCCTCCTACTTTGTTGTGTTAATGTCTCAAATTTACTCAAGTTGTATTACAAAGCTAACAGATGCTTGTATGTGTTGGTGAGTTCTTGTCACATTCTTAATGGAAAATCTTCATTCCAAATGCTAATGATGCTCCATTTTGGACACATTAGATGATAGCAATCTTTTTATTTTTATTTTTTATGGGATTATAGCAATCTTTGTGTCCAAAATTAGTAGTTAGGACTCAATAAAACTAATTACAAATTGCTGCTTAGATTGATAACCTTTTTTTAATTCCAGGTTTAAAAAAAACAAAAAAACAAAATGGTTGGCTCAAAAAATTCTATTACATAGTTTGTTTGGTTGGGTGTAAAGGGAGAGGATGGAAAATGAGAGACTTCTCTTGATTGGTGTGGTGGAAAAGTCAAAAGGGGAGGGGAAGTAGGGGAAAAATGTTTAAATAAGTGGTATTTATTATTTTTTCTTTTTTTAATTACAATCTTTTCTCTCATCTTTTGATGTAAAAAGAGTATAATAGAAGGGTTTTATTTCAGCATGGTCACTAATTATTCTAGTGAGTAGCAATTAGTTGATGCGAAAAAAATTCTAAGCTAGATTTAATTTAGAAAATGATTAAAATTCACGAGAGAAGATCAAAGTTCATTGGTCCTTTACTTGTATGATGCAGAGCAAAGTTGATCAGTATGAGATATCATTTAAAAAAAATTGAAGGCATTAATTAACAAGACTGATTGGAAATGGTTGGTGAAATCATTCATATTAAGGCACTATTTTCCTTCAATTTTAAGCATAAATTAGTTGTTAACACATGTGAAGAGGAATAAAAATGGACACGACGGGTACACATGGCTGGATCTGACGACACGGGGATGACGGATTGATGGTCAACAGCCAAGGAGCTTGGATCCAGAGTGGACAAATAGATACAGCACAGTAGTCATTGGTTCCATTAATTCCAAAATAGGGTTTTCACTTTACGGCTAAGTCTGGTGTGGCTTTGCTTGGTCTCCACGAAAACGTGCATAAGAAGAATCCTTGCGTCACACGTTTAAGCCTCGATCAAGGGACTCCTACAAGGAAAAGAATTCTAGGAGGTGTGTAAAAGGAAAGAGTTCTAATTCTATAAGGAAATGACTTCATGAACAAGGTACGGAGGTTAAAACCCTACACTACTATAAATACCTTAAAACCCTCATAAATCAAGGTACGCATTATTGACTCAACTCTGGCATTTTAGGGTTGTGAAAAAGTTCTAACTTGACCTTCGGAGGGTTTTTAGTCAGCACTACACCGATGCTCTCTGTTAGGTCTTCGCTTTTCGTTTTGTAGGTGTTGTTTTGATCTGAGAGTGCGTGCAGCTTACTGGTGATTTTTCGGCATCATCAACATGCAATGATTGTTTTGGTTCTAGTGTTCTTAAATTTGAAGCATAAATTAGCTTTCAAAAAAAAAAATGATGTTCTTTTTTAAGTTTTGTGCCTTTCTGATTTTAGGTGACACCCATCTTTCTCTTTTGGGATTGCATTGCTTGCTTTGGCATATCTATTTAAAAAGGGTTGTGATTAAGTTAGAACCTCTAAATATTAACCACATGATCTTAATATTGACCAAATTATTATTATTTAATTGGACCCTAGCTCTTGGATAGTTAAATTCTAGTTCTTAGAAGTTAGATCCTAAGTTTTAATGGGATATCAAAGAATTATATAATTAGCCATTTCATGTTATCCCTCAAACTTTCATCCAATAATTTTAGTGGGATTGCATTTATGTTCTTCAATTTCGATATAAACAGAGGGAATTCTAATAACATAAAATTCAGATTAAAACAATTCTTGTTGAGAAATTCGAGTGTTATAGCTCCTTTGGCATGAGATAGATATGAAAAATAGCACTCATTGTTCACAAACTTGAGAACCAACGGCCTATAATCATTGGTGTGCCATTTTTCTAAACTTACTTTTAGTGTGCCGGTTGGCATGACTTAATTTTGCCAGTTTATTTTACTATTTAACTTATTTTTGCTGCTATTTATAGGTCTCATTGTATTTTTCGGTACTATTTATGGATCTCATTATACTATTACAGCTAGCTTTTACTTTTATCTATAATACTCTCAGCAAAAACTTTTCAGTTTTAGCAAAATAAGTGGATCCCAAATAAACCCTTAATATATCATTTATAATTTTGGTTTAAGTTAGAAGGAGCTTATGATGGAAATGAAAATTCATAATTCCAAATACAAATGCCACTCCCTTCGATGAGAATTACACCCCATTTTCTAATTAATTAAGCATGCTAATATACACATTGCTTATTGCATACAAAAAAGAATCATAAAACATGAATATAAGAACATTTGCTTGCACACACCAATCCATAGATCTCTCAAATTTATACACAAGAATGTACTCCAGAGAGGATACAGATCAAATTTGTAGCGGAGTTGGGCTTCAACTGAGTTGTTCTTGAAGAAGATTGTCAAGTACTCGTTAAGGCCCTCAAAGAAGATGGTATTTTTCTGTGCACTGATTGTTTATTCATTGGTGATGCTTGCTTTGACGCTAGACTTTTTAGTGAATTATGTTACTCTCGTATAAAAAGAGAAGGTAATAAGGTTGCTTATTTTTTAGCTCGATATGCTTTAGAAATTTTGAATTTTGTAGTGTGGATAGAGGATGTTTCACCATCTTTATTTTTTTGTTATCTAAGCTGACATTCTTGGTTTTCATTTTCATTGATATAATGTATGTTTGGGAAGTGCGTTTTGTGGGTTTCTCAGCGTCTAACTTTTTTTAGTGGATCTGTGCAGTATTCACGGGACACATAAGTATTTTCTTGAGTTTTTAAGCAAAAATAACTTTAAAATTAAGTCCCACAATACTATTTACATATTTAAAAATTATTGTAATTCGTATACTTAAAATTTATTTTACAATAGTATATTTAATTTGCAGTTCTTAGTTTTCAGACAAGCTGATCCAAATAGTCCCATAAAGTTCGACTGTTTCCTTAAAAAAAAAAAAAATCACTCCTCCATCAGCTCCAGCTTCTTCGGCCAATTATAGCTCTGGTAAGTGGGTAAAAAATGGAACTATCATCGGACTGGAAATCCTTCTTCCCATTATCGTCAGTTTTCAAACCTCCATTTCTCCTTGCAGACTCAAAACCCATATTGGGTCCTCTCTTCTTCAACCCTAAACCCAAAACCCTTTCTGTTCTCTTCTCCTCTCCATTTCTGCCAAACCCACCACCACCTTTCCTCCAAACCCACAACCTCCTCTCCTTCCAACTCCCTCCTTCTCTTCTTCCCCACCGGTCCCAACTCCGACCGACTCGGCTTCTTGCTTCTTTCTGTCAAAGCTTCCCGTTTCGACATCTGGGGCGCCAAAGACGATGGCGTTTTACACGAAAGTACCGGGTAATAATCATTATCATTCCACTGTTGTTGGGTATTTGCTGGCTTCTACATTTTGCTCTGTGCATTGGTTTGTTGTTCAGGAAATTCATAATTTTGGTAAATTTCCCAGAGTTTCTTGTTTAGGTTCTAAGGTTTTTAAGACTAGTTCTGTTGTGTATGCTTGTTGGAGTCCACATATACCCGAGGAGAGTGTAGTTTTGTTAGAAAGTGGTGTTTTGTTCTTGTTTGATTTGGAGTCTTGTCTTAGAACAAGTAGGACTTCCAACTCCAATGCGCATTTTAGAGGGACTAAGTTGCCTGTATCGTGGGGTGCTGTTGCTGATTTGGGGAATTGTAAATGGTTGAGCTGTGAATTCAGATGGCATCCTAGGATTTTGATTGTTGCCCAGTCTGATGCTGTTTTCTTGGTCGATTTGAGGTTTGATGGGTGTGCTGTGAGTTTTTTAGCTAAGGTTGAGATGTTGAGGATGTATACTTTGGTTCAAAATGAACGGTTCCTTTCGTTTACAATGGCGGGGGGATCTGATGGTTTCTGTTTTGCATTGGCCTCGGATAGTTTGTTGGTTCTTTGTGACGTGCGGAAACCAATGATGCCGTTGTTGCAATGGGCTCATGGTCTTGATAATCCGTGCCATATTAATGTATTTAGATTGTCGGAATTGAGATCAAACTCGAGGGAGGTGGGCTTCTGAATTGAGTTTTTGTATTATACTGGGATCTTTTTGGAATTGTGAGTTCAATCTATTTTGTTATGGACCTACTTTACCAACCCCAAGAGGATCCATTATTTCTGTAGTTTCGAAAACCCATTATGCATGGGAGCTCCCTTCAGATCTCTGATTGTCGGGTCGTGAGTGTCAATGTGGAAGTTGTCTTGTGAGAGAGGAGATTTTGAAGGATGATCTTCCTGAATGGATTGATTGGCAGCATAAGATAGAATTGGCTTTGGGTTTTGTCATTTTAAACAAAGATCTATCAGCAATGCTTTCTGAGTTGAATGAATTTGGTGGTTTTACATTGATAAGACTTATGTCATCTGGGAAGCTTGAATCACAAAGCTATTATGCCTCGTGGAAGTTGAAAGAACTTCATACAGAGCGGTTCCATTTTAAAGATAATTCCTTGTATATTATGGATGATGAGGAGTACAAATTTCCTAGAAGATTTATGTGAAACTTGATAAACTCTCTGCATATTTTGAGTGATAGTCTAACTGAAGTCCTGCTTTCAAAATTGAAAAAGCCTTGCAAGGGTCCTTGAGAAAAAATCTTTTAGCTTAGAATCTCATGAAATCTTGTGTGAGAAGTTGAAGGCTTGTGGGTTCGGTCGATTGAGATCGTCTCCTGATGTACACAAACACACATGTTGTATCAAATTCAGAAGGAGAGAGGAGTTGGAATTTATTGTTCCGGCATGGTCCTC